>NC_138966.1:101462500-102100000 GCF_055761805.1 Camellia sinensis
GAGGAAGTACTCTGAGAGTTCCATCATTCACGCCTTGCGGTGCATCCGGGAGGCACTAAGATGTATCGGGATTTGGGTCGCTAGTTTTGGTGGCGGGGTATGAAGAGAGATGTGGCTGTTTTCGTATCGAAGTGCCTTACTTGCCAGCAAGTGAAGGCCGAGCATCAGAGGCCAGCGGGTTTGTTGCAACCCTTGCCTATTGCCGAGTGGAAGTGGGAGCATGTCACTATGGACTTCGTTTTAGGTCTTCCGAGGACTCAGCGGGATAGTGATGCCATTTGGGTGGTTGTAGACCGGTTGACTAAGTCGGCGTACTTCATTCCTATGCGCTTGAGAGATTCGGTAGATCATCTCGCCGACTTGTATATTCGGGATATAGTGAGATTGCACGGGGTCCCAGTAACGATCGTCTCAGATAGAGATCCTCGTTTTACTGCTAGGTTGTGGCAGAGTTTGCAGAGTGCCTTGGGTACTAAGGTGACCTTTAGTACGGCTCATCCTCAGACTGACGGGCAGTGCGAGCGTACTATTTAGATCCTTGAGGATATGCTTCGAGGTTGTGTCCTTGACTTTAGTGGGATGTGGGAGAGGCACTTGCCCTTGGTGGAGTTTGCCTGCAACAACAATTTTCAATCTAGTATCGGTATGGCACCGTTTGAGGCCTTGTATGGCCGACCGTGTAGGTCTCCAGTGTGTTGGGCCGAGGTGGGTGATGCACCTTTGTTGGGTCCGGAGTTGGTTAGGGAGACGACGGAGAAAGTTGAGCTTATCCGTAGGAGGCTTGTTACAGCCCAGAGTCACCAAAAGAGTTATGCCGACCGTAGGAGGAGGCCTTTGGCGTTTGAGGTAGGTGATCATGTCTTCTTAAAAATATCACCTAAGCGAGGTTTGATGAGGTTTGGGAAGAATGGGAAGTTATCCCCTCGGTTTATCGGTCCCTTTGAGATCCTTGAGAGGATTGGGGAGGTCGCTTATCGTTTAGCTTTACCACCGCAGTTGTCCGGAGTGCATGACGTGTTTCATGTGAGTATGCTTCGGAAGTATGAGCCAAATCCATCGCATGTATTGGATTGGACTGACTTAGAGGTTAATGAGGATGCCTCGTATGAGGAGAGACCGGTTCGGGTCTTGGATAGGAGGGATCAAGTCTTGCGAGGCAAGACCATTTCCTTGGTAAAAGTCTTGTGAAAACATCACGGAGTGGAGGAAGCCACTTGGGAACGTGAGTTGGAAGTCCGAGAGAGATATCCGGATCTATTTATGGATGTTTGAGCATGTATTGTACATTTTGTTGTGGTGTTGAACCTTAAGAGTATTGAATATATCTTAGGTTGTAAAACATGGTTTATGTTTTGATTTAATGGGTGTATTTTGAAACTTGCCTCAAAATGGAAGTTTAATATAACATTGCGTATGTTGGATGTATTGTAGAAATGGAAATATATCATGAATATTGAATATGATATAGAATTGTGGAATGTAGTATTGAAATTTGTGGAATTTTGGCGAATGCATAACTATAATGCATGTTATGGAAAATGTTGTAAACTGCCTCTTGAAAAGAGATGAGATGACCGGTAATGGGTCGAGTTGTTAAAAATTTGCATTATGATAATGTTGGGAATTAAGAAAATCTTGTTTTTGAAAAACTCGTTTTAAATTTCGGGGACGAAATTCTTTAAGGAGGGGAGGTTATAGCGATCCCAGTTGTCCCTTTACTATTCTGTTGTATTCCGGACTCGGTTTCGTGGAGTTGGTAGTTGTATCTATCTTGTTGTCATCCTTTAATTCCATTTGTTTGAGTTCTAGGATGTGTTGGGCATGTTTCGAACAGGTGGGTTGAACCTTGGTCTGAAATCTTGTTGTCAGGTTTTTGGTCGTTCCGCTCGAGTGGGCCTTATTGCGCTCGAGCGGAGATTGCACACTCCCAGTTTTTCATGTCCCTGCAAAACTTCTGCAGGTGTGATTTTTACGCTCGAGCGGTAGCGCTCGAGCGAGTGCTTTGGCGCTCGAGCAGGTAGTACTTTTTGGTGTAAGTTCTGGGAGGGGGAAATCTACGCTCGAGTGGACTGGTTTTCGCGCTCGAGCGGATGTACTTTATTCTTGTGTCTTAGCGCTCGAGCGGGCCTTCTTGCGCTCGAACGTACCTAGTTTTTTGTTCTTGACGCTCGAGCGTTGTGTTCTCTGCTCGAGCAAGAATGTCGTATATCAGTCGGCAGCTGGGCATTTTAAAATCACTTTTTACATTCTCTCTCTCTCTTACTTTCTAAAAAGTTATTTTGAGAGCTCCTCTCTCTACAAACTCCCTTCTCTCTAGGATTTGATCTAGTTAGAGTGTCTCACTATCCTCCGACCTTTATAAAAAGTGTGTGGATCGTCGAGAGCTCCATTTTAATCCGTGGATCTTTAAGTTTGGAGCATTTTGGTTTTCTTCAACTTTTCCGTTTGAGCTCTAACTTCGAGGTAGGGATATCTTACACCTTCTCATGAGTTTTGTCTTTGAATTTTAGCATTTTGATGAGTTGGGGGTTGTTGGGTAATTTTGAGAAAGTTTGGGCCTTTGTGTAATTTTACAAAAGTTAGGATTTTGTTTATATAAAC
Organism: Camellia sinensis; assembly: GCF_055761805.1. NCBI lineage: Eukaryota > Viridiplantae > Streptophyta > Magnoliopsida > Ericales > Theaceae > Camellia > Camellia sinensis. Next base: position 101,465,102 of record NC_138966.1, read on the forward strand.
TTATATGCATGTTTGGCATAGAAAAATGAGATCAATATTGGTTTATTGGTAAAAAAAAATGAAACCTTAGGGTTGTGATGTTAATTATGGGAAATGCTCTAATTACATTGATAAATTAATTGGGATAATTAATTTGAAGGAAAGAAGAATTAAATTGAGAATGTTGGAATTGGATGTGTATGGGATTAAAGGGTGTAGTTTGATTCATTCATCGCTCACCTAGTTGAAATGTTGATTATATATCCATTTGGTGCATTTATTTTCAGTATAGAAATAACTGCTTTGGGCTATCGGTGGAGGATAGTCTTGATTGTTGTAGACACTGCATGATGATTAGGCAAACTAAGACTAATCGATTGAGTATGCTATTGAATATAGCAACTGGAATAATACATTAATTCTATGTATTGATTGATTGTATATGATCTATGTTTATATACATGTGTTGTGTGGGAGGAGATAGGGGATGTACTCGACAGTTTAGGGGAAGATAGGGGATGGACCTCTAAACTGGATTTTGTGTGACATTGATACAGCACTACAATGTGTATCAAGTGTTGATTATGGAAGCGTTTGAATTGATTTGATATAGCACTAAAATGTATATGGTTATCAATTGTAAAGTATAGAAGTGATTCTATGTTATGTTGATACAGCACTGAAATGTGTATCTTCCGCAAAGTGTGGGAATGGTTTATGTGCTATTGATACAGCATTAGAATGTGTATCCCTCATAAATTTTGAGAGTGTTTTAAAGATGAGTCTAAATCTCATCAAGTTATTTGGCTAGGCGTTGAGCCTTGTTTTCAAACTCAAAGTTGGAAAAGACATGGGAAATGAAATGTAGCATGGACTTAATGTCATGAAATCGAAATGTGATATATGTGGATGTATCTGTGTTGGCCATCTATCAACTGCTAATCTTTTAGTCATTGTTCATGGCTGGTTTAGTGTATTTCTACTGGGCTGTGGCTCACCCTTTATGGGACATCATTTTTAGGTACAGGTAGCATGCCACCTCCAAGGACATAGCTTGGGAGGCTAGAGGCAGATAGACCGCTTTGTTATTTGCTTTCTTTTGATGTATTACAGGTAAATTCAAGTCAAGGGCTTAATATGTATTGAGTTAGTACTCTTTTTTTTTATAACCAAGTGTTAACTTGGAAAACTGTAAGCCCGTAGGGCATTTGCTTTTGTTGTTAACATGTAATACTTTTGTAGAACTATTCAGATTAATGGAAAGATGGTTGGTTTCTTTGTATCAATGCATGTCTAAAGAGATGGGTTTTATGTATTATTTTGAGGGCGTTACAACTTGGTATCAAAGCGTACCGGGTTCGAATACTTTGGGTACGTGGGAAGTGATTAGTATCACAATGGGTTTGTCTCGCTTGTTAGAGACTTATGTGCGACATTATGTGTTTATTTGATAACATGTTTATGTGACTACTTGGGTATGGGATTTAGTTTCTAGGATATTGATTGGATCCTTGGGTTTCTGTGAGTCTTGTTGGAAAAGCACTTGATCAATGCTGTTTCTAACCGGTACTCTAATAACGCCTCGAAACTATCATTATCCAGAAACAAAATTCGTAAGTGCTTATGTGTTTATGTGCTTACATGGAGTGAATTACAGTTGTGTAGTATGCTAATTGGTCCTTAATAAGAGTATGATGATGTGTTTAATATGATTTTATGTGCCATTTTGTGAATATATGTGATTTCGAAGTTCTATCTGTTCACCGTAGGAATATCTGTTTGAATAATTTGCTTTGGAAATTAAATTGGAGGCCTTATCAGCCACAAAATCTGAAATCGATTACGCCATTGTGATTGGCATAATTTTTAGAACCTACGGTGAAATTTAATAGGAAATTGATTCGGATCAAAATAATTAGATTCAAAACGATTAATTAGTGTTCTATTACCTTATTATTATTATAATGCCAATAGTGGGTTTTTTTGGGTAAGGGCACTACACCCTCTATTCTCCCTTCTTGCTTCATTTGACTGATTTGGGACTCAAATTAGAGGAGAGTCGGCTGTAGAGAGGGAGAGAGGAGAGAATTGTGCAAATTGTAGCTTAAAGCTTGGGAACCTTGAAGATAATCCAAGAATTGTTATAGATTGTGAGAATCAAAGCTTCTAGGTGAGTAATTCTTGGATTATAGTTTGTAATTTGGTGTGTTCAAGCTAATTGGGTGATCAAGAGTAAGATTGAAATGAAATTGGGTTGGTTTTGTTGAATTAAAGCTTGACATATGCATGCATGTAAGAAATTGTGTTGAAATAGCATGTATACGCTTGAAATACATGATTCAAGTAGAGTTTTGGTTGAAACTCATGTTTTGATCACCATTTGTGTTGTCTAAGTTGAGAATGTGGCTAATTCATCACATGCATGTACAATTTATGAAGATATGAGCTTGAATGTATGAATTTGTTATGTTAGAATGAGTTTGATGGGAGATTGGGGCATGCGTGTGAATTAATTGTGAATTGAGCTCCATTGGGTTGAGATTTGGGGTTTACATCATATTAGTATACTTATATTTGAGAATTGAGGCATAACATGCATGATTTGTTGGTTGAAAATCGAATTGGAGCTCAAGAACTCAATCTGGAAAACCCAGATTTTTTATGTCCGCTCGAGCAGGTTAAGTGCCACTCGAGCGGGAAAATCGTGCTCCCAGCACTTTTTGCAGACATGGTTCCCGCTCGAGCGGGGAAGTTGACGCTCGAGCGGGGAGCTATGTAGACAGGCCATCCGCTCGAGCAGTAGAGTTAACGCCCGAGCGTGATTTTGATGTGACCAGTATTTTTGCAGGCCTTAAGTGTCCACTCGAGCGAGGAAGTCCACGCTCGAGCGGGGACCTTATTTTCTAAAATTCTGAAATTGCATTTTGTGTTCTGTTTTCCGTTCTCTTTCACTTGTAAGCACTCTTAGGCATGCATTGAGCATTGTAAATGAGGTAACGAGATAAGAATAAAGCCTAAAGAGGAATATATGAATTAAAGAACGGATTGAACTGTTAGTGACCCTTTTGTGTTCATGAAATGTGTAGGGTCAAGCTCCAGGGCAAATCCACAAGCCGATCACTGTGAGTAATATCGATATTTGAAAGCTTAACAATGTCCAACTGTTTATTCCCTTATAAGCTTTATGAGTTGCTAATTGGGATTGTGGACAAAAGTCTGACATGAACGAATGAATGGACCGAAGGTCGTTTCGATATGAATAAATGGACCTAAGGTCGTTTTGATAGAAATAAATGGACCTAAGGTCGTTTTGACATAAATGAGTGGGCCGAAGGCCGTTTTGACACGAATGTATGGGCCAAAGGCCGTTTTGACGTAAACGAATGGACCTAAGGTCGTTTTGACATAAATGAGTGGGCCGAAGGCCGTTTTGACACGAATGTATGGGCCGAAGGCCGTTTTGACGTAAACGAATAGACTGAAGGTCGTTTTGACATAAATGAATGGACCGAAGGTCGTTTTGATAGAAATGAGTGGACCGAAGGTCGTTTGGACATGTATGAATGGACCTAAGGTCGTTTTGACATGAATGAGTGGGCCGAAGGCTGTTTTGACATGAATGTATGGGCCGAAGGCCGTTTTGATGTAAACGAATGGGCCGAAGGCCATTTTGACAGAAATGAATGGGCCGAAGGCCGTTTTGACATAAATGAATGGGCCGAAGGCCATTTTGACATGAATGGAAATCTGAATGGGCCAAAGGCCAGAATGTTTGGAACTACAGTCACTTGATTTGAATTTCGTATAGTTATATATATGTTAAATAGAAATATGAATTGGGCCCAAGGCCATTTGGAACATGTTGTTCTACATTGTTATGTAACTTCTGTATTTGATTTAATATTATTCACTGGGCTTTCGCTCACGCTCATTCATGTGTTTGTAGGTGAGCCAAGAGAAGTCCAGACCCAGCCTCAGTGAAGTCTGTATGGAACAACTAAGGTTTTGAGAGAGTCAGCCCTTGTGTCTCACACACGAGACCCGTCTTCGCCCTTTTGTTATATATTTACATTTTGTTAGGTTGGCGAAGTTTTGAATACGTCTGCATATAGTTTTCATGGGTTGACTTAGTTTGGATGATCCTGTCTGTATAGAATCTTATGTCATTACACTTTCTGTTATGAGTTATTAACATATGTACATATGGAATGTTATGGTGTGCATATAAGCACGACTCTATGGACAAAGTTTTAAATTTGCTTTCGTTTGGCCCCTTTTACTCTGATGAGTCTTGTCTTATTTGGTTTGAGGCCGTAGGTAATTTCAAGATTACTGGCCGGTTATGGCCTTAACCCATAGGAGCGGGTTCGGATCGTGACAAAGTGGTATCAGAGCACGAGTTAATAACTCACACACTTGTCCAAAAAGAGCAATAAGCGTCTAGATAAGATCTAGAATGCATTCATGTGATAAATATGAATCTAAAGGCATCAAGAATATGCTTAAGTGTTTCGATATGAACAGGTATGTGCTATAAATCTATGAATTACCATTTGAATATGTATGCTCTCTGGTATATGCATACTTGTGAATCTTTTGTATAAAGTATAATGCAAGTTTAATCAGATGGTGAGTAATAACTCTGTAAAGTCATGTTTAACTTTAATTATTTTCTGATGATATGAAATGACAAGTTCCCTGAAATGCTATGTTTTGTATGAATGGATGATTGTCCAATTTTTCTTTGAGCGTAATTGTGGTATCCGTAGCACAGGCCTTCGCCCAGGGGATACAATACTGTGGCTTATGGTAATGAAGCCCTAGCCCGAGGGAAATAATACCGTGGTACAGGCCCTCTCCCAGGGGAAACAATACCGTGGCCTATGTATGTGATATGTTACCTGGTATCAGAGGTTCCATCATGGAACTTGATATGCTTGACCAACATGATATGTTACGCTAAAGGAAATACCACACATGATTTGAATATGAAATATGAAATGTTACGCTAATGTGTACCACAAGTTTGTTTTGCTATAATGCACATATATGAACACATGAATCATGAAAAGTTGCATATGTGCATTCGGTTCTGCAAATGGGTGTCTATGTGAAATATGAACATGATTTGAATATATAATTACTTAATAAATGTCAGCATGCGATATCTGATAAGTAAGCAATCATCTGTTATGTATGTGGTTAATTGTGTCTTGACGATACATAAAATGAGGATATAACAACGTGCCTATGTGCGAATGTATGCACGTGTATCTGTGTTTATTTTGTATTGGGCATCCCAGTGTTTGGCAAGGCTTAATAAGAATTTGTGTAGAACATGGATAAAGTGAGGGCATACGAGTTGGCAGACTCTTTCACAGCCCGACTTAATAGTCCGGAAAGAATAGTACAAGGGATGGCAGAGATTTTGAGACAACAATGTCAGTTGTCGCTACGGCAAGAACCTTGCCACCAAAAGTGTAAGAAACACCGAGGAGTTGTTATCGGATTTTTGGGGTTTGTTATAGGTATGGTAAAATGGACCGTATAGTAAGGAACTGTCCCCGAACTGAACAAATGTGAATAAATCTTCTGCCTCAGTTGGATTCGTACCTATGGTAGGAATTGCTGATCAAGATAGAGTAATTGCACTCGTCCCAGGAAGTACTCAGAATGCTGTAACCGTTATCCTAGGTATCTGTACTGTTATAAACAAATGCTTATGTGTTGATTGATTCTGAATTAGTACATGTGTACATCTTTGCTTGGGATATTAATTTATTCAGATTGGCATGTTCTTTCGTATCTGCTGCATGTGTATTTAGATTGGTTAAACCCACAAGATCAAGACCGTATCCCTTAAATATATATACTCCATTTGAGAAATTTGTGAAATACATATTAGGATATCGATTAACTCTGCACATGCGCATGTACATCTAAACCTATGCTCAGGGCGATTTGTTATACTACTGTCCTCCATGACTAAACCACCAGAATTATGACTTTGTGATTGTCTGACGGAGTTGAGCACCCTAAATGATAAACTCTATAATTGTGAGACCATGCATTTTGATGGGTAGAAAATTGACTGGATTATGTGACTATACTGGGCTCAACTCATAAACCTACATTTTGTGACTAATTTGGAACTTTTGTGTAACAGACCCTATCTTATGTACAACCGAGGAACTCTGTTTAATGTGTTACTGTGCACCATGTGCTTGTATATAAGACTTGTTTGGGAATTGCTGTATTGATTATGGTACATACTTCCTGATCTGAATAACTGCATGTTTATGCAACTACCCCCGAATTTATGTAGTCAATGCCATATTGTACATGACTTGAAATGCTTTGATATGAACAGTTGTGATGAATAATTCTGATATGACTTTGAGAACTGATAAACTTAAGATAGTTGTGAAACTATCAGTCGTGTGCCTAAACAAACGAAGTGAGCCTCACAGAATCGAATGTACCCCATTTGAGAGAACTTTTATCTGATTCGGTCTGATAGAACCTTTGTCTGATTTGACCTAATAGAACCCTCATTGGATATAATTTGATGGAACCTTTGTTTGATTTAATCCGATAAGACCTTTGCTTGGGTTGATTTGATTTTGTTAAGGGAAGACCACGAATTGTTCATGAATAAATAGCCAGATTATTCTTGGCAGAAAAACTGATAGACCCAAAACTTGAATTCGTTTGGAATGCTTGACTTGTTTGAAAGACCTTTTGTGGGCTATCAACAGATTGATCTAACCATGAACACCATTAAGAACCGACCTTCAACAATTGGGGCATAAGTGTTATAAAGGAATAGAATTGTACAAATCTCGTGATTGGGTGTCTTAAGGAACAATGCTGGTGTGTTGTCATATTCTTGCTTGTTTGACGCTATGGAAATTGATGACAACAGATTGATTTGATTGTGAACCGTATTGAATATTTATTCTCAACTAATCAGAATATGTTTCATGTGTTTGCTTCAGCACTATCGGATTTCAGGAAATCAGGTTATAGTAAGTGGTATTGTGTTTGTTTTGATGACATTCTTGAGACGTCCTTTCGTGCTAGGGGACGTTAAGCCTATGTAGCACCTTTGTTGAGAAATCTCTTTTGCCACCGACGGTTTTGTACGGGTGGGTTTGCCTAATCGATCTCGAGTCAGCCACCGACGGACGTGGACGGGTGTGCTTTGATTCCGAGACGATTATTCCTTTGTTTTGTCTGGAATGTCATCCTTTGGTATTATGTAGATGTTATTAACATCCAAAAAGTTTTAAAAAAAAAAAAAAAAAACCCAGATTTGTCCGGAAATGTGCGAATCCAGTACGCCTTATGAATAACTGCTCAGTGCCATTCTATTCTGTGATTGGGGTTCTGAGGATGTGTAAATTGGGTCTAACATGTGACTGACTGTTTTGGTATTATCCTTGACATCATAGGGATTAATATATGAATTGTCTTCTGCTTTTGGCAACTATGAAATAGTGTGGAAAGACTCGATGGAACAGGGAATTGAATGTTGAACCGAATTGTAAACTGTTGAATGAATGAAGAACACGTGTATTCTATTAGAAGTCGACTGTCTCAGTGTTATTGTATTTTACAATTGGTACTATGGGGATATGAGTTATGTATGTCATGTGGTTGATCGCTTCGTTGTTATCTTTGTTGACTCGGGAATCAGTGCCTGAATTCACTTTAAATTCCTGAAGACTTTTGATTAACCTTGAATAGCTATAATGAACTACTGAAAATACCGAATCGGATTGTGTATTGTGGAATTATTGAAGAATGAATTGAACTTTTGTGACAAGGGAATGGACCGAACTTCTATGATAAAGTTGGCTGGCATCTGAAATGAATATGTTGGTGACTTACTTTGAAGAGGGCAATTATTGAAATTGTGTCTAAATATTTTTGGTATCTATAAGTCGAAGTTGAACATCAGGTATAGACGGGCTACTTCGACCTCCCTCTATTTCGGAATGGAATTAGGGATATGTGACTATGAATTTCATTGTGGGGCTACCTTAAGTACTCAAGGTGTAAGTCCCATTTGGGTTATTGTATGAAGAATTACTAAATTCGCTCATTTCCTTCCTGTGACATTTTCGTATGATGCTTGTAGACTAGCCACTGTTTACATCAATAAGGTTGCTTGTTGTATGGGGTCCCAGTATCTATTGTTTAGACAGAAATCCTGAAATGTGTTTGAATTCTGTCAAGCCTTCAAAAGGCAATGAGAACTAAATTGGGATTCAGCACTACTTTCCATCCACAAATCGATGTATAATCAGAAAGAGCTATTTAGACTCTGGGAGAAATGCTCCAAATGTGTATTTTAGATCTTCGGGGAATTGGAAAAATCAATCCATCATTGGCAGACTTTGCTTACAACAACGGCTCACACTCTAGTTTCGGTATGGCACCATACAAGCTTTGTATGGAAGAAAAAGTAAGTCCCTGACTGATTGAGAACAGAGTGTTGCTTGATTTTGAGACTAAGTAAATGGCTATCAAAAAGGATTGGAACCGTTGAATGAAAGGTGTTCCGAATTGTGTTCGACTAAAGGTAAAATAAGTTTGAGGGACCAAACTTCCTAAATGGGGGAAGACTGTAATACCCCTTTTCTGTAGTATGCTAATTAGTCCTTAATACGAGTATGATGATGTGTTTAATATGATTTTATGTGCCATTTTGTGAATATATGTGATTTCGAAGTTCTATCTGTTCACCGTAGGAATATCTGTTTAAATAATCTGCTTTGGAAATTAAATTGGAGGCCTTATCGGCCACAAAACCCGAAATCGATTACGCCATTGTGATTGGCATAGTTTTTAGACCTACGGTGAAATTTAATTGGAAATTAATTCGGATCAAAATAATTAGATTCAAAATGATTAATTAGTGCCCCATTACCTTATTATTATTATAATGCCAATAGTGGGTTTTTTTGGGTAAGGGCACTACACCCTCTATTCTCCCTTCTTGCTTCATTTGACTGATTTGGGACTCAAATTAGAGGAGAGTCGACTGTAGAGAGGGAGAGAGGAGAGAATTGTGCAAATTGTAGCTTAAAGCTTGGGAACCTTGAAGATAATCCAAGAATTGTTATAGATTGTGAGAATCAAAGCTTCTAGGTGAGTAATTCTTGGATTATAGTTTGTAATTTTGTGTGTTCAAGCTAATTGGGTGATCAAGAGTAAGATTGAAATGAAATTGGGTTGGTAAGCTTGACATATGCATGCATGTAAGAAATTGTGTTGAAATAGCATGTATACGCTTGAAATACATGATTCAAGTAGAGTTTTGGTTGAAACTCATGTTTTGATCACCATTTGTGTTGTCTAAGTTGAGAATGTGGCTAATTCATCACATGCATGTACAATTTATGAAGATATGAGCTTGAATGTATGAATTTGTTATGTTAGAATGAGTTTGATGGGAGATTGGGGTATGCGTGTGAATTAATTGTGAATTGAGCTCCATTGGGTTGAGATTTGGGGTTTACATCATATTAGTATACTTATATTTGAGAATTGAGGCATAACATGCATGATTTGTTGGTTGAAAATCGAATTGGAGCTCAAGAACTCAATCTGGAAAACCCAGATTTTTGATGTCCGCTCGAGCAGGTTAAGTGCCACTCGAGCAGGAAAATCGTGCTCCCAGCACTTTTTGCAGACATGGTTCCCGCTCGAGCGGGGAAGTTGACGCTCGAGCGGGAGCTATGTAGACAGACCTTCCGCTTGAGCGGCAGAGTTAACGCCCGAGCGTGATTTTGATGTAACCAGTATTTTTGCAGGCCTTAAGTGACCCTTTTGTGTATGTGAATTAAAGAACGGATTGAATTTGTTAATTGGGATTGTGGACAAAAGTCTGACATGAACAAATGAATGGGCCGACGGTCGTTTCGATATGAATAAATGGACCTAAGGTCATTTTGACATAAATGAGTGGGCCGAAGGCCGTTTTGACACGAATGTATGGGCCGAAGGCTGTTTTGACGTAAACGAATGGACCGAAGGTCGTTTTGATAGAAATAAATGGAACTAAGGTCGTTTTGACATAAATGTGTGGGCCGAAGGCCGTTTTGACACGAATGTATGGGCCGAAGGCCGTTTTGACGTAAACGAATGGACCGAAGGTCGTTTTGACAGAAATGAATGGACCGAAGGTCGTTTGGACATGTATGAATGGACCTAAGGTCGTTTTGACATGAATGAGTGGGCCGAAGGCCGTTTTGACACGAATGTATGGGCCGAAGGCCGTTTTAACGTACACGAATGGGCCGAAGGCCATTTTGACAAAAATGAATGGGCCGAAGGCCGTTTTGACATAAATGAATGGGCCGAAGGCCGTTTTGACATGAATGAAAATCTGAATGGGCCAAAGGCCAGAATGTTTGGAACTACAGTCACTTGATTTGAATTTCGTATCTGTTAAATAGAAATATGAATTGGGCCCAAGGCCGTTTGGAACATGTTGTTCTACATTGTTATGTAACTTCTGTATTTGATTTGATATTATTCACTGGGCTTTCGCTCACGCTCATTTATGTGTTTGTAGGTGAGCCAAGAGAAGTCCAGACCCAGCCTCAGTGAAGTCTGTATGGAACAACTAAGGTTTTGAGAGAGTCAGCCCTTGTGTCTCACGCACGAGACCCGTCTTCGCCCTTTTGTTATGTATTTACATTTTGTCAGGTTGGCGAAGTTTTGAATACGTCTGCATATAGTTTTCATGGGTTGACTTAGTTTGGATGATCCTGTCTGTATAGAATCTTATGTCATTACACTTTCTGTTGTGAGTTATTAACATATGTACATATGGAATGTTATGGTGTGCATATAAGCACGGCTCTATGGACAAAGTTTTAAATTTGCTTCCGTTTGGCCCCTTTTAATCTGATGAGTCTTGCCTTATTTGGTTTGAGGCCGTAGGTAATCTCATGATTACTGGCCGGTTATGGCCTTAACCCATAGGGGCTGGTTCAGGTCGTGACAGTTAGAATGCCTCTTTATTCATGGTTGAGACACAAACATATTTTGTACTTTCTATTTTCAGAGGCATATTAGCAAACAAGTGGTGTGCATAATTTACACATAAATTAAATTAAAGAAAAAGAACTTGGAAATGAACAAATTGAATGAAAATCAAAATCAAAATCACATAGGAGATAGAAGACTTTGACCAACCCAAGCCTTAAAAAAATCACTTGTTAGGGATTCGAAAATTAGAAGAAGAGGGAAAGGGGCAGAGTGAGAGCAACAATCAAGTGAGAGAGAGAGAGAGAACTTAACAGAAAGTCGTAGTCGTCGGTGGTAGTCGCACTCGTGGTGGCGGGCTTTGTCTTTGTGTTTAGAGTCTTCGTTCTCGGCGGGCTTGAAGGATGGGGGCTTGAATGCAGGGGGCTTCGGAGGGAGGTTTTCCAATTTTCTCTGAATATCATCCCATTGAGTCGAAGCTCCTTCCACGCCCTTGTACACGAAGTGATAGTTCGTCATTTTTGAATCTCCAATCAACTCTCTCTCTCTCTCTCTCTCTCTCTCTCTCTCTCTCTCTCTCTCTCCCTATAGTATCGTATTTTGGGGATTTTTCTTGTTAGGGATTGGAGATTTGAGATCGTAAGAAACAAATGGGGGAAAGAAAGGAAGGAATTAGAAAGAGCGGGAAAACAGGAAATTAGAAGGAGCGGGAAAACGAAAACAAAAAGAAGAAAAGAAGAGGAGAGTTAGGATAATTTATTTATTTTTTGTTACAATATTTTTATTTTATTTTTTTGTAGTTGATGATTTTTTTTTTTCATTTTTTTTTAGTTACTAAGGTTGAAAATTTATTTGTTTTATTTTTATTTTAATGAATTTTTTTTTATTTGGTTGAAGTAGGGGTAATATTTTAATGAAAAATATTTTCAGTTAAAATAAATTTAATTTTTTGTGGTCAATGAAAAATATTTTTCTGTGGCCCATTTTTTGTGGGAGAGGAGAGTGAACGGTAATAGTGGTGAAGGTGGTGGATAAGAGGTGGTGGTGGTGACGGCGGTGATGGTGAAAGAGATTAGTGGTGAAGTTGTGGTAGTGGTAGAAGAGATAGAGTGGCAGTGGTAAAGGAGAGGTAATGGCAGTAGTAGTGACAATAGTGGTAGTGGTGGTAGTGGTAGTAGAGTTGTGGCAATGTTGGTAGTAATGGTAGTTGTAGAGGTCGAGTAGCAACAGTAGTAGTGGTGGTGGTAATGGAATGGCATTTGTAGTAGTGGTAAAAGTGGTAAAGGAGATGAGTGGTGAGAGAGAGAGAAATGAGTGAGCAACAGATAGAGAAGAGAGATAGAGACAAAGACAGTGATGAGCAAGAGAGAGACAAAATGGTCACTAAAAGTGCATTTTCTTGTAGTGGATCGATACATTGAGAGGGAGCTCGGTACATAGAGAAGAGGGGAGGGAGAGAGTGAAAGTGAGCAAGGTAAACACAGTGTGGGAGAGAGAGAGAGAGAGAGAGAGAGAGAGAGAGAGAAACAAGATATGAGCGATAGAGAAAGAGAGCGGAAAGTGGTGAACGAGAGAGATACATAGAAAGAGAGAGACAGAAAGAGAAGAGAGATGAACAAAAGAGACAGAAAGATACAGAGAAGAGAGATGAGTAAGAGAGACAGAGAAGCAAGATGAGAGAAAAATAGAGAGAAGAGAGATAAGCGAGAGAGAAAGAGAGAAGAGAGATAAGTTAAAGAGAAGAGAGATGAACGAGAGACACACAGAGAGAGACAGAGATAGAGACAGAGACAGATGCATAGAGGGAAAAGAGGGATGAGTAAGAGAGAGAAAGAGAAAAGACAGAGACAGAGATATGAAGATGAAAAAATGGGTGAAAAGAGACATGTTATATCAAAAGAGTAAGACGACGTCGTTTTTTTTTTTTTTTTTTTTTTTTTGCAATAGAAAAATATCGTTGCATTTATTCAAACCTTTTTGTGACTGTATATAGGGACGGACCTCTGGAGAGACCATGAGGGGCCATGGCCCCCCCGCCTGTCTGGAGAGTGCCACTGCTATGGTTAGTTGTTTGAAAGTTGAATACAATTTTTATTAAATGTGACCCCTCTGCTTTGAATAGATATGGTCCCATCCCTTAATGATTGCCCACGTCATTCTATTAACAAGGAAACAATTGTGTATATGAAATTTTTGTTTATTTATTTCTTACAAGATTCATTATATAATTTATACTGAGCATATTTTTAGGTTGCATTTGGTTTATAAATTTGAAAAGAAAAAGAGAAAATTTGTGGACAATGTAAGTAAAATATAATTATATTTCATTTATTTATCTTTTTTTTAAAAAATTATTTCTTTCCAAATCAATGAACCAAACATAAGGATATAAAAAGAGAAATGTTATTCCACACTATGTGGATGCATGTGTAAATTATTACGTGAAAAATTAGATAACTCACATTACACATACGAAAAAGAGAAATTCTCAAATAAATGCATATTGTGCATTACGATTTGGAATGAGAAATTCTCAAAATGAAGATTACTAGCTTCATTTAAATGACAAATTTTTCAACGGCTTGACATCTCACAAATAAATTTGATGATGATTTTTTAACCAAAAGGAAGATTACTAGCCTCATTTAAAATTACTTGTTCTAACAAAATGGATGATATTTTTTTAACAAATTCTTTTAAGCCCACTTTTCTTGTAGTGTTCGGTGACTACATTGTTTAAGTGGCCAAAACTCAATATATGGCGACTAAAATATTTTTAGTCGCTAAAAATAAGTTTTTTCACGACCAAAATTATGGTCGCCAAAAGATAAAAAATAATTTTTTATTTTCCATTCGGCGGCTACATTGTTTTAGTAGCCAAAACTCAATATACATCGATTAAAATATTTTTAGTCGCTAAAAATAAGTTTTTTTACGACCAAAATTTTGGTCGCTAAAAGATAAAAAATAATTTTTTATTTTCCATTCGACGACTACATTGTTTTAGTAGCCAAAACTCAATATACGGCGACCAAAATATTTTTTGTCGCTAAAAATAAGTTTTTTTGCGACAAAAATTTTGGTCGCCAAAAGATAAAAAATATTTTTTTATTTTCCATTCGGCGACTACATTGTTTTAGTAGCCAAAACTCAATATACGGCGACTAAAATATTTTTAGCCGCTAAAAATAAGTTTTTTTGCGACCAAAATTTTGGTCGCCAAAAGATAAAAAATAATTTTTTATTTTCCATTCGCCGACTACATTGTTTTAGTAGCCAAAACTCAATATAGTCGCTAAAAATAAGTTTTTTGGCGACCAAAATTTTGGTCGCCAAAAGATAAAAAATGATTTTTATTTTCCATTCAGCGACTACATTGTTTTAGTAGCCAAAACTCAATATACAGCGACTACAATATTTTTTGTCGCGAAAAATAAGTTTTTTGGCGACCAAAATTTTGGTCGCCAAAAGATAAAAAATAATTTTTTATTTTCCATTCGGCGACTACAAATTTTGGTCGCCAATTCCACAACCAACTTATTTTTGATGTTCTGCGACCAACTTATTTTTTAGTCGCCAAAATGTGACATTTCGTGACCAAATTTGTAGTTGGTTGCCAAAATCATACCACTTTCAGCGACCAACTCATTTTTTGGTCGCCAAAATATGACCTTCTGCGACCAACTCATATTTGGTCGCCAAAAATAATGATCATTCGCGACTAATTAATATTTGGTCGCCAAAAGATAATTTTAGCTACCAACTTTTATATTGGTCGCGGAAAGTGATCGCTAAAAGTGCAGATTCTTGTAGTGAATATGCAATCTTACTCACATTTTTTTTTTTTAATAAACTATTACTCTTAACAAATATGAATTATTTTGGCCTGCAAGCACTACAAAAATAAATAAATAAAATAATAATAATAAAAAGTTTTCCTTGCCCTTTTATTCTCAGTGTTGTACGAATAACCACCATAAATTAATTATACCTAGATTTATTTTATTTTATTTTATTTTTTTTCAAATAAAGAAGCAAAGTTTTATTAAAATTCAAAAGTAGCAAAGTTTACAAAAAG
The DNA here is from genome assembly GCF_055761805.1 of Camellia sinensis. Taxonomy (NCBI): domain Eukaryota; kingdom Viridiplantae; phylum Streptophyta; class Magnoliopsida; order Ericales; family Theaceae; genus Camellia; species Camellia sinensis. Next base: position 101,480,160 of record NC_138966.1, read on the forward strand.
TACGCAAAAAATAGGTTTCCTAATATCACGGTCAAATACAGATAATAAGCAAATTCAGTATATTGTTATATACTACTACCATATAAATTGGATGGAAAATGCTTAGATGTCCCAAATTTTCTACTAAATAAATGACTAAATGTCTTACATGGCTGTGGGGCTCACAAAATTGCGGACCCCACACCCATGTGAGACATTTGGTTTGATAGAAAATTTGATATCCCTAACATTACTCAAATTGGATTATTGTCTTTCACAAAATAAGATTCAAACAGTCTTAGTTTACCAAATTTTGTTCTCACAGTTTGAAACCAACTTAAACATGACAACTTGAATTATTATTTCTCTTTCAAAAAGCCTTGGAATCAATCACATAGCAGAGTCATATGATCCCACAAATCATGTGCCATAACTATTCTTGATGATGGTCAAACTTCAAATTGAATTCAAAATTGTGTGAAAAAAAAGTTAGGTGGCGACTCTGTATCTATTAAAACAATCTATTTTTGATATTTTGATTCAAAATCGATTTTCTAAAAGATTTGCCGGATGTGGATTCTTAGGTGTTTATCTATTTCACATTGCACTTGTGAGATCAAATTCCCGCGGGAGTCCGATACTCTAGGGCTTATCGTCTTCTGAAAGGGACCATGAAAAGTCAAGCTACAATTAGTCAAAAAGAGAAACGTGTATCTCCCTCGTGATCTGATGCAACGTGTCAGAGGAGCGTCTCCTCTCCCCTAACAGACATATATTTTGTGTATTTATAGAAGTATTTTGTGTGGAGAAAAATCAAGAACTTAAAGAGAAAAAATTTTGTGTGCTTCAAAATTGTGATTGTATTTTTCACTTTGCTCTTTCACTTTCAAATCTAAGTGTTGTATTTGTTCTTACACTTTCATATCTACTCTTTATAAGAGAATTATTGTAAAAGAAGGCTTAAATACGTTTTATCCTTATTGATTATTTTGTGAGAGAAATTTTTTCAGAGTGAGGCATTTATTGTTGAGTGAGGTTCAACAGATAAGAGTAAGACCTGCGTAAAATCCACAAGCTTGGTGAAACTTTGGTGGTGTATTGATTCATTTTGATAGGTCTAGGGATGGCAATTTGAAACCGGCCCGACGGGGACCCGACCCCCCGACCCCAAATGGGACGGTTTTTTCCCGAAAAAAACTCCCCACGGGCCGGTGATGGTATTGAAAATTGAATCCCCGATCATTTTCGGGCCGGGGACGGGGATAGGTTACCCCGACCCCGGCCCCGGCCCATCCCCGCCCCGAATTTCCCCGCATAAATCCCCGCATATTCCCCGAAATATTCACCATATATATATATATATGTTAGTCTGTCTCTCTCCTCTCACCTAATTCATTTCATTTCATTTCTTTCTGAGTCTCAAACTTCAGCCTCTCTTCCTCTCTCTCTCTCTCTCTCCATTCGCAGGTGGTCTCACGAGGCTCAACCTCAGCCTCTCTCCCTCTCTCTACGCAGGTGGTCTCGCGGCGGCGAACTCCCTCCTCTCATCACCGCTGATCGCCGTCGCCCATCCTCTCACGGCATCGGCGGCGAGGCTCAACCTCAACCTCAGTCATCATCCCTCCATCTCACTCACCTAATTTTTTTTTTTTTTTAGCTCAGATCTGTTTCGATCTGTTCTATATATGTTAAATCTAGTGTTGAATAAATATTTGAGCTCAGATCTGTTGAGTATAGCTCCGAGTTCTGTTGATGATGATGAAGAGATATGATTGTTGTTGTTGTTGATATATATGTTAGATATATGTTGAAGAAATCTGAATATGTGTTTGTTGACAGATCTGAGCTCAAATTGTTGTTGTATTTTATTTTTGTTGACAGATCTGAATATGATTGTTGTTGTTTTTGTATTTTATTTGAGTTCAAATTGTTGTTGCATTTTTTTTTTTTTATTTTGGTCGGGGAATTTACGGGGTCGGGGAAACCCGATCCCCGTTAGGGGACGGGGGTGGGGGTGGTGAGAGACTCCCCGTCGGGGATCGGGACCGGGGACGGGGAAATTCCTACCTTCGGGGATCGGGGACGGGGAGTGTGATCCCCGGCCCCGCCCCACCCCGTTGCCATTCCTAGATAGGTCTCAAAGAGGTTCCTTGCAGAGTGGATATCGGCCTAGGGTGCCGAACCACTATAAATCTCAATGTTTGATTTTCTCTCCCTATCTCTCTTACTTTTATATTGATAATTATTATTTTATTTTCTTATTTGTTAAAATTTGAATATTGTGTTTATTATTTTAATATTGTAAAATTATTTTTAATAACCCAATTCACCCCCTCTTGGGTTGCCTACCTAGGATAACAATCTACATCTTGAGAAAGATCCTCTATTTCTGCCATGTGAGCTCGGGCCTTGTCTATGTAGGCATCTTATTCTTGCGGCAGTCAACAACCCTATGCCTATCACTACCGCAGTTGTAGCATTTCCCATAAAAACCTATGTTAGAAATGGGTTTTGAAGTTTTGAAAAAACAGGATTTTTCCTCAACTTTGGTCTAATATTTAGGTGAGACCCATACACCAAAGTTGGCAGGTCTAAGTGGTAACGGGTTCAATGTCACGTTGTGATTCACGTAATATATTTGGTTGCTCAAAACCATTATCGGGTGAATGGAAAATTGAAGCCAAAGAGAGCTCCATGGAAATGGTGTTTTTAGTGAAATTTTCTAAAGGTTTGGTGTAAGGCTTGTCCGACATTGATTTGGTGGGCATACTTTGAGTGAGTTTATAAGGCTTGAGTTTGAAACTTGGGGTAAGCCCCAAGGGGCACCCAAGTTTTGTAGAGGGGAAGGTTATGGGCAAAGTGGGCTAGACTCATTGGACCCAAAATAAACACGTGTGCGCTCCGCTGTCCGTCTGATCAGTCGGGCTGGGCTTTTGAATTTTATTTTTCTAAAAATTAAATTCTAATTTTTTGGAATTTGAATTTCAAAAATTGAATTCAAAATGGGCTCCGGTTTTTCGCCACCCGAACAGATGAATATCTGCTTGAATTTAAACCAAACAAATTCATATATGTTTGAATTTGAACCTAACAGCCACATTACCGGTTCATTCAAACCAAACAGGTTTTGCACATGTTCATTCAAATCTATATAGCCACGAAATCATCTATAAATAAGACAAGTCCCTCATTTGGTTTTTTACTCCAATTTTTGTTATTCTCTACTGCCTTTTATCCCTGCATTTTGCTGCATTAATTCCATTAATTTTTTGTGAGAAAGAGTGTATACACTAAGTGTGTTCGTTATACGAAAAATTTGTAGTGCTGCAATTTTTCGTTGATTGATCATTTTATCCTAGGAGATAGACGTCCATAATCTGAAAGCACTATAGAGAGGACAAATATGTCTTAAGGACACAGTGTTAAATACTGGACTTGATCAAAAACTTTGTTCGAGAAATTAATAAAGTAAGTTGTTTATTTATTTTCTGTTTTATTTATTTATATCAGATTTTGATTTTATTTTTTGTAAACAAAATAAAAATCTATTTTTATTTATTTATTTTTATTTACCGGTTTGATTTTTGTAATCAAACAATCTCTCTTATTTCTTTTATTTCTTCTGTATTCCGTTTGTTGTTAAGTATACAAATAGAATTTATTATTTAAATACAGTGAAAATTGTCCAACAACCTATAAGTAGGTTCTTGTGGCTTATAGAACGACCTTGCAAAGACACCATCTCTCAGGCCCAACTTCAAGCCTTTGTTCATTGGTTGCTCTTTTTTAACCCCCGAAGATTGACCATGCTCAACAACATTGGCCTTTACAGTGAGGGCACTTCTCCCTTTCTTCATGTTATCCTCTTCAATACGAAGCCTAACAACAAGCTCTTCGCTTGTCATCTCCTTTCGCTTATGCTTTAAGTATTTCTAGTCGTGAGGCAACTTCTCTATCAAAGTAGCTGCCTGGAATGATTCACTCAACAACATTCGCTCTACATGAATCTCGTGCAGAATTACTTGAAAATCTTGGACCTGGCTCAAGATTGTTTTAGAGTCCACCATTTTGAAATCCAAAAATTGACCAATGACAAGTTTCTTTGCCCGGGCATCATCGGTTTATATTTTTTGTCCAAGGAATCTCACAACACCTTTGCCGACTTCTTAGCATAAAATACATTAAAAAGTGTATCTACCAAGTCGTTCAATACTTAATTTCGAGAAAGGAAGTCTAACTGCTTCCAACCATCCAAAGCCATGAGATTTTGTCAATCTTGCTCATTCTTCTCCACAATTGGTGGATCCTCACTTAAAAATCTTGCAAGGCTAAGAGTTGTTAAGTAAAATAGCATCTTTTATTGTCATCTCTTGAAATTCACACCAGTGAACTTCTCTAGGCACTCATGATAATTGAGCGGTCCCTCCGAAACTGTAGAATTCATAACAGGATTAACCACAGAAGTCACAACAAGGTGTCATGCTAGTTGATATGAGATTTGGATTTCCACCAACATTCACCACTCTGGTATTAGTTGCATTAGCATTAGTAATAATAGTTGCCATTTTTGAAAAAACACAACAGAATTTCAACTATTCTTTTTTTCCAGAAACAATTTAACATTAGAATATCCCAAAGACTGAAATTTAATTTAAAACTAATCTCACCACTAACTTCATAAATCTAACAAGGTCGGGAAAGTTTCCATGAAGACTGAATGGGTCACAAAAGTTTCGCTTAAACCCCAATTAACCTTAGGCAAAATTTTCAATAGATTATTGACTCATTATCAATGGGAAATAAATTCAGAATTAGGTTTCCAAGGGATAAACCAGGTTGATAAAAACCTCAAGTCCCAAAATCAAACTTCTAATCAATTAAAAATTGCTACCTAACTTACAAGCAATCAAATGCTCCAAAACTTACAAGCAATCAAAAATTGCAACAAAAAAATATAAGCAATAAAATTGCTTCAATTAAAAATTGATCAAACCAATCCAAACAAGGCTTCTCAAGTCCAAAAAACTTCTTTTCATACTTTGGTATTTCTATTCAACCAAAAGTGTTAATAGTCCAAAACTATTTTAAAGTCCCAAATTATATTTGTGTTGTTTTGTTCTTATTTTTCCATTTCCTTTCGCATAAGTATACTTATAAAGAAAGTTAGTAGATAAATGCAACAAAACACAAAACAAATAATATGAAAATTGAAAAATCTTATGCAATTAAACTATTGTTTTTTTCCCCACTTCCAGCAATATAATGCAATGCTAAATAAAATAAACTGAAAAATAAAATGCTAGAAAAGCTACTCTACACACACACACAAACAAAAACACACAGACACACACACACACACAAAAAAAAAAACTCCAAGTAATTAAATCAATCTTAATTCCCAAGAGTTATATAAAATTACTAGAAAGCAATAAACATGCAAATAATACTGGAAAAACTAGAAAGGAATTAGCATGCAAATAATACTACAAATCCAGACTACAAACCAACACAACCAGCTTTGATTTTTTTTATTAATTGAAAAAATCAAAGAACAAGTAAACTAAAGAAGTAATATTTTAGTAGAAAAAACTAATCCATCACAAACCACTTTGCAAAAAGAATCTATTTGTTTAATTTATTTTCGAAAAAAAAAATTTGTCTTAAGATTGTTGTATAAAATGCATGTTTAAATAAAATAAATAGATTCAGATTTATTTAAATTCGAATTACAAAATAGAAAATAATAGAACTAATTGAAACCAGATATTACAATTTAAAGAACAGAAATATGAGACAAACCAAATTCTGGAATAAATTAATAAACAGAAACAAAACAAGAAACTAAATTGAAGCATGTGGTATATATAGTTTCTTTAAAGCAGATTCGCCGCCCCGTTGATGGATGCTAGAGGAACGCTGTTGTCTATCTCCTAGGATACGATTGTCAAAACCAACAACTACAGGAACACCTTCTGAATAGTTTTGGCGAACTTGACAAAGACAACATTCTCTCACACTAAGAAGAATAATTTTGGCAGACTGACAATATAACAAGAGGGCAAGAAATTCTAGGAAGAAATCCAAGAGAAAGTGGTCTCAATTTATACACAAAGGGGCAGAGAGGAGGAGTCTCCAGCCATAAAGGCTAGCCACAAATGCAATATTGAATTCTGTCAAAACTAATGGATTTACTTCATCATAGAGGTTATCGACTTTATACATAGATGTGTATATATCTGCAGCCACCATCATATGACTTAGTCCATAAAAAGATTAGGCCGGTGGGCCACCAACTAGGCCCAAACCTAAACCTTATCCAGTCCAGTAAGCCCCAAGCCCAAGATCCAAGATCTACGGACCCAGTTCGGGCTTAGTTTGGGCGAGCTGGCGGTGTTCACGCATGTGGCACTTTTTTGCATAACCAACTTAAACCATAATTTTGATCAAAGCCCATCCTTGAAGCATCTATAACTCCTTTCTTTTGGATATCCCAAAAGGCTCACACCCTTAGCAAAAATTAGAAATTTAAATATCCATTAATACTTTCCTCCATAATCAATGTGTGATAAGTGGTTACACATTTGGACCTACCTCAACCAATGGTTTGGACTCACTTTAAATTCGCATTAATATTACAAAAAAAAAACCATTATTTTTCAACACAAACAAAAAGGCATAGAGTTAGGCAAAATATAAATTAAAACATAAAGAATCATTATAGTGGGAGTCTTGTATTCTATAATTGCACATATAATTGAGACCTGAAGGTATGGAGATGATGGTTGGAAGTGGAGAAGTTTGAGTTTTAATGCTTAATGTTGTGTTTTATTAGTTGGAGAAGGTGAGAATATGTTGTCAAAACAACATCCCCCTCCCCCTCCCACCACACACAAAAAAAAAAAAAAAAAAAAAAAAAAAAAAAAAAAGATTCCTCGTATCATGAGTTAGGAGCACTTAAACAACTAGAGAAATTTAATTGGAAAAAATTTCATTGTATGGAAACTCATGCCTTTTTTTTAAGATTCCGGAAACTCGTGCCTTTAATTTTAATAGCTTAGCTTTTAATGTAGTTTGAGTTTTGTTATGGTGATTTGTTAAAGTGCCTAAGAGTATTGGTTAATAAAATTTAAAATAATTTTATATTTTTTATAATATGAAATTTAAAAATATATATATATTTCCCTATATTTTTAATGAAAAGCCCTCCATTTTCTCCACAATTGGTGGATCCTCACTTAAAAATCTTGCAAGGCTACGAGTTGTTAAGTAAAATAGCATCTTTCATTGTCATCTCTTGAAATTCACACCGTTGAACTTCTCTAGGCACTCATGATGATTGAGCGGTCCCTCCGAAACAGTAGAATTCATAACAGGATTAATCACAGAAGTCACAACAAGGTGACATGCTAGTTGACACGAGATTTGGATTTCCACCAACATTCACCACTCTAGTATTAGTTATATTAGCATCAGTAAAAATAGTTACCATTGTTGAAAAAATGCAACAGAATTTCAACTATTCTTTTTTTCCAGAAATAACTTAACATTAGAAAATCCCAAAGACTGAAATTTAATTTAAAACTAATCTCACCACTAACTTCATAAATCTACATAGATGTGTATATATCTGCAGCCACCATCATATGACTAAGTCCAGAAAAAGATTAGGCTGGTGGGCCACCAACCAGGCCCAAACCTAAACCTTATCCAGTCGAATAAGCCCCAAGCCCCAAGCCCAAGATCCAAGATCTACGGACCCAGTTCGGGCTTAGTTTGGGTGAGCTGGCGATGCTCACGCATGTGGCACTTTTTTGCATAACCAACTTAAACCATAATTTTGATTCAAGCCCATCCTTAAAGCATCTATAGCTCCTTTCTTTTGGATATCCCAAAAGGCTCACAGCCTTAGCAAAAATTAGAAATTTAAATATTCATTAATACTTTCCTCCATAATCAATGTGTGATAAGTGGTTACACATTTGGACCTACCTCAACCAATGGTTTGGACTCACTTTAAGTTCGCATTAAAGTTACAAAAAAACCATTATTTTTTAACACAAACAAATAAAGGCATAAAGTTAGGTAAAAATTCAATATAAATTAAAACATAAAAAAATCATTATAGTGGGAGTCTTGTATTCTATAAATTGCACATATAATTGAGACCTGTAGGTATGAAGAAGATGGTTGGAAGTGGAGAAGTTTGAGCTTTAACGCTTAATGTTGTGTTTTATTAGTTGGAGAAGGTGAGAAGATGTTGTCAAAACAACCCTCCCTCCACCCCCCCCAAAAAAAAAAAAAAACAAAAAAGAGATTCCTCCTGTCATGAGTTAGGAGCACTTAAACAACTAGAGAAATTTAATTGGAAGAAATTTCATTGTTTGGAAACTCATGCCTTTTTTTTATATTCTGGAAACTCATGCCTTTAATTTTAATAGCTTAGTTTTTAATGTAGTTTGAGTTTTGTTATGGTGATTTGTTAAAATGCCTAAGAGAATTGGTTAATAAAATTTAAAATAATTTTATATTTTTTATAATATGAAATTTAAATATATATATATATATATATATATTTCCCTATATTTTTCATGGCAAGCCTTCCATTTTCTCCACAATTGGTGGATCCTCACTTAAAAATTTTGCAAGGCTAAGAGTTGTTAAGTAAAATAGCATCTTTTATTGTCATCTCTTGAAATTCAAAATTTTGCAAGGCTAAGAGTTGTTAAGTAAAATAGCATCTTTTATTGTCATCTCTTGAAATTCACACAGTTGAACTTCTCTAGGCACTCATGATGATTGAGCGGTCCCTCCGAAACAGTAGAATTCATAACAGGATTAACCACAGAAGTCACCACAAGGTGTCATGCTAGTTGACTGAGATTTGGATTTCCACCAACATTCACCACTCTAGTATTAGTTGCATTAGAATCAGTAATAATAGTTACCATTTTTGAAAAAAATATGACAAAATTTCAACTATTCTTTTTTTTCTAGAAACAACTTAACATTAGAAAATCTCAAAGACTGAAATTTAATTTAAAACTAATCACACCACTAACTTCATAAATCTACATGGATGTGTATATATCTACAGCCACCATCATATGACTTAGTCATAAAAAGATTAGGCTGGTGGGCCACCAACTAGGCCCAAACCTAAATCTTATCCAGTCCAGTAAGCCCCAAGCCTCAAGCCCCAAGCCCAAGATCCAAGATCTACAGACCCAGTTCGGGCTTAGTTTGGGCAAGCTGGCGGTGTTCACGCATGTGGCACTTTTTTGCATAACCAACTTAAACCATAATTTTGATCCAAGCCCATCCTTGAAGCATCTATAACTCCTTTCTTTTGAATATCCCAAAAGGCTCACAGCCTTAGCAAAAATTAGAAATTTAAATATTCATTAATACTTTCCTCCATAATCAATGTGTGATAAGTGGTTACACATTTGGACCTACCTCAACCAATGGTTTGGACTCACTTTAAGTTCGCATTAAAGTTACAAAAAAATCATTATTTTTTAACACAAACAAATAAAGGCACAAAGTTCGGTAAAAATTCAATATAAATTAAAACATAAAGAATCATTATAGTGGGAGTCTTGTATTCTATAAATTGCACATATAATTGAGACCTGTAGGTATGAAGAAGATGGTTGGAAGTGGAGAAGTTTGAGCTTTAATGCTTAATGTTGTGTTTTATCATGAGTTAGGAGCACTTAAACAAGTAGAGAAATTTAATTGGAAGAAATTTCTTTGTTTGGAAACTCGTGCCTATTTTTTTAGATTCTGGAAACTCATGCCTTTAATTTTAATAGCTTAGCTTTTAATGTAGTTTGAGTTTTGTTATAGTGATTTGATAAAATGCCTAAGAGTATTGGTTAATAAAATTTAAAATAATTTTATATTTTTTATAATTTAAAATTTAAATATATATATATATATATATCCCTATATTTTTCATGGAAAGCCTTCCATTTTCTCCACAATATATTGGTGGATTCTCACTTAAAAATCTTGCAAGGCTAAGAGTTGTTAAGTAAAATAGCATCTTTTATTGTCATCTCTTGAAATTCACACCGTTGAACTTCTCTAGGCACTCATGATGATTGAGTGGTCCCTCCGAAACAGTAGAATTCATAACAGGATTAACCACATAAGTCACAACAAGGTGTCATGCTAGTTGATACGAGATTTGGATTTCCACCAACATTCACCACTCTAGTATTAATTGCATTAGCATCAGTAATAATAGTTATCATTTTTGAAAAAACACAACAGAATTTCAACTATTCTTTTTTTCCAGAAACAACTTAACATTAGAAAATCCCAAAGATTGAAATTTAATTTAAAACTAATCTCACCACTAACTTCATAAATCTAACAAGGTCGGGAAAGTTTCCATGAAGACTGAAGGGGTCACAAAATTTTCACTTAAACCCCAATTAACCTTAAACAAAACTTTCCTGAGATTATTGACTCATTATCAGTGGGAAATAAATTCATAATTAAGTTTCCAAGGGATAAACCAAGTTAATAAAAACCTCCAAGTCCCAAAATCAAACTTCTAACCAATTAAAAATTGCTACCCAACTTACAACCAATCAAATGCTCCAAAACTTACAAGCAATCAAATATTGCAACAAAAAAATATTAGCAATAAAATTGCTTCAATTAAAAATTGATCAAACCCATCCAAACAAGGATTCTCAAGTCCAAAAAACTTCTTTTCATACTTTGGTATTTCTATTCAACCAAAAGTGTTAATAGTCCAAAACTATTTTAAAGCCCTAAATTATATTTGTGTTGTTTTGTTCTTATTTTTCCATTTCTTTTCGCATAGGTATACTTGTAAAGAAAGATAGTAGATAAATACAACAAAACACAAAACAAATAATATGAAAATTACAAACTCTTATGCAATTAAACTATTGTTTTTTTCCCCACTTCCAGCAATATAATGCAATAGCTAAATAAAATAAACTAAAGAATAAAATGCTAGAAAAGTTACTCTACACACACAGAGAGACAAACAAACACACACAGAGACACAAAACAAAAAAAAAAAAAAAAAAAAAAAACCTCCAAGTAATTGAATCAATCTTAATTCCCAAGAGTTATATAAAATTACTAGAAAGCAATAAGCATGCAAATAATCTTGGAAAAACTAGAAAGGAATAAGCATGCAAATAATACTAGAAAACTAGGCTGCAAACCAAACAGAACTAGCTTTGATTTTTTTTATTAATTGAAAAAATCAAAGAACAAGTAAACTAAAGAAGTAATATTTTAGTTGAAAAAACTAATCCATCACAAACCGCTTTGCAAAAAGAGTCTGTTTGTTTAATTTATTTTCGAAAAAAAAAAAAATTTGTTTTAAGATTGTTGTATAAAATGCATGTTTAAATAAAATAAACAGATTCAGATTTATTTAAATTCGAATTACAAAACAGAAAATAATAGAACTAATTGAAACCAGATATTACAATTTAAAGAACAGAAATATGAGACAAAACAAATTTTGGAATAAACTAATAAATAGAAACAAAACAAGAAACTAAATTGAAGCATGTGGTATATATAGTTTCTTTAAAGCAGATTCGCCGCCCCATCGATGGATGCTAGAGGAACGCTGGCATCTATCTCCTAGGATACGATTGTCAAAACCAACCACTGCAGGAACACCTTCTGAATAGTTTTGGCGAACTTGACAATGACAACATTCTTTCACACTAAGAAGAATAATTTTGGCAAACTGACGATATAACAAGAGGGCAAGAAATTCTAGGAAGAAATCCAAGAGAAGGTGGTCTCAATTTATACACAAAGGGGGAGAGAGGATGAGTCTCCAACCATAAAGGCTAGCTACAAATGCAATATTGAATTCTGTCAAAAACTGATGGATTTACTTCATCATAGAGGTTATCAACTTTATACATAGATGTATATATATCTGCAGCCACCATCATATGACATAATCCAGAAAAAGATTAGGCTGGTGGGCCACCAACTAGGCCCAAACCTAAACCTTATCCAGTCCAGTAAGCCCCAAGCCTCAAGCCCCAAGTCCAAGATCCAAGATCTAAGGACCCAGTTCGGGCTTAGTCTAGGCGAGCTGGCGGTGGTCACGCATGTGGCACTTTTTTGCATAACCAACTTAAATCATAATTTTGATCCATACCCATCCTTGAAGCATCTATAACTCCTTTTTTTTGGATATCCCAAAAGGCTCACACCCTTAGCAAAAATTAAAAATTTAAATATCCATTAATCGTTTCCTCCATAATCAATGTGTGATAAGTGGTTACGCATTTGGGCCCACCTCAACCAATGGTTTGGACTCACTTTAACTTCGCATTAAAGTTACAAAAAAACCATTATTTTTCAACACAAACAAATAAAGGCATAAAGTTAGGTAAAAATTCAATATAAATTAAAACATAAAGAATCATTAGAGTGGGAGTCTTGTATTCTATAAATTGCACATATAATTGAGACCTGTAGGGTATGAAGAAGATGGTTGGAAGTGGAGAAGTTTGAGCTTTAATGCTTAATGTTGTGTTTTATTAGTTGGAGAAGGTGAGAAGATGTTGTCAAAACAATATCTTCCCCCCCCCAAAAAAAAAATAAATAAATAAATAAATAAAAAGATTCCTCCTATCATGAGTTAGGAGCACTTAAACAACTAGAGAAATTTAATTGGAAAAAATTTCATTGTTTGGAAACTCATGCCTTTTTTTTTAGATTCTGGAAACCCATGCCTTTAATTTTAATAGCTTAGCTTTTAATGTAGTTTGAGTTTTGTTATGGTGATTTGTTAAAATGCCTAAGAGTATTGGTTAATAAACTTTAAAATAATTTTATATTTTTTATAATATGAAATTTAAATATGTATATATATATATATATATATATCCCTATATTTTTCATGGAAAGCTTTCCATTTTCTCACTCTCTATCTTAAACATGAAGATGTGAAAATTGATGAAGGTTCCATGAAGATAACTATACTGTTTGTTGTTAACTTAAAGGAAGCTCTCTCAACTTCATATGACAGAATCATTGTTTTAATGACCCGAAAAATATGCAAAAGTGATACAGCTCTTTCTTTCTGCGCCTAATCATTTGTTTTCAACTCGAAACTCTCTCTCCCCAATTAAGAATAGTTTAAGAAAGAGGATGATCTCCTAAATTTGGTTAAAATCACCCATGTCCTTATTATATTTTAGATGGATTCCTCCTTACTAAAAAAAAGAAAAAGAAACCATCAATACATGAAACTCTACTATGGCCTCGTTTGGGAATAGGCTAATTTAGTAACTTTTTAGCTATTTGGCTAAAATATGAGTTAAAAAAAATTAATATGTTTGGGATGACTTTTTGGCTTTTTACGAAAAGATGTACAAAAAGTAAAGAGAAAAGAGAATTTTTGACTTTTTAGTATGAGCTGTTGGCTTTTTGGCTAATTTAGTAATGTTTTGACTTTTTGACTAAAATGGAGGGTTCTCAAACGAGGCCTAAATCAAGTTTTGAGGTAAATAAGAAATAATATGCAGTCTTACTCACATTTTTTTTTTTTTAATAAACTCTTAACAAATATGAATTATTTTGGCCTGCAAGCAGTACCCCAAAAAAAAAAAAAAGCCTCTAGGAATAATTAATTTATGGTGGTTATTCGTACAACACTGAGAATAAAAGGGCAAGGAAAACTTCTTCTTTTTTTTTGTTTTTTTGTTTTTTCAAACAAAGAAGCAAAGTTTTATTAAAATTCAAAAGTGGCAAAGTTTACAAAAAGTACGGAAAAAATAAGTTTCCTTTCCTAATATCACGGTTAAGAATAGATAATAAGCAAATTTGGTATATTGTTATATACTACTACCATATAAAATTGGATTATTGTCTTTCACAAAATAAGATTCAAACAGTCTAAGTTTACCAAATTTTGTTCTCACAGTTTGAAATCAACTTGAACATGACAACTTGAATTATTATTTCTCTTTCAAAAAGCCTTGGAATCAATCAAATATCAGAATCATATTTTGAGCCCACAAATCAATGTGCCATAACTATTCTTGATGATGGTCAAACTTTAAATTGAGTTCAAAATTGTGTGAAAAAAAGGTTCATTTTATGGGGGGCAATTGCTAAGATTGATGATTACTTGTTCTATCGATGATTATGTACTAAACAATAAGCTTTAGAAGGTTTATTATTGAAAGAATTTCAAGGATAGAAAAATTATTACATCACCGGTCGCACATCTTTATTAGATCAAAATTTTTTTAAACAAATATGTATTTTGTTAGTATTTTGAACTCATTGATAATATGAGAATTATTGAAAACATGTTTGAATTCCAATGATTATAAAATTAAAAAAAAAAAAAAAAAAAATTGCAACTAACCAACTAAAGTTTACATTTGAATGAATCATCCCAAAAATTATCATAAATTAAGAATCAACATACATAATAAACGGAATTAGTCTATTAGCGAAAACCCTTATATCTCATTACGAGGTTAGTTGTTCGAATTTCTCCCCTAACATGTAAATCTTATTCTCAATGTATTTATTTAGAATTTTTCCCTCCCACTTCGAGAATTCTATACATAGTATTTGATTTACATTAAATAAATAAAAAAGAAACTATATGTAAATTATCCATGTTTATGTCTTATCTCATGGCCCTCTGTTCTTCCTTGTTTGATAGGGCCAAAAATTTCAATGTGCTACAAAATGAGTCATGTTTACAAAATTTAAACCAGGCCCAACTAAACCAAACTTGTTCTTCTTGGGCCAAGACGTTTCTTTCTTTGTTAGGACCAAAAATTTTAATGGGCTACAAAATAATTCATTTACAAAATTGGGACCAAGCCCACCTTTTTTTGGGTATCTTGGGCCAATATTATCTCTATGACGAATAAAACTTCACTATACTAGCAGTGATATCATGTTATTATTCACGGGTGGTATTAGCATTCCATAATAATCTATCACATAATCATGAATTAAGTATATCACAATTCAATAACTACCACACATGTTATCGTATTGTGTCATGTGATATTTATGTATTAATAAAAATATTTAGTTTGAATTCAATTTCAAAAATTAAACCTTATTTTTATGGACACTCAGGCTATAAGTTTATTTTTAAATATTTTGGGTCATTAGGACTTCTTTGGGTCAAAAGGATGCAATTTGTCTAAAAAAAACAATTATCTGTTAAAATCAATCTATTTATTTATATATTAAAATTAACATATCTATCTATCTGTTGAAATTCATCAAACTAAACTATCTATTAAAATGTGATACATATCACCCATTCAACAACATATTTGTTAAATATTACACATTTCTTTATCCATAACCACCACTGTCGGCCGTCGGTCACCAGTTGCCAATGACTTTTTCAGCGCTCGTGCTTTTTTTGACTACTTTTTCTAGCACCAACAACTTTTCCAGAATGTCTTTATCACTAAATAAGATTTTACTTTGAATCTAATTCCTTATACCCCTTTTGGAATGAACTTTTCACCAATTTTATCTATTTTTATTATTAGATTGACTCTTAAAGGGTAAAAAAAGATAATTATTTTAGATTATTTCAAATGAAAACAAAAGTACACTATATTGATCCCAAAATCCTATTTTATATATATTTTAATTAAACTATATGAAATTAGACAAGGGATTCAAACTGTTCTGGTATTCTTTAGTCGAAATAATTTGAAAATGTATAATTAATTCTTCATTAAATGTATTATTTGTGTAAAATTTGACTTATTTGAATTTGACACTAATATGAAACGCTTAGTTATTTATTTTTTTATTATCATGTGGTGTCACATTTAGGCTTGTGTGGAGAATTAGTTTTCTTAACCTGTCAATCTTGTGTCTAATTTTCCCTAATTCATGCAATGTCAGCCTGTTGTGTATTGAAATTTCTCACATTTACTAAACACACCTTTAAAGAAACAGTGAATTCACAAACTTGTCGCCGGGGCGGGGGGGTGGGAATGTGGTTTGGAACCCAAAATATTATTCAAAATTATAAATCAATGGTCAAGGTTCACTCATGTTATGGGCCACAATAATAACTTCAAATATCAACCTCTGATTTACCATTTTGGTTTCATTTTCTAGGATCCTAGATTTTTTCTTAGATTCAGTTTGGTTAAATAGATAATACAAGAAAGTGAAAGAAAAAAAAAATAATAATAATTTTTTATGTGTTTGTTTAGATAGAGAGTCTTAGACAATAATAGAAACTAAGGCTCTGTTTGTTTGTGCTTTGAAAATAGTTTTCAACACTTGAGTTTGAGCATGATGTTTGGTAAGAGTTTTGGAATTAATTTTCCAAAACTCTGTCGGAAGCTCTGTCTATATGTCAAAGCATTCTGTTTGTTGTAGAGGGGGCATTTGAGGGAACGGGACGTCCGGCCGGCTGTCCGAAACAGTGAATTTTTTTTTTTTTTTTGCAATTAATTTATATAATCGGGAAAAATATTTTCTGAAAATTTTTAAATTTTTTATATGCTTTAAAATAATTTTGAGTTGTATGTTTAGTTATGAGTTGTAAATTTTTGTATCACATACCAAATGTCACATCAACAATTCCCCACTCAAATCAAACCTCTTTTCCAAAACTATTTTCAAAACTCTTTACCAAACAAATTTTCTACACTCAAATCATAATTCTACAACACACAAACTCAAAATATAACTCATACTCTCAAATCACATTTACAAAATACAATCAAACACAGGCTAAAGTTTGTTTGTTGTACAACTCAAATTAGTTTGTTAGTTAGGCTAACAATTTCTTGCAAAATATCTAGAGAAATTTATTTTTACTCACAAATCTTGATAAGGTTTATTTTATTTTCCTTTTTACACATGTCTCTCTTTACAACTCCCTATTATGCAATGATTATATATTTTTTTCCATTATTTTCTTACAAAAAATTTCATCTATTCAAATGCATAGAAGAAAATAATAGAAACTAAAGTTTGTTTGTTGTACAACTCAAATTAGTTTGTTAGTTAGGCTAACAATTTCTTGCAAAATATCGAGAGAAATTTATTTTTACTCACAAATCTTGATAAGGTTTATTTTATTTTCCTTTTTACACATGTCTCTCTTTACAACTCCCTATTATGCAGTGATTATATATTTTTTTCCATTATTTTCTTACAAAAAATTTCATCTATTCAAATGCATAGAAGAAAATAAAAATTTTTTCTCATTTTTTTCACTTTAGTTTCTACCATTTTTATTTTTTATTATCTGTTTCTTTCTAAACAAATATATCAAAATTATAAATCAACGGTCAAGATTCACTCATGTTATGGGCCACAATAATAACTTCAAATATCAACCTTTGATTTACCATTTTGGTTTCATTTTCTAGGATCCTAGACTTTTTCTTAGACTCAGTTTGGTTAAATAGATAATACAAGAAAGTGAAAGAAAAAATAATAATAATAATTTTTTATGTGTTTGTTTAGATAGAGAGTCTTACACAATAATAGAAACTAAAATTTGTTTGTTGTACAACTCAAATTAGTTTGTTAGTTAGGCTAATAATTTCTTGCAAAATATCTAGAGAAATTTATTTTTACTCACAAATCTTGATAAGGTTTATTTTATTTTCCTTTTTACACATGTCTCTCTTTACAACTCCCTATTATGCAGTGATTATATATTTTTTTCCATTATTTTCTTACAAAAAATTTCATCTATTCAAATGCATAGAAGAAAATAATTTTTTTTTTTCATTTTTTTCAGTTTAGTTTCTACTATTTTTATTTTTTATTATCTGTTTCTTTCTAAACAAATATAGTCTGAAAGAAAAATTTATGTATAGGTCTAGCCTTGAAGGACACATAACACCTGTTTGGTGCAACTTTTATAAAAGCTAATTATGACCCCGTTTTTTTAAAATTTAAAAATTTATATTTGAATGTTTAATATAATTTCTTTCTTCTAACATACGAAGTTAATATTGAAAAAAAAAAAAAAAAAGTTAATTATTAAAACGAGGAAGACTTTTTTAATTATCAATTTTTTAAATAATTAGTTTCTTTTAGCTTATTAAATTAGTTTTTACTATTTATATTACGCAAAAGGGTCTAATGCATAATCTCTAAATAAATAAATAAATAAATGATAAACAGTTTATTTAAACTATAACACCTAAATTCATTAATAGATTGTGTTTGGATGTAGACACACTTCCTTTTTTTTTTCTTTTCCCGGGGGAGGTACAAATAAACTTCTTAAGTTTTGATTAACATATAAATTGTTTCATGTAATTTTAGAAATTACAAATATCTCATTGTTAAAATGTTTTATTTAAGAAAATTAATAGAAAAAATAAAATTCATAACTACTCTCCTATGCAACAATAAAATTATCAAAATTATTAATTGAAACATATTTATAACACTAAAAAAATTATTAATTGACTTAATAATTTATCAATAAAAATAACCATTTATTATATGATTAAAAATTTTAAAAGACAAGATGTAATTTTCAGAATTACAAAATATAATTAATTTTGTAAGTAACTCTCGAGAGTATATTTGTAATTTTTTTTTTTCAAGAAAAGACAAGTGAAATTCTATTTATACACCAGTGATTGCCTCAGTACACACAATTTGTTTAGGTCACAACTCACACAAATTGAATATTTTGATTTTGTCTCAATAAACACCACTAATTTTCAAATAATACCAAATTACCCTTATCTTCTTTATCAAACCCTAACCCTAACCTTAACCCTAACTATCGCCACTACAACCGCCGGCCACCCCCTTACCTAGTCATCCTCTCATGTCGTCGCCCATTGTCTTGCCTCTTCCTCCTTCGATTGCCCGTCTTCCTTGTGCTTCTGTCTCATCCTTCCCACATCTGCTTCATTTTTCTCATTCTTCTTCTTCTTCTCCACCCCAAACTCCTTTATTCTCCAAGTCCTGCCACCGTCACTAGTTTAGCCACCACAACCCGCATTTCCAATCAAAAATATGGCCCTTAACCTCCACCGCAATGTACAACTGCCAAACTTGCCAGCATACGAGATCGATTATCGATCGATATAGGGTTTCAAGAACGAGGAAGAAGAATGGGGGAGATGAAGGGAGACGTGAAGGGGCTGGAAGAGAAAAGGTGATGTCAGATAGGAATGCGAATGGGCGACGCCGGAACTAAAGGTATAGAGGTGGCTACAATTACAGCGATGGGTAATGATGGGGTGGGGTGTAACTTGTAAGTGAATTATGAGAAATTAGGGTTAAAAATTTTGTCCAAAATATAATTTGATTGGAAGATAAAATTGTAATAAAAAAAAGGTAAACTAACAATAGATCCTAATAGTTGGATTTAATTTCTCTTAAATCCTATTGAAAATAAGTCATAATAAAATCGTCGCTAAAAATAATTTTTTATGACGATTTTTACATACGTCGCTAAAAATTGATAATTAGTGATTTTTTTTGTCACGAATTTTATAAATTGTCACTATAACTTACAATTAGTGACTTTTTCTATAACGAATTTTTCAAATTGTTATTGAAAATTATAAATTAGTGACTTTTTTTGTGATGATTTTTTTAAACTGTCGCTAAAACTTATAATTAGTGACATTTTTTATGACAAAATTTTTAAATTGTCAATAAAAATTAACAATTAATGATATTTTTCATAATTTTTAATAAAAATATTATTAATTATCATAAAATCAATTAGACAATAAGTCTAACTAGTAAAGTCCCCGTAAAAGGTTGATTTAGGAACCAAGTAAAAAGTTGCGTTTTGTAACTTGCTAAAAAAGTTAAAAGTTAACTTTTTTGACATCAAAACTATTTGGAAAGGTAGTTGTGGGAGCCGAATAATGGCATATGTAAAAAAACCAAATGAATCTGAAGAAAATCTGGATATATACTATTCGGCTCCGCCTTGGGGGACCCAGAAGCCGAATAGTTAAATCGGCCATAGAATCAGACGTACAAGAAGCCGAATGTGAATAAGCACACAACAAAATGGCCGAGTAAGTAGCTATGCACTGGATTAAAAGTTGGCCCGACCCCCGAGACTAGGGACAAGTATAAAGGAGAGGAGCATCAACTAAAGAGAGGTATGTGAGAACAAACTAAAGAAACTTAAGACACAAGCAAACAAGAGACATATAATAACTTGTCTATCGGAGTGCTAATTCCGGCACCCCCGGCCGGAGTGTTAATCCCTTTTTCAGGTGAAAATCAGAGGATCAGGAGCGTCCTTCAGGATCCAAGAGTATTTCTAAACCACTTCTCCACAAATTGTGCCGTCTGTGGGAATACTCAGGCATATCCATGGTGGGCGTCACAGAAGATCCTCCGATAATCGTTGACGAAACTACGCCAAGAGACGACTTCACTCCATGGAACATACTTGGATCGGAGAATATCGCCGCACGACGAGCCTTGAACTTCAATTCAGTGGCTCAGACCTCACCCCCAACTTCAATGCATGAAACAAATGCAGACGATTATGGATCAAGCAAAGCAAAACGAACAGCGGCTGGAGAACATAATAGCTGAGAACAAGCACTTGCGCCAGGATTTGGCCTTAGAGGTGGCGAAATCCCAACAAGCCGCGTGCCAAGATCGGGGTCGACCTTCGGGAAAGAAGGATGGTCGATGACATCAACTTCAGAAACGCAATAATGACAGTGATTCTTTCTCACCATCCCCGGAGCCCAGAAAGAAAGGACGAGTTGATGTATCCAGCTCATCTAAAGGAAGTCCGTATGTACGGCATAAACGAATAAGAAGGGATGACTCGAATAAGGAAGATAAGCATGACCCCTTTGTGCGACGAATTGCAAGGGCTGTACTATCCAAAAAGTTCAAAGCATCATTGTTCACCCTATACGACAGAAAATCAGACCCTATCGATTACATTCGCCATTATAAGCAAGCAATGACACTTCATGCTGACGACGAAGCCCTCGTGTGTCGAATATTTCCAAGCAGTCTGGGACCGCTGGCCGTCAGGTGATATTATAAACTGGAGCCGGCGTCGATTAAGAGCTTCCATCAGCTCTAAAAGTCCTTCAGGGCTAGATTCATCACTAATGAGATCCAGCCAAAGCAAGTCGATTCCCTCTGGGTGATGCAAATTAAACCAAGTGAAACCCTTCGTGAATATTCGGCACGCTATTGGGAATACTTTAATCTGGTGGATGATGCTTGCAATGACTCCATGGCCATCACTGTCTTTAAGATGGGATTGCATCCTGATAGTCCCCTCCGCAGTTTATTAACTAGACGGCCCTCCAAAACAGTCTGGGCGTTAATGAAGAAGGTCGAAAAGTATTGCAAAGTGGAAGACGATACCCTGCGAGTCAAAGCCGGGCATAAACCCATTGAGACGGCCCCTCTGAGAATCGTTCAGTCGATTAACGCCGTGCAGTCAAGAAGCCCAGAGCCGCGGAATCAGGCTAAACGAGACAAAAGGCATGACTCGCCGATCAAATGATCAATGTTCACATCGAGCTAATAAACAATATCAAGTAGATAGCAGGCGCACAAGACGCTTAGACAAGAAATACACGAAGTTAACAGAGCCGATCAGTAAGATCCTGTCGAAAGTTTAACACCTTCCGTTCTTCAAGTGGCCGCCTAAGATGATTGGGCCTCCCGATACAAGAAGACGAGATAAACGGTGTAAGTATCATAAAGACCACAATCATGACACTGATAGTTGTTATGCACTAAAAGATCACCTAGAGGAGTTGGTGCAAGACGGTCGGCTTACGCAACACATCCGAAAGAACAATTCATTAAACACAATGGCTCTACGGGCGGATTCACCTCCACTTGGTGTAATTCTTGTGATATACAGCTTGTCGACGTCATCGGAGATGCGTACAATTCAGTTGCATTCCAGCCACCACAGGCCAATCACGCCAACGAAACGGCCCCATGAAACTGGAAGGATTAGTTTCGATGACACTGACTTGGTTGGAATAACTCACCCCCATACTGATCCCCTCGTCATCGAGCTACGCATAAACAGATTCACTATTGAGCGTGTTCTCATTGACCAGGGCAGCACTTTCGGAAAATAATGTATTACAAAACTTTTGTCAAACTTGGCTTCACCAATTCGGATCTGTCTCAGGCTGATTACCCATTGTTCGGATTCAATGCTAACCCGGAGTATCCTTTGGGCAAAATCACACTACCAGTTCGGACGGGCACCAGATTAGTAGATGTAGAATTTCTGATTGTCAAGCTTCCTTCGCCGTATAATTTCATCATGGGAAGAACTTGGTTGCATACAATGCAAGTCGTGCCAAGCACCTACCATCAATTACTTCGTTTCCCACTGAGTACAATATTGAACAAATCTGTGGTTCTCAGAAATCGACATAGGCATGTTATCTTCTTGCTGCAAAGAGACCAAGGGAGCTAGAAGTGCATTCAATTGAGGTACCAGATAGGGAGAGCCTCGAAGACATTGGGAAGATCCCAAGTGAAAAGGCAATCGAAGCCCTGGAACGGGTCGAAATTGATGAGAATCTTGACAAGTTCTTCATGATCGACATTTCCCTAGATAAAGTTGAAAGGCAAGAGTTAGTATCCTTCTTACTTGGAAATATTGATGTGTTTGCATGGTCACCATACGAGATACAAGGAGTGGATCCGTCTGTGGCCCAGCACCGCTTAAACGTTGATCCGAAATGTAAGCCAATTATTTAGAGAAGTCGGCGGTCAGCCAAGAAGCAAACTTCGACTGTTGTTGAAGAAGTTGATCGGTTACTTGATACGGGGGCAATTTGTGAAGTAACCTATCCCACATGGTTGTCCAATACTGTGGTTATAAATAAGAAGAATGGCTCTTGCCGTGTTTGTGTGGACTTTACGGACTTAAACAAGGCATGAGCTCTTGGATGCCTACAGAGGCTACCATCAAATCGTCATGCATCCGGAGGACCAAGAAAAAACCGCATTCCTCACCCCGCATCCGGAGGACCAAGAAAAAACCGCATTTCTCACCCCAAGAGGAACCTATTGCTACAAGGTCATGCCTTTTAGGCTGAAGAATCCGGGGGCAACTTACCAAAGACTAGTGACTGCCATGTTCAGGGAATAACTCGGCCATACCATGGAAGTATACATTAACGATATGGTGGTCAAATCCAAGGAAAAGCACGCTCATCTAGCCAATCTGGCAAAGACATTGGACATCCTTCGAAAGTACAAAATGAAATTGAACGCCTCAAAGTGTGCATTCGGTATAGGATCCGGCAAATTCCTTGGCTACATCGTTAACCACTGCGGAATCGAAGCCAACCTAAGGCAAATAACGGCAATTCTAGAGTTTAGATCCCCTCAGTTAATCAAAGAGGTTCAGAAGCTGATGAGAATGGTCGCCACACTCAATAGGTTTATTAGCAGCTCCACAGATCACTGCCAACAATTCTTTCACACACTTCGGCAAGGAAGAGCATTTGAATGGACCCCCAAATGCTAGGCCTCTTTGGATGGCTTGAGGTCTTATCTCTGATCAATACCGCTCTTCGCAACACCTGCGGCAGGCGATCTGCTCATTTTGTATCTGGCGATATCCGACTGGGCGGTCAGTGCCATATTGTTAAAGGAAGAACTTGGTGAGCAGCGACCAGTTTACTATGTGAGCAAAGCAATGGCTAACGCCAAAACACGTTACCTTCCATTGGAAAAGCTTATCCTTGCTCTCATCATGGCTGCAAGAAAACTGATGCATTACTTTCAGGGGTACACCATTAGGGTACTAACGGACTATCCCCTCCGGTCAGCGCTCCGCAGCGCGGAAGCATTGGGGCGCGTTTCAAAATGGGCTCTCGAACTCGGCCAATATGATATCCAGTTTCTACCCAGAACTTCTATTAAGGGGTAAGTGCTCGCCGACTTTGTAGCCGAATTCACAGGATCCCTCGCCGACTTTAAGTCTGATCAAGTGCAACCTAAGCCCAACTGGAGAATGTATGTTGGAGACGTTTGGCAGATGTATTGTGACGGGTCATCCAACCAACATGGCAGTGGGGCTGGCACAGTAATCATGACCCTAAAGGGGCGATAATAGAACAGGCTATCAAACTGGGCTTCGACACATCAAACAATGAAGCCGAATACAAAGCATTGTTAACCGGCCTATGGAATGCACTTCACCTCGGTGAGGAGCGTTTGCTTGTTTTTTGTGACTTAAAGCTAGTAATCAACCAATTGAAACGGGAATATGCAGTCAAAAATGACCGCATTACAGCCTATATGCAAACGGTAAATTCTTTGCTCGCGAAATTTGATCACCACGAACTAAATCAAATAACCCGAGATCAGAACACTCATGCAGATGCCCTGGCTTGCCTAACCTCTGCCATCAATCAAAAATTAAGTAGACAATCGAAGTAGGGTTCGTCCCTAAGCCAAGCATTGCCTCTTCAGAATTAATTCAGATCAACGTTATTGAATCGGGTCCAAGTTGGATAGACCCCATCGATGCATTCCTATCCTCAGAGCAACTCTCGATAGATAAGAAAAAGGCACACAAATTACGAAATAAAGCCCTCCGATACTACTTGGATCCGCAGGGAAAGCTCTACAAAAAATCTCTCTCTAGGCTGTACTTAGAATGTGTTCACCCGGATAAATTCGAGGAACTCTTGTCTAAAATACATAAAGGTAGTCGTGGTGCCCATTCGGGCGGACGTTCTCTAGCCCATCGAGCTGTAACGCAGGGGTACTATTGGTTGACCATGCAAACCGATGCCGAGTGTTATGTCAAGAAATGTGAGTAATACCAGAAGTTTTCCCCCTTAACTCATCTGTCTGCCGAGGAGTTAAACTCTATCACTAGTCCTTGATCGTTCGCTCAATGGGGGCTTAATATCGTCGGACCATTACCACGGGCTCCAAGAAACAAGTGATTCTTAATTGTCGTGACGGATTATTTCACAAAATAGGTCGAAACAGAGGCACTAACACGTATTCAAGATACCGATGTTAAGCGTTTTGTATGGAAAAACATCATGACGAGATTCGTCATACCAAGAACGCTTGTCTCAGACAACGGTACCCAACTTGATTGTGGCATGTATCGAGAATTGTGCAACACATATGGTATTTGGCCCTACTTTTCCTCGCCGGCTTACCTACAAAGCAATGGTCAAGTAGAGGCCACCAACAAAGTCATTCTAGATGGCATCAAGAAAAGGCTGGAGAAAGCTAAGGGCAGATGAGTCGAAGAGCTACCCAGTGTGCTATGGGCTCATCGCACTACTCCAAGGCGATCCACTAGGGAAACGCTGTTTGCTCTATGCTTGGGAACCCAGGCAATCATCCCCCTAGAGATCGGCCTTCCAAATTTGAAATCGAGGGTTTTTGACATGGGCCGAAATGACATGATGTTGGCCTTAGACTTGACTCTGATTGAAGAACGCCGAGACCGTGCCCTTGCTTCTATGGCACGGTACTAGCAACAGCTCACTAAATCGTATAATCAACATGTATAACTACGTCGTTATACACCAGGAGAATTGATCCCTAAGAAAGTGTTTCCCGCTGCTAGGAATCCCGTTGACGGAAAGTTAGGTCCTAACTGGGACAGCCCCTATCAGATTGACTCAATCACAGGAATAGGGGCATATCGGCTCAAGGATATGAATGAGAGAAGTTTGTCGCATCCCTAGAATTTCACACACTTGCGCAAATTTTATCATTAAGCAAGCTTGTACGTCATGACAATTTGTTTTGAATTTTCGCCGTGTACATCTTTCATTTTTCCAATGTAATGCCTTTTCTTTCTTATCTTGTGAGTTATGTTGTAACAATAAGCCTCCGAATTCGGAGCGCCCTTCGTAGATATCACGATTGGCCAACAAAAAAATAAAAGCCTCTGAATTTGGAGCCCCATCTGTGAATGACACGTTTGGGTCGAATAAGCCTCCGAATTTGGAGGGCCCTTCGTGGATATCACGATTGGCCAACAAAAAAGAAAAGCCTTCGAATTCGGAGCCCTATGCGTAAATGGCACATTTGGACCGAATAAGCCTCCAAATTCGGAGCCCCATTCGTGAATGACATGTTTGGGTTGAATAAGTCTCCTAATTCAGAGCGCCCTTCATGGATATCATGATTGGCCAAAAAAGAAAAGCCTCCGAATTCAGAGCCCCATCCGTGAATGACATGTTTGGGCCGAATAAACCTTCGAATTCGAAGCGCCCTTCGTGGATATCACGATGGGCCAGCGCAAGCGTGATTGACAAAGTAATAGACGAGGATCATGACTAAATTCACAAACATTGACTGAAATAATGTACAGACGTTCAAACTAAAATGTTTCATTAAATAGATCGTGAATACATGATTTACATAAAAAACGGAACAATGTAAAAAAAAAAAAAAAATTATTCGGCCGTCATCAGTCTTCTCAGCATCGAAAGCCTCCAACGAAAAAGTATAACTCTGATATAAAGGCAACGTCGAATCAACGCCCGCGGCCTAGAGAGCCTTGATCCATCTATGCTTAAATCCACGATTTTCACATCGATAGACTTCCTCAGTTAGTTTTTCTTTCGTCTTGTCTATTTCAATTTTTTGACTGTCATGGAAGCCTTCTTCATAGGACCTGGTCTTCGCAGCTTCTATTGTGAACATGCTCGCCGTTTCTCGGTCAGCAATCGCGTAATCCAAAATTTGCCGGTTTACTCATTCCGCGGCAACTAGGTTCACTTGACTAGCCGACTGAGTTTCAGAGGTGTTAGTTTTCTTCAGCTCATTTTTGACCTTCTCTGCGCGAGCTTGCAAGCTCCGAATGGGACAGTCCTTTTGCTCTATCTCTCTTCGCGCGACATGAAGACACATACCGATTTCATAGGAGGTATATTACCCCTTTACTGCTCCGTGGACGCCCTCTCGAAAAACTTCATAATCAGCCCAGCCGACCATCGATTGCTGGACTTCTGGTGGAAAAATCTATCGAGCGAACTCGGCTGCCACATTTAGGTTGCGGATAATCGAATCCACTTCCATCATTGGCTTGTTCCCAACGAAGACCGAAAAACTCAACGGGCACGGTAGCCCACTGGTTTCTCCTCTCGAACGAAGGGAGTTACCTCATTGCTGCTTCTCCTTGTTGGGTGACCTGCTTCGACGACGTGGGGAGTAACCCTTCTCACGTTCCCTCGACGTCATACTCCCCGTGTGCGTAGGCTCGCCACTTCGATTCATCTCTGCGTCCAGTTCCGCCAGTGTCCTACTCTTCTCTCTGCTGTTGAAGAATAGTCTTCTTGCCATCCACAGTCGTCCAACTTGGTTCGACACAATGCTTTTTTCCTTTTCACAATTTGTTGGATTTGAACGCAAAAATGGAACCTACTCGCACACAGCCCCCACCCCATTTATTAACTTCGGGTGCAGCATTCTCGAGGCGATTTCTTCAATACTCTGTGCCAAAACCTCAAAGCTTTGCGCCGCTAAGTTGATATGTCCCAACCAATCCATGAACTAACGATATTCAACGGTCCAGTTCATTCATTAGTTGAGGGAAGATTCATCAATCTACTCGGCTACATTGATATTTGATGGTCCAGTTAGCTGGGGCAAGGGCAGATTCATCAATCTATTCGGCTAAATTTCAAAGCTTTGCGCTGCTAAGTGGATGTGCCCTAGCCAATCCATGAACTACCGATATTCGGTGGTCCGGTTCATTCATTAGTTAAGGCAAGGGCAGATTCATCAATCTATTCGGCTAAATTTCAAAGCTTTGTGCCGCTAAGTGGATATGCCCCAGCCAATCCATGAACTACCAATATTCAGCGGTCCAGTTCATTCATTAGCTGAGGTAAGGATAGATTCATTAATATATTCGGCTAAATTGCAAAGATACGTAGTTATTTTATCACCGAATTAATTTACTTATTTCATGATTTTTCATTCTACTTAGCCGTTAACTAGCACATACAGCAGACAGCCAAAAAGGCAAAGGAAATTTTCATTAATAAATCAAGTACAAACAGTAGTCATTTTACACATAAAAATTACCCTACATTTAACTTCTAATCGAAATAAATAAATAAACAAAAATCTACAAAAACTATGCTCACAAGATGCCTAACAAAAATCAAAATTACTCTCTAGTCAATTTTCAAGGTCAAACTCCAGCGGCTTAACGTCCACCTGCTCGTATGGGATCGGCTGCGCCAATGTCACATTAGAGGTAGCGAGGGCTTTGAGCCAGCCGTGTTTGAAGCCCCGATTCTCAAACTTGGGTACTTCCTCCACATAATTTTCCAAGGCGGCATCCTTCCTAGCTTGGAATGCTTTGGAAATCTCGGAGTTGGCTATTTTCTTTGCCTTCTTCGATGCTTCCAAATCAGTCTCCAGTTTGGCAATCGCCTCCTTGGCTAACTTGAGCACATCGTCGCTCGTATTCACCCTCTCTTTGGTAACCAACCTGAGTTGGTCGAAACTCTTGGCCTTTTCTGCCTTGGCGTCGGCCCTCAAGCGTTCTTCTGCCGCTTTCATTGCCTCAGACTCGGCTCTGAGAGAGGCCTCCACGGCTTTGCTCTTTTCATTTTCAACTTCGACTGTGAGAAAGCCGATCTGTTCGATAGCATCATGTTGACGGTGGCCAATCTCAGTTATCCCGTTGTCTGCAAAACAAGGAATTACAGTTAAATAAAAAATAAAAATAAAAAATATAGGCGCAAGACTGCAGACAAGGCTCAAGTCATATACCAATATGGCCGATTGAGCGGCTAATGCTATTAACAGCAAATCTGGCTCCGCCCGAAAGGTTCTCTGTCAACCGGCAGGGAAATTGAAAAGGCCATGCTTAAGGCCACAGCAGGGTCTTTCACAGCCGATGCATCAGAAGCAATTGGTATGTTCTTTATCTTCGGTTGTATGATAAACGGCATAACCAAGTCCGATTCTTTTATGCGCGGCCGTTTATCGATTAGGTTTTCTGCAAAGTCGACTTCGTGCTCGGCAGGACGTTTTTCCCCCCTATGCTCGGCCTCCTAACTGCCCTGTTGATCGACAATGTGCTCCGTTTTGACCATTTCAATCTAAGCCGTTTCTTCCACAGGAGCAGGTGGAGAAGACTCAGCCCTGGCAACCGGTGGAGGTTCAGATCAGTTGGCTTCGGCTTTTCTCCAGGCGACCATCCTCTCGGCGTTTTTCCTCCTGGCCATATGTGTGAGCGACCCCACAGTCATGTTTTCAGGATATGCGCTGGGAAGGTCCCCTAAGTCGGTAAAAATATCTTCAAGGGACACGTCTATTTGGCCTGAAGTGGATGGAGGGTTGGATTGATTGAGACTAGCTTCCTCAAAAACCAAATTTAGAGCCGCGTCAACCTCCTCAGCAAGACTATCGGATATGTCTAAGGTGGACTGATTCGGCTGCTTAGCGACTTTTTCAGCAATTTATTCGTTCGCCGGCTCTAAATCTGAAGCTTTAAGACCAATCTCCCTAAGATTTTTGAAGTTTGGGAAAATAAGCGTCGTAAGCTGTTGTTCGCCTCTTGGAATCGGAATGTTATCTGCGGCCAAAGACGTAGCGTAAGTTGGCTATAACTTAGAAGTATGGGGGCCGCCCTCCTTTGTTTTTGAAGGTTTGGACGGCTGAAGAACTGGGGCGTGGTTTTGATATGCGCAAGTACAGCGTCGTCGGCCGAGACCAGAACTTTCTTCAAATCGTTACCTGCGTAAATAAAACGGTAAGTGCATAGAATCTAAGCCGGGTAAATATATAACAAATACACATGAAGGACTATGAGGCCACCTGGTTCGCCTTTTCGTCTAGGCACAAGATCTAGGCGATCTTTGCCCTCGCTGAATTCCCAGTTGCCTCGGACAACGACCATGACATCGTCAACACGCTTGCCAGAGCTGGCAAGCATAGTCACTAAATGATGGTCGGTGTCCTTAGCCTTGAGAAAGTAGCACCCCTACCGGCCAGAGGATTTGACCAAGGTATAGCAATGCCGAATAGCAGGGATTCTAAGATTGAGCCTAAGGCGTCAGTTTAATTCTACAATTCCCATTATGATTCGGTAGAAGTTTACGTTAGGCTGGAAAGGGATTAGACCCCAGTGACGAATGACGACCCTAAAAAACGGGTGAAGGGGGAACCGGACTCTACCCTCAGCGATTGACAAGAGAGGAAAGATAATTGTACTCTCATCAGTCCTCTTCATGTCAATTACGCTCTCTACCACTAGTGACAGATGGACGTCGCCAGGAATGAAAAAATGGCGTCGAAATCCAGAAACTCGATCCCCAGAAAGAAGGGCTTTTAGATGTTTCGCCATCCTAGCTAGCATAGGAAGTACGCTAAACTAAAAAACAAACAAGGAAATGATAGTCGAAATGGAGAAGAGAAGAACTTACAAGAACTAGAGGAGACAGTGAGGAACGAGAAGAAGTTACAGAGGTCGTGAAATGAAGAAGGCAAACTGACAGGCAACCAAGAAGCTTTGCGTATTCAAAAACACATTCGAAGGGACAACACGGTTTCAAATCGCATTAAATAAATGAAGCGTACGAAGAGGCGAAAAATTATAATGATTCCTAAAAAGCGTAAACGTTCTGACACTTGTGTTGGAATGAGGGAAGTCACCGTATTTTTCACTCTCTAAGTTCAAGACCAAACATGCCGACTAACTGGCATTAGTAGGATGTTCGAGGGCAATTGTGGAAGTCGAATAATGACATATGTAGAAAAACCAAATGAATCTGAAGAAAATTCGGATATATACTATTCGGCTCCATCCTAGGGGACCCAGAAGCTGAATAGTTAAATCGGCCATAGAATCAGACGTACAAGAAGCCGAATGTGAATAGGCACACAACAAAATGGCCGAGTGAGCAGCTATGCGCTGGATTAAAAGTGGGCTCGACCCCCGAGACAAGGGACGAGTATAAAAGAGAGAAGCATCAACTAAAGAGAGGTATGTGAGGACAGACTAAAGAAACTTAAGACATAAGTAAACGAGAGACGTATACTAACTTGTCTGTCAGAGTGCTAATTTCAACACCCCCGATCGGAATGTTAATTCCTTTTTCAGGTGACAATTAAAGGATCAGAAACGTCTTTTAGGATCCAAGAGTATTTCTAAATCACCTCTCCACAGTAATTAAAAGCTACCGGTGAAATTATGGTTATACTTTCTATGTTTACATTGGTGAGTTAGGACAAAATCTTTAAGTGAGTGTATTTTAGTCATTTAAATATAATGTGACATAAATAAATATTAATAAAAAATAAAAAAGCTAAGAAACAACATTTTATTAACTTCTCAAATGACATTTTTAAAAAACCAAAACAAAAACTTAACTAAAAATCAAAAATCAAATTTTAACCATATCTCAAAACACCTGCGAATACCCGGAAGCAAGTGCAAAAAACCCCTCGGCAGGTCTAAGGCTAGTCTTGAATCGATCGAATCGAACAACTCTTTTATCACAAAAAATGTCTCTTCCTTTGAATCTGCGATTATCGCAGGCAAGTCTTCATCTATTCACTGTGATTTTAGCATGTAATTGTGTGTATATATCATATATATAACATCTCAGAAAAATGACTATGTATTTGTGCCACACAAGTGTCTAATCTCACTCTCAAGAACCCTAATCGTTCGAATCTCTTCAAACCCCATATCTTCATCTTCTTCTTCCACCAAAACCCAGAAGGGCTCGATTGAATACTTTCATTTCTCGGGTATAGTGATTTTCAAAGATCATCGTGATCAAATCACCAACCCTGTCAAGCTCAAAGCCAAGATTTTCCAAGACTTGGGGCTTTTCCCTCACTTACATTGCTCAACACAGCAACTCTTTAACTGGCTATGTCTGTGTGTGTGACATTTTTTTTTGGGGGGGGGGGGGTTGTGGGGTTTGATATATTTGTGAGAAATTGAGATGTTTGTGTTCAGTTTCGATTTTCTGATTTTATTTATGAGAATTGATCAAATAACTTGTTTCACTGATGGGCCTGTGATTCTAGTTTCTAATTCTAACTCATTGATTTTTAGTTACTTTTTATACAGCTTTCTAGTTTTAATGTTAGTAAGTGTTGATGTAGCTTTCTTGCTTAGTTTCTATATTGCTTTCAATTAATGTTGTTGTTTAAAATTGTGCCTTTGTTATTTCAATTAATATGCTGCTGTTATGCGACTGATCATTGATAGGTCTGTGTTTGTTAATGTGTTATGTTGCTTAAATTTCTTTATCCATTTATGTTATTGTGATAAATTTCATATAGTTAGTGAGGTGTTGATTTGCTAAAATGGTCTTTTTACCAGATGATGGATCCTCCCAATGAAGATTGCCCAGCTGTTGGAACTCAACCATCGACTAATGCCCAACCTAATACCCTGACTGAGAGGACTCCAATAGCACCCATAGCTAAGGTGCGTGAAAGGGCTAGTGGGAGTGGGAGAGCAAAATCTAGGGCATGGGATCATTTTGATAAATTAAAGGGTGAGGATGGAAAAACTAGGGCTATTTGCAAATATTGTCAAAAGGAATATTTAGCTGATTCTAAGGGTCATGGGACAAGTAATTTGTTGAGTCATTCGGCAAATTGTCAAAAATATCCTTATAGGGAACTAGAGAGGGGACAACAAACCTTGTCTTTTCAACCTAAAAAAGATGGAGAAGAGGGTGTTGACCTTGAGGCAATGAGCTTTAATGAAGAAGCTAGTAGAAAAGCTCTTGCCGAGATGATCATTCTTGATGAATTGCCCTTTAGATTTGTGGATGGAATTGGTTTTAAAAGATTTTGCAATGTCTTGCAACCTAAGTTCAAAACAATCCCATCTCGTATTACTATTGCTAAAGATGTTGCTGTCATTTTTAACAAGGAGAGAGATAGCTTGAGGAAAGCATTGAAGGGTCGTAGGGTTTGCCTTACCACAGACACATGGACATCAATACAAAACATAAATTATATGTGTCTTGCTGTGCATTTCATTGATGATGATTGGAAATTACAAAAAAGAATCATAAATTTTTGTCAAGTTGAAGATCATAAGGGAGGAACTATTGGTAAAAGAATTGAGATGTGCTTGCTTGAGTGGAACATTGATAGCATTTTTACCTTGACAGTAGATAATGCTAGTTCCAACAACACTATCATTAAGTTCTTGAAGAATAAAACAAAAACTTGGAAGGGGACCATCTTCGGGCATGAGTTCTTACATATGCGTTGTTGTGCACATATTTTAAATCTCATAGTGGGTGATAGTTTGAAAGAATTAGATACCTCTATTGGTTCTATACGTGATGCTGTAAGATATGTGAGGTCTTCTGCAAATAGGCTAGAGAATTTTAAAAAGTGTGTAGAGAAAGAAAAAATTGAGTCAAAAAGTCTTTTGTGCCTCGATGTACCAACTAGGTGGAACTCCACCTATTTAATGTTGGAAGCTGCTGAAAAGTTTGAAAAGGCATTTGATAGATTGTTGGAGGAGGACTCCAATTACCAATCTTACTTTGTGGATGATGAGGTTTGTGAGGGTGGGGATGAGGGAAGTGGTACGGGGAAGAAGACATGGGGACCTCCAACTAAGGATGATTGGAATAAGTGTAGGATGTTTGTGAAATTCCTAAGGCTTTTCTATCATGCAACTAGGCGGTTTTTGGGGTCTTTATATGTTACTTCTAATTGTTTATTTGATGAGATGTTTGTGATTCAAACCAAGATTAGACAATTAGTGAAGAGAGACTCCAAAGAGGATCAACTTTTGTCTTCCATGGCAAAAAGCATGAAAGAAAAATTTGACAAGTATTGGGGGAATGGGGATAAAATAAATCTCCTAGTATATGTTGCTGTGGTGCTTGATCCTCGAAAAAAATTGAAGTATGTGAAATTCTGTTTCTCACAATTATTTGGGGCTGGTGTGGTAAATGAGATGACAGGTCGTGTAAAAGATTGTTTAACTCGTTTATACGAGTATTATGGTGCACATGATTCAACAAGTGTGGAAGTGCCTAATGTGAGTGAAGCGTCTGAGATGATGATTGATGATGATTGTGATGATCCGCATTTACTCGTAGCCTCTCAATTCAACTCGTATTTGGAGGAGGAAGATTCCATTTTGTGCAAGTCTGAGGTAGACAAGTACTTAGCGGAGAGTTGTGTTGGTTCAATAGAAGAAAATTTTGATATCTTGGGATGGTGGAAGACTAATTCCTCAAAGTATCGAGTCTTGTCCCAAGTAGCACATGACGTGTTGGCGATTCCCGTTTCTACAATTGCTTCTGACTCAGCATTTAGTGTAGGAGGACGTATACTTGATCCATTTCGTAGTTCACTATCTCCCATGATGGTAGAGGTTCTTATATGTGCACAAAATTGGCTTCAAAGCACTATCCCAATCTCTCTTCGCAAAGCAATGGATGATGTTGAGCAATATGAACAGTATAACTCAGGTAATAATATTTTTGATATAGTTATATTGCAAAGTTTGTATAAAATGTGAATTAACTCTTACTGTTTTTGTTGACTGTTATGTTATTTTTAGCTTTTTCAAGCTCAAGCTCAAGCCCAAGTCTAGGCCCAAGTTGAAGTACTATTACTATCTAGCATGGCTAATGGCTATTAGCCAGGTAAAGAAACTGTATAGTTTGTTACTTACAAATTTTAGGTTTTTCTTTTTTTTGGCATTGCAAACTTAATTTTAGTTGAATCCTTGCAGGTGTTTTTGGTTCCATCAGCAGAACGACGATAGCTGCATTGGTCCTGGTTCCACTAGCTTTGCAGGGTTAGGTCTCTTCTTTGCAGCCTTGTTTATATTACTGGTTTCTTGTTATTTAGGGTACTGTAGTAATTTCACTGTTTTCTTGTTATGTAAATAATTTTACTTTCTGTGATGCTACTGTGATGAAAGTCGGTGTTGGTATGTTCTGAATTTTCTGATGACAATTGTAGATGATGCTGCTGATTACTGTGATGCTGTAGTGTTCATGAGGAATGAGTTTTGATAGCATGTGGCTTTTTATTTTTGTGTTTTGACTCTTGATGAATTTTTGTGGCTTATTGGTTATGGTGGGTACTGGATGAATGTCAACTTATATCAATGAAGTTTGATAAAATTTTCCTCATAAATTTCTGATGAATGCTACTGACTATTGTGATTCCCATGTAACCCATGTGCTGACGAGGGTTGGAGACCTTTATGAATTTCTTGATGAATTTTGATGCTTTGTGAGTTGGATCTTCTGTGCTTACATCTCAAAATATTTACAACTATTGGATTATGTTGGAATTTCAAGGTATAATTCAGCGGCTACGAGTGTTTTGAGCAGAGGGATTTGCGATAGAAGATCTTGTTCCCTTCTGTTTTGGAAAGCGGCATCAAAACTACTTTGAAACATGTGTTCTAAATTTATTGTACATAGGCTGATTTAGGGAATGGAATGCAAACCATTTCGATTCCCAGGAATGCAAACCGCGGCCCCTTACTCCCCTGTCTGAGTCAGTAACTCGGTCCGGAATATATCTTGTCCAGTTCCCCAAAGATCAAATTTATTGAGTTCCACGCCCTGAACATGCTTTGATAGCCAAACGGCAGGGCCAGCCACGTCTTCAGCATCATTGTTCTTGCCACTTCTGGTCATCAGCATTGTTGTTCTTGCCGCTTCTGGTGCATATTCATCTCCATTATCATCAGCACGCACACATTGTATACAATTGAGGTGGCAATGCTTCCCTCTCCTTTCAGAAAACAAGAAATAGCTGTTGGAAAATACCTAACTTTCGATCAAGGCCCCAAGAACTTTGACAGTCTTCAAGATGGTCTTCCATGGATCGAAAATTGCATTACCTTGACAGATTAAGAACGACAGATTAAGAACATGAACTACTCAAAACGGAAAGTGAAGGTCTATCGATGAGTGCTGCTATTAAGCTGAAGATTGGGGCATTGAAAACTGTGTGCAAAAATTGTTGTCTCGTGTAATTTGACAGCAGATACCTTAGCGAAGGGTGGCTGTGTCCTGACTCTGGAATGTCATACAAAAAGCTAGCAAAGGTATTAGGGGAATCTGAAACCTGGTTTTGACCATGTTTGTAGGGTTAGTAATGTTGTTGATATTGGTTTAGGAAATGATCAAAGAGCATATCATTGTAGGGTTAGTTTGTCTTTTGATCCTTGTATTGTTTTCCAAGGTGGATCAATCTGGAAGACCATACTCTCTTTTTTGTTCTTTTTTTGTTGTTGATGTTTTCCTGTTTTCCTTAAGCAGTGTACAAAAACTTCCCATATGTTGTAAATCTTGAAACTTTACCTCCTCTCTCTCTCTCTCTCTCATGGAAGGCTTATGAATTGGTATGTTGTTCAGATAAATATGAAAAATTTAAACTTGAGTGGATATTTCAATGATCACTTGGATAAAAATTGTACTGGTGACTTGTTTTGATTATAGCCCATTGCATCTCTTATGTATACATGGGATTTGACAGAATTGCCGAAATGAACAAGCCGTAAAGAGTAAACCTTTTTTAATGTATGAATTTTCAGAAATCGGAGTCTAAGCTGAGACATGCATTATGGGAAAAAATATTAGAAAAGAAAATAATGAAAAAAGAAAGGAAAGGCTTACTACGGAAAAAGGCTCCCACTTTTCGGTAAATCAGAGAATAACTGTTACGTTACAAGAGTGATCTTGTATTTTTAAGCAAGTGTAGTGTTGTCCAGTTAAAAAACACCTGAAAAGGAAGGAGGTTATTTTTTAAATGGAATGCGAGTGAGAACTATGTTATTTTTTCATTTATCAGATGTTCCCAGTAATTTAATAGTGACCAAATTGAACTTAGTTACATCATTCTAGTTGTTGATCACATTCAGAGTGGTAAAATAAATTGATTCGCGTTCGGTTAGTTAAAAATTCATTGCAACGCATGTTGCAATTTCAAATCTTTTTAAGTTTACATGTTAAGTATGAATAAATTATGACTTAACTTGATAACTTTATATGTGCAGTAAAAAAAATAAAAATAAATAAATAAATAAATTCAAGTTACTCAAGTTTCACACGATAAAAATTCATTTGATATTGACTTGTTACATAAATAAATTAAATTACAATACATATTGAAACTCGTGATTCAAATCAAACTTAAAAAACTTACTAATCAATAGACTCGATTCATTTATATAGATCACAGCCTATTCACATTATAAAATTCTTGCATTGCCAGTTGTTGATCAATTTCTCCTATCCCAGATGTTCTCTTTTGCTGCCATTGGGTACTACCTGAATCTGGAAAACAGTTTATTCTCTCAGACAGAATCATCTGGATCACATCATGATCAAATTGGCCAATGTGAAACTCAACCTATCCTAGACCAGCACAACATAAAAAATTTCTTTATTTCTTAGAAAAGTGGACTTTTCTCAACCATCTAGATGGGGACCAATTTCCTAGAGGGTACACATGTTTTCTGTTGGAATTTATAGTTTTTATAAGTTTATTTTGGGTCAACTTTGAATTCAAATTTGAGTGGGGTTCATACGTCTTTTGAGGTGGGTACAAAGAAGTGACGTGTTCCTCGCTGCGTGGCGAGTCACACGGTGAATACGGTATATCAAAACTATTTATGAGTGAGTAGAAAATTGGCGTCGTTTTCGAGTTTGTGGAATGAACAATTCAAGAAATAAAATGTAGGTTTCCTTGAATGGTTATCCCACATTGGAAAGTTAAGAGAATTTATGTGTGCATATAAGTTCTAGGTGGCAACACTTGGGTTGGGCCTCAAGGGGCACCGCAAGTTTGTAAAAGGACGGAGTTATGGGTAAAGTGAACCTTGGCTCAAACCACCACACACATGCACACCGCCATTCGACGGGCCATGCCAGGCGCAGGTGTGGATTGGTTCTAGTATTAATTATTTCAGATTCTTGCGGCAAAGTTATTTGAATTTCTAAACGAAATTAATTTAATTTTTTGCGCCAATGTTTTAGTCCAAACAATCCCTTGGTTGGTCCATGCCCAGCAGTTATGAATTGCCCAGACAGATTCAAAAATGCCAGCACCGAACAGATTCAATTTTTGTTCAAACAGATTTGAAACTGCTGCAGTTATCTGTTCAAATTTTGAATTGCACTTGTTAATTCCTTTCATACCTATTCGGACAGATCTAAAGGGTCACCTTCTTGCATATAAATAGAGATCATTTCCAGCAGATTTTCACATCCGAAAATATCCAGAAAAATTTCTTTTCTTCCTAGTTTTACTTTTTGGTTGCATTATTCTTCATATTATTTTTTTGGGAAAAATTCAGAAAGTATAGAACACAGGTTTGATTCGCCGTACAAATTGTTTGGAGTGCTACTACAATTTGTGGAAAGATCATTATATCCTGGGAGATAGATGCCATTAATCCGTAAGCACCAAAGCGGGATGAATCTGTCTTAAGGACAGAGTGCCACACACTCGACTTGATCTTTTTGTACTAATTCACATCGGTAAATAAATTCTGTAAGTAATTTATTTTATTTGTTTGATTTGGTTTCAAATTATTTATTTTTACACAAAAGATTGTTCCAACAATCTTAAGATAGATTTGAATTATTCTGTTTATACAGAATTTTTCGTTTATTTCATTTTCTCTTTCTTTTTCTTATAGAAATTATTTTCTGTGGTTTTACAAAATAATATTCTGGTTAGAAAAACAAATAGTAGTAACATACTGCTTGACGAATAGTAGTAATATACTATTTATTTTCTTTGACAACTAGTAGTAATATACTGGTAGTCATTAACAATTCAGAATATTTATTTGTGAAGTTGGTCAAAAATTAATTTTGATTTTTAGAAATAATTTCTGAGTGTTCATTAATTAAAATTATGTTTTCAGTATTTTAATTTTTGAAGTGTTACAGAAATATTTTTCTGTGTGGAATTAATTTGTTTAAATAAAATTTTATTTTATTTTCAAATTAATTGGAAATAAAAGTTACAATTCTTGTTTATTTTATTTTTACAAAATTTAATTTTGTGATTTTGGTTTAAATTTTCTGTGTAGTATAAAATTCTAATTATAATTCTGTTTTATAATTTAGAATTATGGCTACTGAAATTAATGCTTAAACAAGTATTGGTGTGGTGGCTACAATTGCTCCAACCCTTCCTCTTGTTGTGATTGTGCCAGTCAATTACGGTGAGAAGTTAGAGAAGTTCTCAAGAACTGATTTTAAAAGATGGCAGGAGAAAATACTGTTCTATCTTACTACTTTCAACTTGGCACATTTTCTCCGTGAGGATTCTCCTACTCTGAAAGCGGATGAAATCGACCGGCAAGTGGTTGCTGCAGTCGATGCCTAAAAACATTCTGATTTCCTTTGCAAGAACTACATCTTGAATGGACTTGACAACACATTATATAACGTCTACAATCCTATCAAAACGACAAAGGAACTTAGGGAGTTTCTGGAGAAAAAATACAAAACATAAGATACTGGCTCAAAGAAATTTGTGATTGGCAAATTCCTGGATTTTGTGATGGTTGATTCTAAGACTGTGATAAGCTAATTTTAATATCTCCAACTCATTCTACATGACATTCATACAGAAGGCATGTCTCTTAGTGAATCATTCCAAGTTGCTGCCTTAATTGAAAAATTACCACAAGACTGGAAGGAATTCAAGAATTATCTCAAACACAAGCGCAAAGAAATGACTTTAGAAGAATTAATTGTGCGTTTGAGGATTAAGGAGGATAACCACAATTCAGAAAAGTGGGCTGATAAGCATCCAATAGAATCAAAGGCAAATGTGGTGAAACATGCTCCGAAAACCAAGAAACGGAAATTTTCTAGAGAAAATTCCTCACAAAACTCTAAAGGAAAAAAAACTAAAAAGTACAAGTTTAATAGCAAATGTTACGTCTGTGACAAAGAGAGATGTCGGGCTAAAGATTGCCATAATAAAAGCAAAGGCAAAGGAAGATCAAGCAAGAAGCCTGCTCAAGCTTATATGACCGAAATAGATAAAATTTCTAATAGTGTTGAGGACATAAATCTTCCTGTAGTTGTTTCCAAGGCAAACCTTGTAGGAAATCTTAAAGAATGGTGGGTGGACACTGGTGCTACTCACCACATCTGTGCCGATAAAAAGATGTTCACATCTTATTCTATAGTGGACAACGGTGAACAACTTTTTATGGGCAACTCCTCAACTTCCAAAGTTGAAGGATAAGGAAAGATTATTCTAAAGATGACATCTGAAAATGAACTCATTCTCAACAATGTGCTACATGTACCGGACATTAGCAAGAACCTTGTTTTCCAGATCTTTGTTGAGTAAAATTGGGTTTAGGTTAGTTTTTGAAAGTGACAAGTTTGTACTTACCAAAAACGGGATTTATGTAGGAAAATGTTACATGTTTGATGGCCTTTTCAAAATGAATGTAATAACTGTTGTACCCTCTGTTATTAATAAAAATACATCTTCTTCTTACTTGCTTGAGTCTTTAAATTTGTGGCATAGTAGACTAGGACATGCTAATTATGGATCTTTACGTAGATTAATTAATATGGAATGTTTACTTAAATTTGATATTGATTTTAATCATAAAAGTGAAATTTGTGTTGAGACAAAATTGTCCAAAACTCATTTCCATACAATTAAAAGAAGTACGGAACCACTTAAATTAATTTATAGTGACATTTGTGATTTTAAATCAATTCAAATTAGAGGTAAGAAAAAATATTTTATCACTTTTATAGATGACTATACGAGATATAGTTATGTTTATTTAATTCGAACCAATGATGAAGCCTTGGAAACTTTCATTCAATACAAGAATGAAGTTGAAAATCAACTTGGTAAGAAAATTAAAAAACTTAGAAGTGATAAAGGTGGTGAAAATGAATCACCTTATGGTGAGTTTTGTAAAGAACATAGAATAATTCATCAAACCATCGCTTCTTACTCACTTCAACAAAATGGAATTGTTGAAAGGAAAAATAGGACTTTAAAAGAAATGATGAATGTCATGTTAATAAGTTCTGGATTACCTCAAAACTTGTAGGGGGAAGCAATACTTTCTGCTAATTATATTTTAAATGAAGTATCCCAAAAGAAAGTGAATCAAACACCTTATGAAATGTGATATGTGAGAGTATCATCCTACAAATACTTAAAGTGTGGGGGTGTTTAGCTAAAGTGGTTATTCCTAGTCTTCAAAAGACTAAGATAGGTCCTGAAACCGTTGATTGTATTTTCATTAGTTATGTCAAGAATAATAGTGCATATTGGTTTTTGATTCATAAATCAGAACATTACGAAATGCATGTAAATACTAATATTGAATCTCGGAATGCGTCATTCTTTGAACATGTGTTTTCAAATAAAACTGGACAAGAGACTAGTACTAGCAAAAGATCTTTTGATGCTATTATTAGTTATGATCAAGAACAACATCAATAACAAGAGCAAGAGATAGATCAAAATGAAGAAGAGGAACATTGGCGTAGTAAATGTGCTAGAACCTCAAAGTCTTTTGGTTTAGATTTTCTAACTTTTTTGTTAGAAAATGAGCCTTTAACTTTCAAAGAAGTTATATCCAGTCCTGAAGCTCCTTTATGGAAAGAAACTGTAAAACAGCGAAGTTGAATCCATATTGCAAAATCACACTTGGGAATTGGTGGATTTGCCATCGGGTTGTAAACTTCTTGGGTACAAGTGGATTTTCAAGAGAAAAATGAAAGCAGATGGATCAATTGACAATACAAGGCAAAAATTTTGGTCAAAAGTTTTAGATAAAAAGAAAGTGTGTAAATTGATTAAATCATTATATGGTTTAAAACAACCTCCAAAGTAATGGCATGAGAAATTTGACAAAGTAATGATGTCAAATAGATTCAAAATTAATGAATGTGACAAATGTGTTTATATTAAAAACACAAACAAAGGATGTGTTATAGTATGTCTTTATATGAATGATATGCTCATCATAAATAGTAATAATGACATGATTAAAACTATTAAGAAAATGTTGAATAAAAGTTTTGACATGAAAGAGTGATCTCGTATTTTTAAGCAAGTGTAGTGTTGTCCAATTAAAAAACACCTGAAAGGAAGGAGCTTATTTTTTCAATGGAATGTGAGTGAGAACTATGTTATTTTTTCATTTATCGGATGTTCCCAGTAATTTAGTAGTGACCAAATTGAACTTAGTTACATCATTCTAGTTGTTGATCACATTCAGAGTGGTAAAATAAATCAAATTGTTTGAGCTTGATTCGCGTTCGGCTAATTAAAATTTCATTTTAACACATTTTAAAAATTTTTAAGTTCACAAGTTAAGTTTGAATAATTTATGATTTAATTTGATAAATTTTTTTTAAATAAAAAAAATTCAAATTACTCAAGTTTTACTCGCTAAAAATTCATTTGATATTCACTTGTTACACAAATAAATTAAGTGACAATACATATTGAAACTCGTGATTCAAAACAAACTAAAAAAAACTTACTAATCCGTCGGACTCGACTCATTTATATTAGATTACAGCCTATTCAAATTATAAAATTCTTGCATTGCCAGTTGTCGATCACTTTCTTCTATCCCAGATGTTCTCTTTTGCTGCCATTGGGTATTACCTGAAACTGGAAAACAGTTATTCTCTCAGACAGAATCATCTGGATCACATCATGATCAAATTGGCCAATGTGAAACTCAACCTACCCTAAGACTAGCACAACATAAAAAATTTCTTTATTTCTTAGAAAAATGGACTTTTCTCAACCATCTAGATGGGGACCAATTTCTTAGAGGGTACACATGTTTTCAAAATCAACAATATTGTAATAATCACTTTTTTTTATATATATTTTATTTATAATTTCATGTGTTGTATTATGAATATACATCAATAGTAAAATTCATTATATCAATATATTATTGACAAATGAAATTACAAGCAAAATGTGATAAATAAAAGAGTTAATTACCTAAAAGTCTTATTTACAAATATTATGATGGCTCAGGTCTTATCTAAGATTTTTTAAACCAATAAATCCTATTTAGTAAAACGAAGAATATTATCAGTTTTTTTCAATTTTTAAAATTAAGAATATTATTAATTTTTTATAGTAATGTTCCAGATAATTGTTTCACTAACTGATAAAAAAAATAGTGCATGCGATTAAACGTTTTTATCTTTCTACATATTGGTTTGATTTAATTATCCAATAAAATAGATAATATTATCAATTTTTTCAGTTTCAAAACTAAGAACATTATCAGTTTTTTCATTTTTTAAGCTTTTTTTTTTTTTTTTTTTTTTATAGGTTTGCACATCAATGTTCCATCATCATACTCCTTTATAGACACAAAATTTTCAGTTTTGCAAAAAAAAATAATTCAAAATTTTCAAAAAAAAATATATTTAGTGTGTTTGGTTTTAATTTTCTGAAAATTGAGTTTTCTACTTTTCGTGTTCTTTTTAGTGAATGTTTTTAAAATTTTAAGTAAATTTATTTATTTATTTATTTTATTTTTTTTAACTTTTTCATATGCACCTTACTAGATATATTTAAAAAGTAAAATATTTATAAAAAATATTTTAAAAAACCAATAAATACACAAGAATATGAAAAATATACTGAAATTTTATTTTATTTTTTGTATTTAGTGAATTTTTTAAAGATTTTTTTTTCACAAATATTATACTTCTTAAATGTATCTACAAATTTTAAAAAAAAAATCTTAAAATATTTAAAAAATTCAATAAAAATACAAAAATCCGGAAAACAAAAAATTTAATTTTTCGAAAAGTGAATCTTGAGTTTCAAAATCAAACAAGATGTAGTTTTTTTTTTTTTTTTTTGGCAAATAATTTTTTTTTTTAATTTGAAAGTTAATGTTTTAAAGTTTTGAAAATCTAAATGTCAAATCATCATATTCTTTTATAGATAATTATAAATGATGAACAATCATTATTTGAATGAGAATTCCGACTATTAAAAATTTAATGGGACTCAAAGGTCTAAAAAATCTTAATCAAGATTTAATGAAGTATAAGTTCACAAGTTAGAACTTGTGTGTAAATGCCCTAAATAAAATGTAGTTATCATAACATTATTGTTTAAAAATACAAGAATTTATTAAATAGGGCCAGGTTTCTCTCCAGTCTGTGATCGGACTGAAGCGTGTTGTTAGACCCATGAGGGCCCATCACGAGTCCCATTTTGATGATCCGAATCTTTTTATGTATAAAACTCGTCGAGTACTCTATTTCTGTAAAAAATCACGTTGATTGGATCTTGATAGTTACTTGACCGGACTAGATTTTTGTTAATGGTAAATATAATTTTAAAAATAAA
This sequence comes from Camellia sinensis, assembly GCF_055761805.1. Taxonomy (NCBI): domain Eukaryota; kingdom Viridiplantae; phylum Streptophyta; class Magnoliopsida; order Ericales; family Theaceae; genus Camellia; species Camellia sinensis. Next base: position 101,524,512 of record NC_138966.1, read on the forward strand.
TTGTTGATAAAAATCTAATCTGATCAAGTAACTATCAATATCCGATTAATGTGATTTTTTACAAAGATATAGTACTCGACGAGTTGTATACATTGTACGGTTCAGATTATCAAAACAAAATTCGTGGTGAACCTCACAGACTCAACAGTATCGTCCAGTCAAAGTGGACCAGAGACGAGCTGATTCCTATTAAATATTTGCATGATGGACGCTGTAGAAGTATCTTCCCTAAGCAAATGATCACACGGATCAAAGTTAGAGGTTCATCCCATGGTATAATGTATGGATATAATTAAAAATGGATGGTGGAAGGTATTTTATAATAGGTGATGATATTAGTGTTTCACAGATAAATTTAAAATTTCAAGTGTGAATTTTTTAAATTAAGATCTTCTCTTATTTGGGTATGATTTGTTGGGAGTAGGAAGGATTCAATTCAACTATAAATATTTCTATGTTGCCTCGAAAACACACTTTATAGGAGATTTAAATAAGATTATTTTAGATTGATAGTCATGAATGATGTAGTTCAGACACCACCAGTTTAATGGTTAAAACTTGACTGATCAATTTGTGGGTTTCAAAGTAAGGGCAGCCACTTTTTGTAAATACTGCTAAATTAGGAATGTACTCAATCTATTCCTCTCAAATCCAATGAGAATTAAACTAGACACATGATTTTAGTCATTAGTTATTTGGTTGAAAGTTGTTAGTGTGTTAGTAAGGAAAATTATGCTAGTTGTCCTAATGAAGTGCCCCATTTTCAATGCAAATAATTTCGTTCATCCACCAGCCCTAATGAATCCCGGTTAAACTAATAGACTGCAGTGGAATAACCAATGAAAAATGTGGATAATGTTCATCTGCTTGTTAAGTGGGTGAACTAAATCAGACTCATTCTCGACATATTATTGAAGCTTAAATGATTTAGTTTATTTCAGTTTAAGCACCAATGATGGATTGAATCTAGTGGAAGCCTTTTTTTACACGTCTAAAAGAGAAGTAAATCAAATTAGAGGTTCATCTTCAGCCCATGCTATATCCTATGTGGATTTAATTAATAACAGATCCATGAGGGTATTTTATAATTAAAAATGTTAGAGACTCTAAAAATTTTATCAAATATCTCACATAGGTGTGGGAGACCCACATTGTGTGACTCCCACACTCATGTCAAATATTTAGTAGAATTTTTGAATATCTAACATTACTCATGATATTAGTGTTTCACATCATGAGCTAAGAATGTGAATTTTTTATATTAAGATTGTTGGGAGCAAGAAGGTTTCAATTCAATTATAATTATTTGTATGTTGCCTCCAAAACACACTTTTTAGGAGATTTAAATAAATTATTTTAAAAATTATGGTTATGAATGATTTGCTTAAGGGACCATTGTTCAGTAGTTAAAATTCCTCCTATTAATTTTGAGCTTGTAGTCTTAAACTTGAGAACAATCACTTTGTGTCTGTATAAATATTGTCAAAGAAATCTATCCAATTTACCACTCCCAAAACCCATAAAACAAGAACTAAATTGAGCGTACTTCTGATTTGGTTAAATTTTATTAGTTTAATTTAGTGAGGTTAATTCAGTTGGTTGTTCTCCTAAAGGTCCTTGGGTGAACAAAATCCAACTCTAACTAATAATTGGAGCTTAAATGACTTAGTATATTTAAGACACCAATGATGGGATAAATCTAGTGGAAACCTGTCTTTCACATCTAAAAGAGAAGTAGTTTTCTTCATGTACAGAAAGCATATTGGTGTCCCCATCTAATACCAATGTCTTTCTTTACATCAATCACTTTTAAGTGGAGTCCAACTCTTCTTCAACAATTCATGGATTTCCTCTACCTACAAGTGGGTTTCATTTTCACCACCTAACCCTATGAAAGCAAACATTAAACTAGAAAACCAAATCCATTTAAAAGCAACTTTGAGATCTCAGTGCTCAATGGTGTAGGTCTTCTCTTCTGTTCTTGATCAATGGCATTGTTTCCACCTATTTATTTGTGAGATCTTAAGGTTCTCGTTAGGATTGTTAGGATTATCCATCAACAGGTAGTCTGGATTTTGATAAATACTGAACCTTAATCATTCAGATTTTGTAATATTGTGCATATGTAGTTGGGAATTGACTAATGAAACCCAAATATCGTGAATGTAACCCTAATATTAGAATAAACAACTTGGATCTTATGTTTTTGTACTTGTGATTTACAATTATCTCATTGTACCAGTTGAGTGTTTTTTGATTCAAAACATTAATGATTTTGCCTGTCTTAATTATCTTGCTAGGACATCTAATCTTTGACAGTGACTTTTCTCCAGTTCAAAATCTGACTAGAGTATACTGTTGAGCTTTCATGGACTTACCAGAGTTTACATTGATAATCCGAATCGTTGAATTTGTAAAACTAGTTGAATACTTCATCTCTGTAAAATATCACGTTAATCGGATATCGATAATCACTTGATCAGATCAAATTTATGTCAACAACAATTATGATTTTAAAAATAAATTGTTCACACAAATGAAATATGATTAAGTAGCTATTGATATTCAATCAATGTAATTTTTTACAGTAATAAAATACTCGACAAACCCTATACATTAAACGATTTGAAATGTTGAAAAAGTTACAAATCCAAAATAAGCTCACAATGGGCTGGATTAAAAGAATAATATTAGAGATTACAAAAAAAATATCATAAAATATATCATGAAGATTTTTTATCTTTTAATTAGTGTGTGATATTTTATTATTATATGTATAATACAAAGGTAGAGAATCTTTCATAATTATTTTTATAATATTTTTTTTATAATCCCCAACATTACTCGAATTAAAATGTTCAATTGACTAGTCCAACTAAGGCCGATCCACATCCTAATTTTTCCATGTTCATGTACCTCATTAGTACTCTCCGTCTCTGACAAGATTCTAATGTATGGCCTCCTTTAATCAGACATAAGAATCTCAATAATTCATAATGTGAACACTGACTTAAAATCATAAATATCAAATTCCATAAGCTTTTTGTTAATAAGTACTTTCTATTTTTATTTTTTTGTTGGTGATTTGGGCATAATTGGCTATAATCATTCAAAGAAGATAAAAAAGTTTATAATACTCAGTTACATATTACTTTATTCTCATAATTATCGGTCTTTGGTAGGCAACAATGAAGGCTATATGCCCTACAATTTTTTAGTTTATGATGGTAAATGGTTTCAATTACACAACTTATGCAAAATATAAAATAGATGGAGAATTTTGTATACATTTGGCAACAACACTATGATACAGAATTAATTATCGGCTTAAATAAATATAAAAATGTGTAACCTTTCAACATACATGTTCATGATTAATTTTGTAATTAATTTTTAAGTGTTACATTGCAAAAATGTAAGTGAAGGGTGGCATCAACTTTGCATATTTGGTACTATTTTAGGAGCAATGAGTTTGAATTTTCAATGTTATCTTGCTATGTTTGCTATCCAAAAAAGTTAAAAAATAAAAAAAATCAAAAAATTAAGAAAAAAACAAACCCTAAACCACTAAAAGCATGGGAACAGACAACAAACCTTAAACCTTAAAACAAGACAATATATTTGATTATCCCATGAGTCTTGCTGTCTCTGACTCATCCACGTGTCTTTAGAACCACTATTATGCCTCCCATTGTTGAGTTTCCAGCAGGATGGAAGTGGCAAATGCAGATTTGGTTATTCAGTTTTTAAAATTAAATTTTGAGTTTTAAATTTTTTTTAGTAAATTATTTTAATATTTTAGTATCTTTTTTTAGATGAAGAAATCTAAAAAAATTCAATTAATACAATAAAATACAAAAAAAATATATATACAAATACAAAAATTTGGGTACTTTTTCATTTTTTTGGGGGTTGCATTTATTGAACTTTTTAAAGATTTCTTTACTAACATTTTACTTTTTGAGTACATATAGATTAGATGTATCTAAAAAATAAAATAAAAAATTAATCAAAATATTTTTAAAAAATCACTAAAAGTAAAAAAGTATGAGTTGAAAACTTAAAATGTGATTTTGAAAACTGGACAACCAAACAGAGTTTTTTTATTAATTTTTTTTATTTCATAAATTCAAAATCTAAATACAATCTAAGTTCACGAATTTACATTGTGTTGCACTATCTACAATAAAATTGAAAGAAAATGATGTTTAGAAGGACACTTGTAATGCACGAGACTCCTGTCATTACAAGATCCAAAAGGGTCAGATAATACAACCTTACCTTTCGGTAAGTAAATTTTGATTTGAATTGGTGACGAATAGGTCGCAATAAAATAAATTTACTACTGTCTGCATTAAAGCTCACAATCAAATCAAATATATATACACACACGATAAAGGTTGGTGACTTTTTCTCTTTCCCTCCTATCCTATTGTAACAACCCCGATATATAATTAGCCGTTAAACCGTAATTAAGATTATTAATTAAGGGATTAAGTGAAATTATGTGTTAATTGTGTGTTTTGCATGCTTTTTGAATTTATATCTGTCTATCGTAGGATTATCTATTTAGAATTCTGTTTTAATATGGAAATTGAGGGTCTTATTGGTATCTGACCACAAAATTGACTAGGTCAATGTGTTATTTGGGATTTTTAGAAATGTCTGGCAAGTTTAATTAAATTTTGATTCGGATTCAAATAATTGGAATAAACTAAATTAGGTCAAACAAGATTGATTATAGCTAATCACACATAATTAGCCTAAGCTAAATGAACCTATATAAGGCTCTTATACCTTCTAGAAGTCACTCCGTCATTATTCGTGACCATAAAAAACGTGTGAGAGAGAGAGAGAGAGAGAGAGAGAGAGAGAGAGAGAGAGAGCAACAATTTTGTAGGGGGATTGAAGAATTGGCTTGGAATCTAGCTAGAGATCTGGAAATTTGGGAAGAACAACTTAAAATTCTTGCTAAATCAAGACTTTAGGTGAGTAATCAACTCCCAACTTTTGTGTTTAAGTCACAAATTATGAGAAATCAAGTGAAATAGGAGATAAAGCATGAGAATTAAACTTAGAATGTAGAATGGAAAATCAATCCATGCATGTATGCATAATTCATAGAATTTGAGTTTAATTTTCACTCAATTCTTACATGCAAGCGTTTATTTTTGTTAAAGTGTGACAGCTCAACAAGACTTCGTACATGTCACGTCATATAGTCATGTTTTGAGAAAAAAGAACTCCAACTTAATACATGCATGTTTATGACATGAAGAGAAGAGCATGCTTTTGAAAGAATCGGTTGAATGTTGGGCCTTGATTTTGAGAATCGATCTTCATTCCATGTTCTGGTACAAGTGTCCAAGTGTTTTCTACAAATTGTGGCCCAAAATTCCAGGTTTGAAGCTTTAAACATGTGTTTTGAACTTGGAATCGAATTCTGGAAATTCCAGAATTTGGTCGCATCGCTTGGGCAACCAAACCATCACTCGAGCGTACATTTCGAGCTTTTAGAAGTTTTATAGAGTTTGACGATTGGCTTGAGAGACCAAGAAGTTGGCTCGAGCATAAAATGAGAGCATCCAGTATTTTTGCAGATCAAGGTCTGCTTGAGCGACCAAAACATCACTCGAGCGAACTGTCCTGTTTCGGAAATTTTGCAAAGCGTTTTCAAAGTTTAAAATTGCATCTTCATTGCATCTTAGGCTTCTTGAGCCATGATTAAGCTATAATAATGATGATAAGAAGTAGAAACACACTAAGAAACAAATGTAATAAGTTAAGAGGTTACAAAAAGTGTGTTTCAATGTGTATCCATCACGTGGTTTGTGTAGGTCACGCGCCAATATTCGTCTGTTCTATCTTTTTTTGATCGGCTCGTCTGTTCTATCTAAGTTATCTATTCTGCTTTTAGAGCTATCTCTGTGAGTAACAACTTTGTAAAGATATGTTTGTTTATATGTATTTTCAGATTATACGTTAAACTCTATTTTTCTGAAATGTTATTTTCGAATTAGAATGAATGATTGTCCACTTTCTGAACTGTATTAGTGGCATCTTTAGCATCTATATCTAATATCTGTTATCTGTTACCTGGTACCAGTGTTTCATGTGGGTTCCATTCATGGAACTGATTATGCATAATCAACTATCTGATCTGATTTGCACGTGAGTCTTAATGACCATCTCATGTGAATATGGATTTTTATGACCAATTCGTTTATTCTGCACGTAGGTCGTTATGACCAATCTAATCTGTTAGCTAATGGATGCACCACGTATGACTGTTTACAAATCTGAATATGTATATGAATTTATTCATGTTCTGAATTTTGATTTTTAAATCTGTTATGGATATCATTCATCAAAACCTTTACTTTGTTGTTATTCATTAGGTTCCAACTCATTATTTATATTATGTATGTAGGTGATCAGGCTCGTAACTAGGCTTGAGACATCTAGTCTAGGTCCGTTTTTGTCAACCAACCGCTATGCCTCCCGAGGAGGTTCCGAAAACTTCAAGCGGTCAAGTGAATGTGAACAAGTTCTAAGTTTAAGTTTCTTTTGTTTGGTTTGAACAAACTTTTGTTTTATTTATAATTAGGGCTAAGTCCCTTTTTGTTTATCTGTACATGTAGTAACGTTGAATGAGATCATAATATGTGTAAATATAAGTTCAATTTTTTGTCCCATATAAGTCCGTACACCTCTATGGAAATTGTATATTTTGAAATTAGCTTCCACCAGCCCCTTATTTGTTAATCTGATTCAGAGGCCTTCAGTTACAATGTTAAATTTATAGGGGCGGGTTTAGATTGTGACACCTATAGCCTCCTAAAAAGATTGAGGATGGTAACACTTAAGTCGCAATGAAACAACCTTACTACTGTCAGCATCAAAGCCCACTCAAATCAAATATATATACACAATCTAAAGATTAGTGACTTTTTCTCTTGCCCTTCTATTGTCTCCTAGAAAGATTGAGGACAGTCTTTGCTATAAAGCACTACTTAAATTATAGTTATGTCCTGTTTTTAGGCAAGAAAATTATTTTTCTAAAATCAAATTTATACAGAATCTTTTGTAAAATGATGTGGTAGAAGTACCTTTATAATTAAAAAAACATATTCAATCACATCATTCTGTAAATATTTTGTCTATTTTATTTGTTTGTATGACAATACGTTTTAGGAATTGAATGGATGAGAAACGAAGTGAAGAATAATTTGATGCTAGGTTACACTTGCTTACATGCTGATAAAAAAAAAAACAAGTAAACTATCAATAGTTCCTAATAATCAGACTTAATTCCCATCAAATCTTATTGAAAATAAATCTTGATAAAATTGTCGTCAAAAATAATTTTTTTGTGACAATTTTTTACATATGTCGTTAAAAATTGACAATTAGTGACTTTTTTTTGTCATGATTTTTATAAATTGTCACTAAAACTTACAATTAGTGATTTTTTTTATGACAAATTTTTCTCATAGGACTTATTAGACAATAAGTCTACTTATTAAGACGTACACGTAAGTAACCCAAAAAAAATATATATATATATATATATATATATAAAGAAGGTTATACTAGCTTACAATAAAATCAAATTGTTTGGGTCAAAGATAATTTGGTGCTAATTGGATCTGTCTATGAAAACATGATTTCAATTGTGGTTGGTTTCTTGATTTATTTTTTTATTCTCTTTTTTGTTGAGGCATCGTTTGGTTCGTATCTAAAAGATTTTGTTACTTTTAGACTGAGAAAATGCTTTGATTCTTGATCTCTTTCCCAAGTTAAAAAATTGCTTCCAAGCACATTGAACCATTCAATTTCTTTTATCCTAAAGTTCAATTGTGTATTGAGCCACCTTTTTAACAAGGGATTTATGCATTGAATTATTATTTTTATTTATAATACTAGTTGGACTTTAAAATTGGTTTGGGCATACAAACACTTGCATAACCATTAACATTTCACAAACTAAGGTCCATTGAGGAAGAGCTTTTTCAGGTTTTTTTGGTTATTTTAGTCACAAAAGATAAAATAGGCTATTTTAGTCACAAAAAACAAAATATCACATTCAACCCATAATCATTACACTTTTCTCTCACAAAAAAAATTAAAAAAGCCAAAAAGTCAAAAAGTTTTTCCCAAACCAAACTTTTTAGTCCAGGCTAAAATAGTCAAAAAAGTCAAAAAGTCAACCCACTTCCCAAACGGAGGCTAACACAAGCTTACACGCATACAAGCACACATAGAGAGAGTATTCAAATTCTTCTTAAGATTATTTTTCTCTTTTTTTTTTGTTTTTTTAAATTACATTTTTTTTTTCTTTTTTCCTCTCTACTTTGATCTGGACAATAAAATTACATAATATCAAACCCACCTCTAACAAAATTTTCAACGATGGGATATCACAGCAAAAAGAAGGAAATTTATTTTTGGGAATAGGGTTATTTTTTTCTGTCTTTTACCCTCTAATGAACTCATAGTAAAGATTGTTTCCCCTCTACCAAACGTCGCAAAAAATGCATAACCTATAAGGATAAAGATAAAAAGAAAAATAAGAATAAGAATTAATTTATCGTTAACATGGCAAATTGAATAAAAATAAATGACAAAATAAAAAAATAGCCAAAATAAAATTAATTAATTATATGATGTACTTGCCTCGGAAGGTTCTCGCAAAGAATAAGAGGCATTAGTTTCTTTTGGTGCTTTGGTCACAAGTATGCCAAACCCTTGTCCTCTATCGCGCAACACCTAATAATTATTGTAGGTATCTAAAACATTAAAATAAATTCTTTGTATGCCAAACTTTTACAAAGAAATAACAACAACATATACCTTAAATGCATCCTCATCAGTTCGATCATCTCCAATATACACCGGCAAAACATTATCAGAATTCGCATAACCTAGTAACATACAAAAACATAGGAACATTGTTAGATCATGCTAAGGAGACCATTGTTGTATGCATATAGTTAGTGAAAAGAGTCTTGTTTTTTCTAATTAAATATGACATCCTGTTCACTGTCTGTGTAAGAGTTAATAGATTTTATAGTGAGATAGGGTCCATTGACCCTCTGTTGGAAATCAAATTGGATGTTCAATTCAATTAGATAGAAATGTAACCTAGTGAAAACTCACCTAGTGATTCTAACAAGTATTCGAGGGCTTTTCCTTTGTCCCATTTGATGATTGGACGAATCTCCAAAACCTGTCTTAAACAATAAATTGTAAGTTTTATAAGCTCAATGAGGATCAAATATTGAAGAAAGTTATTGTACAATTATGAGGATCAAATGATCAAGAAATGAATGCCATTATTGTACCTTTCTTCCTTGATTCAATTTGAGTTTTGGGTACTCATTGAGCACTGATTTAACTTGTTCTGCTAACGTTGTCCAACTCTAATATAAATTAAAAAATATAAATTAATTATAACTAAATATTATAAGAAAGATATGTCAAATACATGTTTTTTGGTTTTTTTATTTGTACCGTTTCATCAACACAACGATAGTGTACAGATATACAGAACTTGTTGTTTTCCACTTTAGCCCCTGGGGTAGATTTGGTTTTCTCTAATAAAGCTTTGTACACCTGAAAAAATAAATAAATCCTTAACACATCAACATCAAAAAAATAAATAATTGTTCAATATGTTAAGATGAGAGAAAACAAACCTTATCAATCATGGGTAAAAATTCTCTGGCAGGCTGAAATGGAACCACTTGATTGTCCTGAATAAAACCCAAAATTAACAAAAAAACACCATGTAAGAACTTAAAAAGTAGAGATGGTAGTTAAATTAAAAATTCACTTGCTTGTTAAATAATTCTATGGGCACATAACTAATCGCATAACCGGATCACAAAAAATAACTGTCATAAGATGGTGAGATCCACTATTGAAAAAGGTCACTCCACTTATGTTGTTCTACTTTGGTTGATTGTGTCCGTAAAATTATTATAATTAGTTATAACACTAAAGTCGATGGACACAATTATTTCACTATAATAAACTAGGTGAAACTATTTTAGTTACAGCAATGGTAGGTATCATGAAAAACCTTTCATGAAAATAATCATGAAAGTTTCGTGACCCTTGGATTACATTTAGAATGAAACACCACACACTAATTAAGGTAATCCAAGGATCATAAATTTTTCATGATCATTTTCATGACAAAATTTTCATGATCTCTAACTTTTCCCTTTTAGTTATGAGAAGAACACACAATTTTTTATTTATTTTTTATTTTTTTAAATACACAGATGTGAAACAAATGTGTGAGATTAGAAGCGAGGCTCATGTTTGTCTCCTTTTTCCAAACTACTTTTATGACGAGCTTCACCGTCTAATGACCGAGATTAAGTTATTTATGTGATCGGTTTAGTACTCGTAATTTGCATATAATTAGGCTGGCGTATATATATATATATATATATAACAAATTAGAGTAAGAATATATTAGAACTCACATTTCTGCATTTGCAACCTTTGGATGGTCCCTTGATGTCCATGCCATGACTACCAGCATAGTAAAGCTGTGATAATCTTACAAAGTTATAAACCTGAGAAACATTGACAAATCAAAATCATATGATCAGAAACACGTGAATGTTTTATACATAGATAATGAAGCCTTTTAAAAGTTCAAAACCAAAAAAAAAATTCTCTGCATATATAGACACACACATGTATATATACATGATTTTGTATAAAATGTACCTTGGCTCTGCACCTCCCACTGATTATCGCTGTAGGGAAGTACTTTGCAACGTCCCTTACAGCTTGTCTCATCTGATTCACAAAACCAAAAAAATTCCTAAGAATTTTCCATCGAGAAAATAACAGAGAAAGTTGAGCCAAACAGAAAATTAACCTCATTGGTCATGAAAGCTCGATCAGGGTCTTCGACAATTGGCGAGAGAGTGCCATCGTAATCGAGAAACATTACTATTTGTTTTCCCTTTGATAGATTTACTATCTGCTCTAACATGTCCAAAGCGGAGGGGTGTTGAAGCTTTTCTCGAGAAAATTGGAAGGAAAAGAAAATGAAAGAGTCAGAGATATTACTTATCAAAACACAACCCATTTAAAAGAATGTGGGATAAAATTGTGGGTGAGAATTGAAACGTACAATCCAAGAGTTTTTTATATGATCTTCCTCAGTTTCAGAGGATTTACGAGTTGGAGAAGAAGCTCTCATTGAATCGACCCATGCATGGATCTTGGCTCCTCCGCCGCCAGTTTCAAGCTTACTAAAGAAATTCTTTCTTGGAATGGTGACGCGCCGCCCACCAGGCGGCGGTGGAAGAGGCGGCACTACCGACAAGTTCGACACGGCCACTTCGATGGTGGATTTGGTATCGAAACCCACCACAGTCTGGTTAGTCATTTTTTTTTTTTCTGATCTTGTTACCTGTTCATTCATGGCGTAAAGAATAATGTCAGCAAATCTTGGAATTTACAGCAAACCCATTAGAGGAATTCGGGAATTAGTGTGTGAAGTACCTGAAGGTTTTTGAAAGTTGAGAGAGATGGAAATGGGAATTGGGAGAGAAAAGAGGGGAGAAAACAGAGGTCTCTGTGAAAAATGTAACGTATGAAGTTTATGGGACTCAAACCAACAAGAGAGAGAGAGAGAGAGATGTTGAAACTTGCAAGCCCACTAAACTCACTGATCTCAAATGGGGTCACAAGTCTTAAGGAGGAAGTGGGAGAATTGTCAATTTATAAGGGTCGGTTACCTTTTTTTTTTTTTTTTTTGATTTTCAAAGTTTTTGCTTCTTTTTTTTTTTGCTAAGTAAAAAAGTTAATGTATTTAAAATTTTATTAAAAAAAATTATTTTTTTGTTAATAAAAAAGGTTAATATAATATTTAACCTTTTACGAAAAAATTAACTTCTTTCTCGGCACTTTGCGAAAGTTTTGCCGCACTAACTCCTCCGGCATTCCCTTACCTTTTTATAATATAGGATTTTATGTTCTCAATATATATATATATATAATTAAAAAAATTTACTAATAAATGCTAAATGTTGTATTTATTATCTAATCAGTCCCATTTGTTTTCTAATGTCCCATTTGGTCCCGCGGGTTGTGAAAAGACGTAGTTGCCATTATTTGGACGTTTGGTGTAATGTTTATGGCTATTTTGTTTTGGAATGTGGTTTGCAAGTGTGTCACACATCGGAGACCACTAAGAAGGGTGATGAACACGTATTAGATATTTATGTGATGATTGTCATGTGACACAGTTTGAGTGACACGCAGTAGTAGAGCACACTAAGGCTTTTTGTACTATGGGCTCACGTGTCACGTAAATTTGACCGTTCCCTTTTATTTGTAATCCACGACCCGACCCCTTTTTGTAATGAGAGATTTAATAAGTTTTGGGAAACCCTAATTTTAGTGGGTTTTCAAAATTTGAAAAGTGGATATTGGTCGTGGTTTGGGAGGGTGAGAGAGATTTAGTGAATCAAGTTGATAAAGTTTGGTAAGGGTAGTGTGACACTGAAATATTAAGGCGTACACGACGGTGATTCATAGTTATTCATAGTAGGTTGTTCCTGTTCATGGGCTCCAGCGATGGCGGATGAAGGTATGTGGTATTACCTTTTGTTGTGTTTCATGTAGACGACATATGTGTGACAGTGATGTGCATGGTATTATGTTTACCCATGTTTGGACCTTTGGGGCTTGATTACTTTGTCATTTGAGTCAATTATGTGTTGAATGTTTAGGGTTATTGAGGTTTGGATTTTTTGGACATGCGTAGGTTTGGGGTTGGGTTGGGGTTTGTAGTTGTTAATTTGGAATGGATGTGTTTGTGGTGGCTGACACATACATGGTTTTGATTTGTGTGTATCGCAGGAAAATGTTGATGGGTGAGGGTGGGAAAATGAGAATAGGGTGTGAGGATTGTGTTTATTAGGGTATATGGTGTTTTTTTGTTAGGCATTTTGTTTGTTAGTGATGGAAGTGTGTCGTGTGGCAGTAATTGTGTTGCAGAAGTCACTCAAATCACGAACGCTCATAGGCAAACACAATGTGGCTAACATGTACGTGGGATGTATGTAACACTATTGTGGAACACGAGAAACTTTCAATAGTTACCAATGTGCATCGTTCAACCCAAATATTGATATAGCTGACACGTACATGGTTTTGATGTGTGTGTGTTGTGACATAATGATGATGGGTGTGGGTGGTGTAAAATAAAAAGTGTGTAGGTGTTGTGTGTGTGAGGGTATATGTTGGTTTTTGGGTAAACATTTTATTGGTTAGTGTTATAAGCGTGTTGTGTTACCGAGTAGTGGTGCAGATCTTGCGCGAACCACATACTTACAAACACAAGCACAATGTGTGTGACAACGATTTTTTTTGGAAATTGTTTATGTGTGTGTGGCATATTGCATGTCAATTACTTATTTAGGTAGGTGCGTGGTATTGAATTTGTTGTTGGTTGTATTATTGTGTTGTGATTGTATGTGTGGCGTGATGAACATTGTTATTTAGTCTTTCCATGCCTCTATCTGTGTGTGGCATGGCTTGCTAAGGTTGGGTGGCAAAATGTTTGCAGACTACGTGTGTTACGTGTGAATTGTTGTTTGGCATGGTTGCATTTGTACTAAAATATTGTACTGTTGTTGTTACAGGTTATGGTAAGGTATCGAGTCCGTGGATACGCTCATATGAAAAGAAACGACTTGAGGAGGGCGGGGGTTCTAAGCCAGACAAACTAGGGGTAAAAATGCAGGGGCACATTCTTTTCAAGCAAACTAAAGTGGTAAACCATGGGGTGTGCCGAAATGTGGGTAAACCGGCAACTGGGCCGGTGCGTGAGCAACATACAAGGCTAAACTTCTGGTCAAACATTGCTGGGATAGTTAAGCTTGTTAACACATCAAACTTGAGGGAGGCACACCTGAGGCAGCTGAAAAGGACACCGTTCTAGATCATAATAGAGGCAATACACATCAATAATATGAACCACAATGATTTCAGAAAGTGTGACGACCTGATATCCAAAATCATAAAGTCGTACAATCCCTAGATGAATGCTTTTAACATTGGCAGCACTAATGTGAAGGTTGGTAGCTGCAACATAAGGTTAATATTCGGATTGCAATGTGGGAAGAGGTGTATTGATCTGTCACCCGGTTAGAAGCCAATTTCGGACATCATACAACGTAGGGCTCGTGATGTTTCTCACGTAACGTCTAAACTTGTGAAAACATTATTCTCAGACGCAGTTAGTGGTAATACAAGACAAAATGAAGAAGACGTATCGAAATTGTTAGCGTTGTACGTTTGTGGGAAGCTTTTTTTCTCTAACACTGGGGAGACAATAAGTTGGGCATTTGTTCACTACATGAATGACCTTAATACTGTTAGGATGTATGACTGGACTGGTGCAATACTTACAACATTGATAGGATCAATAAAGGAGTTTCATCGCACTATGGGCAAACTGATTGGCTGTGTGGTTACATTACTAGTATGATTCATATTGCAACTAGGTTTATTTTTATCTATTTTATTTTTTTGGTTGGTGTTGCGTAAATTTTTTGTTCATATTTGTAAGACATGAACTAATGGTTGTCGTTTGTCACGCAGTACTAGCTTTGCGAACATTCTGCTGTTGTGTAACCGGTAACCGATAACATGTTTCCCACGTTCTTGAAGTGGGACCTTGGGACATTACTCAGTACAACTCAATGGGTGGATTTTTCTAGGCCCATTAGTTTCCAGGTATAGTGCATGTGTTTGTTCGTGTGGTACGCCACACAGTATTTGTTTACATATAATCGTCATTTGGCTGTAACCATTTGAGTATGCTTGTGATCCACGTAGGTAAAAGCCGGCAGGTTAAGATCCTTTGAGCATGAACAAGATTTGATAGGCACAGACGTTGAAGTGATTGAAGGAGTCGTAGATGATGTTGTTGACGTGGGTAAAAATGATGAAGGTATTGATGAACATTTTGTTGAGATGGGGGTAAAGCAAATTACGACAGGTGATAGTAGGATGCGTGGGGGTACTGTTGAGGTGGGTAACAGCAAACAAACTAGGGCACACAATGGGGGAGATATGCAGCAGCAAGATGGGGATAAGTGCAGCACGAAGAACAAATTGGTGCCTGAACCCACAAGTGTGCGAATGCATGACATGATGGATATTGCCAAACTTGAAGAAGCACTGAATGCTGTAGCATCACTAGAGATGGATAACAAGAGCAAAGATAATAAAATTACAATGCTTGAAGAAGAGACAACAAAGTTAAGGACTGTAAATGAGATGAGAGTCGTTAATATAGTTGGTGGGTTTGGTTGTGTTCTAAAAATGAAAGAAGAAGAGGTGGAGAAGTTAAAAAAGGATAACGTGGAATTGCGGGAAAAAATAGCAGTTCTCGAAGACCAATTGGCAGAAAATGATGTTCATAATATGACCCAAACGTTCCGAATGATGGACAGTGGTTGTTACGGTAATGGTGTTGGCAGAGATGGATTTGAAATTGGTGGGGCAGAAATTTGTGGGGGCGACACCATTACGTGCAGTTGAAGGGCCTGTAAGTAGTGTTGTGGCAAGTGATGGGAACGTGTATGTTGATCTCAACCTATTGCAGGCACGTAGACCGGGCGATAACAACATGTATGACTCTGATACAAAAATGGTACTGTACGTGAAGGAGGACATTCCTGGTGTGGGTGTGCAGAATTCGTTTGTGCGTAACATTAAAAAAAAAAGATTAGAAAAGAGCATAAATTACCAAAGTTTGAGTACTCGTTATTGGGTGAGCGTTGTAATAAAACGGCCACTATGGGGGGTAAAGTTGGAGGGAAGAACAAATATGTCGTAGATGATGCTGTAATTGATGTCGACAAATTTGTGTTGCCTGATAAAAAGTGGTCTAGATTTGATACATTATAGTAATTGTTTATGCGAACATGAGCCGAACTGATTTATGTGATCTGCATTGTTCGTAGGGCCATCATGTGGGCTGACAGTACAAATGCCGTGGTAGTGTACTTCACCGATGTTAAGGATCTTGTTAGGCAAACTAGTGTCTGTGCCAATGTAAGCTACCATTCTTGTGTTTTGTTGTAATTTTTTTTATTTATTTTATTCGTTTTGATTGGTTTGATTATTATTGTTTTACAATTTACATTATGGTGGCAGTTGGTTGTCGTAATGTGTTTGTTTGAAAAATGTAAAACTTGGTTTCGGTGCACAATAGGTGATCAACGCATATGCGGAGTTATTGAAAACTAAGTAGGATAAAATGTATGCAAATGATGATACTGCAGACAAGTCGTACTTCTTCAGTAGCATTTGCCTAGTGAGGGCTGGGTGTGTGGGAACATGGATTGCTTGCGTTAGTTTTTACAATTGTGTGACTTAGTTGTTGAATGTGTTGTAGGATATAGTGAAAAAGAAAGACACCCCATGCGAAAGAATGTAACTAAAGGCAGTGCGTGCCGATATATCCATTTCCCGATCTGCCATGACGCGCACTGGACACTTGTGGTGTATGATACTGATGACGGGCGTTGGAAGCATTACAATCCAATGAGGCAACATTTGGTGTGGACAGACGTGCATTACATCGAAGCTGTAATTTTGTTAACCATTCAAATTAGTTAGCAATATATATGTTGTGTGTTGTGAGATAATATTGGTACTTTGATTTTGTTGTGATGAGCTTATTTTGATTGTGTCAATTGTGTGGCAGAAGGAATCTGTGGCTAACGTTATGAAGCAGTCATTGTGTGTGTTTGGAATGAATGAGCGTACTATTAAAGCAGATTTTAGCTATCCATTGGAGCCCGTCGCACAGTGCCCACAACAGAAAGCGGGATCGTAAGTCATTATGTGCAGTAATGTTATTACACGATACTTTTCGTACATGTTAATTTGTTGAACATGGGATTGATTGCACGTAATTGGCTTCGTATACAGGCTTGATTGTAGGATAATTGTATGTGCTATAATGCGACAATACGTACACCATTGCAATGTGGACCGATCACTGCAAGGTACTAACTATAGCATGTTGTGTGCAAACATGGTCAAGTCTTTCGTGAATGATCCGATTCGAGGAATGAAGGAGTAGATATGTTTGGATAGTGGTTCATTGGTTGGATTTTTTGATATGTGCCCAACTATTGGGTACATATAGTGATGAATAATATGTGGCTAGTATTAGTTTTTGTTAGAATGGTAGTTTATTTATTTTTGTTTTTAATTTGTGAATGGTAGGTCGCGTAGCTGTTTTTTGGATATTGTGAATGCATTATCGTGGGTATTGTATATTGTTGGTGTGGATTACTTACCATGCGTTCGAAATGGAATAAGTATTTTTTGGCGGGGGACAAATATTATGGGAATTCGTGTTGTGAATTTGATGAATGTTTTGTATGATTGTGCAAATTAATTTACGTGTATCTTTAGTGAAGGTACAGGTATAGAGTTAAATGCGCATTGAGTATATGTACATAGTTAAAAATGGAATACTTTTTGTTTACATATAATGATGAACAAGTGTGTTTGGTGTGAAGTAAAAGTGTGTTGGAAAATTGAAAATTATGAGCAGGTGGATTTGTGTGTGAAGTATAAGTATAATCTGCAGTGTGTTACATTGGGCAACACCGAAGCTGTTGTGTGTGTGACATTGGTGGTATGATTTGGTAAATCCAAATCAATGATGCAATGGTGTATGTGGAAATGTGTGTTACGTATGGTACAAATGTGGCGGTGTGTGTGAAATAACCTAAATAAATTTTTTCGCCGCCCTATACCACACTATAACACATTGCACAATATGTTGATAACTCATGATGCAAGTTCACACGCTTTTATACGGTCGGAATGCAAAGTGCAATGTGTTACATTATGATATAGAGGGGTGGGGGGAACGTATTTAGGGTATTTCCAATACCCGTGACAGTTGTACCATACGCATCACACATTTCCACATATACAATTACATAATTGGATTGGATTTACCAAATCATACCATCAATGTCACACACACAACAGATTAGGTGTTGCCCAATGGCACACACACTACACATTATGTAATACATCATGAGCTAACTTGCATCATGAGTTAGATGCGAAACATGGAACTTGACAATTCTTCAGAAGATTATGAAAATTGATAAATACGAGTCATTTAATCATCACATCATGCCGAATGGGTTTGTTTGGCACATCCACTTATTATAAGAAAAATATTTTGGAAAAAGAAGTAGATATTAGAAATCTATGTGCCTAACTTGATTCCTAAATTGGTTCTTTGTACGTCTACGTGCTATGGTTCCCCATGTGTTGGCATTAACTACACCGAATTTGTTGCACTTGTTCCCCCCTAGAAAGCATCTGTTTCTTCTTGGGCCTTCCTGGCAGTCTCTTGACAATAGGTGGTTGTATGACGAAATCTTCAACATTGAATTATGGTTTCTCGATGGTCGGAACAGGGATTATGTTGTGTGCGTACAAAGATCAGTACTCTGCAACATAGTAGTACGGATCAACTAATTCGTACAGGTCTTTGCTGCTGTTACGGATGGCAACCACTGTGTGAGCACATGGGAACTCTTTGATTTTTCACTAGAAACATATGCATGTACGTTTCCCAATATTAACCATTACTGATGGGAACGAGTGAACCTCGTAAACTTCATCGTTTGATTGACTTATAAGTCACGATCTACCTTTGTTGTACGTTTTAGCCAAACGAGCTTCCATTTTTGAGCAAACAACACCATGCCATACTTCTGCCTTATGCCTTCGTTTGGCTATCTGCTGTATAATTTGAGTCTGAATACTGTCAATCATTTGAGTTGTTAGGAGGTGTCTTGTATCCCGTATCCACGAGTTGAATAACTCGACGGCATTTGAACTCATCTCGCCGTAACGTGAACCGCTAGAGGAATAAGCCAGAACATGTTAAAGATTGATAGCTTAGAGTAAACAAAACTTAAACATAATGTATATATGAATAATATGGATTAATAGTGTTTACGGGAAAAAAGCATTCGACCAATACTCCCGTGGCAAATCCTTTAAGAATGTCGGTGCGACTTTGCGGCCGGATTTGATGAACTCTTCCAAACTATGGTTGAAAGTAGTCACTGTTGGTGCATATGCGCACAGTCGGAATTTAGCCAACAACCCAGATCAATATGAACTGTTTATATGTTTCATTTTGTCTTGCAAGTTACGTTGCAAATGTTGTAAGCAGAATGCATAATGTGCGGTGGGAAATATGATGGATATTGATTCCAACAATCCAGTATGTCGGTCAGATACAAACGTACGTGTTCTATGGCCATCTACCACATTTGGGAGATGTCCCAAAAACCAGGACCAGTTGGTCGTGTTCTCTAAATCAATGATTGTGATGGCTAAAGGGAACAGTCTTGCGATTCATTTTTTATGTGTGTTGAGGCAAGCAATATGAGAAAAATGGCATGTGAATGTAATAAGGGCACACACTCCACCGTGTGACACATCACATGCAGGAAAAAAGCCCATGTGGTGCAAAAAATGGATAGAGTGAAATAACAAACCATAACAGTGTGACGCAATTGTGCAGTAATAAAACGTACCTTGGTTACCATCTTTTGCAGTGGCCGCCAGCAAGTTCCCCTTGAATTTCTCTTTGAGGAACGTCCTATCCAAAAAAAAAGCAATGGCCGATAATGGTTGAACCCATCAATACATGCTTTGAATGATATGAAATACCTTATGAAACGGTTGTTTTGTTCATCGTAGTCAATGTTGATGTAACTTCCCGAGTTGTTATCCATAACTACGTTACTGTACCATCGTAATTGGTCAAACGAAATGGAGTGTGCACTGAACATTTCCCCGCGAGCTTTTTCAACACCTAACCAAGCAACCTGGTAACTAACCTCTAATCCGTAATATTTCTTCAAGTCGTGCACAACATCGGTAGGTTGTGTGAGTGGTTTGTCACGTACTCGTTTGGCGATTACATCAGACACTAAGTCAGAACCAGCCCTTGAATTTTTGGGTGTCCGCACAGCCACACCACACGTGTGCTCGTTATTCCACTTACGAAGGTAAAAAAAATCCATTGGTATTTAAGACACGTGCGTGTAAAGACCACATGCATTCTTTAGATTTCCTCATCATGCATACCACTGTAATCCGAATAGAATCATTCTTCACATATTTAAAACGAAACTCACACTCTACTGCATATTTGCGCAAAACCGTTCGGAATTCAGAAGAACCCCCCTCAAAACTTTAACCAACATGTAGAATCCCATTAGCCCGCATAGCAGACAAAAAAACCTTATCAACATGGGGACAGAATTTGGCCAACAAATCTGGTTCATCATCCATATTTGACTCGTCGTACTTCTCGTTCATGTGATGTGTGACAAACTGTACACTACAAAGTGGACTATCAATGTTTTTTGCATCTTAGTCATCTTGTAATTGAATAACGACATCGATGCATTGTAGGCGGAAAAACCGTGCAAGAGTGACCATGTTATCCATATCAACATTATTCTATAATGTGAAGTTATTGTAACCTGGCATTTTGAAGAACAAACTCATAATCTCAGGTGTCAACCCACCAAAATTTTCACACACACGATTAACCAAATCATCAAAATGGAACGGAGCTTGCAAATTGATTGCGGCATTTGTATTACCGTAATAACAAATGAACATGACATTTGTGTCCATGCCCTGCCATGGTAAACATAACATCAAATACCCATTGTACAATAAAATACATATCCCCTGTCACACACATGTAATACCCCCCACTAGTCCACAATAAATACACACACCCCACGCATTAAACCCCCCCACTCTCCAACCTCTCGTTGTAAACCCAATACCATCGAGAAACAATAACACACGACCACAAAACAAAATATATAAAAAAAAAAACCACACACCCATATTCAGCATATATCCCCCTTTGACATTAAAACATATCAAACTTCCCAACAATGGATACAACTCCCAACAAAATGTTAAACAGTTCATATCAGTGTGTGGGAATGCAACCTCACATACTATAAACAACTAAATGGTATCAAGAACAAAACAAATAAACACTGCAAGAAGAAAAGAACATACCTGTGTAACACCGGCGATTAAAAATGATGTCCTACCTAAATGTCACACACGCAATGCAGCAAAATAACCAGCACAAAGTCCAAAACCCTAACCGCAAATATTGGAGACGTCTACCAATGTGGCATATGTGATCTCACCCAAAATGACCCAATCAAAAAAAGAAAGGATATAATCGTCCAACATTCACTACCAAACTTGGAAAATAGGATCACATAGAACTAAAGATCTCCACTAGTAGGACTTATCTGATCAACATTTCAAAAGTGGGACTGATTAGTATAACTGTTTGTGAGGTAGGATTTATTGGTAAATATTCCTTATAATTTTACCTTACAAAATTTACAACTATTGGATTATGTTTCTTGTTTGAATAAAACTTGTTCTTTAAGATTTTTGTTAGAAAACTTACTAAAAATGCAAATAAGTGGTTGGGATTAAATATGAGTCTTATGTATAGAATCAAAAGCAAACTACACTTTACCCCCTTGTGGTTTAGGCCGGGTGCGAATTACCTCCTTGATATTTGAAAATCACCACTTAACCCCATGTGATTACTGGATTGATGTGTACAGTTTGCATTTCCATCTAACATAATAGCCCGTGCATGACCCGCGCCTAGTGTGCAATTGGGTATGAAAAAATAGTTTTCCCTCTGAATTAAATGGCTAAAATGCCCTCATCTTCATCATCAATTTCCAAAGTCTACCATCATCTTCATCATCAATATCGAGATCTGTAAACCTCTGCTAAAAAAAAAACAGAAAAAACAAAAACAAAAAGAATAAGAAGAAGAAGGAAGAGGAGGTAAAAGGATTATTAGATCTATAAAAAAATAGAAAAGAAAATACACAATCTTTTCAACTTAATTTTCATATAATTATATTTTACAAATACATACATAAACATAGATATTGTAATTTATATGTATATATATATATATATATCTTCGCTAATTATCCAGTCACTAAGGCCATGGTTGATCGTTAAAGTCTTGGCCATGACCCAAAGCAGGTCTTGACAGCCCCATTTACCTTCTCACCCATATCAATTTTCCATAAAGCTATTAAATCCTTCTGAACTACAACATCATCATCAAGGAAGAGAATTCGGTGCAACTTTGGGTACATCTTTGGCAAGTAGAACTAGAGGTGATTCAACATAGACAAGTACTTCGGTTTCTTGAATTTCATGTTATTTATATCTTTAGTAGCATTCTCTGCCCTCTTCTCAAAGTAAAACTTCTGCATTTTCACGGATTCAAGTTACGAAGTACCGATACATAAGAGGAATTCAAGAATGTGAAATTGTCCATAGATTTCACCTCAACATAGGTATGCATATAGATACATACAAGCTAGTTCATGTGTAGGTGTTGATAAATCCATATATTTTGGGGGTTTGTGGTTCTGGGTAGTATTCCTTGAAGTGCTTGCATTTCTAATTAACAATTTCCTCTTTGACAGAGCAAGCTTTTGAACTTGTCACTATGTTTCTTTACATGTTTTTATGAAAATTATGTTGTTTAAATTAATTTATTAAATCAAAACCCTAATTTCATATGTGGAAATCCTAAGTTTTCTCCAAATAACCTTTACTTTTCTCAAATGCATGACTGTTGAATGAGGAATGGTACATAAGGGTTATATAAGGGTAAAATAGTCTTTTTACTTATGCAGTTTATGTTAACTATGCACTTCAATCCAGTGATCACATGGGGGGTTAAGTGGTGATTTTCAAATGTCAATGAGGTAATCTGCATCTAGTCCAAACCACAAGGGGGTAAAGTGAAGTTTGCCCTAGAATCAATGTGGACCATATATATTGATATTTTCAAATAAAATTTTAAATAAAATTTTTTATGTAATATTACTATTTGATTATTTTATTTTATTTTTATTTTTTTGGTACCTTAAAATTTTTAAATGAATGTTAGTATTTTGAAGAAAGAATGGCAAAAAAAAAAAAAAAAGAAATGAGAGAAATCTTTGACTACTTTTCAACCCTTTCGCATCTTTGTGGCCCGAGTACTTTTTACTATGAAAAAAATCACTTTTTCTATTGGTATAATGGTATCACATTGTAGTTTTTGGTATGAAAAATACTTAGTAGCTCGAACTTGTGTGGCTCGAATGTATCAAAATGACGTCGTTTTATCCCTAAAATGATGTCGTGTTGAGATATTCAAACTATTTAGGCCATGAAAATTCGAACTATCAAGCATTATTGTTTTGGTATATGGTAGAATAGAAAAAGTTGTTAGAAAAATGGTTTCAAATTATTAATAGTTCAAAGGGCATCATTTGAGAATAGTTTTAAAACAAAATTTTTATAATTTAAAATTAATTTTATTTAAATAAATTTGTTATTTATTTGGGTTAAAATTGAACCGGATTCAATACAAAATTCGAACCTATTTGAAAGAACATTCATGTTTGTTCTGTTGCACCAATTCAATAGAAGAGTTTTGTCTCTTCATCGAAAAGTCATCATGACTATTTGAAGAGTCAACAACACGCCCCCATTGTATTCATTAAGTATCGAATTCATCTTGAGTTTTTCTCTTCTTTGACACTCTATACTTCTGCTGTAAAGGAGAATTTTGCACAGTAAGGTTCACCAGATTTACAGTGGTAGTGTTGTTTCTGCAAGGTTCGATTGTTGTATCATAGGAGACAAATGTCTAATAAAAACTCGTGAGTACTATTGCGGGGGACGAATTTGTCTTAAAGAAATTGTGTCTAACACAAGTCTTAATCAAATTTATTTTCGTTTTTAGACTTATACAATATGTTTGTAAATATTTATAGTTCTCTGTATATGATATGATTTGGTTTTATCCAAACAATTTACTTTATTTTCAACTTATATATTCTTTATATAATTTAATAATATATTTGGTAAAATTTTACGTGTTTCACACCGTACATAAGGATTTATTCTAACAAAAGTTACATACAATTTTCTTTAACATTTTTAGCTCATTTATTTTTTTTACAGATATAACCTTAGAATTGGATAAATAATTTTATGTTTGACAAAAATATTTGAGGTTTGGATTCATAGTCAAACCGTACATAGTATGTTTTATATGGAAAATTATTGAATCCTAAAAGAAGTAATACCAAATGAAATATTAAGAAGAGGATTAAATTAATTAGTTAAATTATAAAATTGATAGGATTTTATGAATTTCTCTATGATCCTGGACCAATACAGAGATAAAATATACAATCTAAGTGGATTGATAAATTCATGACTAACTGTTTTAGAAATGCTAATTTAATCTAGTTCAGTCTATACAAATAAATATGATTTTGCATAATGTGAGAGATGATGTGTATATAGCGAGCATTATTGAGGTAGAATATAATGTAAATAAATAGTAATAATATAATATCACATAAATGAGAGATGTAAAAAATAATCACAAATTGATATAGTATAAATGGGAATTTTGTATCTTTTTCCATTTCTCACATGTAGGAGGCATGTATCTGAGTTATACTTCATTGATTTGTAAATATTTTTTTCTATTTGGATTTGTGTGATACTCTCCCAAATAAAATTACTTATGAATGTTTTTTTATGGATAGTTAAACGAAAACTAGATTTTTGAATTATAACTACTCATTTTCTTGTCATATTCCTAACAAAAAAAGAAAAAGAAAATTTTTCTTTTTTACTTTATTTTATTTTCATATTTTTTCCTTTGATTTTTTCCGTCTATAAATCTAAAATTCAAACAGAGCATTAAACTTCAAATTTTTGGTTAACGATCTTTCTCATTTCAAATTTTGGAAAAAAATATATATATATATATATATTAGGGTAGGGTAATTCTATTCACACACCACTCATTTGCTCAGTGCCCACCATCTCTCATCTTTTTTATTACAATTATGTCCCTCAATCAAATAATTTTTTTTAGACAAAATCCTAAACCCTAATTTCTTAATACACACCTCTACCAGCAACCACCTTTACAACCCATCACCCATTGTCGCACCTCTGACTCTAGATTAGCACCGGTGTTGTCCCTCTCTCTAGCCCTCGTCGCCTCTTATCATCCTTTCGCGAAGCCACATCCTTTGTCCCCTCTATCACGCCTCTTACATTTCCCTTTATTTTCTACCTTTTTTCTTCTTCTTCTTTTTCACTATTGGCTAAAACCCTGGATCTCTCTCTCTCTCTCTCTATCTCTCTCTCTCTCTACAAGTTTAAGGTCATGATGGATAAGCGTTGTGAGGGTGGTGCATTGCAATGTCGTGGTATTTGTGGCTACTGACAATTATCGAAAGTGGAGAACAAGTGTAGCCTCAAAAAAAGAGGAAAAAGAAAAGGTACATGAGGGGGTTGTAACACGAGGTAAGAGGGAGGCGACGGAAATGGGTGATGACCTGAAGAGAGAGCTAGGTAGGGGTGGTGACTGGTGGTCAAAGGTCGGCAATGGCAATCATAAGGGTTAGGGTTTACAAAAGAAGATAATGGTCAGTTGGTATTATCTAAAAATTAGTAATGTACATTGAGGCAAAATCAAAATATTGAATTTGTGTGGTGCAAACTGAGCAAATAGTGATAGAATTGTGTGTATTGAGACAACTGGTGGTGTGCAAATAGAGTTTCCCATTATACCTACCTTAATTAAAGTTTGGGAAAAAAAATAAATTTGACCCTGCAAGTTTGACATAATTATAATGTGACCCTTTAAGGTTTTAATTCATATAATACTTAGTCTCATTTCCATCAATAATTTGCTAGTTTTATGAATGCATAAAATGATGTTATTATCTAGGAAACCCTTCACCCTATAGAGGGTGTTTATCATATGGACCCCTATTATATATTTTTGTGGCATCTATACGCATTTTTGTGACAGATGTTATATGGTTTCTAGTAGAGTTACGATAATTTCTCTTTAAAAAATAAATCATACAATTTTGTGATAATGTTACATGTTTTGTGATTAGAAAATTTTCGGATAAAAAAAATTTGTAACGTTACCAGAAAATACGAAACTTTATTTTTGAACTACAAATTGTCGAATTTTACCAGAAAATACGTAACATTTATCACAAAAATCCATAATATGTACCACAAAATTGCGTAAAAATGGTGCATATACCGAAGCTTTTCCCCTCTTTTGTAGTGAAATGTACATTTTCTTTGTTTATCTCTATATCTAGACACTATCTGTATTATTTTTTGATCGCTTTGGCTTTACAAAAAAAATATATATATATATATATATATTATTACAATAATTATACCAAATTAATCATATGTAGATTATCTAATGGGAGCACTCATAAACTTAATTTTAGGTATTTGGTACAATTACCTAAGGGCTACCCAAAAATCCTTAGCTGACTGACACATTCATAGATCAAATTATCAATGCAAAAACAAAAGTTTAAAAAACCTTGAAATCGAAAGATTGCCCTAAAACATTTTCATTTGTTTTAAAGTTAGAGCAATGCTTACCTTAAGTTGGACGAATATGTAACAAGGATCTATATAATGTAATGTGGTCCTCCTACTCTATTGTTCAACAAAGGGCCTATGATTAACCACATTACCAATATATGTAATTTTTTTTTTCTTTTTTGGTGCTATTATTTTATTTTTCTATCTCTTTCTTAAAATTGCCACTAACCTAGTATTTGTGTATAGAAGAATACTCACAAAAGTAATGTGTAATCTGAATTCATTCTAAGTGTGATGTGTAGTCATCATACAAACGTTAAATCTCAATAACACAAAACATAACTGAGTTAAATATAAACGACATATTATTTTTCAAATAATTTTTTGTGTATGAGTTTTAAGCTGTAACTTTGCAGCTTACATGGAACATCCACACAAAACTTGTTTTTCATTATTAAGTAAAGAGTAATGTTGTATATAAATAAATGTTTTACTAATTTTTTATTGGTCTTATTAACTTGTGCCCTTAAGATATATACATTAAGAGATCTTAAAAGCGTTGTAAATTATTTATTGTACTTATCTTCATACATAATGTACAGTATTTTTAAACTTCCTAAAATGTAAGTGCACTTAGAACAGATGAAAGGTGACTGATGTGTCCTTTGCACAGTAGTTACTGCTATGAGGGAAATGGTACTTATTTTGGATTCCATTCTCTATGATCTGAGCCACTTACTTTTTAAGATACGATGAGTAGAATATTTCTATAAAAAATTCACATTAATTGGACATCGATAGTTCTATAATTGAATCAAATTTGTCTTCAAATTTATAATTAAATTCATACCTATATTTTATTTTTTGCAGATACAAATTTAATTTGATCAAAAGACTAACGATTTTCAATCAACATGGTTTTTTAACAAGGATATTCTATTCAATATAACTTAAAAAGTGAACGATTTAACTCATCGAGATGTGGAACCTGGAATAGACCACATCATGCCCTCACAGAAGGCAACCTTCATCCCCTTAGAGCACACATTAACAAAATTTATTTTTTTATTACTAAACATAAATTAAAGTAGGGGGCCATATGTATTTATTAAAATTGGAACATTTTTTTTTTTTGACATTTATGTGTAACGTTTTCCTCCAATAAATCTAGTATTGATGATAGAAGAGTCTAAAAGCGATCAATAAGAATTATATAAAATTAAAATATTTATAATCTCAATACATATTTTATATCATAAAATATTTTTTTATTCATTCTTTATATATTTCAATAAATTTTTTGAATATATTTTTCAATACTAAAAGCCACCCTAAAAGTTGTTTTTAGCATTTCTCAAAACAGAATTTTTTTTTTCTCTCTTTCTCTTACATAGGAGTAATGCAATGTGGTACTTTCAACTTTAAACCAACCTATGCAGTACAAGGTAGCAAACATATCTCAATCTAGAAACCATTAAAAACATAGCATCGATTCATTAATATATGTATCAAGAAAGCAATGCACCGCCCCTTGAAAATAATATATAGTACCGAAACTAACAACTCTCTCTAATCTAACTCCGAACGCTGGTTGCATGAAAACCAGCAGCGCTTTGTTTTACACTTAATTTCTCACATCAAAACAACATCTACATTGGATTCTAAAGAATACTAAATCGGGAAATGTTTCTTTCTAGTCCATTGTTGTAAATTGGATGCTGTTGTCAGGTGAATCCATCATATATCTCATTTTAACGATTTGAACGATTTATTTTACGGGCCTATGAGCATAAGCACATAGATATGCATAAAATAAAAAATAAAAAAAAGGATAGATTATACTTTTCACCCTTATAATTTTAACTCAAATTTTACGTTGCCCATATTGGTTTGATCTAATAATTATAGTCACATGATTTTTCACATTTGTATACCAAAAAAAAAATGAATGTTTATTTTTAAACTCACACTTATCATCCATTTTTTTGACATACCAATGTCATGAAATTATGTGTTTGCAATTATCGGATTAGTATGATTTTTTTCTTACATGATCTATGCATATAAACTTATTAAATGAATGATTTAAATTATGAGAATAAGACTCATGGATCGCACTATCCAGTCCACAACAATAGATTGAAAAGAAGCTATGTTTCTATGTCTCAGCATTGTTTTCTTTCTCCTGGAACTTATGGCCCTTTAGAGCATCTCCAATGCACTAAGCATATAATACTTGTTAGTTAAAATGCCTAGTGTGATTCACTTTTTTCAATTCCAATGCACTAGGCATATGATTAGGCATTTTGGCTCAACTCATATTCACTAGCTACATGTAGCTAGCCTTCAACGCTAGGCAAAATGTATTCAATCATTAGGATCAATTCCCTCCATCTTTGTTGTTGACGTGGCATTCTATAAAATTAATAGTATTTGGATAAATAGCTAAAATAAAGAGCATGGTTGGAGTAAAAACATAAAACAGTTGATAGGCAAAATAAAATATATACTTTATAGTAATATTTAGATAGGTAAAATGCCTACTATCGTTGGAGATGCTCAATGAAATATTATTATATAGTGATTTTTTAGTAATTTTTAGAGTATTATACATGTCATGAGCATTCCCAAAATTAAAGAAATCATGCATGTGTTGGCTCTTTTTTGAAGCCTTTGTTACATACAATGAAAAAGAGAAAGAGCAAAATTAAATTATTCCGAGTTTTGAGCCAAGAACTAGAATCCAAACTCTCTGTATTTTGGTTGGAACTTTGAATTTGAAAGAGAAGGAAGAAAGGTGAATGGAATTTATATTGAATATGTCGGTCAGTTGAAAGGAAAAAAGTTAGGAATTGTTAAGAAAATAATTAACCATTTAAAATAGTATTAGAGGTACTTGAGTTTGTAGAGAGTTAAATAACTAACAATTTATGATAATATCTGACATAGGTGGGCTCATAGGGGGCTTTTGACCCACCACTTAAAGCCTAATGCATAACTCAAACACTACAGCCCAACATTGCTGAAACCCAACGTTGCACCAAGGACCAATGATACTTAAACACTTGCCAACAGAAGAACCAGCCACGTAGGTAGACAAAGATCCTGCAAAATTATTGCAACACACATCATCCATTAATGAGCTCTCCTGCAGCATTTAATGCGATAACCCTTTCACGTCGAGACAGAACAGCTTCACCATGAACAAGGCAAGCTAAAACGTAGGCTTTCAGCCAACATGACAGGTCGGAGTGAACAAGGAAATGATGAGCAAAAGATATAAGCAGGATTCTAAGACAAAAAGAAGGTTAAGTTCTTTATCACCATCCTATCTCTACATTCCATCACTCTCTTCTCTAACTTACTCATCGGATGGTTCGCTGGGGGACTCTCATTCCCGTTGAACTCTTGTGCAGGTTTCTCCATGAGCCCAACAATCGGGCAACGGTTTGGGAGGCGTGGATCAACCCGACCCGTTCCATCAGGAGCTAGCAGTATCATCAATGTCAGAGCTAATTATCACGTCAAGTAAAGAACGGGACACACCTATATGTGAGTATGGATGAGTTGCAATTTTGCGGTTCAAGCTACATAGATGGTAACTTATAGACTGAATTTAGATGTCTTAATACTGTGTATAGACACATTACCATTGTGTTGAACATAGATAGTTTAGTTTGGTTGAATATAAATAGTTGAGTGAAGTAGTTAAAAATGAAAAAGCTAATATTGAGTATGGTTTTACATAACGGTATTAGAATATATGTATTAGTATTAGTGATACAGTCATATATCAGCTGAAATTAAAGAGTAAGGGATACTATTAATCAAAATATTAATAAATAACTATATTGGAAAAGTCAAATCTCACTACATAACAAGTGATACGATGTGTAATAACCGATATTTAAAACCCTATCACTGAATAGGTCATGTGAACCTCCAAGACAAGTTTTACATGGATTGATGATCAACAATTTTGTACATGGATCCCACATAATATATATTTGATTCACCCATTTCATTTTTTGACCACATTGATGCAAATGAAATTTGTGGTGGAAAGTTCAACTTTTAATTTTTAATTTTTTATAAAATTTTCTTTGGGATTAGTTAGCGGCATAATTAAATTAGTTAGCACATGAGTCAATCAATAGTCATCAAAATGAACCGACCATGAGAGTGGTTCGCTGGCAACTTTTATACAATCACACGTTTGAATTCTTTGCTTTTTCTAGATGGGTATCTCTTTAATGTTTCGTTTCTGTATGTTCTGAATATTTCTATGCTAATTTGCCTTCCCTCCCCCAATGCACACAGTCAAAACCGGTGGCCAAACAGATGCTTTGAAATTTGTGGTGTGTATGAGATAAAGAGTGTAAGAACAAAGTTTCTTAGCCAGAAAGTTATTCCAATTTCTTCTTTATTTTTAAATTTGATATATATAAAATATTATAATAAAATTCAATAAATTATACTCATAATAATGAAGATCAAATATAATATAAATTTTTTAACAAAGAGAACTCTCAAAGTTGGAGAAAAAGTTTCAATTAATACATGGCATACACGGAAAGTAAGACTCATACACAGGTGAAGAGATTCAAAACATTGACCTCCTAGTAAAGTGTAGGATTTCCCGATCGCAATTTCTTCTTTGTTTGAAATAACAATTCTTTGCTTTTGATTGATTTTTTAAAAATTAAGTTTTTTTTTTTAGTGATTTTTTTACTATTTTAAGTAATTTTTTTACTTTTTACATGCATCTAACTTCAATACACCTAAAAAGTAAAATATTTGTGAAAAAATATTTTAAAATTTTAATAAATGCACAAAAATATAAAAATGTATTGAATTTTTATAATTTTTTTGTATTTTTTCGTATTTAATAAAATTTTTAAAGATTTTTTAAGTTAAGTGTATCTAAAAAATAAAAAATATATATTAAAATATTAAAATTTTTGACTAAAAAAAATTTTAAAAATAAAAAACTCAATTTTCTAAAAAGTTGGCTCAATATATGATTGATAGTCATCTCGACTTAAAAAAGTGTTTGAATTTGTTAAGCCTATTTTGGGGTCGATCTCAATGATCTGAACCGTTCACCTTTTAGTATTCAGTGAGTAGATATTCATGCAAAACAAATTATGATGATCGGACATTGGTATCTATATTTTTTAATCACATTTATATTTTACAAAAACTGAATGACTATTTATTGAAATTATAATTGTCGTCTATTTATAATTTTTTTTTTAAATAAAAAAAAGTGATGGGCCCACCAAACTTAAACGTTCTTTCAAGTGGGATAGCCAACTCGAAAGAATCCAAACCCTTTAAAAATTTAGTTGGGAAAAAATATTAGGTTCCGTTTTACGAGTGACTTTTTATAAAAAGTTTAAAAGTTCTTCATCAATATACTAGGTTTTTTCACCTCATAGTTTAGTCAAAAAAATAACTTCCCAAGCGGATCCATATTAGCCACTTTGATGATTCAATCCATTTATTTTAAAAAGTCTCTATGAGTAGATCATCTCTGATAAAAATCGGACTAATTTGATAATTGTGACCATACTCCATAAAAAAATAGATGATAGGTAAGATTTTAAAAATAAACCATGAATTTTTGGGGAAAAAAATGTGATGAAATTGTATAGTTACAATTATTGAATTAGTTTGATTTTTTTTTTTAATGAATAATTTACATATAATAAGGACTCCTAAAAAAAAACAAAAACAAAAACCTAATCAGATCATGGAAATGAACCTATGATACCTATGATGGACTGGACACTTTTGTATTAAATCAAATATTTCATATCGCTTTTAACAGCATCTTTTGTTCTCACCTAATTCTCTTTTGAATTTTGAAATTACGACTCAATTCTCAATTTGACAAGTGCAATTTTGTTACTCATATTTTAACTTTTCAGTTTTAATCAGATTTATTATACTTTAATAGAGTCCATCTCATTAATTTAACAATGTGAGCAAAAGAATAATGTTGATACAAGCAAACTTTTTAACATAAATTAACAGCATCTTTTGTTTGCCTAACCTCTTTTTTGACAATCTTTCACTTGAATGAACTTTTGAAATTATGACACAACTCACATATGATTTTATAACACATACTTTTATATTAAATAAAATAGTAGTATATTATTGGGTAAATTACAAATACACCTGTAATTTGGATAATTACACATACCGCCTTATCAGAATTTTTTATTTAACAAAATTAACTAAAAAAATGAAATTCATAATTACTTTCCTATACAATTATAAAATTACTTAAAGTATTAATTGCAGTATATTTTAAACATCATTAAAAACTGTCAATAGACTTGATGATTTATTAATAAAAAAATGATTTGTTATGAAATTAGAAACTTTTGGAGGCAAAATATAATTTTTAAAATTATAAGGAACGATTTATATTTTAATCAAATTTTAAAGGGTGTATTTATAATTTATTCTATATTATTTCATTTAAAAAAAGATTCATCACATTATAAAATAAAATTTCATAATTATTTTAACAAATACCAAGAAAGTGTGTGGGAACGGAGTAGTTTCTCAAAGTTAGACTGGAGAAGGAATCAAAAGTCAGTCAGTCAATTTGAGCGTTGCCGTGTGCTGACGTGGGCATCCCTTGCTCTACCATGTAAGCAAATATTTAAGGAAAAGAGTAGTGCTAGGGAGCTCGAAAACGAGCTCTCCCGAATCCCCCTAATTTTTTTTTTTTTTTTTTTTTTTGTTTACAGCGGAAGAAGCAAGAAGAAGACGAAGAGGGGGAGGGGGAGGGGGAGGGGGAAAAAGACTGGAGGGGGCCTAAAAAATGGGCTGGAGGCGGAGGCGGGCAGAGGCGACGCGACGAGCTTGGCTGGACCGACGACCGGCGGGCAGACGAGCTCGGCTGGGCGACGAGCGACGAGCTCGGCTGGGCCGACGACCGGCGAGCGGACGAGCTCGGCTGGGCGACGAGCTCTTTCTCTCCCTCTTCCCTCTCCCTCTTCCTCTGCTCTGCGTTCAAAAATGGCGAAAAAAAAAAAAAAAAAAAAAAAAACCTAAAGCCCAAAACGACGTCGTTTTGGGCTTTAGGGGGATTCGGGGTCGATATCCTCGAGCTACCAATCTTTATCCTTAAGGAAAAATAGCATTTAGTGGAGCAGTGTTGCAAAAATTAGAATAAATTACATTAAACCTATAACTATTCTGATTTAAATTCGATTCGTTCATTGTTTTGAATTCGAAATTTCTTATTTTCATGGCTGTTCATATCTTCTTTCGTCTCATTCCTTGTTGAGTTTGGTTATTAGAGTGTTTTAGCTGTGTTTGAAACATGTTGGTAGTTAGTTTTTTAAAACTGTTGCTGCTCAGATCTTTGGCTTGTTCACTCAAGCAAATTTTCTTGCGCTCGAGCGAACTTTGAGAACTTCCAGTACTTTTGCAGGTCTGAAAAACTACTGAGAGTATGGCATTCTTCACTCGAACGGTGTTTCTTGAGCTCAAGCGGTCTTGGCTCGAGTGGTCCTTTTTGTACTTGAGCGGTCATTTGGAACTCTCAGTATTTTTGCAGATCTGCAAAAGTACTAGGAATGTGGTGTTCTTTGCTCAAGCGGTACTTTGTTCACTCGAGTAGTCTCTCTTTTTGTGCCTGGTCGCTCGAGCGATCTATGCGTATATCAATCCGTAAAAGTCACTTTTTCATACCTCTCTCTCTCTAAACATTTCAAAATCTTAAATCAGGACCTTCTCTCTCTAAAACTCACATTTAACCTCCAAATACTCTCAATTTATTGATCTTTATACCCTAGTCCCTTTGTTAAAAAGGTAGAGCTCACTTAGAGCTTCCTTTTGATCGGAGCAAGGTCCAATTTTGACTCCATTGAAGTTTCAACCTTGCTCTTGCTTGTCTTCTAACTTTAGGTAGGGATTTCTCCACACTTTAGTATGTTTTTAACTTGGTTATTTGTCTTTTTAAAGAAATCTTGATATTAGAGATTTTTGAACAAATTTAGGGTTTTGGTTTGAAATCAAAAGAAGGGTTTTCAAATGGGTTCTTGAAATGGATTGTGGAATTATAAATGTGGTTGAGTTGTGGTAAAATGATGTATTTTTATCCTTGGAATTGATTTATAAAGAAAAAGAGATTTTACCCTAAAATGTGAATATTTGATTTTGTAAAGAGAGAATGGGAATGATGTGGGTTTTATAGAATTGGAATGATATGATGATAGTGGAGTTGGATATGTATTATTACTTCCATCTTTAGATTTTGGAAAGTATATCTTTATTGAAAATTATCTATCTGTTTAGAGGTATCTATTTTAGATTATCGGTGAAGGATAGCTATGATTGTTGTAGAGATTACATGAGAATTAGGTGAATTGAAACTAATTTCTTGTCCATTTGCATCGAGCATTGTAACATATTTAACACATTGAAAATGTTTATTGTTTTAAGAAAAATTGGTGAATACCTTGGTGAATCTGGGTAAGGAGTGTAGTTGTGGTATTAAGTTGGCCTCTGTGTCGTTGGTGAAAGTCTAGAAACCCGTGCAGATAGGTGCCAAGTCTTTTGGTTAGTACCGGTAAAAATGGCAATTGGTAATGCTTGTAGCCTACTTCTAAACACGTCCTTGAGATTCCCAATGTTGTATCCACTGTCCTGTTTTCTATTGTAAAGGAAATGATTTCACGAATTGTGATATAAAACTTGGCATTACATGGTGTAACAACCCTCACACTGTTTACCGACTAATGACTGACTGATTACTGTTAAACTGAATTGATCATGACTGATAATTGAGCTGATTAAAAGTACTGAACTGACTGACTGGAGTCTGGAATTAATTGACTGACCGTATCTGTTTAAATGCATAACCTATCTGTTTGACTGTATGATTATTTGTTCATGCTTATATGTTTAAACTGCTAATTGAAGGCCTTATTGGCGGCCGAATCCGGAATTGATTAGTGTTTTATGATCGTCATAATTACTGTAATTTTATGGAATATTTACCCGAAAACTGATTAGGTATGATTAAATTAGATTAAAATAAGCTAATAAAAGAGTTGGACTTATTTACCATTTTGCCACATGAGTGGCCCACTACTTGAGTCATCTTTGATTCTCATTACACTCACATAACACATTTTCATCAGTCCTTATGTTGCCTCTAACCGACCAAGAAGAGAGTTAGAGAGAGAGAGAATTGTTCTTGTTGATTTAGCTTGAGAATCTTGAAGAATTGAAGGAGTTTTTGTACATTTGAGCTTCCCTATCCTAAATACAAGACTAAAGGTAGCTCCATTGTCTTCTTGTTCATGTTTTGAGTTGTTCTTGCATGATTCATGCTTCATTGTAGAACTAAGTCATGAATTGGTTCATTGTTGTTGAATTGAAGCTTAAGTGTTGCATGCATGTACATATATTGAAGTTTTGAGGTTGTAGTTCATAATACCTCACATGCATGTCCATCTTTTGGTCATACTCCATGAGTTCATCTTGTTTTTGAAGGTTTGAGCTCTTTTGAAACAGCACTAAAGCTTTGAAGATGATTTAAGATCATGCATGTCACATTTGAGTTGTTGTTCTTGAAACTTGGTTTGAAATCATGTTTAATTGAACTACCTTTGGGCTTTGATTTCTCAAATTGATCTTTGAAACATGCTATACTATGAGTTTTGAAGTGTTTTCCAGAAAATTAGCCCAAAAGGATCGAATTTGATGCATTGGAACTTGATTTGAGCATTGGAGTTTAAATCTGGATTTTCCAGATTTTGGTCTCCCGCTCGAGCGGGGAAAGTGGCGCTCGAGTGGGAAAATCGAGCTCCCAGCATCTTGCACTGTTTTACAGTCCGCTCGAGCGGAGTAATGTACGCTCGAGCGGAGACCTTTGTCAGCATGTCCGCTCGAGCGGGGAAACACACGCTCGAGCGGGACCTCTAATTTTCTGAAAATGTTTTTTTGAGCGCATCTTTGTATCCTCATCACATTCTAGGCATTCTTAGGCCTAGTTTAAGACATCTTAATGAGGATATAGATGTAGAACACACCGAGGCATTAGGGGTTAAATTATTATCTTTCCCAACTGTGTAGCTTAGTGTGTGTTCGGTCTGTTGACTGTGTAGGGTTGACTTCCGAGGAGACGCTCTAGCTTACTATAGCCCAGAACTCTGTGAGTAACATTTGTGTAAAGATATGTTCAAACTGTTTATCTCTGAACAATTAAACTGAACTGTTTCTGAACGGTATTGTTAACTGAATGAATGAACGTATGACCTATATTCTGAACTGTATTGTGGCATCCTTAGCAACTACTGTTATTGACAACTACTGTTACAGAGATCTCTGTCGGTTCCCATGTTGGAACCACTACTGTTTACTGATATGATGGCCATCATTCACTGTTTGGTCTATTAAGACCCGGTCTATTAAGACCTACTGTACTGTTTAGCTACTGGATGTACCACATATGACTGTTATAATCTGTGAAACTTGGAGCAAAGTGCTGCACGGAACTAAGTGCTACAAAGTGAGCCACCTCTAGAATCTGTGCGAGACACCTCTTGAATCCATAAGAACTGTACTGTTACTGCTACTGTACTGTTACTGTTACTGTTACTGCTACTGTACTGCTACTGTTACTGCTACTATACTGTTACTGTTACTGTTACTGTTACTGCTACTGCTACTGCTACTGTACTGCTACTGTACTGTTACTGTTACTGCTACTGTACTGCTACTGTACTGTTACTATATTGTTACCGTTACTGCTACTGTACTGACACTGTTACTAGTACTGCTAACGGATGTGCCACGTACGATTACTATGATTTCTAAATGACTGTTACGGCATCAATGTGAGCCACAAACTGACTGGCCGACATATTGAATCAATGAACTGTTTAAATATTGAAAAGACATTCATCCTAAACCTCTTTATGTATTATGTTATTCACTGGGCTTTAGCTCACTGCTCATATATATATGTAGGTGTTCAGGCACTGGACCGCTGCTAGGAGCGTCAGGTAAGTTTTTGTTTTGTCTGCCAACCACTGTGCCTCACTGTGAGGTTCTAAGCCGTTCAAGCTTCGGCTTTGGGGTGTTTTAATATTCCCTGTCCGTCCCTGTAACTGTTTTGTTTACTGTATAGACTATTACTGTACCGTTTAATAGGGATTAGATCCCTGTTCTGAATGATTGTGCATGTATGTGTAGACTGTCACAGCTCATTGGACATTGTTCATTTACTATATTGGCTTCCGCCAGGCCCTGTACTCTGTTTTACTGATTTACTGTTCAGCAGGCCTTCGGTAATCTCGGATTACTGGCCGGTTACGGTGCTAAACCCATAGGGCCGGGTTTGGGTCGTGACACATGGTTTTTGAAAAGAGATATAAAATGTTTTGGTACGAGCATTGCATATGCATTCACCTTATAGTTTTGTTATGATTCATACACTGTGATAAAGTTTCTCTACTGGGCTTTGGCTCACTGTATGTAGAAAAACCATTTTCAAGTGCTGATAATATGCCTTCGCTAAGACAGTAGTTTGGAAGGATTTGGAGCCAAGAGCTTTTTTTTTTTGTTTTTTGTTATTGTTGTATTTATTTTGTATAGGCCTAGGGCTTTATTTGTATTGAGTTTCAAAATCATTTTTGTTATAACCAAGCATCAACTTGGAAAGTTGTAGCCATTAAGGCATTCAGTTATCTGTTTAACTCTTATTTAATATTTTTTGCTTTTGACACATGCTATAAATTCAGGGTTAGAACTTATGAATGTATGGTTGCATGTGTCATCTTTTGTACAACTAGATCATATGAATGTAAAGATATCATATTCCAAAATGTACTGTTAATTGGTAAATATTGTGAAATGGTTTTATTGTTATATTTTGGGGTGGTTACAAAATCCTTTCAAACCAACTCATTTGTACTTATTCTTTTAAATTTTAATTCTCAACAGTTAACCACTTCAAAATATTATCTTATTACAATAACCCCTTTTGATAGGATTCTATTAAGGATTTAAACCGAATTAGGTCATGTGTGAAACACATAACATATTTGTTGACTGTTTAGGACAATAATACATACTTATTAATTTTTTAAGATAATAATACTCTTATCTAGTGATCTTATTCGCACTTTATCTCTTTTATTTTAGTGATGCGAGATTATCAGATAATGACATTATTGTTCTAAAAATTCAATAAGTGTATTATATGCTTCAAACATATCTATTTTTTCTATAAATCCCTAACAGAATAATACTTTAAAGTGGCTAACTATTGAGTTTTAAAATTCTGTGGGACAAAGTGCAAATGGATCATAGTTTGAGAAGGTTTACTATGATCTATCTAAAAATTACATTTTCATGGTAGTATAACTCTTTTGTGTACATGGTACAAATTCATTCATGTGTTTCATATATATATTTTTTTCTGTATTTAAAATTAAATCTAAAAAAAAAATCTCATTTATAGTTTAATTCTTTTGTTAGTGTACCTATTTGCAATTGGGCGCTTAGTTGAAAATTTTAATTTTGGATTTTTCTTGCTAATTTATTATGTCCACAAGGACAAGTTATCGCAAAATTACTAAACTAAGTCATGTGTATATATATATTGTTTCCAAACCAAATCCTAAACAAACCAACATTTCGTTTCTCTCTTTCTCTAGTCATGTATATATATATATATTTTGTTTCCAAACCAAATCATAAACAAACCAGCATTTCGTCTCTCTCGCTCTTTCTCTCTCTCTTCTCCTCACCTTTATCGTCGCCATATTGCGAACTGACCACCATCACCGCTGTCTCTGTCTGTCTGTTTGTCTGTCTGTCTATCTGTCTATCTCTCTCTCTCTCTCTCTCCTTCTTCTCTTGGATTTGTCGTCGTCGCAGAAGATCTGTAGATTGACCTCAAATTTGTAGATCTGTAAACCCTAACCACTGCGCCGTTGTATATTTGTCAAATTTGATGTCTCGATTATCACCGTCGTTGCGTTGCCTCCTTTATCGCCGCCATCGTCGATCTCAGCAATACTCACAACCACTCCATCATCGCAGATGTCCTATTATCTCTCTCTCTCTCTCTCTCTCTCTCTCTCTCTCTCTCTTTCTTCCTCATCACTTTCTCCTGAATCTCCATTATCGTCGATCTGTAGATCTGTAAACCTTAATCACAAACGCTTCTCTTTCTCACTCTCTCTAGTCTCATCTCCCTTTTTTCTTTTTTCTTTCTAGAAAGAAATTACATGGGTCTCTCATTTCTATCACGTTTTGGACTCTATTTCATTTTCTAGCTCTGAAGATATATATATATATAGAGAGAGAGAGAGACAATTGATGTATTTTTGGAGTACGAGAACTTGAAGAACTTTGTAATGGTGGAGAGGCTTGATAGGATTAGTGCTGGGCTTGTAAGTTGCATCCTTATATGATTATGTGCCTATTTGGCAGAAATTATTTACAACTTATTTCAGCTTTCAGCTTAATTTAAGCTATTTTGATGTGTTTGGTTTAGCTTATAGCTTATAGCTTTGTGGAAGTCAGAAATCAGCTTATTCTTTGAGTGGGGCAGGAGATGCTTTAAGAATAAGCTGGAAATCAGCTTAAGCTGAAAGTTATAAGCTATAAGCTGTTTAGACATAAGCTATAAGCACTTTCCCATAGCTCTACCAAACAGGGCTGATATATCAATAATGTTATGCTATACTATAGCAATGATGATCAATCAAGAAGAAGAAGTACTGATTCAGTTCATGGTACGAGATATATATATATATATATATATATATGCCTTCCCAATTCAACAAAAAAAAAAA
Organism: Camellia sinensis; assembly: GCF_055761805.1. NCBI lineage: Eukaryota > Viridiplantae > Streptophyta > Magnoliopsida > Ericales > Theaceae > Camellia > Camellia sinensis. The sequence goes on from NC_138966.1 coordinate 101,564,930, forward strand.
AAAGAAATAAAAATGATTGGTCATCATTCAAACTATTTTTTTTTATAGATGGATCATCATTCAAACTAATTCAGTTGTCTTCTTTTCATTGTCGTTGTATGCCAAAGAAGAGAAACATTGTTTATATTTCTGGTTCTTATTCTTGTACATTGTTGATTTTACTCTGTGAAATCAAGAAACAAATCCAAATGCAAGTGGTATTGCAAGTAGCCTGCAAGTAGAGAATGAGAAGACTACTCACAATAACAACCACAATAGATGAGATAATCAAACACAACCCACTTCAGGTATACTAATCATTGAACAAGTTATTCGATTGTTCTTGTTTTTCTATATTTGCTTTTTTGCATTCAATTTGTATCATTTCTTCGTGAGGAGGAAAAAAAAAAGAATCAGCTAATCTATTTGTTTATGTTTGATTTAAACAGATTTGTTGATCTAAGTCTTTTGGGGAATTCTCAGAAGTCAGAACTTCTATAGCTATTTCAACAGATACAAAAGAGAGAGAGGAAAAGGTTTGAACAAATAGTGAGTTTGTTTGTGGAATGATTTTAATAGATAGTGGGTTCAAATGTTTGTAATTTTTTTTTCAGATTTTTTTCTTTGTTGTTGCTTTTGTTGATGGTGATGATGATGATAATGAAACAGATTGCAACAGATATGTGAGAGAGATGAGAGATTTAACATATAAGAAAAAGAAATTGAATAGATAGGGTTTGATTTGGCTTGATATTGCAAAAGATAAGGTTGGTTTGGCTCAACAAATAAGATTTTGTTTGGCTTGTATTTCAACATATAGAAAAAATAATAATAAAAAACTAAGCATGTAGAATTTTGACAGATAAAATTTTAAACAAATAGAAAAAATAAGTTATAAAAATTCAACAGATAATTTTTTTTTTACATATAGGTTAAAAAAATCAATAGATAAAAAAATATTTGAACAAATAGTTAACAATTTTGAACAAATAGATACATATTAAATAGATAATCAACGAAAATTCAAATAGATAAAAAAAAATGTCAACAGATAAATTAAGGGATAAAATTGAAAATAAAATGTCCTTCCAAAATAACAAAGCAACTTCTCATGAAATTATTTCACAATTAATAAATCTTTTACTAATAAAAAATTATCACTAAACCTAGTGCCTTGCATGTTTCTTATCTTGAATTTTTTTTTTTTACAAAGTTGCTATGTAGCTCGCAAAATACTTGGCCCGAAATGTGTCGAATCCAAAACGATGTCGTTTTGGATTTTTTTTTCTTTTTCTTTCTTTCCATTTTCTCATATGTTTCTTCTTCTTCTTCTCTCTGTTCATCTCTTTCTCGCCCTCTGTTCACAATCACCAAATTGAAATCAAAATCAGAATTTTTTTTCTTCATCGGCATCATCATCATTATCATCATCATCAACAACACATCATCATATCATCATCATCATCAACATATCATCATCAACACATCATCATCATCATCAACAACACATCATCATCATCATTATCTTTTTTTTTTTTCTCTTTTCTTCTTCCATAACTCAGAACAAAGAAAGAGAGAGAGAGAGAGAGAGATATATATAGATCTATGTATACACACACAGAGAGAGAGAGAGAGAGAGAGAGAGGGAGAAAGAAAGGTACACAGATCTATACAGATCTGTGTATACATACAGAGGATGGCGGTGCTAGTGATGGTGGCGCCGGTGATAAATGCTCTCTCTCTTCCCATTCTCTCTTCTCTCTTCTTTCTTCCTCTCTCTTTTTTCTTTTTCTGTTTCTCTTTCTTTTCTTCTTTCTCTTCATCTCTCTATCTGTTTCAGAGATATAAGAGGGAAAGAAAAAGAGAAAAAAAATCGTTTTGGGCATTCGAACCATTCGGTGCAAAAGAATTTCGAGAGATTATTCATTTTTTTAACAATTTACTCTTTCCAATTTGCCCAATATTTAGGGTTCATTTAGCATAAAGGTTTGGGTTAGGTTAGGGCTATTTTAGTCACAAAAAGACAAAATAGACTTAAAAGTCAACAAAATAAAATGTTACATCCAAACCATAATCATTTCATTTTTTATCTCACAAAAGTCAAAAAAGTTCAAAAGCTCATTCTAAACAAGACTTTTTAGCCCTAGGCTAAAAAAGTTAAAAAGTTAAAAAGTCAACACATATCCCAAACGAAAGCTTACACAAAAGACGAGTTGAGAAACTTGTTTGAGATGTGCCAAGTGTATTTTTTGACTTTTAAAGTAGAAAAAAAAAATATGTATATGTGGAATAATTTTTAAACTTTTTAAGAAAAAATGTGTAATAAAATATTATAATAAAATCGAAATGACCATTCTACCTTTGTTGATTTTTTGACTTTTGAATAATTAAATTCAAAGGACAAAATAATAATTTTACTCTCTAAATTTTTCTCACAAGTTTCTTCTAAATAATATGAATTTTTAAAATGTTTTTAATAACGTCTTCACTTTTTAATATTTGTAGATTCCTGTGGCATGGTGAGGAGTCAATATTTTGACTTTTGTAGCAGGCTCTTGTGTGTGTGCCGGCCCCGCCCCGCGGGGGGGGGGGGGTGTGTGTGAAGAAAAAGTGCACGACATTATTGAGTAAGGGCCACGTCGGTTACCGTGGACTGAACACCACCTGATTTTGGTCTTTGTCAAGCTCAGAATAAGAATCAGAACCAGAATCAGAATTAAGGTCGGCCGGGTTGGCTTGACTTCTGATGGTGTTAACTAATAACGTGGACCTTCCCTAATGTTTTTTGAGATTTTTTTGAGATACCTTGCTTCTTGCTTTTTTTTCCATTTTTTTAATTTTGAGTTTTTAAAAATAAATTTTTTATTTTTCAAGTTTTATTTTTTGTATTTTATTTATTTATTTATTTTTAAAAATAGTTTCGGTCGCTTAAATCATATTCAATGAGAAGTCAGTGTAATTATATAAAAAATGTTAGATTAATTGTATTATCTTCAAATCTCAAGGGACCTTCTTTTTTTTAATTAAGAATTGTTAGATTAATTACATTTATATATTTAGTTTATCATCTTATTGGTAATAAATGGATTAGTTGAATGAGTCTCACCTCATATCTATAACTAGTACAAACGTGATACATCACATTATAAATTAATAATTTTGAGCTTAAAGTTGCCTCATTTTCAATGAGTTGAGCTCAAAACACTCCAAAATTCGCTGAATTTATGAGATATTTGAGATGATTTAAATAAATATATTATTTGACTTTTTACGAAAAGATGTGTAGAAAAATAAAATTGGTAAAAAAATAGAGAGGATATGTTCATAGATATTAATTGATGTGACTCAACTAAGTGTATATATATATATATATATAAAAAGTATACTTTTTTAGTGCATGCCATACATCTACCTAATTGAACCAAATAAGTGCATTTGTCTAAATAAATGCACTTATAGAGGTTATGCCAAACACTTTAGACAATCCAAATTGTTTAAGAACGGCTTGAACTCAAGCTTAGGCAAGTCAATTTGGATTTCAAGTCCGGCTGAGGCAATAATTGAAAATAAGTAGTGATGGTTAATCTTTGTTTTCTTTGTTCCAGATTGACATGGACTCATGAGTGTGAATATTATGACGTTCGATGTTTGGATGTCTTGTTGTTTGAATTTTATTTTACTTATTTTTGACTTAACTGTATGGTTGGATTGTATTTTATTTTTTTATTTTTGTAAAATTTGAAGTCAATGGTTAAATTTCTTTTGATGTTTGAAAATTAAATGGATAAAATATTAGAATTTTTAGTTTAAAGTTGCTAATATTAAGATTTTATAAGATAAAGCACATGTAACATTTTCATAGCCGTTGAGTCCCTCAATATTTTCACAAAGATAGAGAAATTTCAACTCTTTCAAGAAAAATTTCTCAATGACAAGCTGAAATTTCTTTAATAATATTATTGAGAGACTCTAATTAATAAAAAGAAAAAACATATTGGATCTCTCCTATAATCCAAAATTAGAGAAGGATGTTTTACTAATTTTCTTATAATATTATGTATTAGTATAGGTTATACTTTGCGAGGGAAAATATTAATTATTTTAGATGGTTGAAAATTTAATGGAACTGTGTATCTTCACATATTACAATTTACGGGGAAAAAATGTGGTTCGAAATTATTTCATTTATAAAAAAATAAAAAATAAAAATCAAACATTTGGTGATTAAATGCTTAGGGTCTAGATCTATCTATATATATATATATATATATATATATATGAGAAGAGGCTATTTTACTTAAAAAGTTAAAAATATTCAACTCATACAAAAAAGTAAAAAGATTCTGTGGAGATATATTTTCTGAGTACCAACACATGGCCAAGATGACGCCAACGTGTCAGCTGAGGTGCCACGTGTTCTAGTCACGACGCAGATGTGATCTCGGCTAGGCCGAGGTTATCTCCGAAGATATCGGAATCCGGGATAAACGGATAAGGAACAAGAGTCCTAGAGTAAGGAAGGACTTCAGCCTGGATAACGATAAAGCTCTTAGGGAGTTTATCTTTATCTATTGGAGAGTCCAAGATAGGCACTGAGCTAAAGTCCTTTGAAGCTAGGCTTCTATTGGGACTAGGATTGAGTTGGCTATAAAAGAGAGGCACCCCCATGAGTTAAAGGTACACAATTTATATTTTAAACAGTGAGTTAAGCACTATTGATTATTTTTTAGAGATACTTTGCTGACTTGAACATCGGAGTGCCCCCGAGTGGACGAACCACCGCCGGAATCTTTTCTTTCTGTTGTAGGTCATTCAGGTGCCATCTATTTTGCCAGTGCTCTCCAGCTGAATACTGAGTTTGGCAGTGTGGTCGGAAATTCACTCACACAATTTGGCGCCGTCTGTGGAAAAGAAAGGAGAATAGATGGCCAGCGACGGACAGAAAGATAAGGTTGGGAACGAAACCCCTGCTGGGAACGGTAAACACATTGATCCTAATATGGAGGAAGATGGTCGCAACAAGGAGACTCAGAACCAGAATCACGGCAAGAAAGACGTCGGCAAGGATGACGACGTGCCAAAGAAACCAGATTGAAGCGGGTACTACAACGAGGATGACCTCCAGGTATGAAAGGATAGATGCCTGCGGAGGGATGAAGATGTGAAAAAGATGGCAAACAAATTGGCAGACCTGCAATCGGTCGTCAATTTTATGATGCAAAATAACGTCATGCAACCACCATTCCTGCTGTAGGACACGCCGATTCCAGCAGCCAATGCCTAGAAGGGAGGGTAGAAAACAATCCCTATAGCCCCTCAGCACACCAGGAGCGAAAAACACTCTCACCGGCCTTCAAGGGAGGTCGAGCGAGGAGAGTCGAGGAGGGAAGGATCTCCAAGGACATATCGCACCAAGGAGGCAGACCCCAAAGAACATCGGCATGTTCAAGGGCAGGTGCTGTGCTTCGACACAACTAATGGAGAAAGATTGAAAAGGGCTCACAACGAAGCTGAGAGTAGTGCACCGAAAAGACTAAAATTAGGAGATAGCCGAGCTCCTGGGCAGACCAAAGAAGACTTGAGAGATTACCTCAAGAAGAAGCAACAAAATGCCGATGTCAAGGTAACCTCCCCTGATAAGCCGAGAACACCATTCTTAGTGGAGTTAGACAAATTTGAGGCTCCGAAGAGGTTCAGTATGCCGAGGTTCCAAATATATGACGGTAAGTCGGACCCCAACTTTCATGTTGGATTATACCTAAACTCGATGGCATTATATAGTGGGAACGAGCCGTTGCTCTGCAAAGTGTTCCCCTCATCCTTTGGGGAGATTGCATCGGATTGGTTTCACAAATTACCAAAAGGAAGTGTGAAGACTTGGGAAGGCCTGGCCAAGATGTTTATGGCCAGGTTCGTAACAAACAAGCTACAACCATTAAGGGTAGACGCATTGATGGCTTTGAGAATCAGTAAGGATGAAGGCCTTAGGGCCTACGCAAAAAGGTACTGTGAGGTGTTCAACCGAATACTCGAGTGCAACCAAGAGGTGGCGGTCGTATCTTTCAAGAACGGCCTAAAAGATAATTGCCCACTACAAAAGTCTTTGGCAAAGACATTGCCAAAAAGCATGGAAGAGCTCATGGCCAGAATTGAGAAGTATGCCAGAGCCGAGGAAGACACGTCAGGAGTTAAGGAGACAAAGCAAGAGAAAGGTAACGGCTCGCCGAAGTGAGACCGAGGTAACAACAGGTCCAACAAGCAAGAGGTAGGACTAAGGGCTGCACAGGCAGTCACAACTGTGATCCGGATCCCAATCCACAAAGCCCTAGACAAAATCCGATCCTAGCCCTATTTCAGAGCACCAGCTAGGGTGCCAGGAGAATTTATGGGAAAAAGCCTTGGTAAGCATTGTGTTTACCATAACGAAGATAGACATATGACTCAGGGTTGCAGAGCCCTAAAAGCACACCTGGAAGACCTGGTAAGGCAGGGCCATTTGAGGGACCTTGTAGATGAGGCCAGGACAAGGGAAGAACAGGCAAGATTGCCTCAGGCACCAGCAGCTCCACCTCCCCCAGCACAGCAACCTCAGGTAGGAGGACCTCGGGTAATTAATATAATCTACTCAGAAGGTCAACGAAAACAAAATTAGGGGGGAGACTCAGAAGGTAAAGCACTTGCAGCATGTGTACCAGGTCAGGGAGAAGAGGCATTGGACAGAGGAGTGCCAGGGACCAGTAGTGTCCTTTACTGAAGTCGACCTTGTGATGGTGTAGCACCCGCATAACGATGCCTTTGTAGTATCCCTCCAGGTTAGGGAGTGCCAAGTGAAGCGCATCTTAATTGACCAAGGCAGCTCTTGTGACATCATGTACGTCAGATGTTACAAGGAGCTTGGCCTTCACCCAGACGATATGAAGCAATCCAATGGCCCAATGGTCGGGTTCAATGGAACGCCAAAGTGGCCACTGGGAACAACGAGCTTGGAGGTGCAGGCTGGCACTAGGAAGATAAAGACAGAGTTCACCGTAATCGACACGCCCTCCTCTTACAATGTTATCCTGGGAAGGCCATGGTTGTATGCAATGAGGGCTATTCCCTCAACATTGCATCAACTATTGCGGTTCCCAACAGAGCATGGAATAGAGGAGGTCAGAGGAGATCAGTTGCAGGCAAAGAACTGTTCCTCGGCAGCAATGAAATCCACCTGCAGCATACGAGAACTAGAGAGGGCAGAGATCGAAGACGAAGGCGTGGAGGTCCTAGAGGACATCTGCAAGGAGCCAGCCGGGAAGAGTGAAGAAGCACTGAAGAAAATCCTCGTCTAGGAGGGGGATGAAGAACACTTCTTCCTTCCCGGCTCGGGCTTAGCCGAAGAAGAGAAAAAAGAGTTTGAGGCATTCTTAAAAGCAAACATTGAGGTATTTGCCTGGACGCCTTACGAAATGCCTAGCATTGACCCCGAGGTCACTTGCCATAAACTGAACGTCGACAAGACAGCCAAACCTGTAATCCAACGAGCAAGAAGACCGGCATTGATGCACGTCGAGGTAGTGGAAGAGGAAGTAGACAGACTTCTGGAGGCCAAGGCCATTTGAAAGGTAGATTACCCGACATGGCTATCGAACACAATGGTGGTAAAGAAAAAGAATGGTAAATGGAGGGTCTACGTGGACTTCACCAGCCTAAACAAGGCATGTCCCAAAGACAGTTTTCCTTTACCAAAGATTGACCAACTAGTAGATGCTACTTCAGGGCATGGAAGAATGAGCTTTCTGGATGCCTACAGAGGGTACCATCAGATAGCCATGTACCCCCAGATAAGGAGAAGACTGTGTTTATCACCCCAAAAGGGCTATACTGCTACAAAGTGATGCCTTTTGGGTTGAAAAATGCAAGAGCAACTTACCAAAGACTGGTAACCAAGATGTTCAGACACCTGATTAGCCGAACGGTGGAAGTTTACATCGACGACATAGTCATGAAGACCAAGGAACCTGAAGGTCATCTGGCTGACCTAAAAGCAATTTTTAATATCCTTAAAACATATCGGCTCCGACTCAATGCATCGAAGTGTGCATTTGGAGTTGGATCTGGTAAGTTCTTGGGGTACCTGGTAACGAAAAGGGGCATTGAGGCCAGCGTAGATCAGATCAAGGCCATCCTAGAGTTAAAGAGCCCAATGTCGGCAAAACAGGTGCAAATGCTGACTGGAAGGGCCGCAGCCTTGAATAAGTTCATAAGCAGAAGCTCAGACAAGTGTAAACCTTTCTTCAACTTAGTGAAGAAAGCCATAGACTTTTTATGGACCGAGGAGTGTGAAGCCGCCTTGGCCGACTTAAAGAAGTATCTGACCATAGCTCTAGTTCTTTCAAATCCATAACCTGGAGAGGAGTTGTTTCTGTACTTGACAGTTTCAGAACATGCGGTAAGTGCAGTGGTAATCCGGCAAGAAAAAAGGGAACAAAAAGCTGTTTACTATGTAAGCAAAATCCTGGCTGATGCAGAAACCAGGTATTTACCCTTGGAGAAGTTGGCACTGGTTTTAGTAATGGCTTCAAAGAAGCTGAGCCATTACTTTCAAGCCCATAAAATTGTGGTGCGAACTGAACACCCTTTGAAGTCCCTATTGCAACAAGGGGATCTGACAGGAAGAATAGCCAGATGGGCAGTGGCCTTAGGCCAGTATGACCTGGAGTTTAGACCCAGAACAGCAATCAAAGGCCAAGTTTTGGCTGACTTTGTGGCCGAGTTCACGCCAGAATCCATCGAACATCGGGCTCCGTTGAGCCAAGGTGAACAATGTCAAAGCAAGCAAGGAGAAGCCCAGCGGAGGGCAATGGAACAAAGGCAGAAAGAAAAACTCAGACCCTGTAGCATTTACATCGGCGACTCCTTTCGACTGTTTGTCGATGAGAGTTCAAACCGACAAGGAGCGGGGGCAGTGATAGTACTGGTATCTCCAGATGGACAGATATTGGAACAGTCCATTCGTTTGGGGTTCAAGGCCTCAAACAATGAAGCAGAGTATGAAGCATTGATCGCTGGACTGAAACTGGCAGCAGCAACAGAAGCAGATGAAGTCATATTCTTTTATGACTCCCAGTTCATAGTCAACCAGACAACGGGCGAGTTTACAGCCCGAGATGAAAGGATGTCGGCCTACGCAAATGAGGTCAACAGGTTGGTGGCCTTGTTTCAGAATTGCCGACTACATCAGGTTAGCCGAGATAATAACAGTCACGCTGATGTACTGGCCAACCTAGCTAGTGCAATACAACCTGAAAAAGCAAGGACAATAATGGTCGACTACTTATCGGGCCCAAGAATCGAACCACTGACCACAGAGCGTGAAGCAATGTGTGTGGACATGGGACCAAGCTGGATGGATGCAATTATAGCATTCTTGAAAGAAGGAAAGCTGCCAGATGACCACAAAGAGACACACAAGATTAGACTGAAGTTGGTAAGATTCAGCTTGACAGCAGAAGGACATCTATACAGAAGATCCTTCTTTGGACCCCTTTTAGGGTGTGTACATCCTTCACAAGTTGAAGAATTTTTATATGAAATACATGAAGAATTTGTGGAAGCCACGTTGGAGGTAGATCACTAGCTCATAGGGCCATTACCAGGGGTATTAGTGGCCCTACATGCAGAAAGATGCAGAAGCCTATGTTAAGAAGTGTGAAAAGTGCCAAAAGTTTGCACCTCTGATACACCAACCAGCAGCAGACCTAAACCCAGTATCCAATCCTTGGCCATTTGCCCAATGGGGAATCGATCTTGTCGGACAACTGCCCCAAGCAACTGGGCAAAGGAAGTACCTGCTGGTAACAACAGATTACTTCACCAAGTGGATAGAAGCTGAGCCCCTAGCCAAAATCTGAGATGTGGATGTAAAGAGCTTCATATGGAAGAACATAATCACAAGATTTGGGGTCCTAAGAGCAATAGTTGCAGACAATGGAACACAATTTGACAGTAAGCTAATCAAGAGCTTCTGTGCAAAGTTCAAAATCAAGAATTACTTTTCAACGCCAAGCTTTCCCCAAAGCAATGGACAAGCAGAAGCATCCAACAAAGTTATCTTGGATGGGATAAAGAAGAGGCTACAGGTAACAAAAGGAAAGTGGGTGGATGAGTTGCCTAGTGTACTCTGGACATATCGGACTACATCGAGAAGATCGACAGGGGAGTCCCACTTTGCCATGGCTTATGGTATAGAAGCTGTCATTCCGCTAGAGGTCAGCATCCCAGGGATCAGAACCCAGGGAGTAGAGAACGGAACTAATGATGTACTCTTAGCCCGAGATCTGGATTTTCTAGAAGAAAGAAGGGAGAAAGCTGCAATTCAGCTCGCAGCATACCAACAGCGGCTTGCCAGAGCTTATAATAAAAAGGTCAACGCAAAGGAGTTTCAAATCGGTGACCTCGTCTTGAGAAAAGTCGTCGGCAACAAGAAGGATCCCAGAGAGGGCAAGCTTGGCCCAAATTGGGAAGGACCCTACAGAATCATCTCAGTACTGGGAAATGGGGCATATCGGCTTGAAGATAATGAGGGCAAGGAGTTGCCAAGGCCCTGGGATACTTGCAATCTTAAGTTTTTTTTATCATTAAATTTTCTTGTTCTTTGTTATTAGCCGAAGCAATAAATAAAGTTTGATTTTTTCGTGACCGATATGATAGTTAATAACGTTTCCAGAATACATGTATAATGAGAACCCAAGTGAAACTTAAGTTCACTTTAGGAGGCGGAGAGTTGGATAATGGTTTTAACGCTTGTTGAAATTTGTGAAAAATTGACAAGTTGAAGTTAAACCGAGATCATGTTTAACACTTGTTGAAATTTGTGAAAAATTTACAAGTTGAAGTTAAATCGGGATCATGTGTAACACTTGTTGAAATTTGTGAAAAATTTACACGTTGAAGTTAAACCGAGATCATGTTTAACACTTGTTGAAATTTGTGAAAAATTTACAAGTTGAAGTTAAACCGAGATCCTGCTTAACACTTGTTGAAATTTGTGAAAAATTTACAAGTTGAAGTTAAACTAAGTTTATATTGAATACTAGTCAAAAATTTGTGAAAAATTTACAAGAGAGACTAAGACTGTACTAAGAAAGGTACTTATGTACTTGCCGAGGTACACCATTGGCTTGTATGACCGAGGTATATCACCCCGAGAGGGTGGCACAAGACTAAGGTGTATATTGAAGACACAAAGTTATTCTAAGTATGAAAGTCATACAAAAGCAGTAAAGGGATGATAAAGATACAAACATTCGGGAAAAGAAGTTGCATTTATGTACAAAAGAGGGCACTTCGGCCTACCAAAAGAGTAATTGTTCAGAGATTACAAAAGAAGGTACATCGGCCATGTAAAGGGCTTACATTGTTTCAAATAAAAATAAAGAAACACAGAAAAAAGAAGGAGAAGATCAAATTAAGATTCTTCGGCAAAACCAGAAGTTTGGGTTTGAAGTTCAGAAGACTGCTGGAAAGACATTTCGGCAGCCTTCTCAGTCGCAAGCTCAGCATCTATTTCCTGAACGGTTTGATCGAGGCTTTTGTCGGCGAGAGACACGTCCGATGATACCTTTTCAGGAGTAGCATCCCTAGGAACCTCCTCACACTCCTCGTCTTGAGTCAAGTCCAGGACTTGCTCATTTTGAGTAGGGGGACTTGGCCCCAACAGTTTCCCTAGACTTCCTCACCAAAGCCTCCTCCTCAAACTCAGAATTGTGGTCAGATTGGCTAAGAGTTTGAGGGAATGGAAGAGGAAGGACATCGGCGTTCCTGAGGGGGGAGTCCTCAGGGACTTCAAGCTTTTTCAGCAAAGTCATCCAACCAAGAGTGAAACCCTTGTTGCATGCCTGCTTTACCTGTTTTTCGTAGTCCGAAGTGACATCGGCCACCCCCTCGTTGTATCCCTTCTGATCGGCGGCCTTGAGCTCAGTGTCTTTCATGGCCAAGGCGTCTTGCAGTTCTTTCTGGGCCTAGGCCATCTTTTCCTCGGCCTCTTTCTTTTCAGCCTCAAGAACCTTCTTGATGGCCTCTGCATCATCTACCTTCTCTTCGACATCATCTTTGGCTTTAACAGCAGCCTCGGCCTGGTCTGCCAAAGTCTTCATTTTTTATTGTAAGCTTTTATTGGCCTTCTGCAGACTGGAGACCTCCCTCTTCTTGTCAGCCAGCTGCTTCCGGTTCTCAAAGGCTTGCATTGAGAAGAAATGAGCATGCTGGATGGCCTGAAAGTGAACAGAGCAGAAGTTATTAAAAAAATTTCTAAGTACAAAAAAAGAAAGAAAGATACCAAGTTTGAAGACTTACTTGAACAGAACACTGGAGCATCAAGGCGAAGTTCTCATGCTTAGTCATCTCGGCGTTGCGGTTGAGATCCCCAAGGAGGAGCAAGGTTGTGGAAAGGGTAACACCGACGTTGATGTCATCGGCACTATCTTCAACAAAAATTGGCCTGCCCTCCAAAGTAATAGGTGGAGCCCAGGGGGCACCAGCTTTCATGGAGCCTGACGCTGTGGCAGACTCTGACCTCGGCCTCTTTGACCGAGTTGATTGGGAGGGTTCGACCTCGGCAGGCCTCTTCTCGGGGGCAGAGGTAGTCTTCTCGCTCGAAGCCAATTTTGAAATTGGAAAGGTGTCCTCAGTATCAATCTGAGTCACCGTTGCCTTTGGCTGAGCCTTCTTTATCCTTTTTTGTTTTGGCTTTGGCTAAGATGGTCCTGGTTCAGCGTCAACAGTCACCGAGATGTTGGCCAAAAGGTCCTTTGTAACTGCTTCTTGGCAGCCCATCTCAGCAGCAAAAATAGTTCGTCGCCGACGTTGGCGTTGAGATAATGGGATCGAATATGGGGCGGAGGTTGATGGTTGTTCTACTGAATCAGAGGTCGATCCTTGATTTGGCCGAGATGTGGAGGCAGCTTGAGGAGTTGTGGCAGAAGGGGGAGATTGACTTTTTTTCTTCCTCTTTGGAACGTCGGGAAAAACCGACTTATAGGTAAGAATGAAATTGAGCAGCTGGGGGGCTCTGCGCTTGTGAATTGGCAAATCCAAAAGCTTTTTCCAATCTTTGCTGGAGAAGAAAGACTGGCGAAAGCCCTTTGGCGGCTGAGGAAGAACTGCAAAAAAGAATAGTATAGACATTAGATCAAAGTACTGGAGACTTTAAAAAAAAAAAAAAAAGAATAAGTATAAAACACTGGGCTCTTACCATTACCCTCTACAAAAACTGTTCGAGGAAGAGGGTAGAGGTGGAGGTCCTCATCTGGAGTGAACTCCTAGTTCCCCGAGGTAATGAAGTAATCATCCCCAACTCCCTTGTTAGAGTCTGGGAGGCCGGCCACGATTTTATACTCTGTGGACCTCGGCTTGAGGTAATAGATATAACCTTTCTCTTTCAGTGAAAGGCCGCACATAGTATAACAATATTGGATGTCGGCTAAGGTAACCCTAGCATTCTCTTGTCGGGCTAAGGCTATTATGCCATTGATGACTCGGTAGGAATTGATAGCAAGCTGCATCGGGTTCAACTTATAGTAATGGAGACCTTCTCGAAAAAGGATGTTGAGTGGGAGCCTAAGACCACACTCAATAAAGGCCACAACAGAGGAAGGCATAGAATCAGTTATAGGCATGATGGAGTCATCCTCCTCAGCCAACCTCAAATGGACGTCGGCAGGGATGGAAAACTCTCGCCTAAAGTATTCTAATTTTGTTGGGGTGTCTACCTTATGCTTCCACATTCCCATGATATCGGCTTAACTGGAGGAGCTGGATTTTAGAATGAAGTATTTTGGAGGGTTTTAGGGACCTCGGCTAAAACCTAAAAATACATAGAAACTGTGGGGAATCGTTTCAGTTTTTCCTAAGGTTTGTAGGTTCAACAAACAAATTCCAAACCTAGATCTATGGAAACAAAGATTGAAGGCACAAATCTGGAAAAGACACAGAAAACAGTAAACAAGAACGGGTTTCAAAATCAAGAAAAGTGGTGAACTGTCAAGAAAATTGTGACAAAATGTGCACAAGGGCACGAGGCCAAGAACAGTGGCAAAAGTGCAAGAAAATTGTGAGCAGTATGTGTATTCAAGACATGGGTAAAATCAAAGTCATGAAATAAACGCACTCAGATACATGATTCATAAATCGAATACTTGAGCAAAACAGCAATGACAACAAGTAATGAAGCAGAACTTCTTGAAGAGCAACAAAAACTAAAACCGGGAGGAACAGTGGCTTACCAGAAAAAGTGAAGCCGGTGTGAGGATCGCCGAAGTCAGACAACGGTTGCAGAAGCGATAAAGTGGTGAAAATCACGTCGGAGAAGACGAATATAACAAATTGCGGAGCTGGGAAAGCTTGAACAGTGGAGGATTTAGAAGAAAAATCTATAGAGAGAGAAAGCCTCAGAAATGATGCAAAAGAGTGAAAAGATGGGGGAAGGAATGAAGTTTTGTCAAAACTCGAAACGGTGGCAAAAAAGTAATTAATGTGCCTAAAACGACGTATGCGTCAAACGGCGCACGCAAGCGAAATTCGACTTATAGGTGCGTATCAAGTACGATTCAGTAAGGGGAAAACGCGTGGCTAAAACGGTTGAGTTATTGTGCATGACAGCTCATACGCGTGAAGGAGCTCTTGAAATTCTTGTTCTTTAAAAAGACATGTCGGCTTGTATGATGATCTCGTTTGAGAAATTTTAAGCCGACGTACTGAAAGGAAGTACTGATATAGGTTCCATCACCTCAGAATGCCGAGGTTATAGAACCTAGGGGGCAGTTGTGGAGATATATTTTCTGAGTACCAACACGTGGCCAAGGTGACGCCAACGTGTCAGCCAAGGTGCCACGTGTTCTGGTCACGACACCGATGTGATCTCGGCTAGGCTGAGGTTATCTCCAAAGATATCGGAATCCGGGATAAGCAGATAAGGGATAAGGGACAAGAGTCCTAAGGTAAGGAAGGACTTCAGCCTGGATAACGATAAAACTCTTAGGGAGTTTATTTTTATCTATTGGAGAGTCCAAGATAAGCACTGAGCTAAAGTCTATTGAAGCTAGGCTTCTATTGGGACTAAGATTGAGTTGGCTATAAAAGAGAGGCACCCCCATGGGTCAAAGGTAAGCAATTTATATTCTGAACAGTGAGTTAAGCACTGTTGATTATCTTTGAGAGATACTTTACTGACTTGATCGTCGGAGTGCCCCCGGGTGGATGACCACTACCGGAGTCTTCTCTTTCTGTTGCGGGTCATTCAGGCGCCATCTATTCTGCCAGTGCTCTCCAGCTGAATATTGAGTTTGACAGTGTGGTCGGAAATTCATTCACACAGATTCATTTCATTTTCCTCTATTTTTTGCAAGTTTTTCATAAAAATTCAAAAAATTCTTTTCAAACTTTTTTTTTTTATCTCATATTTTAGTAAAAAAATCACTTAAAAACACCACTTCACAAACGGCACCTAGTCAGCCAATATATTTAAGGACAACTTTTGGTTGCTAAACTTTTTATTGGTAAAAAAATATATGTATATATACTTTATTATACCTTAAATATCTTTTCTAAACCACTTGCATCAGTGCCAAAAAAATATCGACTAATGAACGAAGTTGCCAAGTGTAAACAAATAAAATAATTTTACTATATTTTAAATACATTTGGTGACTAATCGTTTAATCGTGGATATTCTATTTTTCGCAACTAATTGAATTTCAATTGCTAAAATCTTTGAGTTGACCTGTCATTGACGACTAAACTGATGGCTAAGGACTCGTTTGGGAATAGATTATTTTAATAATTTTTTGACTTTTTACGAAAAGATGTGCAGAAAAGTAGAGAGGTGATGTGACTAGTTTTAGTTGACTTTTTGACTTTTTGACTAAAATAGCCACTTCTCAAAAATATTTAGCTGTCAAAAATAGTGAATAATTTTTTTTAGTCACCAAAATACCTTGTAGTCAATCACAGGCAAACTCTACTTAAAGAAACTCTCCCAAATTGGAAATCTAATACATACATGATCCTGAGTCATCTTTCCTCTTATTTACAAGAGTAAATTGCACAGAATTTCTCTAAAATTTAGAAGAAAAATAAAATAAAAATAAAAGTAGTTTAATAACTTTGATATAATTACACCAATTTATTTAATAAGACTAAAAGGACATGTAGATGGTGTGAAGACATAAAAATAAATAAGTAAAAATATGCATTTCAATGTAAAAAAATTGACGACATCACTTTTACATTCCTATGATTAACAAATTATTGATGACAAATTAGTTAAGTGTTATGTAAATTAAAATTTTAACAAAATCCAATCTAAAATTGTAAGAAATATTGTATTTTTTTTTTGGGTCATGCTACATCTCCCTAATTTTTGCCCCCCTAATCCCCCTAATTTCCATATCAAGTAAAAAAAAAAAAAAAAAAAAAGGAAACAGTTGCCTAAAATGGAAATTAGGGGGATTAGGGGGCTCTTTTTAGGGCTCCAAATCATTTTCCTTTTTTTTTTTTTGGAAACTTTAAGAGATATGCCAGCATAGTTTATTTTATTTACAATTACTATGGAACAGTCCATCAGCTCATGAGCCCATACTGGCAAATTTGTGGCGCAAGTCACTTCATTTTATTTGTTGGAATTGAAAAATTGTTGATATCGCTTCAATTTTAATACTATATTGAATTATACGATATTGATATATATATATATATATATATATATATGTGTGTGGGGGGTAGTATCAACAATATAATTATATTAGTGCATGTACTGCCTGAAAGTACGATGCAAATAAATAAGTGAGAAAAAATGAGAAAATAAATAAATAGGAACGAAAAGAAGAAGGGGAAAAAATAAAAAATAAAAAGAAAGAGGAAGGAAGGTGGGTGAGAGAGAGAGAGAGAGAGAGAGAGAGAGAGATTGCATGAGGGAGCAAAAATGGAGGAAAAAAAGGTGAGTGAGTGAGAATTAAAAAAATCTTGACCCTTAATGAATTTGAGAATTAATCTCAACCATTGAAACAAATTGTATCTCTAAGACATTTTAATATATTTTCAAAAACCCTCCTGTTTTATTATATAAATTGTTACAATATTAAAAATTAGAAATTCATGATATTTGAAACCTGATACAAACATGCAATATGATTCCCATCTACAGAAAAAAAACATACAAGATAACTTGGAAAGAAACAATCATACTTTATAAATATTATTATTATTATTAGCCTAGTATTAGAGAATAATTATCATATCAGCACCGATTATTCCTCAATCTCTTCATTAGGTCTTTTCACATTCAAATTGGCCACGCCTAAACCCAATCTAAACCAAATCCAATCCAAACCAGCCAAAGCAAAGTTAAAGCTTACGAATCACAAGGTATATTTGGTTGGGCATTTATGTAATTTCACAAAAACCAACTGAAAAAACTGTCAACCCCCACAACTACTTGAGAGATCTTGGAATTGGGTGGGTAATCTTTTTCCTTCGGTTGGACAGATATGGGCCCCCACAACAAAGGAGGAGAAAAAACGCAGGACACCATTGTGGGTCCCACAATCATTTTTTTTGCTATTGATTTTGTCATGTACTAAGATACTCTATATTATATTATATGGTTGTAACGGAATATTTCTATTAATATTGATATTTTATTATTATTTTAAATTTAGAAAAAATTATTATAAATCATTAGATAGTGGAGGGAAAATCATCAATTAAAACTTTGGAATAGAGATGATCACAATCCGTTTTGCCTTGTGAGATCTCACTTTAGAGAAATTATTTTTTTACTTACAAATAAAATCGTGGCATCTCAATTTGATATTTATTGAATAAAATAATAAGACTTTAATATTTTTTTGTTAAATTAAATTAACAAATATCAAATAATAAATAATACCGAATAATATTCTAATATCATCAAATTAAATAACTCCACACTTTATCATACCCTCCAAAGTGCTCTACCCACTTGCTCTGTGCCCACCATCCCCTACCACTCACTCTTCTTTTGGCCCCACCTTCACAATATTGAATATCCTTTCTCTCTTTTTTCTAGATTTTTATTCCATTATATATTAAAAATATATATATTTTTATTAAAATATTAGAGATAACAAAGTATATTATTAAAATATAATCATTGAAATTGTTGTCAAACAACCAAAAAAGCTTAAAAATGACTAGCTGGTCCATCGAAAAAGACTTCAAAATAATTTTTGTGAAAAAATTTCACGATTCGTGACATTATTGCCTTACATATATGAAACCATAAATTTGTATGAAACTTTTGTGTACATAGTGAAGAAACATACATAAATGTTTGATCGTATATTTATTTGGAGCAATGTCACTTTTGGAATTGAATAATTAATTGATCAATAGAGCAAAACATAAAAACTTGTAAATAAAAATGTAATTGAGCTAAGTTGAATTAAGTAGTTAGATTTTTGTAACTTGATTTGAAAAATTAAGGAGTTTCGAAATATATTCAACTTTGATTTTTCATCTTTTAAATCTATCTCAAATGAACTTTAATCAAGTCCAACTTGTTTAAATCTATTCAAATTAATTTAGTTCATATAAATTTATCAAATCAAAGTAGAAGATTTTTCAACTTATGTACATAATGAATCGTTCTCAAATGAATTTTTAATAAATCAAACTCAATACCTTAGTTTGTACTTGCAGAGATATCTCAAAAGTGAAATGTTTGTTGTGTTTGTAGTGGGTGATTGTTCACTAGCCTAAATGCACTATGTAACATTGTTTACGCGCGCTTCAAACTAATAACAGAACAAAAAATTTTATGAGTGTGACATGCTAAGTCTCTTATATGTGGTGTAATTTCTCAATTATTAAAAGTATCACATAAACAATATTACATAATATCTAAACATATGTAATAATTTTTTTTTTTTTTTGTCTAAACTCCTTGTCTAGGCCTTAAGTGGGTGCGTACATGTAGTGCACTCTTGTGGTCCAATTAGCAATAATTTCATCAACTTTTTTCTATTTTCGGAAAAAGGACAATAATTCCAGATAGATACCTATGGTGATTAGCATAAATCGGTCCTAAAAACAAATGATCGTTTTGCATAAAGAAACCTGTGGTGATTTGCAGATAGACTCATTACTCGTAAGCCTATGAGTAGGAATGGCAATGAGGGGCAATGGGGTGGATATTAATTCCCCATCCCCATTCCCCTATAATAAATTTTCCCCATTCCTCATTCCCCATTCCCCATGGGTACCACCCTCCCCATTTTTTAATGGGTATGGATTTTCCCCAATCCACTTTAATCCCCATTTTTATTTTTTATATTTAATGTTAACAACCACTTTTTTTTTTTTTTTTTTTTTTAAAGGTTCACAACAAAAACTAAATATACCTTCAATCTTTTTTCTTTCTTTTTAAATATATTTAATGTTAACAATTTTTTTTTATTTTTTTTATTTTTTATTTATTTTTTTTAAGGTTCACAACAAAAGTTAAATATACCTTCAATCTTTTTTCTTTCTTTTTTAATATATTTAATGTTAAAAATTTTTATTTATTTCTTTATTTATTTATTATTTATTTATTTATTTTTTTAAGGTTCACAACAAAAGTTAAATATATCTTCAATCTTTTTTCTTTCTTTTTTAATATATTTAATGTTAACATTTTTTTTTTTTTTATTTAAGGTTCACAACAAAAGTTAAATATACCTTCAATCTTTTTTCTTTCTTTTTTAATATATTTAATGTTAACAACCTTCTTGTTTTTCTTTTGTCTTTTTTTTATAAAGGTTTTAGCTAAATATACCTTCAATCTTTTTTCTTTCTTTTTTAATATATTTAATGTTAACAACTTATTTTTTAATTTTTTTTTATTTTTTTAAGATTCACAACAAAAGCTAAATATACATTCAATCTTATTTTATTTTATTTGGTTCAACAACAAAATCAAATACACATTAATTAATTAATTAAAAAGTTTGTTTTATAATAATCAAATATATAATTTTGAGAAAATCAAAAAGTTTGTTTGAAGAAAGTGTTATAAGACTCATATTAAATTGCATCAGGGCATAAACAAGGAATTGTTAGCCACGGACAATTTAGACATTAAACCATCTTTCTCTTAGCAAATTTGAACAATTCATTTTAATTTATCCAAAATCTAATTATACCTTAACAAATCTGAACCACTCATTTTAAGATATCTATGCATTACCACACCCAATCCATCCTCCATCTTCTTCTTTTAGTCCTCCACGAATTTTGTTGTTTGTTACTTTTAAAAAACAAAAAATGTTTTTTCAATTAAATTTTTACTAATTTCACAACACCATCACCACTATTCTCACTTTCACTGTCACACTACCATCTCCATAGCCACTACCATCATCACTGCCGCCATCACCCCACCACTATGTAACAATTTCTACTTTCACCTTCGTTCCATCACCACCACCACCAAATATAAAAAAATATATTTTGAATTTTTTTTATAAAAAATATTTTTCATTAAAAAATATTTTCTATCTAAATAAATGAAGCATAACATTGGGAAACAAGCTGATTTCAGTTAAATCTGTTCATAACTAAGAAAAATTCTTTTAATTTAAAAAAAATTATTTAGTATGACTTTTTATCCCCTTTCTGTTTTTCTAGCAAATAAATCATGTACCCATCATTTCTAACCAATCACAACTCATGCTTGTTTTGATTCTCTACAATTTTCTTATTTTCAAATACATTCATATATATATATATATATGTTGTATAAATTGTGTGATAACATAAAATAAATAGATTCATAGTCGTTAATTGAAATTTCAGAACAAGCAAACCATTCTGAAAATTACAATACACAACAAAATAAAATAACATAGAAAAGCAAACCGAAACCTACACTAGACAATGTCCTTAATTTTTTTTAAATAAATTTAAAAAATTCTAGATATGCATAAAATTTGACAAGAATAATGTGACAATATTAATTAATGTGTATTTGATTTTATTGTTGAGCCAAATAAAATAAAATACGATTGAATGTATAGCTTTGGTTGTGAATCTAAAAAAAAAAAAAAAATGGTTGTGAACCTTAAAAAAAAAAATTTAAAAAAGAAAAAAAAATTAAATATATATTTAGCTTTGGTTGTGAATCTTAAAAAAAAAAAAATGGTTGTGAACCTTAAAAAAAATTAAAAAAAGGAAAAAAAATACATGTATATTTAGGTTTTGTTGTGAATCTTAAAAATTAAAAAAAAAGATGGTTGTGAACCTTAAAAATAAAATAAAAAAAGATTGGAGGTATATTTAGCTTTGGTTGTGGATCTTTAAAAAAAAAAAAAAAAAAAAAAAAAAAAAAAAATTGGTTGTGAACCTGAAAAAATAAATAAATAAATAAAAAAAAAAGATTAAATGTATATTTAGTTTTAGTTGTGAATCTTAAAAAAAAAAAAAAAAAAAACATATGGGGAAATTAGTGGGTACCCATCCCCAACCCATCCCCAACCCATCCCCTGTGGATATTTAAAGAATATCACCTACCCTACCCAATGGATAAGAAAAAGAGGGGAAAACCCATATATTTGGGTTGGGTCTCCATAGATACCCATAGGGTAGGTTATCCATTGCCATCTCTACCTATGAGACGAAAAAGACCTTCCAACCTCAAGAATTATTGGTGAAATTAAGGAACAAAAAGTAGATGGCTACTTAGGATAGGATTTGTTTAACATTATAGTTTAACCTATTCTTATAGGAATTATTTTAATAGTTCATCTTTTGGAATTTCTTCAAGTGTTATTTAAAGAAAATTATTGGAAGAACATTCATACATCTTGTAAAGTTATGGGAACATAACATATTCATTTCACTTGTTATTGATTATTATTGTCCTAAGTCTCTTTAGAATTTGCTTTAGTTGCCTAGGCTCCAATTAGGATGGTATCTAGAAAAAAAACTCATAACTCTTGGTTTTTTAAGTGTCATTTGACAACGCTATTAAGTTTTTTATGTTGGTTACTCACCGACTTTGAGCTTGAAACTTGTGCTCGCAGATGATTTAGTGTGCATTTTGACGCCAACCTGATTGGGATCTTGATGTTTTACTATGATGTTTTTTGCACTCTCTTCTTTATTGATGTATTTTATCATACATTGTATGTTTTTTTTTATCAATAAAGCTTTCCTTTTTTGTTGATCAAAAAAAAAAAAAAAACATTACAAGTCTTTTATCCTTTTTTTTTTTTTTTAAATTAAAACAAAAAACTTGGTATGCACACAAAAAAATGAAAATAAAAGATAAAGAAATTTGTTTGATGAGTTGTTAGATGCGGTGCCGACGAATGAAGGTGAATGGATATAGTGGTCGCTGTGGGAGTGGAAGGAGGCTACTAGAGTTAGTCAAACACAATGAAAGAGTGTGGAGTCCCAAACTTTTAATCACCCAGATTTTTTTGGGCTGCGATTGGGCAGTAAAGATTAAATTTATGTAATGTAGTGTGGAGTGGAGTCTATATATAAAATAAATCTGAATTATAGGATTTAATTCTAAATAATTTTTAAATAGTTAAATATAGGTTCATAATATTACTGAAACAAAATTAATCTGAAATGAGTATACTTTAAGTGAACATATTTTTTGAACATCCTTACTTGGATCAGTCCAAATGCAAATGAAGCACTTTCACGCTACGAGCTAAAAATAATGATTAAAGTATTGAAAATTCTAATGACTCATAATTTTTATCAAGAAACATATTCACTCGTCGGTATTTAATTAAAAATTTTATTTATTTCTTTTAAATTTTTTATCTTTATTATTTTTTTTCAAATTTGTATAACAAAATTTTACTTTTTTCCATCCGTTTAATGTAAGCGAATCTAAAAGTTAACTACAAAATTCAAAAAAAAAAAAAAAAAAAGGGCTAAAAAAAGTTTTAAAAGTTAATTATTCTTTACTTCTTTCGTCTACTAAAGACTTAAAAAAAAATATAAAAAAAAATTATTACTTTTCTAGTTGGTCTAGTTGAGCCTTCATTTGGCATAAAATGGGCCTTTTTAGCTAAAATAGTTATAAAAAGATAAAATAAGTTTTTTAGCTTAATAAAATAAAATGTCATATCCAAACCATAATCGTTTCATATTTTATCTCACAAAAGTCAAAAAAGTTAAAAAATTTATCACAAACGAGGCTTTTTAACCCCAAGTTAAAATAGTCAAAAAGTCAACCCATATCCCAAACGAACCCTCAGTAGAACTTAAAATTCTAAATTTTTTTATTTTATTATTATTTTTAATTCACTGAAGATGTAAAAAAGTACTGAAAAAGTTAATCCAAAAAATATAAGTGTAGCAAAAATTTTATTGTGTACCATGAGATCCACTCATTAAATGAATTTGAATTATACAATGATAACTTATGAGTAAAATCAAAATAATAATTATGGGTGTATAGTATAGTATAATTCAATATGTATATATATATATATATATATACGTATAGGGTCATTTCAGTGAGTGTTTGGAATTTTTCTTTGATAATTTTTTTGTTGACTTATTTTTGAGTTTAATAAAAAAAAAATTTAAAAAAAATTAGACTTTTAAATCTTATTCAAGGAGACAAACTAAAAAATTTTAAAAATTATATAAAAGTATAGAGAAGATAAAAATAAATAAAGAATAATAATTAATTTTTTAAGTTTATTTTGGATTTTTTCAATTTTTGTTTGAATTTTTTTTTTTTAAATTCGTGCACACAATACGAATTGAAAAGGTAAATTTTTTAATATAACTTAAAAAAAACATTAAAACAAGACGTGGCTTTTATTTTTGTTCCCACATAAAATTTTCATATATCAAAGCCAAGTTGACGATGATGGAAAATAATTCTTTAGGTGAACAGTTTTGAAAAATTCACCATTTGGTACTATAAAAGTAAACCACGATCTAATTTGATAAACACTTGCACTATGAGACTATGATTTGATGAGACCCCATTCTGACTTGTGACAAGGAAAAGTTTGAAATGTGATTTGTATTTGCAACATTGGAATAGTGAACTTCCACGTGCTTGTTCCAATTTCAAGCATGCTCTTTCCGAAAAATTATTAATTGGCTTAGAAGTATTATGTAGTTATATTTCTGACCAATTATAAATTTTTATATTCTCTCATATGCCTTTGGCTGGAAAGTAGGTTATTTTTTTAATTTTTTGATTTTTTTAACTATTTTAATTTAGGCTAAAAAATTTAATTTGGGAAGAATTTTTTGATTTTTTGGTTTTTTTTAATTTTTTTTGTGAGAGAAGATTGTAATGATTATGAATTAGATGTGGTGTTTTGTTTTTTGTGACTAAAATAGCATATTTTGTCTTTTGTAGCTAAAATAATCACTTTAGACCTTCCCAAACAATACTATAATCTCTAATTATTTAACATAAAATTGTTAGTCCTATTTTGTTCACCAATTAGAACACATGTGGGACATCACGAGAAAGTGTTCCAAGACCAATTAATAACTTTTTGTTCTTACTATCTTTTAAAAATATTAAAAAGTATACAAAAAAAAGTATATTAAAATATATAAAAATTATAAGTGCCTGTTTGGTAACAATTTCGTTTTCAGTTTATATTTACAAGAATTTAAAAAACTGTCATAAAAACTTGTTTAATAATTTATTTGGTTTATAAATGGTTGTCTCAGTTTATAGATTTGAAAAAAAAAACGTAAACTCAAAAAATGAGTTTATGTTAAATTTTAAACAGAAATTTAAAAAATTGACTAACACATTTTTCTTTTCAAATATTTTATTTTTCAATTAATTTTTTTTTCAAATAACTTTTTTTTCAATTAATTTTTTTTTCCAATTATAATGTGTATGATCCCATTGTCATAAATAATAAAAAATAAATATAAATATTTTAGGTCTGAATAAACATATTTTTTAGTTTATGTTTTAAAAAATTTTCAAACATTTTGTTTAAACCAAACACGTTTGTAGTTTATATTTTTCTAAAAATAAACAAAAACCAATTTATAAAATTTTTGTAAATATAAACAAAAAACGTAAGCGTTACCAAATGCTACGGTATCGTTTGGCAACACTTACGTTTTTAGTTTTCTGTTTATATTTACAAAAATTAAAAAAACTCAAATAAAAACTTGTTTGGTAAAATTTTTGATTTATAAATCAGTGGACTCAGTTTATAAATTTGGCCAAAAAATGAAAACACAAAAAATGTGTTTCCGTTTTGAATTTTGAGTTTTTTTTTTTTTACCACTCAACACTAGCCACCACCCGCCACTATTTTCTACCACCGTCTTCCGCCGCCACCACCACCACCCACCACCTACCCCCCACCACCACCTGCCACCACCACTCACCACTCACCACTCACCTGCCACCACCACCCACCACCCACCGCCCACCACCACCCACTACCCACCTGCCACCCACTCGCCACCACCACCCACCCCTTGCCGCCACCACTACCACTACCACCACCACCCACCACCCGCCACCTACTTGCCACCACCATTCACCACCCACCTGCCACCACCATCCACCACCTGCCATGACCACCCACCACCACCACCACTACCACCCACCACCACTACCACCACCACCACCACCACCACTCACCCGCCATCCACTTGTCACCACCATCCACCACCCACCACCACCACCACAACCCACTCACTATCACCTACCACCCGTTATCGTCACCCACCCACCCGCTACCACCACCACCCGCCACCTACCCGCCATCCGCCACCCATCTACCACCACCACCCATCACCCGCCACCACCACCGCCCACTCGCTACCACCCACCACCGTCACCCACCCACCCACCACCACCACCCGCCACCTACTCGCCACCACCCGCCATCCGCCACTCACCTGCCACCACCACCCACCACCTACCACCACCACCACCCACTCGCTACCACCCACCACCCACCACCGTCACCTACCCACCCCCCACCACCATCCACTCGCCACCACCCACCACCACCAGCTACCCATCACCCACCGTCACCACTTTCCACCATCGTCTTTTGCCGCCACTTGCCATTTCTCACTCTTTTTTATATTTTTAAAATTTTTTAAGGATTTTGTCAATTACCAAACTCGTTTGTAGTTTATGTTTTTCTAAAAATAAACAAAAAATAAACAAAAACCAGTTTATAAAATTTTTGTAAATATAAACTGAAAACGTAAACGTTACCAAACACACTACCTAAATATTTTTTATTGTTTATTTACAGTCTTTATGATTGTCATTAGTGAATCCATAATCTTCATGAGATATATACACTTGTAAGATAGTAATAATTTTAGAATTTTTTTTCTCCTACAATATGAAATTTAAAATTTAGCATATCAAGGTCATGTACGAGAGAATATGAGAATATGAAATTTACTAAAAGAGTGGTCCCCATCTTGCTCTCAAGATGGCTCCTCTCCTTCTAATCTTGATGATTGTTCTTAGGTACCCAGTTCGATCCCTACTGTTAGTTCTGATTTGGATGAATAGGCTTTGGTGACTAGCCTTAAATAGCCACGACACTCATGTTGATTATCAACTACAACTATCAGGGGTTGGGACAACTCCTGACAGTTCAGATCCTTCGAGGGTTGGTAGCAATCCATCGTTCTAAAGTAGTATTTTTGATTGAAACAAAGAATAAGTCAACGAGTTTGAATAGAATTAGAAGGCGTCTACGGTTTTCCCACTCTTGCTATGTTGAATTAGTGGGTGCTTTGGCAAGCATGGCCTTGTAGTGGACAGATGATATAGTTATGGACATTCGGTTTAAATCAAAATTTATAATTAGAGCGTTGATCTCCTTGGCGAATAATCCCACCAGTTGGGTTGCGAATTTTATCCATGCTCCATCTCAAATGTCTGTTTGGAAAAATTTATGGGTCATGTTTCGAAGATTAATTTCTGAAAGCCATTATCCTGAGATGTGTATAGGGGATTTCAATGAAATTGGGGCTTGTAGAGAAAAAGAAGGTGGGGCAACTTGTAGAAGGAGTCAAATCCAATCTTTTCTTGAGCTTCTTTCGAACTGTGCTCTTATAGACTTGGAGTTCAATGGCCCCCATTTTACTTGGTCAAATAATCAACGAGGAAGTCTCAACATTCGCAAACGGCTTGACCGAGTAGTTGCAACAGCAAATTGGAGAACTTTATACCTTTATGCCCAGGTTTTTCACGAGCTTCTGGTTAGGTCTAACCATGGTCCATTGATTCTAAATTGTGATCTCGAACTAAAAGGAGTTCCTAGGCTTTTCAAATTTGAGACCATGTGGTCCACTAGCCTAGATTGTGTGGAAGTTATTCAGCATAGATGAGGAGGTCAATTTGAGGGGCCTCATATGTTTAAATTGGCAATAAAGCTCAGAGCATATAGAGAGGGTCTTAAAGTGTGGAGCAAGGAACATTTTGGCAACAACAAAATTCAAATTGCTTTGCTAAAATCGAAATTAGCAACCCTTCAGGCACAACCTGTATCTGATGATAATTTGCAGCTGCAAGACCATTTAAAACATGAGCTTGAGCTTGCTTTATCTAGGGCAAAGATGTTTCTTCACTAACGATCCTGCGTTTGTTGGCTTAATTTTGGAGATAGAAATTCCAGTTTTTTCCATGCTACTTTGATCCAACGACGTCAAAGGAACCAAATTCTGAAGATGAGGTTTGGTTAAACTCAGATTTTGAAATTAATCAACATTTGTTGGGCTACTTCTCGAATATGTTTTCTAGTACTGGAATCAAAGACAGTTCTGAAACTCTATTAGTTGTGGATTCTCTCGTTTTCGTGGCTATGAACCGTGATTCGACTCGACCGGTTTGTAATGAGAAGATTAAATCGACAGATTTTCAATTAGGGTCCTTTAAAGCCCCTGGGCCAGACGATTTCCTTGGGTTTTTCTATCAATCTTATTGGGCTAATGTAGGGGAGAATGTTTGTGGAGTGGTGCGTAGTTTCTTTAATGGTGGTTACAAGCTCAGAGAATTAAATCAAACCAACTTGGTCTTGATCCCTAAACTCAGCAACCCTGTTATTTTGTCGCAATTTCGACCGATTGTTTATGTAACTTCATTCTAAAGATTATTACAAAATCCTTGCTAATCGGCTCAAAGGTATATTGAAGTTTCTAATATCTCCAAATCAATCAGCCTTTGTATCTAGGAGGTTGATTCAGGATAATGTTCTAGTAGCCCATGAAGCTTTCCATACGCTAAAACTCAAAAAGAAAGAAATAGAAAAAAAAGGGGGGGGGGATAGTTGGCCAAATGGCTATAAAGCTTGATTTAATAAGGCTTATGATAGAATTGAATGAGATTTCTTGGCTAAGGTTTTGAGGAAATTGGGCTTTGATCCTAAATGGGTTAATTGGGTCGTGGAATGCGTCTCAACAATTAGCTTCTCTATATTTGCTAATGGTTAAAAAAAAGCTTTTTTCATTCCTTCACGGGGTCTCCGTCAGGGAGACCCTCTTTCACCATACCTGTTCATCATTGTTGCGGATGTGTTGTCCAAACTTATTACTCGAATCTTTGAAACACTGAGTTTTTGGGTTTTAAGATCACAAGGCATTATTATATTCTTTGTCGCATTTGTTTTTTGCGGACGACCTGCTACTATTCTTGAAAGTTGAGGATAAGGAATGCTAGAAAATTTTGGAAATCTTGAAGGTGTTTTGTGAGGCTTCAGGTCAGGTGGTAAATTTTGAAAAATCCAGTGTTCTGTTTTCACCAAATGTTGCCTCTTCTGTCAATAATTCTATATATGCTCTTTTCGCTTAAAGATCATTTCGCCTAATGCGAAGTATTTGGGATTGCCTTCTTTCTGGGGACGGTCAAAAGCAGAAGCATATGAGTTTATCATCGAGGAAGTCCTTTCCAAGCTTCAAGGGTGGAAGCAGAAATTATTGTCACAAGTTGGGAGAGAAATCTTAATTAAAGCAGTTATGCAATCTATTCCCTCCTATGCAATGACATGTTTTTCTTTCCCCAAAAAAGTTTTGCGATAAATTGAACCCTTACATTTGCAATTTCTAGTGGGGTGGTGACCCAGAAGGCAAGGGTATTCATTGGGTATCATGAGGTCAATTGGCTCTTTCTAAATTCCAAGGAGGGCTAGGATTTTGGGATTTTAAAGCTTTTAACATGGCATTCTTAGCTTGTCAAGGTTGGAGATTGGTGAAATATGCTCATTCGTATTGTACTCAAATTTTGAAAGGGATTTATTTTTCTAACACAGATTTCATGCAAGCAACAAAAGGTCCGAGGAGTTCGTGGGGTTGGGCCAACATTCTTCAAGGGCGTCAAATTTTATAGGAAGGTTTGAGGTGGCAAATTAATAGTGGATCCTGAACTTTGTTTTGGGAGGATCGATGGGTTCTTGGTTTTCCAAACTTCAAAATTCTCTGTTTCAAACCAATAAGGACTAAGGTGGAGAAAGTAGAGGATTTCATTGATGAGACAAGTAAAAGTTCAAGGTTGAATTCTTTGGGAAATCTTGTGTCTGAGCCTGAAGTTCAAGCAATCAGATCTATTCCCATCTCTCTAGCCCCTAAAGATGACTCACTGGTCTGGCATTTTGAACCGAAAGGGCATTATTCAGTAAAATCTGGTTATCATGTGGCAATGTCTGAAAGTTCAGGTTGTGCAAGTCGAACTCCATTTTCATCATTTCAGGCCTTGAACAAGTTTTGGAAGCAAATATGGGTGCTGAAGGTTCCTCTAAAGATTCGTCACTTCTGGTGGAGGATGTGTACGGATGGGATTGTGTCTAAAGCTTCCTCGCCAACTTGTCAAATCTGTCATCAAGTATCGGAATTAGTGGAACACATCTTATTTGGTTGTGAATAAGTTCACCCAGTCTAGTTTGGAAGTGCATTTAACTATAGAGTTGACTGGGGAGCAATTCCATTTGTGTTACAATGGTTTTACGAGGTGATGGTGTCACGACCCAAACTCACCCCTAAAGGTTTAGTATCGTAATAGGCCAGTAATCCGTGATTACTAAAGGCCTGCTTAACAGTAATGTCGATAATACAGTAACAGGGCTGGCGAAAGCCAATCGATAATAAAAAGATGTCCAATGAGTTGCGAAAACCTGAATGGGAAAAAGAAACTTCCATGCACATAGCTATAGACATATACCAAAAATACATGTACAAGGTAGCATACAGGTTAGGGACCTAATCCCCTTAGCATAACTGTACAACCAAAGTCTTAAACAGTCTTTACATTAACAGGGATAAAAAGGGTGAATCCGGAACACCCCAAAACAGCCTTGACTTGTGTAGGTTCGGAACCTCGATATAAGGCACAATGGCTGGCTTGACAAAACGGGAGCTTAAGTCGGCGTCGTTAGCTCTGGTCCGGTGCTTGGCCACCTACATATATATATATATATATATACACAATTGTGAGCTAAAGCCCAGTGAATAACAAATGTGTAAAGAGGTTAAGAATGATGTCCTTTACTTTTGAAAATAGTCAATTAACATTAGAATGTTGTCAATCAATATTATTTGTCAATCAATCAATCAATCAATCAATTCGATCAATTCGATCTATCATGTTCACTTAGGTCATACGTGATATATCCAATAGCAACAATACACTAGGTCGTAAAAGACCGAACAATCAATTGATGGCCATCATACAATAACAATAGTTCTAAGATTTGGAACTGACAGAGATCTCTATAACAATAACGATAACAATATCAATAACAATAGCAATATGCTATGGATGCCACGAATACAGTTGAAAATAAGGTCATCATTCAATCGATAAAAAGTATCATTTCAGAAAGCAATATGATTTATCAATTAGAAAATAAATACGATTGAACATATCTTTACGATAGTGTTACTCACAGATTACTAGGCTATAAGCAGGCTAATCAGCGTCCTTGGGTGCCAAATCTACACAGTTACAGAACAAACGCATACTAAATTACACACTCGGGATTAATAACTTAGCCCCTTGTTTGCTTTGGTGCGATTCTAAATCATTATCCTCATTATGATGCCTTAAACATGGCCTAGGAATGCCTAGGATGGAATAAAGATGCAAAAATATTCTTAAAACATTTTTCAAAACTTGCTGAAAACAGGGGTCTCGCTCGAGCGTGGCTTCCTTCGCTCGAGCGGACATGCAGAATGCGCCTGGTCGCTCGATCGTAGACTCCTTCGTTCGAGCGATCTGCAAAAATGTGAAAAGTACTGGTTACTGGAAATCTCCGCTCGATGCTCGCTCGAGCGTGAGACACAGTTCTTCGCTCGAGCGTGCTTCTGCACACGCGAAAACCTGAGAGCTTGCAATTTACGCTTGAGCTAGCATTCCGTCGCTCGAGCGAAAGACTGAAAACAAAGGTGGTCGCTCGAGCGTGGAATCCCTCGTTTGAGCGAGGAAGCCAAATTCTGGGTTTTCCAGATTTGCTCCCAAAGCTCAAACCATGGATTGAACATGCCAAAATTCATCATTTTGGGCCAATTCCCTGGAAAAACACTAAGAAACTCATAACACGACATGTTTTGAAGATCATTTCACAAAATCAAGGCCCAAAAGCATGCTAATTGTACACAAAATCAACTTGAAATGGAAAAACATGGTGTAATTATGTCATGCATGTACTTATTTGAATTCATGACTTCCAACACATGATCATATGAGCTATTCTTTCCAAAAACATGATGAATTCTTAGATTACAACTATAATATGAACATGCATGTGTGAATTTCATGAAAACAACTTCAAAATTCCATACTATGGACATACATGCATGAATTGATTCTCAAATCTACTCTTTAGGCTATTTCTTGACTTTAGTCTCCAATTTTTCCATGAACCATGCATGAAACAACTTAAATTCATAACTAAGAGGGTGAATTCCTACCTTAAGTCTTGAATTTCCAAGTGTGGTAGCTCAATTTTGCAAGTCCTCTTCAATTTCTTCTAAGTTTCAAACAATTGCCTAGTTGAATCCAGTTTTCTTCCTATTCTCCCTCTCTCTCACGTTTTGCACAAGAAGGTGGAAAATGAGTGGTGTCAAACATGAATAAAGTGTAAAAGAAATGGTCTTGAGGAAGTCCACTTAATGGCAAACATGTGATTAACTTAGGTTACATTAATTAGCATTATTTATTCTAATTTAATTGTTCTAAATCGAATTTCAATTAAACTTACCATAAAATTCTATAATTCCTAATTAGCATATAACACCAGTCAATTTCTGAATCGGTCGCCATAAGGCTTTTAATTCGCAACTCGAAATTAAAACGTGAACAGATCGTTTTATATCAAACAGATAGAAATGCAATTAAACGACACACTCACATAATCAATTTGGGATTTCATCTTAATCTTTTACTTAGCATGCTTAATCATGAATTAACACTAAACATGGGTCAGGGTTGTCACCGATGGTCCGGCTTGCGAATGATGAGGATTGCAATTCTTTTTTTAGTAAGGTTGCTTGGATTAGTTGGCTTGTTTGGAATGAGCGAAATAACTTTATTTTTAATCATGTCCCTGTGGAGCCCTTATCGATGCTTTATCGAGCTAGAGTGGCTATGGCAGAATTTGAGGAAGTGTTGTCCCCTAGGGTAGTGCTACACTCTCAGTTTCCCATGCGAATTTAAGATGCAATGGGAGAGAGAGGGGGGCTCTTATTCTTGGGAGCTACAAAGTAAATTGTGATGTGGCTATTAAAAATGGTTCATCTTAAGCAACGATTGTGGCAATGCTAACAATGGGAATGACAAGCTGATGGATGGTATCATAAAGAAGATTAGTATCTCATTCCCCTTCTAATGGGAGGCTCTAGCTTGCCGGTGGGCTTGTCTTCTAGCGCATAATCTCAACCTTTCGGATATGCTGATTGAAGGGGATAACAAGTCTCTGATCCAGCTGTGTGTATTCAAAACGGCTCCCTCATGGGAATATGGAGCAATTTTTAGTGACATCAAGCATTTGGCAACCCAGGGTAGGTTCTCATTTTAGTAGAGATCCAAAGCTTTGAACAAAGCGGCTCATTGGGTAGCTCAAGCTTGCCTTCATGATATGCTTCCCTTAGATTGGGTGGCCAACCCTCCTCCTGCTCCGTCTTGTTTGGTTTGAGTCTCTTAGTTTTTTTGCTTTGTTGGGCACAATTACCTTTGCTCAAAAAAAAAAAAAAAAAAAAAGGTTACGTATATAACTATTGTGGGGAAGTGGTTTGAAAATACTTTTCTGATCTTGGAGAACGCTCGTGATCCTCTTCTGGTCACCTGAAAAGGAATAACCACTCCGGTCGGGGGTGCCGGAATTAGCACTCCGATGAACAAGTTAGAATCCACACTCAAGAATGCTTGTATTCTAAGTTAAGCACAACAATTCTCACATACCTTTCTTAGTTTGTTGTTCCTTTATTTATACTTGTTTTCTGGGCCTCTTGGCCAAGCCCACTTGTCACTCATTATCCTCTTATTTACTCGGCTCTATAGTTCGGTATCTATTCGGCCTATCTATTATATTCGCCATCCTTATCGTATAGGATAGAGCCGTGTAACATCTGTCTTCTATAGTACGCTTCTGATTATTCCAATTATCCGGCTCCTACAACTATGTATTTCAATGGTTTTAATATGTGATCATTTGGTATATAATGTGAAATGCAAACTATCAAGTCTTCACATATATAACTGTATATAACAATGAATTTTTACGGTTTTAACACGATAATCATTTGGTAAACAACTTAGAATGCAGATTACATATCGAGTAGTTATGTATATAATTATATGGGTTCAGCTTGTGTCCAGTCTAAGATCGCACTAGAAGGTGCTATTGGGTCCGTGGGGGCCCATCACGGGTCCCATTTTGATAATCTGAACTATTTAATATGTAGAACTCATCGAGTGCTATATGCTTGTAAAACATCACGTTGATCGGATATCGATAGCTATATGATCAAAACAGTTTTTTGTCAACCGTTAATTTGTTTACCGTCTATTTTTTTTTTAATACAAAACTGATTTGATCATATAGCTATCGATATTCGATCAACGTGATTTTTTACAGACATATAGTATTCGACGAGTTCTACACATTGAACGGTTCGGATTATCAAAACGGGACCCATGATAGGCCCCACGGGCCCAACAGCACCTCTAGTCCAATCTCAGACTGGACACAAGTTGCTCCCTAATTATATATATATTAATGAATTTTTAAAAGTTTTAGCATCTGGCCATTTGGTATGTTGCCATATATACATAGAATGATAATTTCTACAATCCAAATAATAGAAAAATTTTGTTTTTGGTTTTTTAACTTGAAAGGTATTGAGAAAATCAACACATCCACCAAGTAACTAATTATTTGAACGGAAAACAAAGACCCTTCTGTTTTACCTTTGGGAACAAGTTAAATTAGTTTAAAATTTAATATAAAAAGTTAATTTATTTTTTTTAATACGTCTCTTTTTATAAAAAATCAAAAAATTATTTAAAAAATTAATTTTAAATGAACTCTCAAAGACGCTAACCTTAGGGAATTAAATTATTTATCTCACCATTTTTTATTTTTCCATCTCCAAACTTCCTCTCCATTACAGAATTAGAGTTTAATAAACAGACTCTATCTTAGAGAGAATATTTTAAACAAGAGGACATATGAGAGTTGGACAGAGGACAAAAATCTTCAACACTTACTCATTTGAAAAGTTAGCTATTTTAGTAGGTTAAAATATTTATATTTGAAAATAATTTTATCTTATTAACTATTTTAATCTATTTTGTCTTTTTGTTAATTTTAATCAAAAAATAAAAAAAAAAAAAACTAATATTTGGCTACCCGAACACCCCCAGTTGGTAAGACTAAAAATCATTCAAAAATTGAAGTACCAAACCAAGGCCAAGTTTTCCCAAAGAACCACACAAAGGGTCAATGTCTCATCGCATGCCACAAGCATTGAATTAATGGATCTCATTCTTCTTCCTAATAATTCCATATGATATATGAGACTAACATTGATAAGAATTTATCACTTGACCAAAAAAGCATCGATAAGGATTTGGTTCTCATATGAAGTTGCATTGTTGCTCTCTTGATTCTCGAATCTCAAGTATAAGTTGACCAATCAAAGGGCCATAGAAATCAACCACTTATCTCAAAATGGTTCTCTAAATATACTTTGTAAAAATATATTCAGTATTCATATCCTATTAAAGATAAGAAATGGGCTTGTCATTTTTATATCTTGTAAGATCTTCAGAGGATTTGAAAAGTACAAACTGATAAAAGATACATTTCAACGGATAAAATATTTCAATGCATTGCCACAACCATAATTTGCTGCTTTCTTAGGAAGAACCGATACTTTTCTTATGGTCAGTTGTTCACGGATTAATTGGTTTGATCCAATTCTATGATGAATTAAAAATACGTCAGTGTTTTCGATTTTAAAATTTTAAGAATCAAATTGAATCGCAAAATCTTTAGAACAAAATCAGAATCAAGTTCATTTGTTTTCATATATCTTAACTATTAAATTATGCTAGAATTTTAAGACACGTGAATCTCGAGAAATGATTCAATATTAAGAATAAATTAAAACATCAACCATTTCATATTATTTTTAATTTTTAGTAATACTACAAACTCAAATTTTTTACTAAGAATTATCAATCAATGGTCTAGATTTATTATATATATAGACTCATACCACACAACACTAATTTAATTTCCATCACACAATTACAATTGGATAAAATCCTTTGATAGTGTTTTTTAGGCATTTAGACTTTTTGTTTCATTTTTGTAGAAACAGTTTCAAAATTTGAAAATATTTTTTTATTTTTATTGTTTTTTACAAAACAGAGTTATTTTTGGAAGAATATAAAATTAAAAATAATTAGTGAAATATATATATATATATATATATTTTTTTTTGAATCAATAAAAAAAAGGACGCTCTGAGGTGTTATCACGATATCCGTGAGTCCAGGTCCCGGAATAACCGGTTGTCGGCCTGATTTAACTCAATCTATAAGAAATGATCCACCACTAGAGCACCATTGAAGCTCATCAACCATCCTCTAAGAGGGTCAAGTTTCGATTGATGTACAACGCAAGGTCTCAAAATAGAGCCACTGGAAAATTTAGCATTTCGCACCCTCCACAAGTCGAACTTAATTCATTGCTATGGAAAGTCAATGCCTTCATCATTGAGCCACCAATCCCCCACAGTAATTAGCGAAATAGTTCATCAAATTTATTTATTTATTTATTTTTTAAAATAGAGACAAAAAGTAAATGAAGTACAAAACCCAGCCCACGCGGTCCTATGGTGCATTATTATATTGGCAAACGATAAGATCAACAACATAAACAAGATCATGAAAATCTTTGTCCTTTTGACTTGGGAGCAAAAACACCACCAATGCATTGTTTTTCTATGCTATGCCGGTCCAAACAGCTATTAGTGTTGCCAAACCTGACCATAGCTATAGCCTATGTTAGAATTTTAAGAAAACCTAACATTGTTTTTCTATGCTATGCAAGTCCAAGCAGCTATTAGTGTTGCCAAACCTGACCATAGCTATAGCCTATGTTAGAATTTTAAGAAAACATAGCAATGGAGTAGATGATTTTCTTTGTTATAACCTAAGAGGACGTGACACTTTGATAAGATTTTGCGGCATCGGTTATGAGGTTTCAGGATTTATTCTTCTCGGAGTTACTCACTCGGGTGATGACACATATGGTTCGTAGGACGAATTTTTTAAATTTAAGTAAATCGTACTCAGTGTCAAGAATATAAGTTTGAATTTTCATATGTGTGCGAGTCTGTGACTTACCTCTACATGGTTAAGTGACTCTGTAATGTAACATCCATTAAAGGTGACTTCTGGGATCTCAGCTCCTTATAAGGTCTAATCTCAAAGATTACCGATCTTTTGATTTTCTATGTTATAAACTCAAAAAAAATTATTCTAATTTTTATTAAGAAATATTAATAGGTGGTCTAAATTTGTTGTATATATGAACTCTACACTACACTAATTAAATTTCAACTATACACATAAATTCATGATAATTTTCTTGCCATTTTTTTGGGATAGTAGGGTTTCCTTACTTTCATCATTTTCGTCCCTTTCTCTAATGCATAAATATGCCAAGAAAATCAAGGGTAACACAACAATAGATTCTCCAATGCTAATTAGGAAATTTGGACGTTGATTTGGACGTTGGTTAAACACTTCTGTATATATAAACTTTGCAATACACTAATTAAATTTCAACTATACACATGAATTCATGATAATTTTCTTGCCATTTTTTTGGGATAGTAGAGTTTCCTTACTTTCATCGTTTTCATCCCTTTCTCTAATGCATAAATATGCCAAGAAAATCAAGGGCAACATAACAATAGATTCTCCAATGCTAATTAGGAAATTTGGACGTTGATTTGGACATTGGTTAAACACTCCACATTGGTTAAACACCCCCCAGTATACCTCCTTAGTAGAGTATGAGATTCAATTGATTTATTAAAGAATTTTAATTTGGGTTAGTGTTAGTTATAATGTATTTTTATATATTGTGGGATTGTGAGTGTTTGGGAAGTTGTTATTTTAGTAAGCTATTTTAGTATGCTACAATATTTGTGTTTGGAAATATGGTTGGATTTTTTTGTAATTGGATGTGAGGTTTGTGAGAAAAAAAATAAAACGATTATAGATTTGATGTGACATTTTATCTTATTGGTTATTTTAGCATATTTTGTCTTTTTGTGAATTTTAACCCAAAAAGTAAAAAAATAGCATTTGCCAAACAAGGCCATTCATTTATTTGGTGAGGTCTTTCGTCTCCTTTATTTGTGATTATTTGGAATTCATTTAAGGGTGATTTGTGGGATCATTCGTGTCTCGTTTGTAATCATTTGAAAACTCTTAGTTGATAGTGGAATCAGATTTCAATCTCATAGACGTATCTCACATTGAGGGAGCCACATAAAAATTATTGTGTCGTTATTGATTTAATTTTTTCGCATTAATTTTTATTTCCATTGATTGATTTATTTGTGAAAAATCATCTATTTATCCTAACAACTAGTAACAGAGCTTACAGTTTATTTGAGTTTGTTTACTTATGTAAATCAATGGAAGGGAACGTGGGTCGTATATCTAGTTTCAATGGAAGTAATTGGGTAACTTAGAAAAGTAAAATGGAGGATCCATTATTTTGTAAAAATTTGTATAGACCTATTGAGTGTGATAGTGGCAAACTCAACGGTATGAAAGATGATGAATGGAAGAGACTTAATCGAAAAACCGTTGGTGTAATGGATTGATGACAGTGTGTTTCATTATGTTACTACTGAACTCCAACATATGATTTATGAAAAAAATTAGAAGGTTTTTATGACAGAAAATCAACCACAAATAAAACTTTTCTGTTTCGTAAGTTGGTTAATTTAAAATATAAAGAGGGCAACCCCATTCCGGAACATTTGAATGAAATAAAGAGTATTGTTAATCAACTTGCTTCTATAAAAATTGTTTTTGATGATGAGTTGCAGGCTTTGATGCTACTTAGTCCCTTACCTGAAAGTTGGGAGACTTTGGTTGTGACGATTAGTAATTCGGCGCCCAATGGAGTTGTCACATTGGCCTAAGTCACTAGTAGCTTATTGAATGAAAAAACTAAAAGAAAATCACCAGGTTCTTTTCATTCGGAGATATTTGTTGTGAGAGGCTAAAGCAAAAAATGGGGGAAGAGTAAGACTCTTTATGGTCGTGATCAAAGCCGTGACTAATCAAGAGATGATTCTTTTTGAAAGAAAGACATTCAGTGCCATTATTGTCATGAGAAATGGCACATGAAGCAGGAATGTCGAAAGCTCAAGAACAAAGAGAAAAGTGACAAAAGTGTAGGTAAGAAGTAAGAAGACACAACGGTGATTACTAATGATGGTGATCTCATGGTTGTTTGTGAAGATGATTGTGTCAATTTTGTGGGCCAAGAGAGCAATTGGGTGATTGATTCTGGTGCTTCTTTTCATACGACTTCTCAGGTTGATTTCTTTATTTCCTACACCAAAGGAGATTAAGGCTATGTGCGAATGGATAATGAAGGTTTGTCCAAGATTGTTGAAACAAATTTGGGTTGTAAGTTATTGCTTAAAGATGTGAGGCATGTTCCCGATATTCGCCTCAATTTGATCTCTATCGAGAAGTTAGATGATGAAGGCTACAATAACAAATTTGGTGATGGAAAATGGAAGCTCACAAAAGGTTTTTTGGTGGTGGCTAAATGTAAAAAGACTCGCACACTTTATTTGATGCAAGGAAAAATTTGTAAAGATATCGATGTATTTCAGGAACCGAATTGTGGCATAAGTGGCTTAGGTGCATGAGCGAAAAGCGGCTACAAGTTTTGTTCAAGAAAGAGCTTCCACCCAGTTTGAAAGGTACGCATCTTAAAACTTGTGTTCATTACTTGGCGGGTAAACAACATAAAGTTTTTTTTTTTATAAAAATGTTACTTCTAGAAAAAAAAATATTTTGGAGTTGATTCATTCGGATATTGGTGATCCTTTAAAAGTTAGAACACTTAGTGGTACACTTTATTTTGTTACTTTCATTGATGACTATTCAAGAAAAATTTGAGCTTTTGCACTACAAACTAAAGATCAAGTTCTAGATATGTTTAAGCATTTTCAGGCCATGGTCGAAAGAGAAATGGGGCAAAAATTGAAGTGCATCTGAACGGACAATGGTGGTAAATACATTGGGCCATTTGATGAGTATTGTCGCAGCCAAGGTATTCAGCATCAAAGGACAGTTAAAAGACTCCTCAACAAAATGGCGTTGCTGAGAGGATGAACCGCACTATTGTGGAAAGAATAAGGTGTTTGCTTTCACATTCTAAAATGCCAAGATCCTTTTGGGGTAAGGCAATGAGGACAGCGGTTGATGTGATCAGTTTATCTTCTTCATATCCTTTGAATAGTGATGTTCCTGAAAGAGTTTGGACTGGCAAAGATGTGTCTATGAGCACTTGAGAGTGTTTGGTTGCCCAGCCTTTGTTCACATTCCAAAGGATGAGAGGTCCAAGCTTGATAGCAAGTCAGGACAAAGCATTTTTCTTGGCTATGGGTGTGATGAGTTTGGTTATAGATTATGGAATCTAGTCGATAAGAAAGTTATTCGAAGCTATGATGTGTGTTTCTTGAAGACCAAACAATTAAAGACTTTAGCAAAGGTCATCAACCGGAACCAAAAATTAGTGATCTCATTGACATTGATCCATCTCCTTCGTCTTTGGTGGATGATGAAAATGAGAGAGATATGCAGCCCCCTCTTGAAGATGTAGATGATGATACTACTGCAAATGAAGTTGAGCCCAAAATTAAGGAAAAGCATCCAATTCAAGAACTGCCACCACAACTTGAGTTGAGGAAATCTACAAGGGACCGACAACTTCGAAAAAATATCCTCCCAATGAATTTGTGTTGATTTCAGATCAATGGGAGCTTGAGAGCTACCAAGAAGCAATTGAGCATACAAAGAAATGTGATTGGAAAAAAGGCATGAAAAAGGAAAAGAATTATGTTTAGTGCCGTAATCGGCCAATAATCCTGAGATTACCGAAGGCCTCTGAAAAAATTAAACAAATTAAGGGGCTAGCGGAAGCAAATACAAACATACAATATCCATAGAGCTCTACAGACATATATGGGACAGAAAGTTTAATACTTTATTTACATAATTATGACATCATCCTTGGGTGATAAGCAACAGACATGTTCAGACTTTAACAAAAGAAATGCAAAAAGGTCTTAAACATTGCTCAAAAATACTTGACCACTTCAAAATTGGAATCTCCTCGGGAGGCACAGTGGTTGACTGACCGAATGGACCTCCAGGCAATCATCACTGAGCCTGGTCACGCACCTGATTATCTACATACATAAATAATACAGTGAGCTAGAGCCTAATAAATAATAACAGAGTAAAGGGTTTTAATGAATGGTGTTCATATCAAATTCAGAAATCAGAATTTAGATTCAGAAATAGATCCATAGTCATATTCATATCATATTCATATTCAGATTTTACATATCATCATACGTGGTACATCCATTAGTGCTAACAAATCTAATGACCTATAATTATATGGGATGTTCTGATGACTTGTATGCACAATGACGTTCATAAAGATTTACTTGTCGATGACCCATAAAGGGACCTGATAACCCATAAAGAGACGCAAGATATCACATGATGCTAAGAATGTCACGAATACATTTTGGAAACTTGGACAATCATTGATTCATACAAAACATAACATTTCAAAAAACTGAACATTTCCTATCATCAGAAAATAATTAAAGTCAAACATAACTTTACAGAGTTATTACTCACGATTAGCTTCAAATGCAAAACAATGGATCAGACAGTTCAAATGGACTATAGCGCGTGATCTACACAAACATGTAACAGATACATAATAAAACACATAGTCAGAAAACACTTAACTCATTTCATTTCTATCTTGGTGTGTTTCTAATCTTTATCCTCATTATTATGTTGTAATTAAGGCTTAGGAATGCTTAAGATGCAGTGAGAATGCCAAGATGTAATTTGAAACACTTAGTTAAATTTGCTGAAAACAAGGTTTTCGCTCGAGCGCAACTTTGGTCGTTACAAAACTCTGCAAAATTATTGGTTACTTGATTTTTAGGCTTGAGCCAACTTTTTGTTGCTCAAGCCATAAATAATGCAAAACAGGGTTCGCTCGAGCGCAAGTTTTGCAGCTACCATTTAATTGTCTGTAGAACTTCTGGGAGCTTAATTTTTACGCTCGAGCACAACTTGCTACGCTTCAGCGAACCGGTCAAATTTTGGATTTTCCAGATTTATGTTTGAAGCTCCAAATATGATTCCAAAGGCTCAATGCTTGCAAGTTGGTACAAAAACATGGAAAACATTGTGTAACATGAAAACATTCTCAATTTGAAACCAATTGCTCAAAATCATGGACCAAATTCCCAAAATCAAGCTTAAATCATTGAAACCATACAAGATATGAATCGTACTCTTTTCTTTTCAAGACTCCCATGCATGAGATGAGAAGTGTTAGAACTATAGAATACCTTCAAAAATGTCAAGTTTAGCTTCATGCAGGTAAAAAATTTCATGAAATTCAAACTCAAGATGATGATTCATGCATGCATGTACACAATTATGCTCAATTCCTCCATAATCAAGATGATCCTAGCTTATACTTTCTAAATTCAAGCAAATGGTCCCAAAGCTTGGTGAATTCAACTCGTACATGGATTATCTACAAGAATTAAGTGTGGTTTCCATACCTAGAATGTGAATTTAAGTGTATCTTATCTCAAATCTTCAAGTCTCCCACAAGTTCCCTACAATTCTCTTCTCCCTCTCTCTCTAGAGTTGATTCTCCCTCACTTTCTCTCTAAAATCTCAGCCAAGGGTTAAATAATATGAGCTCAAACATGATTAAGGCCTTATATGGGTGTGATTAGCTTAGGCTAATTAAGCTTGCTTAGGAATAATTAATCCATTCAATTTTGATTAATTCTAATTATTTTATTCTAATTATTTCGATTTAAATCAAATTTCAATTAAAGCTACCATAAAATTCTAAAAATTCCAAATAATACATACGCATAGTAAATTTCATGTTCAGATGCAGATAATGCCTTTAATTAGTGTACCGAAATAGAATTCCAAACAGATATTCTTACTATAAACAAGTAAAAGCACAATTAACACAAAACACAAGCAATTATCTTAGATTTTCTTCTTAATTATTCATTAGGCATTCTTAATCATGGTTTAGTAGCTAATCACAGTTCGAGGTTATTACACTTATGATTTGGTGAAGTTGCCTAAAAGGAGGAAAATTCTGAAAAATAAATAGGTCTTTAAATTGAAGAATGATGGCAAGAATCTAAGATACAAGGCATGCCTTGTTGTGAAAGGTTTAGGGCAAAAGAAAGGTGTTGACTTTGATGAAATTTTCTTACTGGTTGTGAAGATATTTTCTATTCGGATTGTGCTTGAGATGGCCATAAGTATGAATCTTGAAGTTGAGCAACTTGATATGAAGATCGCATTACTTCATGGTGACCTTGAAGAAGAAATTTACATGGAGCAACTAGAGGGTTTTGTAAAGAGAGGGAAAAAGAAACAGAAATTTGTTTGTAAATTGAAGAAAAGTTTATATGGCCTC
This sequence comes from Camellia sinensis, assembly GCF_055761805.1. NCBI lineage: Eukaryota > Viridiplantae > Streptophyta > Magnoliopsida > Ericales > Theaceae > Camellia > Camellia sinensis. The sequence goes on from NC_138966.1 coordinate 101,608,219, forward strand.
AAGCAAGTGCTGTAACAATGGCACAAAAAATTGACTATTTCATGATGAATAATGGTTTCTCTAAAACCACTTCAAACCATGTGTATTTGTGAAAAAAATTTCAGATGACAAATTTACTATTCTTTTGCTTTATGTTAATGAAATGTTAATTGTTGTCACGACCCTAACCTGTCCCTATAGGTTTAGCGTCGTAACCGGCCAGTAATCATTGGATTACCGAAGGCCTCTTAACAATTAGCCTTATAGTTAGGGGCTGCAGAAGTAAATACATAAAAAGAAACATACATAGTCCATCGAGTTGTGCAGACATAAATGGGACTGATAATCTTAAACTTTTATAGACATACAAGTGACGTCAAAAGATACAGTATTTACACGTCACTTCATGTACATATAAAAGAAAAACTTGTCCATGGAGCAAAAGGAATAGTTTTATACATCCATAATAACACAGCCACAAGACTTGACTTGATCTGGAACCTCCTTGTGAGGCGTAAAAGGTGGCCGACAATACAAAAATGCTTCAGCCATCATCTTAAGCCTGATCACGAGTCTGCTCACCTACATACGTAATAAATAACTAGTGAGCAGAGGCCCAGTGAATAATAACAGAGTAAAGGGGTAAATAAATGATGTTCCATAACCATTTTTGAAACCAAAGTTTACGTTCATATTCTCATTCCACGCATATATATATATATATATATATATCAAAGTTCATGCTTAATCTTACATAGTGCATCTGTTAGTGCCAACAGATCACATACAAAACATTAAGGGTTATACTTGTCAGTTCCATATAGGAACCTCCGGCCAGGTACAGATAACTTGCCAATTCCATAAAGGAACCTTCGGACTGGGTACGGATAACTTGTCAGTTCCATAAAGGAATCTCCAGCGGGGTACAGATAACTTGCTAGTTGCATTAAGGAACCTCCGGACTGAGTACGGATAACTTTTCAGTTCCATAAAGGAACCTCCAACTGGGTACAGATAATTTGCCAGTTCCATTAAGGAACCTCCGGACTGGGTACGGATAACTTGTCAGTTCCATAAAGGAACCTCCGAACTGGGTACGGATAACTTGTCAGTTACATAAAGGAACCTCCAGCCGGGTACAGATAACTTGCCAGTTTTATTAAGGAACCTCCGATCTAGGTACATATAGCACACTTGAATCATAGCATAAAGATCACAACATTTGTCAGAGTTGGACAATCATTCATAGTACAGAACATAACATTTTGTAAAACAGATCTTATTTCATATACAGAAAATAATTTAACTTGAACATTGTTTTACTAAGTTATTACTCATAGATAATATATGCTCCAAGTAAACAAATAGAGTAGGCAATTCAGCTTCCTTGTAGCACGTGACCTACACAACATAACAGATACATACATTGAAACACACGTTCGAATTATACATAACTTATTTCATTTGTTCTTAGTGTGTTTCTACCATTTATCCTCATTATGGTGACTTAATCTTAGCCTAAGAATGCTTAGGATGAAATGAGGATGTAAAATGGCACTTGAAAACATTTTTCAAAACTTGCTGAAAACAGGGTCCACGCTCGAGCGTAAATTTCCTTGCTCGAGCGGACATGCAAAATGTGAGGGCTCACTCGATCGTAACTTCCTTCGCTCGAGCGGTCTGTAAACTTTGAAAAAGTACTAGTTGCTTGTTTTTCACGCTCGACGGACGCTCGATCCTCGTTTGAGCGTGAGACTCAGACCCTCGCTCGAGTGTGACTCTTGTTACTCGAGCGTGCTGCAAAACACAAGAACTTCTGAGGGCTTGTATTTTAAGCTCGAGCGTACTTTAGGTCGCTCGAGCAAAAGTGCACGCACTCAGAGTGGTCGTTCGAGCGTGGATTCCTATGCTCGAGCGTAGATGCAAATTCTAGGATTTTCAGATTTGTTCCCAAAACTCAAACCTCAAACTTTAAGCATCCAAACTTTATTTTTCTAGGCTAAAACTTAAGGAACACTTAGAAGTTCATAATACATCATGAATTAAGGATCTTTTCAAGAAATCATGGCCAAATAGCTTGCCAATTGTGCAATTCAACTTAAAATTCATGAATGATCCATAAAACACGACATGAATGAATTTCTTTGACCTTAAGCTTCTTAAAACATGATCAAATGTTACAAAACAACTTGAGACTTGATGACTTCCCAAAGTTAAGGTGAATTTAAGACATGCATGAGGGAATTCTTGGAAATTCAACTCAAAATGTGAGAAAATATGCATGCATGTATGGAATGACTCAATTCTCTTTAATTCTAACTCTATTCTTGTATCAACCAACCTAATTCATTAGAGTTCAAGTCCTATACATCATAATTGTACACTCTAGGGGTTGAATTGTTACCTAGACTTCCCAAAATGTGTGTTAGGAGTTGAATTCTTGAGTTTCCAAGCCCAACGCCTTCAATCTCTAGCAAGATCCTCTCAATCGCAAGTGTTGACATCCAATCTCACTCTTAGTCTCTTTCTTCCTCTCTCTCACGTTGTAACTCTCGGTGGCTTAAAGATGATATCAAAAAGAGGCTTAAGTGGGGTGTATAAGCCTTATGTAGGCTTGGGTAAAAGTGTAATTAATTAAGGCCAAATAAGTGGACATTAAGTTAATCTAATTAAATCGTTCCGATTTGAATTTCGATTGAACCTACCATAAATTCCTAAAAATTCTAAATGACACGTAACCGAAGTCAATTTCTGAATCGGATGTCATTAAGACCTTCAATTTGCAAATCAAAATAGAATTATGAACAGATTTTCCCATGCTAAACAGAAAAGAAACACATATAAGGCAACATGTGATGCAAAATTTCATTTTAATCTCTTATTAGACATAATTAAGCATGGATTAACCTTAATCATGGGTCGGGGTTATTATAATTATGGGTCAAGATTCTATCATGATTAACAAGTTGAAGTTAGAATTAAGCAAATCTTTTGCTATGAAAAATTTGGGCCCGGCAAAGCAAATACTTGGTATGAAAATTGTTCGAGATCACAAAAAGGGGCTAATTTGGTTATCTCAAGAAAGCTACATTGAAAAAGTTCTTGAGAGATTCAACATGGATATAGCAAAGCCAGTTGGTTGTCTACTTGTAGGTCTGTAGACACCCTATTTTTGACCGCCTTTAAGACTTGGGCGCCTTAGTTGATTACTCAATGATAAAAGTTATGCTATGCAAAAGTTCAATTTCTTCAGCAAGAGGAGCTTCAAATCCCAACCTTACACCCCATTTTGGGACCAAAACTTTTTTGACCAAAATTATTTTAGACCTTAAAACCTTCTCTTTCAAAACATTTTTCCCAAAAGTTTCTATGATGTTCCGAGGGTCGCATTTCGTTAAATATTGCGCTTTTCGATAAACTGGGCAAGGACAAAGTGGAAATAAATGAAAAAGAGGTGAACTCTTTGAAAAATCTTTCAAAACATCTTATTTTTGGGTTTGGAGTTGAAGAAAATGGGAGAGGATGGAAGAAAACTAGTTTGGAAGAAGTTAGGCATCAATCCGGTTAGAGCCAAAACTGAGCAACCTTCACTAAAATAGGCATATCTCTTAGCACACTTAGAATTTAGATATGAGGCTGCCACCATTGGAAAGTAGACTTCTAGGGCTTTAATTTAGACTCGTGAATGACCTGCAACGGAGTTCGGATGAAGGAGATATACCCATTTGAAGTTGAACCAAGAAGCAAATTTTTCTGTGGCCGATAGGTGGCCGACAATTACCATTTGTGGACGGCAGGCCACTACTTTTGGCTGGTCGACCACTCGTGTAAAGCCCAAATATTTTGGCCAGCTGTCCTCCAAATGCTCCAGTTGCCCTAATTCAGATATTTTTGACTGAAACTCATATATTTTTGTATATAGAGGACCTTCTCTCTTGGTTTCAAGGTTAGAAAAATTTTGGGAGTCTCTCTCTCTAAATCCTCTCTCTCTCTCTTGAACTTTTGTGCATACAAGTGTAGATACATTTCAAGTTTGCCTATCAACCCTCAACAAAGTTGCTTATCTTTGGGATGAGGTTGCTTGAGACCCTCTTTGAGCTCTAAAAGGTGGTCTTGGTTTGGTTTATTTCCTCGTTTGTGTCTTGGCTTCAAGAGGTATAACACTCTCCTTTTATACTTATTTTGCATACTTGCTTTGCCATCTTTTTCAACTGTTTTGGGGCTGGTTTTGAACTTTTAAAACCTTTGTTTTTGTGGCCTAAAAGTGTTGGTTTGAGGCCATTTTCAATTAAGGGGTGGTTCACCCTTCTTGCTTCTTAGTTTGTAAAGTTTTTGTGCCTTTGTTCATCACTTTCAAACTAATTTTTTTGGGCCTTTTAACCACTGAATTTTATAGGTTTTTCAGTGGCAAAAAACTCATTTTGAAGTCCAAAATTTGAGGGTTTAGCCTCCCCTTCTTGTGTCTTGTTTGCATGCCTAGTTAGCCTCAGATATTAGCTTAAAGTTTTAGCTTTTTGTGGCTTAAGTCCAGCATGTTTTACACTTTATTTTGAACTGTTTTGCCGCTGTTTTGGCTGTTTGGTGCCTTTTGAGTCTTGTGTTGCATAGTTGTAGTGTAAGCCCTTTCACTAGCTTGGTGTTTTAAGGCTTTAACCACCATTGATTTGAGTTGATTGCATGTTTTAATGCTTTTAGTCACCTAATTTCAGCACTTATAATATCTGCAATCTCCCTCATTTCTTCACTTTTTCATTTGCTTTGAGAGTTGTTTCAACCTTAGGGTTGTTTAAGCTTGAGATTGAGACTCATGCTTAATGATTTAATCCTCTTTGAGGGTTCATTACCAACGGCATGAAGCTTTTCTCATGCCTTAAGCTATCCTTTGGTTGACACTTCTTTCACCTTAAAAGACACTCACCAATGGACTAATTGATTAAATAATGATTTGGTAATTAAAATATGTAAACAAAATCAGCAAGTAAAATAGGCAAGATAAACATTCTTTGTGTTGCATTGCATGTGTTCAAATCGGACGTTAGTTTGAACACAAGGAAAATGGAACATTTCATACTCAAAAGTGATGAAATGTGCCATTTTCCTAGGTCTCTATTGCCCTTGATCATGCATGACAGGGGGATGGTCATTTGAGTCTTATTTTGCATTTATTAAACTTGTACAAACTTGATTTTTTGGCCATCACACAATAAAATTGCTTGGTTAATAGTTTGAGAGCCAAGAGTATCACTCCTTTGAACTTGTTTGATGATAAGGAGGGTAACAGTACAAACAAACCTTCAAAAAGTACACTGTTTGACTCTGTTTGCTCTCTATTGCAGTAAGGAAGTCCAAGCTAGTGGTGGCCGTCGCTGACTGGCCACCATTGTTGGCCGACCGATCATCAGCAGTGGCCGACTGGCCCCCCTGTCAACCACCAATGCAAATTTAACAGTGTGCTTTTGAGCCAAAACAGAGTTGATCTAGAAAATGAGGAAGTGTAAGTGCTTATGTGCAAACATAAGCGTTCAGCAGCAAAACAGTGACCTTTCGGGTGAAAATCGAGCACGTGCATGAGCCTCCCTAGCATTTAAAGCGTATTTAATGTTTAAATATCTAGCTTAAATATGTGTTGTAATTGATTAGTTGTAGCTAATTAAGTGTTGTAAATAATTAGTTAGTTTAACTAGTTATTTGATTTCGTTTTATAATTAATTAACTAGAATAGTTAATTAATTCGAGTTTTGTAATAATTAGTTAGCTTAATTAGCCTAGTTAGCTAGTTAGCTTATTCATTCGGACCTTCCTTCGCGAGGACGTAATGTTGTAATAAGTGTGTGTGCGTGCGTGTATGTTTTTCAACCCCACGTCTTTCTCCCTTTTATTTAATCGCTTTTGATGGTTAGATTAGGGACATATTTCAATTAGCATATCACATGCTTGCATCCATTTATTCGTATTGCATGCACCGAGGCTCGGCGCATCATTTAAACTGCATTGCCATTTCAATATCTTCTTTGAATACGTGTTTAATCGCATGTTATTCAAATTGATCCATATGTCATATTAGTAGCTAAGCCTATTAATTGCATAATTACATGTGTTGCATTAGACGCTTTGTATAGTTAGGAAATATGCATTTTTTCTAACTTTGTCTTCTTCACTCGGAGTACTAGGTAAGTTTTTATGCTTTAGCATACTTGCATGAATGTGAATGTTGCCATGATTAGCATGCTTTCCATGAGGCTAAATGCTTACTTGATAAACTGCTTGAATGGCTGTGGATGAAGGCTTGTTGTTGAATTGGAACGATTCAACGAATATGCGTTATTAAGCCCACTTTGTTGAGTGACAAATCAGTTTTAAGCCCACTATGTTTGGTAGCAAATCCGCAAACTTTAAACCCACTTGAGGTGGCAAATTCAAACCATTTTCGCAAACAAACTTGAATTGAATTGTTCCAAATTAAGCAAACTAGTCCATACTTGCTTGTGCGCATCATATAGTAAGGTGCTTAATAACCAGAATAAGAGCACATAATGTTTATAAGAAATCATATCATGATTAGTTGAAGCCGATCTTTGATCGGGTGAGTAGAGGTGCTCAATTCATGACCTTCCCCTCTCGTACCTAAGTTCCCGAGCCGAGACAACTTTAGTGATGACAGACACGTGACCTTTGGCACGAGTCATGGGTTCCCTAAATTTCTCCAAAAATAAAATATTGAGGTGGCGAATCTGTATCTGGTAAAGCAGTCCAATTTTGACATTTTTGATTCAAAATCAATTTTCCAAAATGATTTGCCAAATTTGGACTCTTTGGTGATTATCAATTTCACATTGCGCTTGTGAGATTAGATTTAGAACCACAGGAGTCTGAACTGTAGGGCTTTCTTTCAAACCTTTCAAAAGGGGGCGCAAAAAAGGCGAGCTACTGGGTCACTTTAAGCCTAGTTCAAATCAATGTCTTACAAGTGAAAAAGACAAGGAAGAGATGCTGAAAATTCCTTATACTTCAACGGTTAGTTCTTTGATATACGCCATGGTTTGTACAAAGCTGGATATTGCTCATGCCGTTGGTATGGTCAGTCAGTTTCTCTCTAATCCGGGAAAAGAACATTGGGCAGTGGTGAAATGGATTCTAAGGTATCTTTGAGGGACTTCGAAGGTGTGTTTGTATTTTGGGAATGATAAACCGATACTTGATGGGTTCACAAATTCCGACATGACCGATGATATTGATTCTAGGAAATCTACTTCGAGGTATATGATGACTTTTGCAGGGAAAGCTATGGCATGGCAATCTAAATTACAAAATGTGTTGCTCTCTCAACTACTAAAGCTGAATTTATCGCCATTACAGAAACTTGCAAGGAAGAGCTATGGTTGAAGAACTTTTTGTAAGAGTTGAGTTTGAAGCAAGAGAGGTATGTACTTTATTGTGATAGTCAAAGTGCTATTCATTTCAGTAAAAATTTCACTTTTCATTCAAGATCGAAACTCATTGATGTGAGATACTATTGGATTCGTGATGTGTTAAATTCGAAGTTGTTGCAACTCAAAAGAGTTCATATAGATGATAATATTTCAGATATGTTGACTAAGACTTTGTCGAGCGACAAACATTTGAAGTGTCGAACTTTTGCAGGTATAGTCGATGTCTCCACCTAAGTCGATAGGGGGAGAATTGTTGGGTATGCCTCCTTAATGGAGTATGGAACCCAATTAATTTATTAAAGAATTTTAATTTGAATTGGTGTTGGTTATAATATATTTTTATATATTATATTTGACTTTTGGAGGTCTAATGGGTATTCTTAATCTGTTTGGTAACAGTTAAGGTTTTGATAAAAAGCCCAAAAATCAACAATATCTTTTTTTATTATTTTATTATTTTTTTTTTTTCAGAAAGGTGCAGCAACTTTTTTTGATCAATTTGGTGGTGTTTTGCTTGGTTATACAAAGAAGTAGTTTTGGTAGTGCATTGGCTTAAGTCTTAAAGGAAACTCTCTGCTACTCTATTTATACTTCGAAGGCTTCTCTGTTTGGGTACATCTTTGGTTGGTTTGGTGAAGCTGATTTAAGTCTATTATATTGGGTCTTCTGCAATCTATTTCGAAGACAATTTGTTCATCTATTTGGTGAGGTTTTCCCTCTTGTTTATTTGTGATTATTTGAAATTCACTTAAAGGTGGTTTGTGAGATCATTCGTGTTTCGTTTGTAATCGTTTGAAAACTCTTGGTTGATAGTAGAATCAGATTTCAAACATTGAGGAAACTACGTAAAAATTCTTGTGTCGTTGATTTAATTTTTTTGTATTAATTTTTATTTCCATTAATTGATTTATTTGTGAGAAATCACCTATTTTCCCTAACATTCCTCTCTAATTTGGATATTTGAACTGAACATCCTATGTGACCAACAGATGCTCAGTACTTTCTGTAAAGGATTCAAATTTGTCTACCTACTTAGAAACCTAATATTAGATATAAGTTAAAAAATGGGAAATTGACCAGTAAATCTCATTTTGTAAACTTGTAATCCATAAGGCCCTAAATATTTTTTTGGTGAATGAGTGGCTCTTTAAATTATTTATTGACTATTTTGTCATTATTAGTATAGTTGGGGACAGGTGATGTGGTTATGCATGAGGAATGTGGTGAGGTGTTTGTGTGTCACGTTATTCGAAAAACACACTAATAGCTTTTTAATGTTTGATTGTTTTTAACACGCACAGTATAAGACGTAAATTCCTTACTAATTGTTTTTTGGCGTGTGAAGTGAAGTCAATCAAATTTAGTCCGCCACATTAGAGTATTACATGTCACGTTTGGGAAAAGTATACTAAGCAGTTTTAATTTTTTTAGAGTGTCACAACATACTCACCACATTATCATATTTGAAAAAAGTATACTAAGAAGTATTTATTTTTTCTAGCGTGTCACATCATGCCCACCATGTTGTCACATTTAAGAAAAGTACACTAAGGAGTGTTTATTTTTTCTGGCGTGTCTCATCATTGGAGTGTCACTTTAATACCTGTCACATTAGAATATCACACCATACCTGTCACACATTCTAAAAAAAAAAAAAAACAAATTTTCTCAATTAACTAGTGAGGGTATATCTCTCTAACCAATACCTATCCACGTTTGAAAAAGAACTTACCACTCAATCAACCATTTAAAACGTGAGACCAAATGGTATAGAAGTTTCCAAAATAGAACTTTCTAATAAATTTTCCTTAAAAAATCACTTAATAAGTTAATAAGTAGACAAAAGCTATATTTTTAATTTAAAAAAAAAAAAAAAAAATGGAGAAGCTCCGAGATAGCACAATCTAAGTGCTAGGACAACACGCATCAGTCCATATTGGGATTGAAGAGAAATTGTTCTCCCAAAAACAAAAAAATAGACTTGCTAAATTTAGGGTTTTAATTTCAATGATAAAGCTGGAGAAATCTCAGCCGTTCACCCAAAATTCAAAGGGTTAGATCATCTCCATTTGCTTTTAATAAGAAAATACACAATTTCCCCCCTCTTTTTCATTCCAGCTTTACATTCTTTCAAGTTTCACGGACTGGAATTTCTCCAACTTCATTTCTAAAATTGTAACTCTGATTCAACAAATCCATATTCAAAAAGAATATGGTGGTTTTGGAAGGTTTTGTTTGGGAATCAGATTGTGGTTGAGAACCAATGGTGTTTTTTTTTTTTTTTTTTTTTTTTTTTTTTTTTTTTTAATTTAAAAAAAAAAATTGATGGGGGGGTCACAAAATTATTAAAGAGGCGTGACATTGTTGGCTTCCTTTAAACTTAGTCGATAACCAATTACCAAACTGCCATTTTTACTTTGGAGGAGGTACAACATACATACAATGAATATCAACGTTTACATGCAAATGTGGTTTGCTTTTGCTAGCTACTCTATATATAGTGTTGCTATAAATAAACCATATTGCCAGTCTATGTTACAAGTTTCACAAAACCTAGCATTTGTAGCATTTTTTTCATTGTATCACTTGTCTCTATAAATCTTTTAATGTCGGTAAGCCAGCCTTTCAATTTTTCTTTTTGGCTTCTGGTTGTTTTCGTCGTTTTGTGACTATTTATTTTAGAAAGAATGTAACATAGAATCTTTATTCTTACATTTAGTTTTGTTTTAAAAAAAATGATAAAAAATACATTGCAAATGAAATAATCATTCAACATTTTAAGTGAATGATCATTTTACTTTTGTTTTAGAGAAGCAAACATAGCATTATTGAATACCTATGTGATCATTTAGTAGTACCCAAATTTTGGATCCTTCGTTAAGTTTCATAGCTTCTTCAACTATTAATTTGTATTCATCAAATTCTGTAGGGTATTATTTTTTCATTGTTGAGGTTTTGAGTTTGACTTCACTGCAAATAGATGAGTTTGTGATCAATAGAATGGTGGATTTCTAAATTGAATTTTAAAAATTTTTTCGCTAACTGTGTCGGTCATGAAAAATAGTCCCAGAGATCTGTTTTATAAATCTTCCCTTCAAACTCAAAAAATCTCTTCAAGTGATCAAAAGTGTCCACTTTTTAGTAGATGAGAATAGGATAAAATGTATTATCTCAATTCTTCTTTTCGTCGGATTCCCAAATAGCAATAGTAATACAACTAGAGCTATGAAACCTATCTCTAGAGCGGGGCTAAGCACACAGATGGAGAAAAAAAGAACGGACTTTGAATGAGATTCTCCATAGAGTTGTTTTGAAAAGTTAGTTAAAAATTGATTTTTTGATTTTTGTTTATTTTTTTGCGAGTAAAAAATATAAAAATTGATGTGACTCAAAACGGGTTAAAAATTAAAAGTTGACTTTTATTAACCAGCTTCCCAAAGTGTCCATATTAGTGTATGGATTGGGTTTCTCTCCAATTCGTGATCGAGCTGAATGGTACCACCATGAATCTCGTTTCAATAATATGAACCGTTGAATGTGTAGAACCGTTGAATGTGTAGAACTCGTCGAATATTATATGCTTGTAAAAATCACGTTAATTGGATATTGATAGCTATCTCATTGGATCAGATTTCTGTCAATCGTTTATTTTTTCACAATTTATTTTTTTTTTATATACAAAACTGATTTGATCACGTAACTATCGATATCCGATCAACGTGATTTTTTACAGGTATATAGTACTCGACGAGTTCTACACATTTACGATTCAGATTATCAAAATGAGACCCATGGTAGACTCTCACAGACCCCACATTACCCTTATATCCGATCACGGACTGGAGGGAAGCCCTTAGTGTATATAATACATATAATTTGTTTAATTTTATTTTTGTTTAAATAAAAAATGCATCTAAGAAGGAAAATGTACTCACTAAGATTTAATGCGTCAACGCGCTTCAGTACTTATGTCATCGCTTGTGTCAGTGCTTACATCAGTTTATATATCATCACACGTGTCTACTCTTGGGCAATAATATGTCAACACATGCATCATTGCTTATGTCAGCACCTGCATCAGCGCTTGTCTCATTACTCGTGTCGGTGCGTGTGGGTGATGTGGCACCAGCTTTTTGCGCATACGATCTACGCGTCGCCTTCTTTCTCTCTTGCGAGGTTCATTTTGGCACTATTTGACTCGATTGTTCGAGAGGAATCCAATGATGGTCTTAGTTTTGGCATTCGACAAGTCAAAAAAGTGAGAAAATGTACTCCCAAGATTTAAATCTAGAATATAATGAGTAAATGTTAAGGTTGTGTTTGAATATTGAATTTGTACAAATTTGTGGAAAAATAAGAAAGAAAAAAAAATACTTATGCTATCTTTTTTTCACTTTTTCCTTTTCTTTCCTCTTTTCTCCATAAATCCATCGTCTAAACATGGTACAAGTGTTTGTTAATTCAACTATAAATATATTAATTATTAAATTTATAACATTAAATTTTTTAAAAATAATATATGAGTTTGTTGAACTTTTGCGTAGGGGTGAGCATGGTTCGGATTGGACCGGATTGGGGTAAAACCAGGACCAATCCGTTATTTACGGTTCCTGAAAAATTGGAACCAATCCAATCCGTTTAAATCATGGAACCAATCCGAACCAATCCATTTAAATACGGATTGGATCGGTTTAGGACCACGGATTCACATTATTAAATAACAAAAAAATATATATAACACTTTAATTTCATAAAAATATAAACATAGAGCTATATTAGTTCCACAATAGTAACATCTATTTCTATAATAGCGATATACTGTGCTAGAATTTAAACAACCATAAGAAAACTGGTTTCACCATAAGTATTTAGACCATTACAAATTAAAACTAAAAACTAACAAACAAAAGTAATAAAAGAATATATTATACGGTTTTAGGTTTGAGTTTAGATTTTATATAGAATAAGAGAAGATACTATGGGGGAGAATGTATAATAAAAATATATACTATTTGTATACGGTCCGGATCGGTTCCAATCCGGAACCGTGGGGTTCAATCCGGAACCAATCCGTGTACTACGGATTTTTAATTTTTCAATCCGGAACCGAACCACGGATTCAAAAAACCAATCCAAACCTATCGGATTGGACTGGACTGGATCGGATTACGGATTTCACGGATTCCTTGCTCAGCCCTAAGTTTTGCGCATTATGTCGAGGCAACCAGGCTCGGCCATGTGATTATTTTATTTGTCTAGCCTAGGCCCAGTTTGGCTCTAGCGATGCCCCACACTTAGATGTTGTCGTGTTGGAGTTTTTACATAATTGAATTTCTAATTTAATGTATTCATATTTTTTTGGGAGTATTCTCGTGATATTTATAAATTATTTCCTACTAATTGACAAAATAAATTACTATTATTTTTATTAAATTCTTAAGGTGACACTTACATTTGATAGTGATTTTTTTTTTTTCTTTGAAATTTTTTTGTTTGTTGTTATTTTGAGTTGTACTAGCTTAGGGTTCGTTTAGAATGTATTTTTTGACTTTTATGAGAGAAAAAATTAAATAATTATAATTTAAATGTGATATTTTATCTTATTAACTTTTTAATTTATTTTATTATTTTGTGACTAAAGATTGAGATGCCAAACAAAGGCTTAGGTGCCCTCTAATACAAATTTGAACGAACCACCGAAGCAGCCCGACCCAGAATGTGGCTTCTATTCTCTTTTTCATGTGTCAACTTGTAAATTAACATTACTGGGCCTATTAGGGCCCAATTAGACTTTGCATAGGGCTATGCATGCGCATTATAAGGACTAAAATTAATGTTTGGTTTGAATTTTCATTTGGTATTTTTTTTTCTTTATTTTTAGTCATTATTCAAAAAATTTAATTGATTTAAAAAACCTAATTTAGATATACTTAAAAAGTAAAATATTTATAAATAAATCTTTAAAAAAATAAAAATGTACTTTTTTTTGTATTTTTTAGTATTTAGCAAATTTTTAAATTATTTTTTTTATAAATTTTGTATTTTGTAAGTGTATCTAGATTAAGTAGTTTTAAAAAATTACTAAAATTTAAAAAAAAAAAAAGATTAAAAAGTCAAAATTTATTTTTAAAATTTTCAAAACAAACAAAAGAGGACTTCACAAGCCCAATCCTAATCTCTCTCTACCTTTTTGAGGATAAATTGCACTTTTTACCCTTAAATATTTTTCAAAATTTTATTTTGATCTCTCAACTTTCGATTGCGACGATTAAGTGATCAAATTTAATCATGTTTCAATGTGATTTTCCTTTCATTTAACTTTACAATTTTAAATAAAAAGTAGTCATGAAAAGGCCCATGTGAGCACATTTTAAGACCATTATTGGGAAGAAAAAAAAAATGAGTGAAATATTACATTTTTATGTTCCAATTATTACTAAAATTTTATATTAGTCTTTTACGTTTTAGCTTTTTACTCAAATTTCAAATAGTGAGATGACTAGTAAACTGTATTGTAATACGAATTATAATTTAAATGAACATGTCAAAAAAACTACCTAAAAGCTGTTGTTAGTGTGTTACAAATGTGCAAAAATTATATTGAAATATACATATAAAACTATGTAAAAGTATTTTGAGATATCTAAATTGTGTATTGAGGTCTTGTTTGAGAACATATTATTTTAGTAGCCTTTTGATTCTTTTACGAAAAGATGTGCAAAAAAGTAGAGAGAGTAATGCGACAACTTATAGTGACTTTTTGATTTTTTGACTAAAGTATATAGTTGACGAACGAGACCTGAAATTATAAATATTTTAGTAATATGTGATACTTGTTGACAACCACAAGAGATGTTATTAGGAGGACCTAAGTCTAAATATTTCATTGTTACAATTAAAATATGGTAAACCAAAGCGAAATTAAGATGAAATATCGAGGGTTAGAAATGTAATTTATTTATTTTTTCACATACTCCTCTCTTTAACTATTTTCAACCATTGCCCACTATTACTATGACCACCGCTTACAACTTGCTGCTAACCGATCTTTTTACTAATGAGTTATGGCTACCTTTTAGTAACTTTTCATTGACTAGTCGACTATTGTCGTGACTTTCGGTTACCTTTTGGCAACCCTCCAACAATCTCATGACGTTTAGCAATATTGTGACCACCAACTCTAACAACCACATCAATCCACCCTTAATTATCATCTCAACTATAATCGAACATTTATTTATTTTTGTTTTCATTTATAATAACAAGTGATCCCTTGCTTGATTTGTAATTTTTTCTCGATGTCCTTAGTATTATGGATGCTCACAGATCCGATTAATCTATCAAAATCGACCAATACGACCAAATTCACCTATTTTAAGCGATTTTGATAGCATAGGCAAATGGATGCAAATGAAAATTTTCTAAAACTGTCAACCCAACTTGTTAACCTCCTTTAAGAAAATAATGTTAAAAAAAAGAACATTTTACTAGTAATAATATCAACTATTTTATGAAATATGAAAGTTTGGCTTTTATTTTAATTATAAAAAATTTTGAACTCCAATAAGAATCAAATTTGTAAAAACAATACTCTAAAAATAGTTCTAAAAAAAATAAAATAAAGCGTCAAATATATTTATGTCTATCTGTGTGAGTAATTTTCTGACCACACTACCCGCTTAGTAACCAGCTAGAGAGCACCAGCAGAATAGATGGCACCTGACTGACCTGCAACAGAAATATAAGAATCCCGCGGTGGTTCGTCCACCCGGGGGCACTCCGACGATCAAGTCAGTATATCTCTCAAAGATAATCAAGTACTAAACTCACAAGCTTGAGTATCAAAAGCATACCTTAGACCCATGGGGGTGCCTCTCTTTTATAGCCAACATAAACCTAGTCCCAATAGAAGCCTAACTTCTATGGACTCAGGATTACTACTAATCTTGGACTCCCAGTAAGATTAGGATAAACTCTCTAAGAGTCTTATATTTACCCAAACTGAAGTCTTCTCCCAATCTAGGACTCTTGTCCATATCTAGGTTGAGTTCCCTCTTTATTCTAGGACTCTTGTCCTTTATCCGCTTATCTCGGATTCCGATATCTTCGGAGATAACCTCGGCCTTGTCGAGATCACCTCAGCGTCACGACCAGGACACGTGGCACCTCGGCTGACACGTCGGCGTCACCTTGCTACGTGTTGGTACTCAGAAAATATATCCCCACAACTGCCCCCTAGGTTCTATTACCTCGGCATTCTGAGGTGATGGAACCTACATTGTTCGTTCATCTGTGCCCCTCTGTCCGAGATCAAACTCGCCGATCTCGAAGTTTTACTGTCCACTGGTGTCAAGAATCAAGTTTCATGTTTTCCAAGCTGCTTGAAATCGCACCTCCTAGCAGAGGTTCTGGTTCCATTAATTTGTAAACTCCAAGAGCTTTGCAACTGCTTCACTCACACTCTCTGGTGAGTTCCCAATTTCCAGTCATCTATTTGACTCCGACGATTTTCATATCAGCGTTCATTTCACTTTGTAGGTTCATAAACTCTTTACTTGCTATTAAGCTCAATCTTTCATAACTCTTTTGATTTACTTTAAATCTGTTTATTTGCCATCTGTTGCTTTCTATTTTCATCTGTCTTCAAGTCTTGAATTGTTTGAATGCCTGGCACTTGTTCTTGTCATATTCGCTTTCTGTTGCTAGTATCATGTCTGGTTCATTACTTTCTTGTTCTTCACATACTTACTTAGTGTCTGTGCACTTGGCTTTATTCTTGAACTTTGTCGTCTTCTTGACTATTTTTCTCTTTTTTCATTCAATCCTCTGGCTTTTTCTCTTTATAGCTCTTTTGCTTAAATCTATCATTGTTCCAAGCTTTCAAGCTTCTGCAACTGTCTTCGTTCCTCTCCTCCAGTGAAGCTTACGTCATTCTATCATTGTCGTTAGACTTCGGCAATTCTCATTTCGGCTTCCCTCTTTCTGGTAAGCCACTGTTTCTCCTGGTTTTATTTCTTGTTGCTTTCCAATAAGCTCTGCTTCATTGTTCATCACCATTGCTTTGTTACCCGTTGTTTCCAAATCATCTTCTTGAATACACACTGTTCACACATCTGTTGATTTCTACCACTGTTCTTGGCTTGACACACTTGTGCAATCTTTTTGTCTTGATTTCCTGATAACTTCATCACCATTCTTAATTATGAATTACATTCTTGTTTCTGTTTTCTGTGTCTTTTTTCAGAATCTTGCTTTCGTTTCTGTTTTTCTGCATAGTCTTAGAACCACGTCTCTTCTTAAAATTGTTGCCGAGATAATGGTAGAGAAGCTCTTCTAGCTAACTGCCAATGCTTTTTTTTGCTTTTGAAAAAATGTCTGTTGTTGGCCGATGTTAACATTCCTTGCTCTTTGATCATTCCTTCTTCCACTATATTTGATAGCCATGTCGGGTAATTGACTTCTCGGATGGCCCTGGGCTCCAGAAGTCTGTCTACTTTTTCCTCTACTACTTTAACGTGCATCAACGTCGGTCCTCTTACTCTGTCGACGTTCGGTTGGTGGCAAGTGACCTCGGGGTCAATACCAGGCATTTCGTAAGGTGTCCAAGCAAATACCTCAATGTTTGTTCTCAAAAAAGCTTCCAATTCCCTTTCTTCTTCTTCGGCTAAGCCTAAGCTGAGAAGAAAGAAGCATTCTTCATCCCCCTCCTGGACGAGGATTTTCCTCAGTGCCTATTTACTTTTCTCGGCTGGCTCCTTGCCGACATCATCTAGTACCTCTATGTCCTCGTTTTTAATCTCTGCCTTCTCTGGTTCTTGAATGCTGCAGGTGGATTTCATTGCTGCCATGGAGCAATTCTCCGCCTGCAGTTGATCCCCTCTGACTTCTTCAATCCCATGTTCTGTTGGGAACCGCGGTAGTTGGTGTAATGTTGAGAGAACTGCCCCCATTGCATGCAACTATGGCCTTTCCAAGATGATATTGTATGGCGAGGGCGTGTCAATCACCATAAATTTTGTCTTGATCTTCTTTTAACTGCTCTTGCATGATTCTATACTTAGAATATTTTGCATGTCTTATGTACTTTTCTTTTTTTGTGCAATCTTCTCGGGGTGACACACCTCGGTTATGCCACCTGACGTTTTTCTTCGGCAAGTACTTGTCTTGTAAATTGCTTACAAATTTCAACAAGGATAAACATATGCTAGTTTAATCTCAACTTCGTAAACTTTTCTTAAGTTATAACAAGTGCTAAACAATGATTTACTTGTAAATTGCTACAAATTTCTACAAGTGTTAAATAATGTATGTCGGCTTAACTTCAACTTGTAAATTGCTACAAATTTCAACAAGTGAAGGTAAATAATGATCTCGACTTAACTTCAACTTGTAAATTGCTACAAATTTCAACAAGTGAAGGTAAACAATGATCTCGGCTTAACTTCAACTTGTAAATTGCTACAAATTTCAACAAGTGAAGGTAAACAATGATCTCGGCTTAACTTCAACTTGTAAATTGCTACAAATTTTAACAAGCGTTAAGCATTACTTCGGTTTAACTTCAATTTGTAAATTGCTACAAATTTCAACAAGTGATGGTAAATAATGATCCCGGCTTAACTTCAACTTGTAAATTGCTACAAATTTCAACAAGTGAAGGTAAACAATGATCTCGGCTTAACTTCAACTTGTAAATTGCTACAAATTTCAACAAGCGTTAAGCATTACTTCGGTTTAACTTCAACTTGTAAATTGTTACAAATTTCAATAAGTGAAGATAAACAATTATACGGGCTTAACTTCAACTTGTAAATTGTTACAAATTTCAACAAGCGTTAAGCATTACTTCGGTTTAACTTCAACTTGTAAATTGCTACAAATTTCAACAAGTGAAGGTGAACAATTATCTCGGCTTAACTTCAACTTGTAAATTGCTACAAATTTCAACAAGCGTTAAGCATCACATCGGTTTAACTAACTTGTAAATTGCTACAAATTTCAACAAGTGGTAAACGCATTCTTCTTCTCTCTGCCCCCCAGTGTGAACTTAAAATCCACTTGGGTTCTCACCATACATGTAGCTTTGACCTTGTCGCCGAGGTTGAATTCAAGCCGAGGTTGTCAGCCTTGGTTTCTCTATTGATCTTACTTGGCTCCAACCTGAGTTTGATTTTCGGCCTCGCATCGACGAGCTGTTTCTCTTTTCTTGTTCTGACGCCTTTGTTCCCGACATGTCCTCCTCGACCCTAGCATACTTCTCAATTCTGGCCAACTTTGGTCTGATCTTGTGTGTTTCATTTTTATCTTCTGGGATCTGAGATCTACTCATTGTGCTCTTCTCTTTTCAGACTTAAGTGCCGAGATCTTGTCTACTAGAATCTTGGATCTGCTTACTCAGGTTGAGCTCTTCTCTTCTCGGACCTACTCATCTAGGCTGAGATCATGTCTTCTAGGATCCGGGATCTGGAATTCGGGATCTGCTCATTTAGGTTGAGCTCTCGTCTTCTCGGGCCTACTTATCTAGGCTGAGATCATGTCTTCTCGGATCCGGGATCTGCTCACTCGGGATGAGTTCTTCTATACTTGAATGTTATCTCCTTGGGAGCGCTCATGGCCCCTGTCTTTGCATCCCTTCTAGAAGGGTCTTCGTTCCACCACAGGTATTTATCCTTCCATACCTGGAGGTCATCTTCGTTGTAGTATCCGCTTCGATCTGTTGTCTTTGGTGCGTCACCTTCCTGGCCGGCGTCTTTCACTCCGTGACTCTGGCCATGAGTTTCTGTGTTGCGGTTATCTCCTTCAACGTCGATGTTGATAGATCTCGCATTTCCAGCAGGAGCGTTGTTTCCTGTCTGATCCTTCTGTCCATCATTGGCCATCTATTCTTCTTTCTTTCCCACAGACGGCGCCAAATTGTGTGAGTAATTTTCTGACCACACTGCCCGCTTAGTAACCAGCTGGAGAGCACCGGCAGAATAGATGGCACCTGACTGACCTACAATAGAAATATAAGAATCCCGCGGTGGTTCGTCCACTCGGAGGCGCTCCGACGATCAAGTCAGTATATCTCTCAAAGATAATCAAGTACTAAACTCACAAGCTTGAGTATCAAAAGCATACCTTAGACCCATGGGGGTGCCTCTCTTTTATAGCCAACATAAACCTAGTCCCAATAGAAGCCTAACTTCTACGGACTCAGGATTACTGCTAATCTTGGACTCCCAGTAAGATTAGGATAAACTCTCTAAGAGTCTTATCTTTACCCAAACCGAAGTCTTCTCCCAATCTAGGACTCTTATCCATATCTAGGTTGAGTTCCCTCTCTTATTTTAGGACTCTTGTCCTTTATCCGCTTATCTCGGATTCCGATATCTTCGGAGATAACCTCGGCCTTGCCGAGATCACCTCGGCGTCACGATCAGGACACGTGGCACCTCGGCTGACACGTCGACGTCACCTTACCACGTATTGGTACTCAGAAAATATATCTCCACACTATCCATTAATTTTTACGAACTATTTAATCTATATCCACTAACTAAGCTGATAAATATAATTTGATATTTTTCAATTCACCTAAATTTGAAAAGACGGTGGATGACAGGTTACTCGGTTGGTATGTTTTTCTCTCACACAAATATCTGAATATCCAAAAATTCGAGGGTCAAACGATAAATACTGAAAAGAAATACACAGAACAGGGGCATGTCAGTCAATCCGTAGATTGAACAGCGGAAGATAAGGGGGGTGGCGCTCTATTCGCCGGCGAGTCTCTCTGTTAACTTTGATCTCGTACGATAAAGAAGAGAAAAGAGAGAGAAACAGAACAAGAGAAGGACCTTGGTTGGTCTCGACTCGACCTCTCTTAAACACCTCGTTAATCATAATTCACATCAATTTCGATTCAACGAGGTGTTTAAGATTGATTGATTTGCATAAGATAGATTGTTAGATAATTTGAAGAGCAATCAAGGGTTGAATACGAAATGGACAATGTAATGAGCAAAATTCGGAGCTTGGACACCTATCCGAAGATCAATGAGGATTTCTACAGCAGGACCCTCTCCGGCGGTGTCATCACCCTCGCCTCCTCCATCGTCATGTTCCTCCTCTTCATCTCCGAGCTCAGTTTGTCCCATTACCCCTCTTTTTTATTTTTAAATTTGTAAATTTTGTGTTTTGTTTGATATTTATTGGACCTACTTGGATCTGAAACTAACTGCTATAATTAATTCATGAGATAGTACATGATCTTCTGTATTGCCAGCATTTCATTTTGGCAAGCGTCTATTGTCAGCAATTTGCTTTGGTATAAGAGATTCGTGGTTAAAGAAAAAATGTTGTACAATGGTTGTGTGTTTGTGGGCGTTGGCTAAAACTCTAACTTTAGGTTTGCTAGGTTCTGCGAATTGAATGTTGCATGAACCTGATTAATTTTGGTGCATATGATGAATATTTGGATTCGGAAAAATAGCATGTTTTGTTAGTTTGGGGAGCAGGCTTGGGGAGGGGGGGTAGCGGGGTTGGGGAGTATGGTTTGGAGTGATTCCATCTTGGTTTAACTTCATTTCAAAAGAAGTGCTGTTGGATGTTGAAGTTAGTTGGACATTTTTATGCAGTTTGAAATCACATATCTATAGATTATTGTAAGGGAAGATTGAATTTATGGTTGTTAAGTTTAATCAGCCCCATGCCAAAATTGATGTTTGTTGGTGTTAGTACTAGTGTTAGATATTAAGTTAACAATTTCATGACTTGTATGCATAATTTTAGGGAGAACCTAATGGCGTGAGGAGAGCATATTGCATGGCCTATATCCCCTTGGAAGCTTGAAGTGCTAAAGGAGAATTTCATTGGCATGGAAGAAATGCTATGGAAGAGGTTCATCGGCATGAAAAAGGTTTTGGACAAGGAATGATCAAGTTAGTATTGACCAAATGCTACATATAGGCCTAAGTTTGTCAGCTTGGTCAACCATACCAGGGTTTCTGATCTATCATAGGAAGGTCTATAGTGTAGGTTTAGTCAATCCCACAGTTTTGATGGACGTGGTTGACTATAATGAAAATCTCGAGAGCCCAAAAGGGGTTGACCACAGTATGGTTGTCACAGTGGCTATGATCGTCGACCACAATATGATCAGCCATGCAACGGATACATTTAAAAAATAGTTGTTGGAGGCATGGCTATTGTTACCTATGACCCCTATCTGGGGTTTCTTGATGAAAAAAGGCACTTAGTGAGTGTTCATACATTTCTTATACACCTCATACAGATATTCAGTGTGAATCCTACCTTAGATAGAGAGGGTAACCTTTATGTCTTTAATTCAAGTCTTGAAAGAGCTTGCTCAAAGGAAGTCTTGAAATTCTTTGTTTGTGGAAGGTATAATACTCATTCTTGTATTGTAGAATATACTCTATTGTGTATCATACACCCCACTAGTTTCACATAGCAATAATTTGGGCTTAAGGGTATTGGTTCTCCTTCTTGAAGCCAACGTTTACGTTTTACATTGGGAAAAATCTACTTTACTACCTTGTGATATGATCAGGCAGCACTTTACTTTCTCTATCTTTTAAAAATAGGCATATACCGCTTATGTAGTTTTGAACTAAATTGGTACCGTTACATTTTTCATCCAAAGAGACAAAAATTGTGTCACACGAGCCTGTTTATAGAGCAAAGAAAAGATTTTTTAAAAAAGTTAAGGGTGATTCTACTTACACCACAAAAAGAACTCATTACACCCGTCAATTTTATTTTATATCACAATATTATCTTTTTTTGTAAAATTAACAATTGATCCGTAAACCCGAAAAATTGCACCAACAATTTCTCACCCCACCCACTATCCTTCTCTCTCTCTCTCTCTCTCTCTCTCTCTCTCCTTTACTCTTCTCCCACCTCCGGTAGCCCTCCCCTACCGTCCTCTCTCTCCTTTACTCTTCTCCTACCTCCAGTAGCCCTCGCCTACCGTTCGCCCATCTCGATAGCCCTCCCCCTACCAAGGTCCCACTTCTAATAGCTCTCGTCTAATCCCCTAGCACCTTCGACAACCAGCCCCTCACCGGCGTCCTCCACTACCACCTCCTTTCGACTTCCCTCATAACTGCCATTTCTGACCACCTCGACCCTCTGTCCCTCCGCTGCAATCGCTTTCCTAGTCATCCTCCACCGCTATGACTCCCTGTCTACTCTCTTCCTTCGCCGTCTCATCTCCCCTTCTGTCCCCCTCCTCTGCCCCTATTCTTCTCCCAGTGATGACCCATCTCTATCTTAAACCACTTCACAAATCCCTCATGCCTTCTACTATCGCGCGCGTGCGAGAGAGAGAGAGAGAGAAAGAAGCTTCAAATCTAGGGTGTCGCGATTAGTGGGGAAGAAGAGATGGTACGCAAGTGGTGGAAGAAAGGGCTGGACGGCAATTCTGGAGAGGAGAGGTGGCGAGAACAAAGGGAATGGGTGGGGCAGGGTTGTCAGAGATGGAGGACGGTTGGCCGATGGTGGGACTGTGGTTGCAGGGGTGGTGAGGGGATGGGGACTGGGTAGTGGCGAAGGATGACTGGTGGTGGTAGTGAAGGTGGAGGAGACAATAGTAAGAGGTGGCGGGATGAAATTATGGGTTTTAAATGTGAATGGGTGTAAAGAGAGGATGAATTGGTAGGGGCGATGATGTATTGGGAATTATAGAGAGTGTAATAAGACGAAAGGTGGTGTAATAAGAAATAGGGTGTAAGGAGATAAATATGTGGTGTAAGTAGAATTACCCAAAAGTTAAAGTCAAATCTCAATTATAAAGACAAAATTGCCCTTCTTTTTGTCTCTACCTTCAAACTCTAATCCCCTTACCCCTCCCATCACCCCGCCCACCCCTGCTAACTACCTTCCTCACCACTACCTCCTTCCTTCTTGACCTCCTATCCACCGACTCTCTCCTCCCCAACCTCCCTTGCCACTCCCTCCCTCCTCCCCGACCTTTCCCGCCACCCCCGACCTCTTCCCCCACCTCCCCTACCATTATCAATGCTTCTCCCCTCCCCTGACCCTCTCGACATTTCCAACTCCCCTCCCAAACCCCCGCCATAGCCTCCTTCTCTTTGTTCTTTGGACGCATTACTACCAAGATGCTATTGGTATGACTGGTGAGCGTGGGACTACTAAAAGGCAAGTTTGACTCACTATAATGGTGGATCAGTTCCTTTCTCCTATCACTTTATCTCCAAATTCTCCATTGTTTGTTTACTCGCATATCAAGCTTTAGTATATAAAATTAATATGTATATACACAAGTATATTTTTATATGTATTTCGGTATGTGTATTTGGTGAAGTTGCGGGTTGAATATGGTTATGACTGTAAAAAGAGAAGACGACTATGTTACAACAAGGAGGGTATAAAAGTACTTTTGAATTTCGTTAATGATGTTAATTGTGCACTTTAGTCCAGAAACCTAAGAGGGCTTTTTGGTTATTTTTAAACATCAGTGTGTAAAGTGCTCTGTGTAAAACCACATGGGGGTTTTCACTAGGTTACACCCTAACCTCTTCCATAAACATAAAATGGGTTGAACACTTTAGTAAATATGGTGACCCTAGTAAAAACCTGTTGTGATTTGTGGATTGAAGCTAGCAAGGTAGGCCAAGAGTGGATGTAGGCACAAGGGTGTGCTGAACCACTATAAATCTTGGTGTTCATCTTTTACATTACTTGCATGTTATTTTATAATATGCTTTGAATGTATGAGATGAATCCATAATTGGATATGCTAATCTAGATTGAATGTATGTTTGAATATGATCATAAGAGATTAACATTTGAATGAATAATGTTTGTGGTATATAAAGTTTAAGTAATCCAAAATTACCATTATCAAGAGAATAGTTTAAGGAGTTGGAAAGTAACTATATTGAGAACAATACAAACTATAACTGCAAGTAATCAGAAGGTTTGAAATTGGGGTTTAAGGACTAGAAACAAAAAATATTAGAATTGTCTTATTCACCCCCACTAGGACAATTTCAATGTTAATCGATCTTTATCATCATCTTTAACTGCGCTCATAGTTTAAGTGATAAATGCTATTCTTTTACTCTAGACCCATATTTTTATGGTTGTATTTTCTTGTAGGAGGGTCTGCTTTTACTAGTTCACCTTAGCACTGCAGAATCATAATGCTCTTGCATAATGCTCTTGCATGTATGGTTCCTGAATTTTTATTGCCTTTACATCGTACTTTTTAGTTTCTAATACCATAATACATTATTGGTCCTTATCTTCTTCTATTTGATTTCCTTCCTTGCTTCCATTGTCAAAGTGCATACTTCATTTGTTCGTCATTAATTTATCTACACAATTCTTCTTTGTTGCAGGATTATATCTCTATACTGTAACTGAGACACAGCTATTAGTAGATACCTCAAGAGGAGAAACCCTACGCATTAATGTAATTTTTCTTTTCATTTCTATATAATGTTTGGAAAGCATTGCTCTATCTATTCTACCATAACCATTTTAGATGGATTTTGAATAACTCTTGTGGTACTCGTGATTCTGCATTTTGAATAATTTTAATTTTTGAAATGTGTCTTTTTGTTGGGCTTTTGATAATTTTTGTATATAAATAACGGCATGATATATTTTTGTCAGATCCACCATCAAATTTTTAAAAGGCTTTGTTGAGGCTAGCCTCAAAACAAGCCTACGGCAAAACACATCAAAGCTTTGATTTTTAGGCTATACTCTCCAAAGACTTGTGCATCACAGTTCGAGACATGCGGTTTAGGTGCACCTTGTATGGATTTTGCGTATAAACATATGCGGAGTACGCATGTGAAGAGCTTGTCTTAAGCTTTTGTTAGACTTAGTCTAGTAGATGGTTTAAACATAAAAGATACAAAAAAAAAAAAAAAAAAAGGAACCTCTTATGCAACCATATTCCATAGGAAAAGTTAAGTAAATGACCAAGCAAGAAAAACAAAAAGTTAAGGTTGAGAAGCTCGATCACTAAAGCTAAGAATGCCAATATCACTTCAATTAGGCCAAGCTTCCCTCTTTGCATTGAAATGAAGCATTGAAGACAAGAGTATTTGCACCTTTATATTTATTATAAATATTTTTTTAGTGTTTTAAAATATTTAATTTATCTACTAAATATAAAAATTTAAATTCGAAATGCTTACTCCTTGACATTTTAGGGCTTTCGCCTCACCTCAGAAGGGATAAAATGCCTTGCGTTATGCATTTGCTTTTAAAAATTCCGCCTACCATTGAAAGTGTTTGTCCAATCTGCACCGTATATTTATTTATGTGTGAATTGCCCAACTGTTTGTTTCACCTTAATTGTCCTTATAACTGATTGGTACATTTTCTCCATTCTATTTGGATAATTGATACATTTTCTGTGTTCTATTTGAAAGTGCAGTTTGATGTCACTTTTCCAGCCCTTCCATGTTCTATACTCAGTCTTGATGCCATGGATATCAGCGGGGAGCAACATCTTGATGTTGTATGTACTGCAAAGAAATTTTGCATAAGTTATACGTGAAATTCACTTTAATCTTGTCATGCGATTCTTTCTCAAAATTAAATGCCATAAATGTACAGGTTCTCCACTATCAGAGTTTTCACCATGCTGACACTTTTTGTCCTGTTGTCTTGCACAAAAAATTGTTTCATTGTCCTGAGTGCCAAATATTTGGATACTGGTAGTCATATGTACACCATGCTTCTGTGAAGTTACAAGATTAATGTAATATAGAGTATAATGCTAATAGAATAAATGTTAGAATTTACCATAAACCTACCACTACCACCTCACCTACTCCACTAAACCTAACCCACTACACCACTACCACCTCCACTTCACCTACTCTCCACCTACTCCCAAACACACTCCTATATAATAGGAATCCTTGTAATTGTAATATATACTACAACATCAATCTTGTACAACATCAAGATATCAATCAATAATACATCTATTTTTTTACATGGTATCAGAGCCATAAGATTTAGGCCTATACTCTTTTTTTCCGGCGGGCAGCCGGCCGGCAACCTTGCCTTCGCTGCCCGCTGGAGTTTTTCAACACATACCAGAAATGCATAATATCGACTTCATAGCCATGGCAACTCGCGCTGTTTGGGGATTCTTTACATCCACCCATATGATGATAGGTGGCACTCTCTCCAACTTGAAACATCAGAGCAACAGATGGGCATTTGGTGCCATCCCCTTTTGAGTAGACATAGTCTCCATCGATTTGCAACATGAAGTAAACATCTTTCCCATCGTGCAAAGCCTTTACAATCATTTTTCCACCTTTGTACTCGTGATCTGGATGTGGGTCTAGAGCAGGGAGGAGAGAGAACTCGAACCCAGCAACGTTTTTCCAATCGTCGGCGTGTCCATCGAGAGTGACGAGTCCGGGGCTGAACTCGGCCGCAACTCGGGCCTCTGGGTCGGACTCGCAGCTCCAACGGCGAACACCGCGTGGAGTTCCTCCGCCGTGATCCGACCGTCGTGATCACTGTCGAAGAAATCGAACGCTCCGAGTCGCAAGCCGGCTCCGAGTCGCACCCAACAGACGGCCCTCTTCCTCCTCCTTATCTTCCATAGTTGCAGACCCGCCTTGTGAGCTTCGAAACACCACTGGTATTCCCTCCTCTGTCCAAACAAGCCCTCAACAGCACCGGCATCTCCTTAAATCACGTCCCTGCAGGTGTTAAAGATGCGAGCGACAAAAAGATTCTGGTGGACATGTTATTCTGGGCGGTGGACAATTCTGCGCCCGAAAATTATTTGTTAATTTCTGGTGATCGAGACTTCTCCAATGCTCTGCATCAGTTGCGCATGAGGAAATACAATATTCTCCTAGCACAACCTCAAACTCAGGGACAAAGTTCACTTTTTAAATAAAGCCACACCATTACACAACTAATTTTTTTTTTTTTCATTTTATCATCATCTTCATCATGTAATCCACTCAACTCTCATCTCTCTCTCTCTCTAATTTGATACTCAACATGCATCCCACTGGACATGGCCAACCACCCACATGCCTTCTCTCTGTCAATCATACTTTTCCACCACTCCCACTTTCTTTTTATTTTATTTTATCCCACATAGAGACCGCCCCATGTGACAAGAGAGAGATCCCATTCACACGGCAGGTCATTTTTCACACATTTACTTTACCACAAATCAAAAAAAAAAAAATTAAAAAAAAAAAAAAAAAAAAAACAAAAATATATATATATATATATCTATATGTCTATATATCTATTCTGATTCCTATATATTTTGATTCCTTTTCATTAGTATATATATTTTGATTACTTTTCAAAATCCATTATTTTTATTTATTTTCTCCAAACCACTTTCCTTATTTTCCCCATCTTTCATTTTTGATTTCAATTATATTTTTATTATTTCTTTCTTTATTTTTCTTTCACATTATTTTTAATCTTTTTCCAATTCCATTCATACCATATAGCTTTGCACACCAAACCATATTTTATTCATCTCAGGGATCAACCCCGATCACAATTTTACACACACAAAAAAAAAAAAAAAAAAAAAAAAACAACGGCTTTGTTTTCTTTTCTGCAGACGGCCACACACACCGACATCCCTTCTCTACTCTGCCGCCGGTCTCTTCTTCTTGCCTCCGTCTTGGACAGTCCTTGACGGTGTTGCCTCCGTGTTTCCCATGCCGCCCAGCACGTTCACTCCCCCATACTCGTCCACTGCAGCATATGGCGGCCCTCCAAATCGGAACATCACGGTGGCCTTCCGCTTCAGCTCCTTATTTTCTGCTTTCAGCACACTGATCTCTGCTCGCGCATCCTTATACATGCGTTGGAGCAGAGCCAGCTGGGAATTTAAATGCTGCACCTCATTTGTCCTACTCTGCAGCCGGTTCGACAAATTTGTGACCGCCGTCATGCTTTCCACACATGTCTTTAAAGTATACTGGTTGGCCTCCACATCCGACTGCACTGCCATTCTTTGCTCCACAGACCGCATCGGAAAGTTCAACGGAGTAAACTCCGGGGCGCTTGGTTGAGGTTCCAGTGCCACCGCACCAGTTGTCTCTCTTGTTGACTCGTTGAGGTCGGGAAAGAGGGTGAGCAGCCCGCGGGAAGACGATGAAGCCATTTTCTAGGCAACAGAGTGTTACAGACTCTCTCTCTCAGAGTGTTACAGACTCTCTCTCTCAGCACAACGAAGAGTTTTTCAGACTCTCTCTCTCAGCACAACGAAGTTTTTTTTTCAGAGGGTTTTTCGCAGCTTTTCTCTGCCTCAGCCTCAGCATCAACCTTGGTTAAATAGCCAAGGCCGCCACGCGCATCGCGCGCCTCTTGCCACCAGCCGACAAACGGGCACGCAAGCCAAGGTGCCCACGTGCCTCGCCATCATGTCCGGCACACCTTTTGATGAATTGGGCACGCCTTTTGATGGCACGCCTTTTTATGGATTGGGCACGCCTTTTTGATGGCACGCATTTTGAAAAATTGAGCGCACCTTTTGAGGATGCGATTTTTTATGGGTCCGACAAGACTCTGTAAACTGTCCCGACATTGATTCCGGTTAGCTCCTTTATGGGTCCGACAAGACTCTGTAAACTGTCCCGACATTTAGCTCCTTTATGGGTCCGACAAGACTCTGTAAACTGTCCCGACATAGATTCCGGTTAGTTTCTCCAAGGGTCCGACAAGACTCTGTAAACTGTCCCGACATTGATTCCGGTTAGTTTCTACAAGGGTCCAGCAAGACTCCGTAAACTGTCACAACATTGTCTTCTACAACGGTCCGACATGACCCCATAAACTGTCTTCTACAATGGTCCGACATGACCCCATAAACTGTCTTCTACAACGGTCCGACATGACCCCATAAACTGTCTTCTACATCGGTCTGACACCACCATACAGTGTCCTCTACAACGTTATGACACCCCATACAGTGTCTTCACCAACGGTCTGACACGACCATACAGTGTCTCCTATCCTTTTTTATTTTTATGTATTTTCTTGTTTTGTTCCTCTCTTCAAACTCAAGTTGGTTAGTTTCTATCCTCCTTGAGTTTGCGGGGGGCTGTTAGAATTTACCATAAACCTACCACTACCACCTCACCTACTCCACTAAACCTAACCCACTACACCACTACCACCTCCACTTCACCTACTCTCCACCTACTCCCAAACACACTCCTATATAATAGGAATCCTTGTAATTGTAATATATACTACAACATCAATCTTGTACAACATCAAGATATCAATCAATAATACATCTATTTTTTTACAATAAATATGGAAGCATGGCAAGAGTAAGAAGAATTTAGCAAAGCACCAATGAAGCACTGTTGAAAATTTCCATCACAATTTTAACCTGAACAGATCCAAACCCTCCCACTTACTTTGAGTGACATTTAATTTTATCCCTGCTTGCAGAAACATGACATTGTCAAGAAAAGACTTGATACACATGGTAATGTAATAGAAGAAAGGCAGGATGGTATTGGTGCTCCCAAGGTCAGTAATAAGATTGTTCTTGAAATCCAACAATTGTTTACATCTGTATATTGAATATTTGTTTTTTTGTTTTTTATTTTTTTTCGAGTGGGTGGAGTGGGGGACTTACAATGATGAAAATTGAACCCTTGACACACTGCACCCCATTAGATACCATGTTACTATGACTTTGGCACGTGAGAAATACCTATTCCCTCATTATATGCCTATATATAGCATTAACCACAAATGGCATTTCAAAACTCATAATAGAATCTAATGGTAGAAAGGGGGCATGTTTTGGTGGAGACTTTATGTTTATTGCAAACCCTCTTGATTTTTGTTGTGGAGCAGACTGCCTCTAAATCATTCATAATTTGATGTTTTATAATGAAATCCTCTCCCCTTTTTGCCCCGTGAGCAATTTTTCTGCTATTTTTTTTTTTTTTTTGGTTCTGTTCTGTTTTTTCCTCTCAGATTTTTCTTATCTTCTAACTTTTTTATGAATGGCACAGATTGAAAAGCCTTTACAAAGACATGGTGGGAGGCTTGAACACAATGAGACATATTGTGGTTCATGCTATGGTGCGGAAGTGGTATGTTTTTCTATGGCCTTGTGTGTCATTGCTAAGTTGAATATTTAATTCTGAAGCTTATACAAGAAATTTTCATAAGAGTTATGGATTATTGAGCTGGACATATTCAGTTCATTTCTGTGTCAATTTAATTTGGAAGAAGCACCTACTTACTTTGGAGCAATTTTGAATAATTCTTAAGAAACACAGATATATAAACAGGATACAGATACAACGCGATATAGACATGTCAAATGTAGGACACAGGCTTTGGTACAACTAAATATATATTTACAACAATAGGACTTGGAAAATTTCCATAATTTTAACATTTACCTCCTTGGTTCAAGTTATGACAAAAGTCTTGGGTTTATTATATATCCAGGTAAATTGCTCTTGTTAGTTTAGTTATTAAGCATCTACCGTTAAATTTATTATTTATTTTTGTACACTGGTTTTGACATTCATTATATTATGTTGTGCAAACTCAACCAATACAGTGAAAGAAGTTTCTGTTTCCGTTGCTTATCGGTTTTCCCCAATTCTTGCTATTTTGCAGTCAGATGATGATTGTTGTAACTCTTGTGATGAAGTTCGTGAATTATATAGAAAGAAAGGTTGGGCACTATCAAATCCAGATTCGATTGACCAGGTCTGCTAGTGTTTCTTTTAAAATAAAAATAAAAAAAAATTGTTTTTCTGGGGCACAAAATCACTTGAAACATCCTGCATGCATAACATTGAAATTGGTTATTCACTTTTGTGAATCTTGTGATGCTGTGAAGTGCAAGTACATGGCATATCATTGCTGTAAAATGAAAGTGCCAATGTATGGGAATTCTTCTTATCATTGGGGTTTTAATGGCTGCATGTAGGATCATTCTGATACTTGAAAATGACTTTCGCAATATTGTTGTAATTATTTCCTTTAGAGGTAAAATGCTCTGTCAATATTGTTCCCTTCTAACTATTTTAATCTTATGCTTTCTCTTGAAGAGTCCTGCAACATATTAGTCTGTTTTGATAAGTTATCTCGGTAAAACACTTCTGACTTTGTAGAACCTTTAGCAAGATGTTTAAGGATACTTGAGACCAATCATTGTGTAATCTTTTGGACTAGCTCTTATAGGCTATAGACAATGATTAATAACCCCTCCACATGTTGGATGCTTAATTTACATGGCCTCGGAGAAGTTTATCACATTTAGAAATATCACGAGTTGTTGCACAATTAGCCTAGTGTAATTCTAGCTGTAAATTTCTTGCATGCTACGTTTCCCAGGTTTCATGTGTAGGGAACAGCTCACAGATCTCTTAGAAATACTTTGTCTTCTCTTTCTCTTCTTTTTTTCCTTCTCCTCTCTGATTCTACACCACTAACAAGGCTTTTAACTGTTTTCCAGGACTTTCTGTTTTCCATACTCTCCTGCATTTAGAGATCTATTCTCCTTTTTGGACATGATTGGGATTGCAAATTCTGGACATATTCCCTTTTCTTAGGACCTTGGCACTTCATTGCACAAAAAAATAAAACAAAATAAACATTTACAGACTCAGATGAGTCTATAAGAAACTATGTGAACGTCACTAATTTAATGTATCTGGTGGTGTATTTTCATGTCCTTGGTTATGAGGTTTTAGTTAACACAACCTTTGTCAGGTTAATACAGGCAAAAAAATAATAATAATAATCTACCTCTTTCATTGCTCTTAGCTTGTTCTTGTGCTTGTGTTTTACATGATGCTTCATTCATAAGGTTGATGACTTTGTGATACCGAACGGCTATGAAGAAACCCATTCTACAATCTAACTAATCCCAAAACCAGAATGTATGGAGAATTCATCTAAAGAGAAGATCAAAGTTTTAAGAAGAATAAGAAAGAAGAAGAGCACAAGGGTCAAAACCCTAGTCTAACAAAAGCGGCCATAGCCTTGTATTAAACATCAATAATCCAAAGCTAACTATTACAATGGAAAGACCTAATATTTATAGGCTTGAAACCCTAATTTAAAATAATAAACCAAATCATAACGTTATTTGAAAATTTAAATATTCTAAGATCCTAATTAAACTATCAATACAAAATAAATAAACATAAATATAAAATCACAAAATAAATAAAATTTCTATGTCACTTTCTGCATCACTTTGGGCCTTTAATTCATTCTGTGAGGTAGTGTGCTCTGGGCTCAAAGCCTAGATTCTTTGTGATAATTTTATCCTTGTTGTACTACCTTTGAAAGTGATGATTGACCTCTTCTTCCTTCTCATCGACACAATAGACTGGGCATTTATTGTGTCTTGGTTTTGTTGACATATGGTTTGCACCATTTCATCATGACATTGAACTTGATTTAAGTTTTTTCTTCTGATTTTACATGTGATGTTTAGTGCAAAAGAGAAGGTTTTCTTCAAAGGATTAAAGACGAAGAAGGTGAAGGATGCAATATATATGGTTTCTTAGAAGTTAATAAAGTGGCTGGAAATTTCCACTTTGCACCTGGGAAAAGCTTTCATCAATCAGGGGTTCATGTGCACGATCTGCTAGTTTTTCAGAAGGATAGTTTTAATGTAAGATATGACCCTACTGCACTAATTTCTGATTGTAAATGTATAATATTTAACATTATGAT
Organism: Camellia sinensis; assembly: GCF_055761805.1. NCBI lineage: Eukaryota > Viridiplantae > Streptophyta > Magnoliopsida > Ericales > Theaceae > Camellia > Camellia sinensis. Next base: position 101,641,356 of record NC_138966.1, read on the forward strand.
GTTTGTTTGTAATTAAAAATAAATAAAAAAATCATTTTTTTATTTGCTTTCCTTTTGTTCTCATATTATGTCGAAGAATCCGTTTGCTTATATTAATATATATTTATGTGATACAGGTAAGTCACAAAATCAATAAATTAGCTTTTGGAGAATATTTCCCTGGTGTTGTGAATCCTCTTGACCGGTATTTTTCCACTCATATTTGACTTATTCATTCAGTGTGCTATTGCATATGCTGTCACATCTTTCTTCTTTCTTATTGCTTCAACTTGCAGTGTGCAATGGACACAAGAGACTCCAAGTGGGATGTATCAATATTTTCTCAAGGTTAGTGTTCTAAATGACTGGATATATATATATTGATAAATTAGATGACTGCATATATATGTCATTCTATAACTCTTTTCTTTTAATTGGTCCTACAGTAGTTAGAGCTAAAGCATTGCATTCTTTCCCGATTATCACCAGAAAAGCTTCACAAGTCCTTTAATGATGTTTGACTGTAAGAGGTAAGAGTTGTAAACCATGTTACATGGACTCAGGTACAAGTGTGGGTACCGGTGTGTGTATATAGAGGTCGGACCCATCAATGCTGACTTGAAAAAATAGGTCATATTTTATATTTTTAATCTATTATATGAGATAAAATGGTGTTATATGTAACATACAATTAAGAATGAAACACTAGAATTGAGAGAGATTGGGAAAAAAAAAAAAAAAAAGCCAGAGGTTTACTGGAAGAGAAGGTGTTAGGTTAGGTTTCTTACCTCTTTAAACACATGTATTTATAAATAGTAAGGGAAATAAGTACAATGACACTATTACCCTCAAGCACATAACTTTACACTCTCCCTCAAGTTGGTGAATACATATCCCTCGTGCCTAACTTGCATACAAAAGGATGAAACACTTTAATCCCTAACTCTTTGGTAAATACATCACCTAACTAATCTTTAGATGTGACAAAAGACAAACAAATGATGCCACTATTCACTTTCTCCTTGATAAAATGTCGATCAATCTCGATGTGCTTAGTTCTATCACGTTGAACAGGATTATGAGCAATGTTAATAGCGGCCTTATTATCACAATACAGTCACATAGAACCACCACTCAGCAATCCTAGGTCAGCCAATAAAACTTTCAGCCACATCAACTCACAAATGCCATGCGTCATGGCTCGATACTCCACTTCTGCACTCGATCTGGCAACAACATACTACTTCTTACTCCGCCAAGTCACCAAATTTCCTCCTACAAATGCACAATGGCCTATGTTAGACCTCCTATCATCAATAGCACTAGCCCAATCTACATCGGTGAAGGCCTCTAACCTTAAATGACCATGATTGGAGAACTAGATGCCTTTTCCAGGCACTGATTTGAGATACCTTAAGATTCGATGAATTGCATCCAAATGCCCCGTCCGAGGATCATGCATGTATTGGCTAACAACACCAATGACGTAAGCAATATCTGGCCTGGTATGAAAAATGTATATTAGTCTTCCCACAAGCCTTTGATACCTCCTCTTGTCCACATGTTCTCTGTCACTACTACTGAGCCTATGAGCAGCCTCAATAGGAGAATCAGGGGGCCTACATCCCAATATGCCTACCTCCTCAAGTAAGTCCAAGATGTACTTCCTTTGCGAAATAAAGATGCCCCTATCTGATCTCGCAATCTCAATTTCAATAAAGTACCTCAAAGGTCCGAGATCTTTTATTTCAAATTCCCTGAAAAGTTGAGCTTTGACTTTGGACATTTCTTCTTCATCATTGCCTGTCACCACAATGTCATCCACATACACAATAAGTACAGCGATCTTATCCCCACATTGTTCGATGAAAAAAGTATGATATGCATGGCTTTGCTTATACCCAAAACTAAGCATTGCCTTAAGGAATCTATTGAACGAAGCTCTAGGAGATTGTTTCAACCCATGCAAGGCCTTTTTTAACCAGCAAACCTTCCCTTCAGTGGTTGGAGAAGAAAAACCTAGAGGAACATTAATACACACTTCCTCTTCTAGATCCCCATGAAGAGACGCATTATTCACATCTAACTGCTGTAATAGCCATCCTAGGATTGCTGCACAGGAAAGAAGAACACGGATGTAATTCATCTTGGCTACTGGTGTAAAGGTCTCCTGGTAGTCAATGCCATAAGTTTGAGTAAGCCATTCGTACTCAGTACTTTCATCTCCTCTGCCATGGCTTCTTTTTACTTAGAATCATTGAGAGCTTCCGTCCAACCCTGTAGAATAGAAACAAAAGATAAAGACGAAACAAAGGCACGGTACGATGGAGATAATGAATCATATGATACAAAATGAGATATAGGATGTTGAGTATAAGATCTAACTCCTTTCCTAATAGTAATGGGAAGATCAGAGTCATCAACTTCATGAACATCACTAGCAGGGATAGGAGAATTAGCAATTAATAACTCATTACTTGAAACTGGAGATGGAGATGATTGTCATAGCGGCACATTAGGCACATGTTCCTTCTGTCGCCGAGAGTAGGTCTTCTGGAATAGAAACCTCCCCCTAAAGAGAGGATCCCGGAAAGAATGACTCAGACTCTCAGAAAATGACATCCATAGAAATATAAACCTTGCGAGTCTGAGGGTCATAGCACCGATAGCTTTTTTGAGTAGAGGAATAACTGAGAAAAGTACACCTCAAAGCCTTAGGATCAAGTTTGCTATGATGGGGGCGAGGGGAATGGACAAAGCAGACACAACCAATGACCTTAGGTGGAAGGGAGATAAAGTGAATAGATGCCCGGGGAAGAAGGTCAAGAGGGCATTAAAATTGGAGGACACTCGAAGGCATGCAGTTAATAAGATATGTAGCAGTAAGAACCGCATCACCCCAGTATGGTTTGGATACATGCATTGTGAGCAGAAGAGCACGAGCAACCTCAAGTAGATGACGGTTCTTGTGCTCGGCAACACAATTCTGTTCAGGGGCACCAACTCAACTGGTTTGATATAAAATGCCATAGGCCTCAAGATAGGCCCGAAATGCACCGTCAATATATTCAGTGCCATTGTCACTCCAGAGGACTTTAATGGGGGTAGCAAATTGAGTAAGCACCATCTTACGAAAAGTCTGAAAACATGAAAAAACTTCATGTTTGGTCCGGAGCAAACCTAAGTCACATGATAATAGCAATCAATAAATGTGACAAACCACTGATAACCAGATACAGACATAACACGAGACGGACCCCAAACATTAGAATGAATAACCAGAAAAGGAAAAAGACTTCTTTTATTAATGGGAGGATAACAAGAACGTTTATGTTTAGCAAATTCACAAGCATCACAATGAAAATTATTCTTATGACAATTTTTTACTAAAGTAAGAATTTTTTTTTTTCTAAAACAGAAATAGAGAGGTGTCCTAAACGCCAATGCCACTGATGTAACAAGGGAAGGGCAGAAGTTTCAGTCGCTTGAAGAGCTTGGTGAAAAGATACAAGGGAAGAAAGTCTGGCATCTAGAAAGCACAGGCCCCCATGTGCTTTACCACTGCCAATCGTTCTCCTCGTATCCAATTCCTAAAAAAAACAATGAGAGAGATAAAAGGTTGTGGAACAATTTAGCGAATTGGTAAGACGACTAACAGAGAGTAAATTAGTAGAAAATTGGGGAACATGAAGAACAGAAGAAATAAAAATAGAGGAAGAACACTGAACAGAGCCTGTCCCAGACACAAAAGATAAAGGCCCATCAGTAACTCTTACTTTATCCTTGCTAGAACAAGGAGAGTAAGAGTGGAAAAGATAAGACAAACCGGTCATGTGGTCAGTAGGATCCTTGCCAGAACAAGGAGAGTAAGAGTGGAAAAGATGAGACAAACCGGTCATGTGGTCATGAAGAAGGAAGCAGTCAAGGCACTCGTAGGAATACCTTTGGAAGCAAAGTTGGAAGTAGAGGGAGGCTTAGAAGCCGGGATAGAGGAAGAATCAAGGCGAGCAATTAGACGCCGGAGAGCATGCAACTCATCATGGGAAAATGTAGCAGAATCACCCAAGGTGTTGGCAAAAGACTCAAAGAGATGGGCAGGGGTGCAAATAGTGCCACCACATCCACGAGTACCACTATGGGCTTCATCCTGACCTCAAGGAGGACAACGATGCAACTTCCAACAACGCTCCCTATCATGCCAGCCTTTCCCGTAATAATCACAGGTAATCTAACCACGATCAACACTAGCACCTTTGTTCCCAGACTTGGAGACATGGCCGTCCTTTGGAGCAGAAGAAACAACGAGAGTAGAGCAATCTTGGACAAGCTGATGAACCATAGCACTACTCCTGCTCTCTTCTTGCTGAACATAAGCATATGCCTCACGCACAATGGGAAAAGGATCTCAGCTAAGAATCTGAACACGAATCTGATTATACTCAATGTTAAGACTAGCAAGAAAATCTTAGACATTCTCCTTGGACACCATCAGCTAAAAGGTAGTAGCATCTTGAGCCACGCTGGGAAGACATTTGGGTTGCGGTCGTCCAAATCTCATGAGTTGTGTCCATCAAAACAAAGGAGAGGCTAATACTGGAGTGGATAGAGTTAATGAGCCAAGTCATGACAAGAGCATTCTACTTTTTCCATTTATCTCGGGCTGGTCCATCCTCCTTAGGAGCCTTAGTAGTTCCCTTGATGTAACCAAACATGCCACGAGCAGTAATGGCCAATTGAAAGGAACGCGACCAAACCAGATAATTGGTACCATCCAACTTGACTGAAGTAAGCTAAAGAGAGGAATTATCACCAAAAGAGACATTGGAATTGGATTCTTTCACTTCACTGACTATAGGGGTCTTACCATCATTTGCCATGACCTAGAATAGTGCTAGCACACCCAACAAACAAGACAACCGCAGAAAACTATCAAAAGGAAATTGTTACTCAACAAAGACAGCCCAACAACATTAAAAAAAGGCTAGAAAAACAATGGCTGAAGCAAGGAGCAAAAAACACTGACCCTTGGAAGAAGCTCGACAACTCTGTGAAGCCAAAAAAGGATAAAAAAATCATCCAAAAGCATCAACCGAAGCCAAAGGGTACGCTAGAGCATTTGGTCGGCTCCGATAGCTGTGGGACCCAAGTGATGAATCAATCAAAAAATTGAAAAAATGAAGAAATCAAAAATTGAACCTATTTTCCCATAAAATAAAGAAAAATCGAAAAAATAGGCAACCAAAAACCAAAAAAATTTGAAACTTTTTCTAGTGAATCCTCTACCCTAGTCATTCATGATGGTAATTTTTTTTTTATTATATTATTGGGAAGAACAGGGAAGACCGAAACGAAAAAATTAAAAAATAAAAGAATAGAAACAAATTATTTGCTCCGATACCAAGTTAAGAATGAAACACAAGAATTGTGTGTGTGTGTGTGAGAGAGAGAGAGAGAGAGAGAGAGAGAGAGAGAGAGAGAGAGAGAGAGATTTACTGGAAGAGAAGGTGTTAAACCTAATTAGATTTCTTACCTCTCTAAACACATATATTTACAATAATAAGGGAAATAAGTACAATGACACTATTACCCTCAAGCACATAATTTAACACATACAATGTTAAAAAGGTATTTTACGTATTTTAAAGCACTTATACAACAATATATACATGTAATGATGGTGTTAAACACAAATATATAAGAAGCGTCTGATAAAAAATATCGGACATATATACCGCCCGCACCCTTGTCCAAGTATCGGGTGTTAGACACGGGTATTTAATTTATTTTGAAGAGTTCATGTCACATAGTTGTAAATGAGTTATGTAGCACCGACACTTCAAAATAAGTGTTGTAGTTGTTTTGACACATACAGGACATAGGCATGGCCAGTGACAGGTCAAGATTTTTGGAGGCCTTAGGCTAAACATCAAAATGAGACCTTATTTAAGCCTTCAAAAAGTTAAGGCCATCAATAGTAAAAAATAAAAATAAATTGAAATTTTTTTGTGGGCCTTTGGCGATCTCCTAAGTAGCTTAATGGTTGAGCCAACTCTGGGCACGGCAAAGACATGTTGTGGCACATACGACACGCAACGTAGGGCACACATGGGGCACTTCCTAGTGAGCTATGAAGCAGTGACACTTCAAAATTATTGTTGTAGACATGTCAGGCAGTTATGGGGCACAGGCACTGTAGGGATGCATATTCGACAGGCTGATAGACGTAGAAAATTTTCACAAGCCTTATACTAATGTTTGTTTATAATGTAGAGCTGTAAATGAGCTAAAGCCTAGTGACCAATGAAGCATTGACATTTCAAAATAGGTGTTGTTGCCGTGTCGAACATGTATGGGACACGAACACTGACACTGACACTAACACTGACACTGACATGGCAAGGACACTTGTCCGACACAAACCTTTTACTGGTGTTTATCTGTAAGAGGTAGAGTTTTAAATGAGCAAAAGTCTAGTGAGCTATTAAGCACTGACACTTCAAGGTAGGTGTCATAGCCGTGTCGAACGCATGCGTGAGATGGATATGGCAGGAAGATGTAGGAAACATGTCCCACATGCCTATAGACATAGAAAAGCTTCACATGCCTTTTACTGATACCGATATTTGTCTATAAGAGGTAGAGTTGTAAATAAGCTCAAGCCTAGTGAGCTATGAAGCACCAACACTTCAAAATAGGTGTTGTAGCTGTGTCAAAAATATGAGAGACGAATATGGTGGGGATACGTGTCCAACACATTACGTGGTGCATCCATTTTTTTAATACTTGTTTTTTCATTGGACATAGTGGATGCATGAAAGGATGCACTTTGAGATATATTGGGTCTTATTTGAATTTTCTAACGTTAATTTTAAGGGTCATATTATAATATTTGAAAACATGAGGGTTGACTTTACAAAAAAATATAAAACTCATAACAAATTATCAACAATACAATACAAATCTAAATGCAGTTGTAAAGTTAAGAGATTGGTTTCTGACTATCTTTGGGGCCCTAACGCAACACAATTTTAGTTTCTGGATGATTTAAATTTAATGTGTTTTCTTTTAAATGTTAAATTAGTGTTAGTTTTCATTAATTTTGGTTGTTTATGGATTTAATATTTATATACATAGCAAATAAAAATAAAAAAACTGACATATTCCTGCCGAGTCCATGTCCTCATTTTTTTGAATCAGAGCTTCATAGTTAGTGAGTAATGTCAAAACTAGTCTTGGTTTGTGTCATTTCCAAGGAGTTGTTCTTCAAGTCATTGTTAAAATCCACCCACTACACCACTACCACCTCACCTACTCCACTAAACCTAACCCACTACACCACTATCACCTCCACTTCACCTACTCCACTAAACCTAACCCACTACACCACTACCACCTCCACTTCACCTACTCCACCTACCACCTACTACCACCTACTCTTCTATATATAGGAATCATGAATCATTGTAATAGAAATCAAATAAATCAATCAATAATACATACAATTTATTCTCTATCTATCAATTTATTTCTTACATGGTATCAGAGCGAGGTTAAGACCTTAGTATTTCTCGCTTCACCGGCGGGCGGCAACCTCGCCTTGGCTGCCCGCTGGACCTCAACCTAGTCCGCTAGAATTTTCAACACATACCACAAACACATACCTGAAACTCTTCTTTCTTTGTTTCCTCATCTTCATCTTCACTAATTTCTTTCTCTGTGGTCTTCTCTATCCAGAGGTAGATTGGGTAGCTAATGAGCTTAGAGTGCCTCTTCACAAGTTCCTTCAACTTGGACATACTCCCTGCATTGGGGTTGGCGGATGCATGATCATCCGCACCAAAATCATGAGAGAGAGTGTTGAGAAGCTCATTAGACTTCTTTCTCAGTCTCAACAACAACAACAGAGACAAGAGGGTCAATTATCAGCTAATTCAGAGCAGAGATCGACTATGGAGATAGAGATGGACTGTAGAGCAGTTGCTGATGTGGCTGTAACCAAGTTCAAGCGAGTCATTTCTCTTCTGGGTCGGACTAGAACCGGCCATGCCCGGTTCAGAGGAGCCCCTCTGGCGTTACCGGTTCAAAACCAGAACAGAGACTCCAAAGAAGTCTCTGAATCGACTAGAATCTATTGCCCGAGACCAATCCAACAAGTTCCTCTCGCTGTTCCTCACCCAAATTCTCACCACCACCATCTTCAATCTCAGCACGACCACCTCATGATCGTGAAAAATGGGGTTATTGATCGGAAAGACTCGGCGTCGAAATCGATTAATTTCTCCTCATATTCGCCGGCGATTTCCAGCGCCACCACCTCGTTCATGTCGTCTTTGACGGGAGACACCGACAGCAAGCAACTTTCGTCGTCGTCGGCGTTTCAGATTTCGAATCTGTCGCAGGTTTCCTCCGCGGGAAAACCGCCCTTGTTGAAGAGAAAGTGCAGTTCGTCGGAAAACGCAGCCTCCGACAAGTGCAGTGGCTCTTCCGGCCGCTGCCATTGTTCCAAGAGAAGAAAGCTGAGGCTGAAGAGGGTTTGTGATGTCGGCAGAGGAGCAGACATCATCATACACAAAAAAGAGAGAAATATCTTTTAAAATATTCTCCACTCAAAAACCATCATCACATTTTCCACCGCCCAACTTTTCTTTGAACCTCAACTTTTTATCTTTTATTTTAAAAAAAAAAAAAAAAAAATTTACAAATTTTCACACCAAACCATATTTTATTCATCTCAGGTATCAACCCTGCTCCCACTTTTACACACACACAAAAAAAAAAAAAAAAAAAAAAAAAAAAAAAAAAAAAACAAACAAACAAACACAACCACACCTACAGTGGGATTTTTCTTCTCTACTCTACTGCAGGTCTCTTCTTCTTACTTTTATCTTGGGTGTCCCGTGCCAGTCCGATCTCCGTGCTTCCTAGACCACCAAGCAAGTTGCCTCCTCCCTGCTCCTCCACTGCAGCATATGGCGGACCTCCGAATCGGAACATCACGGTGGCCTTCCGCTTCAGCTCCTTGTTTTCTGCCTTTAACACACTTATCTCTGCTCGCGCATCCTTATACATGCGTTGGAGCAGAGCCAGCTGGGAGTTTAACTGTTGCACCTCATTTGTCCTGCTCTGCAGCCGGTGCGACAAGTTTGTGACCGCAGTCATGGTTTCCACACATGACTTCAGAGTATACTGATTGGCCTCAATATCAGTTTGCACCGCCATTTTTTGCTCCACCGACCGCATCGGAAAGTTCAACGGAGCAAACACAGAGGTGTTTGGTTGAGGTTCACTGGCCACCGCACCAGTTCTCTCTCTTGTTGACTCATTGAGGTCGGGAAAGAGAGTGAGTAGACCACGGGATGAAGAGGCCATATTCTGGGTAGCTGAACGGGAAGAAGAGGCCATATTTTTTGGGTTGCTGAGTGTTTCCGAGAAGGGTTGGATACAGAGTATTTACAGATTGTTTCAGAATAACAAGTTCAGAGGTTTCAGTCTGGTTTGGTTTCCTCCGCCTCCGCATTGGTTTATATTGACACAGACGACGCGGCCGACACGCCGCTCTGTCGCTCACGTGCCTCGCCGCGTCTCCGGCTCACCTTTTGATGGCTCGACGCTTTCTGTCGGGCACGACTTTTGATGAAGTGGGCGCGCCTTTTGAGGGCGCAACTTTTGATGCCACGCCTTTTTATGGATTGGGCACGCATTTTGATAGCACGTCTTTTTATGGATTGGGCACGCCTTTTGATGGCACGCCTTTTTGAAAGATTGGGCACACCTTTTGAGGGTGCGACTTTTTAGGGGTCCGACAAGACTCTGTAAACTGTCCCGACATTGATTCCGGTTAGCTCCTTCAAGGGTCCGACAAGACTCTGTAAACTGTCCCGACATTGATTCCGGTTAGCTCCTTCATGGGTCCGACAAGACTCAGTAAACTGTCCCGACATTGATTCCGATTAGCTCCTTCGTGGGTCCGACAAGACTCTGTAAACTGTCCCGACATTGATTCCGGTTAGTTTCTACAAGGGTCCAGCAAGACTCCGTAAACTGTCACAACATTGTCTGCTACAACGGTCCGACATGACCCCATAAACTGTCTTCTACATCGGTCTGACACCGCCATCCAGTGTCCTCTACACCGTTATGACACCACCATACAGTGTCCTCTACAACGTTATGACACCCCCATACAGTGTCCTCTACAACGTTATGACACCACCATCCAGTGTCTTCACCAATGGTCTGACACGACCATACAGTGTCTCCTATCCTCTTTTATTTTTATGTATTTTCTTGTTTTGTTACTCTCTCCAAACTCAAGTTGGTTAGTTCCTATCCCCCTTGAGTTTGCGGGGGGCTGTTAAAATCCACCCACTACACCACTACCACCTCACCTACTCCACTAAACCTAACCCACTACACCACTATCACCTCCACTTCACCTACTCCACTAAACCTAACCCACTACACCACTACCACCTCCACTTCACCTACTCCACCTACCACCTACTACCACCTACTCTTCTATATATAGGAATCATGAATCATTGTAATAGAAATCAAATAAATCAATCAATAATACATACAATTTATTCTCTATCTATCAATTTATTTCTTACAGTCATCATCTGCTTGAAATGGTGGTTGGTGAAGATTGAGCTTCCCTTGTTATATTAGGAAAGCGCTTACTGCTTTGCACAGCTCTTGAACTGTGAAAGCAGCTGGAAAATGCTGAATGGTATTCATGGATGTAATTAGGAAACCTAAATGAGTTTCCAGGCCACAGAGAGATCTTATTGATTTACAACTTTCAAGTACCAATGAGATGAGTAACAGAGCAGTGTTGAAGTTTCCTTCTCAATTTTTTTCAAATATATTCTATTGTTTTGGAATGGGTTAATATTCAGCAGTAACTTCCTTGTTAACACATCCTTGGTTTTTTTACTCTAATTTTTATTTTTTATTTTTATAATTCAATAGAAAATCAAAACGCTGACGATGGGTCGGAAATTACAAGATTTCTTGAGGCGAGCCTCACAAGTTGATTGAACTCAAAGTCTTCATATTAATAAAGTTAAAAGCCTGAGTCAATTGTAGTTCAGCTGTGCCAATAAATGAACTTTTTGTGAGCTGAAACCAGTTAGCTTGCCTTGTCCTGCAGCCCCAACAAGATGAACAGTGGCTGCAACAATTTAATGATAAATTAAAACTGCTAACCAAAAAAGAAATAAAAAGAACGTTAAAAATTAAAATAAAAAAAATATTCCCTGTGAAAAAGAAAGGAGCTTATTTCCCTATTTTTATTATCAAATGATTTGATAGTTGTTCTAAGGTGAAGAAAGTATGCAAGTTCATCTGATACTCAATACCATGGTACAACCTCCATCTGATGCCATCTAAGCTTATGGCATATTTTGATTTGGATATAAATAAGAAGCAAAAGAAAGCAACTTTACTATTTAGTATCAGGTCTTGTGAATATTTGCAACATTAAGCTCTCTCTTCTGCAGGTGGTACCTACTGTATACACGGATGTCCGCGGACACACTATCCAATCGAATCAGGTTTGACTATCACGAGTTATCATTCTCTGTCTTCTATCTTATATTTATTGAATATTGACGAGAGGTCACTGGCATTTGTTCCATGCAGTTCTCTGTAACTGAACATTTTAGGAGTGCAGAAGAAGTAGGTCTCCTTCAGTCCCTTCCTGGAGTTTTCTTCTTTTACGACCTTTCACCTATCAAGGTGGGTTCCTCTGGCAATTTTTGCATAATCAGGTTCCACATCTTATTAAACCCTCAAATTGTTGAAAATGTTGATCAGTTGATGAATGTCGGTTGATTGATTAAGTTTCTCAATGTGATGCATTTTAGCTCATTTTTTTAAGCATTTGTTTCATTTAATACTGATTAATTGCTAATGTGAAGTGCTTACAAATTTATTTTGATCAAGGTTCCTTTTTTTTCTTTTTTTTTTTCTTTTGGGAAATAAGATACAAATGTCTTGTATAAGCATAATTATTCTTGGTCTCAATTATTTGTGATTCATGGTACAGGTGACTTTCACTGAGGAACACATTTCATTCCTACACTTCCTAACAAATGTCTGTGCAATAGTTGGAGGTAATATCTTCTCTTTTGCTTCTTCCCCCCTTCCACACAAAAGCATATATAACAATAATGAAGTTGCCATACTGTTGTTGCATGCTATGATTATATTTCTTCTATTGCTTTATAACCTAAATCAGTTGAATGGACATGGGTACCCAATTTACCACCACCTAGACCCCATCAAATGAATGAAGTTTATGCTACTGTCATTTGTGAACAAGTAAATCTCATCATTCTCTTACTTCATAATTGGAACCAAATGTTTACTGATTTTGGTTGGCCATTCTCTTCAGTGTTTTTGTTGCCTGTAAGTAAAATGGATGTGGTTTAAAATACTAGTGCTAGGTATTTTCCTCATAGTCAAACACCCAGCTCGGGATGTAGGCATGTGTTTTGAATGATGATGGCACCTGACCAGGAAATCTTAGAAATTTTCATTGTTTCAGGGGTAAATTACACTAACCTCACTTGACAAATGGGAAAAGTACAGGAAGCCCCCTAAGATTGGGAAATTTACACCACATCCCTTGACTTTTGAGTTGCATTTCACTCAACCCTTCACTTGTTAGGGATCTGGAAAAGAGCTAGATGAAATATTTTATGATGTCATCACTTTTTGCTCTAAATTTTCCATTTTGCCCTTAATTGACTGAAACCCAAATGAGAAATCCTCTTCTTTCCTCTCTCTGCCTTCCCTCTCCCATACTTTTTCCCCTTTCTCCCTCCACCTTCCTGCTCACCTCTTCTTTCTCATTCATGTGGCCATCACCAAATTGCAAGCAAAATTCAAGCTTCTTTCTACCAATTCCAACTATTTTGTTGATGACATTTCACATCAGTAAACTGAAATCATTCATGTACACCACTCAGTCAGCTACCACTCCAATCCATTGCAACCATTCCATCCGCTGCCCCAATCTGCCACGACCATGGTTGTTAGAATCACATGATTCACAATTCAATTTATACAATTCTATACATGTTTCAACCAAAACAATTCGAACCATTTTGTCGAATTGGGAATTGAGCGAATTATGTGATTCAGTTTGTGATTCATTACGGTTCAGTTCGTTTTTCTTATTATTATTATTTTTATTTGCATAATACGTGAAACAACATTGTTTTCACCTCTCAATCAATAAATAAAAAGGAGATCAATTAGTTATATTTTAGTATTATTAATATATGTGGTTTTATATGTATATAGTTAGTTATACATAATATACAAGTTACAATTTAGTTATATTGATATTTATTTCACTTTAAACATTGCATGTATGTTTATTTTTTTTAGCAGTCATTGTGTGTGTGTTTATATGTATATACATATATAAAATTTTATAAAATATATTAAATAAAGTGAATCTTGCGATTCACAATTTGATACAATTCATGATTCGCTGTTTTAGCTAAACGATTCACAATTCGATTCGTGATTTGACAACAACAGCCACCACCACCCCAATCCGCCAGTCCAATCAACCACCACCAACTCGACGCCAGCACCTTAATCTTCTCCATTAGTCACCACCACCTAAAAATCAAAACCAAACCTTGCCACTTCCAATTGAACGATTGTAATGGTGCAATTGAACGGTTGCTATCTCAGCAACCCAAAGGCTACCCCCCTTTGCAATCGAACGATTGGAACGGTACTGTTGGACACAACCACAGCTGGAATGGGGTTTCTCACTAAGGCTTTGTTGGAGGCAACCGCCACTGGAAACCTCCACCTCCCCATCCTATGTCGTGGCTGAATTGTCTTTGTAAACACTTCTCGACATAAAAAAACAATCTTGTGGTGAGCTAGGAAGAAGAAGAGTCGTGATGGGTGGCGTTGGATGGTAACAGGGGGTCTCAATGGGTGGTGGTTAGGGATGGCAATATGAACCCGGCCCGACGGGGAGCCGGACTGCCCTGTCCCGATAAATAGGTTTTTCCCCGAAAATTATTCCCCGTAGGGCCGGGGCTGGTATTAAAAAATGCATCCCCGATGATTTTCGGGCCGGGGACGGGGATAAATTTCTCCGCCCCGACCCCGGCCCAACATTTCCCCGAAAGATCCCCACGTGTATCCTATTTATATGTTTAGTTGTATTATTATATTTATCATAACTCTATTTATATGTTTAGTTGTATTATTGTTGTATTATTATATTTATATAACTCTCTCTCTCTCATATACATACTCTCATCTCAACTCACTCTCTCAACTGACTCTCATCTCTCTCTCACTCTTTCGTTCTTCTCTCTCTGTCAACTTTCTCAAACCCATGTTGATCCAAACCAGATCCAGTCTCAAGAATAGCCGCTCCGCCGTCCTCCGTCGCAGCACTTCCTCTACCATCCTCCATAGCAGATTCGCAGCACCGCCGTAGGCCGTAGCACCTCCTCTCTCTCTTCTCTCTCGCCGTAGCACCGCGGTTTTAGCCATGTTTCGGCGTAAATCTGAGTCGATCGACATGGATCCGTGCACGATCCACACAGATCTGTGTATATGTATACATGTATGTGTGTGTGAGTGTGTATCAGTATCATTTTTTTTTTTGGTTCATCTATTGTATATGTATACATGTATGTGTGTGTGTGTATCAGATCTGTCCATTTATTTTTGTTGTAAAGTTGTGGTTGCTGATCTGTTCTGTTGGCGGGGTTGTTGTTTGTTGTGGATGTTGTTTTTTACGGGGATTTTTCGGGGTCGAGGATCCCCGATCCCCGTTGGGGGCGGGGGTGGGGAGGGTGATGGGTTTCCCGCCGGGGATCGGGGACGGGGATGGGGACTTTTGTGCCTTCGGGGATCGGGGACGGGGAGCCTGCCCCGTCCCGTTGCCATTCCTAGTGGCGGTCACAATCAGGATGGGGAGCCAATGGGGTGATTGAGGTCGGGAGCTAGTGGGGTGAGGGAGGTGAGGGTGAGAATGGAGAGAAAGTGTGGTGGGGTGTGGGAGATGACGGTTAGAAGAATAAGGCGAGAGGGTAAGAATAATGTCAATAACCCTATCCCGTCCCGTACTAGCCGGTACAGTTTGGGACATACCACTTCGGCAAAAAAATAGAACACATGGCCACCAATCCCTTCCCAATAAATTTTTTGGGTTATTCCAGCATAGCTTGGCATTCTGCTGTATGTTGAGTCCCTAGCAAAAGTCTATTGGTTATTTGGAAGGAGATATTTTCACAATCAAAATGACTTATATATATTAAACAAATCAGATCTTATACTTTGAAATAAAATTCCAAATATTTAACTATATATATTCATACCAAGCAACCAAGAATGAGATGCTGATTGTGATTGTGGTACCAGCAGACGTAAGGTCAAGGTGAAGCAACCAACAGATTGGTTTTTAGTGTCTGTTTAATCTTCTCAGAAAAGATACAGATTGGTTTGTGGGACCAACTTTCATATTTTTGGAAAGAAGTTTTGAGAAGTAGAAAATTGTTGGCAGTTTCCACCAAGGGCTTCAATCTTGTGTGTTACACACGTCACATCTATTTGCCTCACATTTTCAACAAAAATTGTAAGCATGTTTGCTAAACACAAGTTACACACATTTTCCTTTAATCGTGTAATGCCACATAATAATTGTTAACCAAACCAAACCAAGCCTTAAGTCCCATCAAATGGGGTTAGGAATGACAACGGGGCGGGGCGGGGCCGGGGATCACACTCCCCGTCCCCGATCCCCGATGGTAAAATTTTCCCTATCCCCGGCCCCGATCCCCGACGGTGACCTATCACTGCCCCCCGTCCCCGTCCCCCAACGGGGATCGGGTTTCCCCGACCCCGAAATTCCCCGGACCCAAAAAAAAAAAAAAAAAAAAACAACAACAACAACAAACAAACAGAGAGGGATAGATCTGATATACATCATAAACATCACAAACAAATCAAACAACATCATCAACATCAGGGCAGATCTGATGCTGTTTTTTTTTTTTTTTTGAGTCGATCTGATCTGAGAGAGAGAGAGAGGGAGTAGAGATCTGATCTAACTCTAAGTCGATCTGCTCGTCTGAATTCAAAGGGCAGATCTGAATCTGATCTGGCCTTGATCTGCTCGTCGCCCGTCGTCCTCCCATCTCTCTGCTGCTCGTCGTCGTCAGAGGTGGCGCTCCTCGTCGTCGTCCTAGTTGGAGGTGGCATCGTCGGAGATGGACTGTGTAGCGTCTCAGACGGAGAGGACGAGAGAGAGAGAGAGAGGGAGTAGAGGGAAGAGAGAGAGAAGGCATTAATGAAATGAAACAAAAAAATAGAAATGAGAGAGGGTTAAAAGAGAGACGGAAACAAATAAAATAATAAAAAAATATATTATATATATATATAGATCAGTTCGGGGACATGCGGGGCGGGGCCGGGGATTGGGCACTTATCACCGTCCTCGGCCCGAAATTAATCGGGGATTGGTTTTTGAATACCATCCCCGTCCCGTCGGGGATATTTTTCGGGGAAAACCCGCTCAAATCGGGGTCGGGGGATCGGGTCCCCGTCGGGCCGGTTTCAAATTGCCATCCCTAAATGGGGTCGGTTACATGAATTCTTCTTCTCCACGAGGCCCTATCAAAGGCCATTTCGTTAATCAAATTAAGTAGATTCATATCTCTATTTACAACGTTAATCTAGGCATACCCCGTCCCCTAACACTCACTACTGCCTCTGTTGGTCTCCGTTGAATGTGACCAAACCATCTCAATCGATTCTCTCTCAACTTATCTTCACCCTCAACAAAATAATTGTTAACATTTACTTTTAAATATGTAATAGAATTAGATGATTGTGTTATGTATAAATAGTTCGGTATTAAACAATACTTGATATACAAATAACATTAGGTATATCAAATTTTATAAGTGAAGATAAATAATGTTACTGATATGTTAAATTTATAAAGATAAATCTGAAACAGTACACTGAAATGCACCGGTACTGGTATGTACTGTACCATTGACAAAAGCCATATGTTAACTGGAACTGTATTGACAACATTGTGTGGGAATGGCAGGGGGCTATGGGGTTGGTAGTGGGCTGGGAAGAAGAGTACAGAGATGGTAGGAGAGGGTCTGAGGGTAAAAGACTAATATCATTCCCTCAATTAACTCAGTGTACGTTACTGTTACTTGAGGAGAGGTCGTGTAATTTTTTTTTGAACTTTGGATGCTCATTGTATTTTGCTAATTTGTCTGGGGAGGCTGGTGTAATTTACCCTTTTTCTATGTTGACTTAAAAAAATGGAATGTTTTTCTTGTTTGTTCAAAGACTAGTGCTGATCTACTTTGTCATACATAATTGCTATTGTTCCTTTAAATGTTTGCATTTGGGCATATAAGAATTTATTCTGGAAAATGTGTTCAGGTGTTTTCACTGTTTCGGGGATATTAGATTCGTTCATATACCATGGTCAAAGGGCGATCAAGAAGATGGAAATCGGAAAATTTAGTTGATGATTAGAGCACTCAGTATGTGTTGCTGTATTTTGGTTGGTTTCCCAGCAAAATGGCTTTCTGGAAAGAAACAATTTCAGAGAACAGGAACTATGACACCGACTCTTCCTGCAAGGTTGGGCTGCTTGACACATGAGAGGTTTTGTCATGATATATTTCAATGTTTCATTGATGAATTCGATTAATTTATTTATCTTTTAAGTATATTAGAGTTATTGCTGTGCCATATATATTTTCATTATTGATGTGAATATGGGCTGTTTTGTTGCTCATGGGAAAACTGGTGTGAATTCATAAAAAAAAAAAATGTGGAGAGAAAAAACAGATAGAAAAAAGAGGAAATTTTAAACTCCGAAATTTTGGAGTGAATTTGACAATGTCAAAAGTTTGGTTTCTCTGTTTTGTGATTACTTAGTATAAAGTTTTCACATTTAGCATCTTTTAAATATGTAGTTGATTCCAGACCAATGACTTTGGCTTAGTGAATGAGGCAGTCCTTTATTAGGCATGTCGGTGATGTTTGAGTTGGAGTCTTACTGTTATATTACACTGCTCTTCCAACCCTATTCCCCTCATACTGATTGTGTGTGTGTATATATGTACTTGGTGAGCAGTGCTACATCTACACAAAATCTTTCCTCGAACCTCCCAAATAACGTGGCAAAGTTGGCTGTAGGTTTTGAGAGAAGAGAAGAGTGTAGGAGTGTCGGTTATTAATTTGTCTTTTTCTTGCCATATCATTCGGAGGGGTTTGTGGAGGAGAAATTGTGTAAATGAAACATTTTTCTTATTTATAATGAAAAAGCAAGCGAAGCATTGTATTACTGCCTAAAGCTTAATATAAAATAAAAATAAATTTTGTAGATTTGTGTAGAATACATGTAGTATATTATTCAGGACATTAGGCACCAACATGCCCCTAGACCATTCTTGTGCCATTCTTGGCAGCATTTCCATCAGACCTAGGTCCTCTGGCATATCAGTCAAGTACCTAGCACTTTAAACACCTTAGCACTTTGAACACCCAGTTAAATGTAGCCCCCAAGTTATGGTTTGTAATTGAGTAGGGGGCGGTTTGTTTTTAGAGTTAGGTTGGGTAGAATTATTAGGGTGGAGACTGTTAGTAAGGAGATTAAGTGTGGAGATTGTGAGTAAGGAGATTAAGAAAAATTGTATTTGTTTGTGATATATTTTAGTAAAGGGATTAACTATATGAAATACTATAAATATCATCTGTTGTTTTTGATATATTTTAATATTAAAAAATTATATTTTATATTATATTATTTTAATATATATATATATATATATATAATGACATTACACCAAAAAACAAATCACAAAAATTCCCCACATACGGGGCAAAATAGTCTTTTTTTCAAGTTAATTCCCTCACTAGTTTTGAAACTTAACTCTCCTCGTTTGTTTGGCGGATTAGATTGAATGAGATTATGAGTATGATGAGATTAAGTGAGAAGATTATTAGTGTGGTGGTATTATGTTAGATATGTAAGATAAAGTGTGTTTGTTTGTATACTAGTATGGTGGTATTAGTGAGTTAGGACTAAATCTATAAATTTACCAAAAAATCCTCCTCACATATAATATAATTTTGTTTATTTTGTAAAGTGGAGGGCATCTCATGGGAATGCTAATCCCACCATGAGAGGAGATTAATATTCTCATGGGATTGTTAATCCCATGGCATTTTAGCCCTGTTTGATAGAGCTATGGGAAAGTGTTTATAGCTTATACATTAACAGCTTATAACTTATAACTATGAACATAAGCTGATTTCTGACTTATAAATTAAGTTTCTCTTGCCCCACTCAAAGAATAAGTTGATTTCTGACTTACAAAAAGTTATAAGCTGTATTGTTAAGCTAAACCAAACACATCAAAATAGCCTAAATTAAGCTGAAAGTTGAAATAAGCTGAAATTAAACTGTACCAAACAGGGCTTTTGTTGTACCCAAGCATGGGTTTGGTGAGTCCTACGGATTGGTAATCCAATCTCTCCACCCGAACCCCCATCAAATGGAATTGGAGTTCCTACTGTGCCATAAGGCATAGCAGGTTGCTGTGAGGCCCATTAAGGCTGTGTCCCGAGTTTTTTTCAGTAATCTGAACTGTTCATATTTTAAGGTTCGCCGAATAGATCATCCATACAAAAAATCGAGTAATTTGGACATTTGTAGCCTTATAATAATAACACATTTGTTTTTCAAAAAATAAACGGTTACCTTGGTTTTAATAATTTTCAAAAAAAAACAAGTAAGACTTAATCATAGGGTTACAGATGTCTGATTAATTTGATTTTTTATTTGGATAATATACTTGACAAACCGTACAATATGAACGTTTTAAATCATCAAAATACACTCAGTAAATACCTTTATAGGCCCTCACAACAGGACTGTTGTGCCATAAGCCACAGTAGCAACTCTCAACCCCTAATCAAACATGATCTTAGGGTTACGTTTGTTTGGTGGATTAGATTGGATAGGATTGTTAGTGAGAAGATGGTTAGTGAAGAGACTGTTAATGTGGGGATTGTTTGTGAGCGGATTAAGTAAAAGTATGTTTATTTTGATGATAGTATGAGAGATGATTAGTAATAGGATTGTTAAATTATTTTTATATAAAATAAATAAATAAATTATTCTTATATTAAAAAAATTTAAACAAATATTAAAACAAACAGGTGCACTTGGTAAAAAAAAATAAAATTAATTTTTTATATAAAATGGACTCAATTCTCTCACTATTTTTCTAATATCATCCAAAATTCAGCAAGCTAATCTCTTTACTGAAGGAGATTACTAAACCCCTTAGACTATCAATCTGCCCTTTTCACTACTAAACATGTTGTGAGTGGAACTCACAGCCATGGTAGTCCAATTCGGCCACTCAAGCCGTGAAACAAACATAGCCTAGAGGCCTTTGCTAATCCTCTTCTCCAAGGCCTATCATTATTTTAAGGGACTATGAATCTCCTTTTCTATTTTACAAATAAACATCATTATAGTGAGTCCCACATTTATCTTAATTCAATCCCCTCCTCTATCTCCCAAAACAAACGGACTCTAAGACTGTTCCAGTATGGGATGAAATATAGGAATTGGTTTCTCTCATTTCATCAACCTCGAGTTTTTTGCCATATTGATCAAGCTTTTAGACACTTTTAACAACTTTTGAAGTGTTCTATCAAACTTAGGTCTTCTAACATATTAGGTATCGTTTGACAATTATATATTTTAGTCAAAAAGTCATTATAATTTGTCATTCTCTTTATTTTTTTACATATTTTTTCATAAAAAATCAAAAAATTATTAAAATAATTTGTTTTTAAATGAGGCCTTTGTCTAATTCCTAACACTTTGACTCTTGTTTAAAAGTAGAAAAATTATGATGTTTTGCTTGGGGCCAAGATCTTAGCCTTAATTTAAAATTTAAGATTCCTATCTTAGGAAAGGACACAAAGCTTCAACATTTCAAAATCCATATTCCATATTTGTGCATCTACTCTTCCCTCGACTTTCTAGAGGAAGAATAACCCCCCACTAACGCTCTGTTTGATTGGAAGATTTGGGGAGGAATTTGAAAAGGAAAAGGGAAAAGTTAGGTGAAATGTGAATAAAATATACTTACATTACACCTAGTTTTGCACACCTTTTTCCTTTCCTTTTCCAAATCCCTCCCCAAATCCCCCAACCAACCACAATATAAGAGTATCTATCTCCCTTCACCCTTCTTAGAGAATCCTATGTGAATCTGTTTAGGTCATTGTTGGAACC
This sequence comes from Camellia sinensis, assembly GCF_055761805.1. NCBI lineage: Eukaryota > Viridiplantae > Streptophyta > Magnoliopsida > Ericales > Theaceae > Camellia > Camellia sinensis. The sequence continues at coordinate 101,662,681 of NC_138966.1, forward strand.
TGCATTCACACATCTTTTTTGCTTTATCTGATTTGGTGTTGTGGAAGAAAATGTTGAAAGGGAATTAAGCTAACCCAAATTCATACAAAATTTGAGATAAGAATGTTGTGCGAATGATATTTTTATAATTATGAACTAAAGTGATGAGTATTTTGTCCTCCACGGATGGCTATAAGTGAGACTTATCATTATGCATAAATTTTTGGCAACTTGCGTGCAAGTCTTAATAGGCAGACTTACTATTCAATAGGTTCTATGATAATTAATAATATTTTTCATTAAATACTATTAAAAACATCACTAATTGTTAATTTTCAGTGACAGTTTAAAAATTATTACAAAAAAATGTCACTAATTATAAGTTTTAGCGATAGTTTAAAAAAATCATCCCAAAAAAAGTTATTAATTTTCAATTTTCAATGACAATTTGAAAATTTTATCACAGAAAAACATCACTAATTATAAATTTTAGCGACAATTTATAAAAATCTTGACAAAAAAAATCACTAATTATTTTTAGCGACATGTAAAAAATCAGTCACAAAAAATTATTTTTAATAACGATTTTATTATAACTTATTTTCAATAAGAGTTCATGAAAATTAAGTCCAACTATTAAAATCTATTAATAGTTAAGCTTGAATTTTTTATATATAAATTATGTTTGTATATTACCTATAAAAGTAGATTTTTAAAATTAATAAGCAATTCATTTTTGATCAATTTGTAGTACACATCCCTAAAAAATATACTTTTTTGAGCAGTACACTGATGTACTTAAAATTGTGATTTAAACATGTTGAGTCATAATTTCTTTACCACTTACATAATAACTTACAAAATCATTACATAATATGATTGAATCATAATTCTTAACATATTACATTATAACATCACGCATATTTAATCGTACTTTAAGTTTTATTCCCGGAAGAATGTGATTCGGTATGGAATGGGCCAATTGACATATTTGAGGTTAGTTTTATTTATTTATTTATTTTTATTTATTTTTTAGAGCCTGTGCTAGGTTTTTAGTGTGAACTCATCACCTTAAATTCTTGAGCATATGTTGAAAAGAAAAATCAGGAATAAAGTGAAAGATATGATTCCTTATCTCAAATGATTTAGATATGTATGATATGAAGTGTCTCTATGCGCATGCAACACGGTAAAGCTAGGTGGTGAAAATGCTTCAATTGGTGAAAATTTTCAATAAATCTTAGAACGATTACGTTTACTTTTTTATTTTTTTATTTATTTTTTAGTATTATTATGACATTCTTTTAGTTACGAGGAGTTGTTTGATTATTTTATTTTTTATTTGATAACTCAGGATGTCCGGATCAGCTTGCGTGCACCTCGACTAATCTCCGGGAGACCAAATGAGTTGTTTGATTATACCTTATGTGATATTTGATTATAACTTAAATTATTATTTTTTTAAATTACGACTCATATAGTATTGAGTTATATTATTTGTGATGATTAAACTCATAAGGAAAATGTTATGGATCCCAAATGAATTACCAAATATTTTACTAAACCTCTCACATGGGTGTGGGACTTACAAACATGTGATCTATGTAAGTCCTACACCCATGTGAAAAATTTAATAAAATATTTGATAATTTATTTGCGATCCCTAACATAATTCAACTCATAAATAATATAACTTGCATGTGTTTCACCATAAAATATGACTAGTGATACCTGTAATTAAAAAAAAAAAAATTATAGGTAATTATTTGACTAAATTTAAGCTTATGACTACATAACAAAGTGTTCACCGAGTTAATTTTAATTACACAAATGATATTGTTATTTTATTCTTATGCAAAATTCTATTAAAAAATTGGTGGAATAGCATATTTCATGTTTTATTTATGACTTTATTTCATTTATTTTTATCTAATTAAATATTTTTTATTTAAATTTTGACTTTTTAATGACATTTATTGGGACCATTGTATTTAACCAGTATGAATATGCCACGTAAGGTGGTGCTAAATAAAATGTGATGAAAAAAAATGATCATCCTAAATCCGTTGTGAAACCTTCAAGCTTATAGAGGATATCAAGTATTTAAATTTTGTCACAGAAAACACTTTACTAACACGAGATCTTTTATTCTATGTTTCAAAATATTAAATTATGTCTAGAGATTTTTGTGTCTTGAAATTTTTATATAATCTAATAATTGTGTTTTAGGACAAGAGCTAGGGATTTAAAGATGTGTAATATTAGCCACACTCTACGTCTCACGATTACTATCATTGATGTGTTGAAAAATAAAAGTATAAATTGTTTTAAACATTCACAAAGTTTAAAGTGATTGTACATTATATTGTATATGACAAGTATTTTCATAAAGAATGTATAAATATTAAAAATTTCTTAACATATTTTCTTAGGACAACAAATTCATAAATAAATGGGTAAATTACATTTGCCACTCAAGAAATTTGATAAAAAAAATATAGCAAATTTTATTGAGTATATTACACTAATTTTTCTTTTCGTAAGGTTAAAAGGACCGGAACTAATATAAATAGTGTGAAGATATAAAAACAAATAACATGAAATTTCTATTTAAGTGTAAAAGTGATGACAATTTTTTTAATTAATTAATATAGTTAAAAAATTACTTATGAAAAATTAATTATATATATATATATATATTTGATCGGAAATCATGTCTTAAGCAGGGGTCTTGTAGACCTATCTAAAAGCATAAGCTCGAGAATTAAATAACATCCTCTAATTATATAATTTGAATACTGTATAATCACCATCGGGATTGATGGCCTAGTGGTGAAGGCATTGCCTTCCCACAGAAGTGAGTCAAGTTTGACTCTTGGGGGGCGCGGAATGTTGGATTTTTTAGTGGCTCTCTTTTGAGATCTCGCGCTGTACTCTAATTGAACCTCAGGTCTACTAGGGTTGGTTGATAAGTTCCACTGGTACCTTAGGGGTAGATCCCTTCCTATGGATTAAGTTAAATCAGGGCGGCAACCGATTATCCTGAAATCTGAGCCCACGGATATGGTAATGACATCTCAAAACATCATTTCTTTGCGTTCAAAAAATAAAAATAAAAATAAAAATAGACAGTATAATTTGGACAAATGAAAAAGACAACGTAATAAGTGTGTTTGATTTGTGTTTTGAGACAAATTTTCAAAAAAAAAAAAACTTAGGGAGAAAGTTTAGAAATTTGTTTGGTTTGTTTGGTTGTATATTTTGAAAATAGTTTTGAAATTTGGAATGATTTGATATTTTGTTGTAGCTGAGTATATGTGTCTGAGAGAAAAAGCGATTGAGAAGGAAAGAAAAGAGAAAAAAAGAGATTGATTGATATGTAATAAAGAAAGAAGTAATTTTAAAAAAAAAAATTTTAAATTTATAATCAAACATATTTTTAAAACAAAAATTTCAAAAAACAAACCAAACACATTCAATATTTCTTTCCTCGGGCTTAATCAGTCATATGGTGACTTGACCATAAAAGTGTGTTTTTGGGTAAAGTGTAAAGACCCCGAAAAAAAATAAAAAAATAAAATAAAAATTGACATGAATTAATCATGCCGATTCACAAAATTTTCGATGGGCCATTTGAATCGACTACCTACCTAAGACCTCCAAACGTTTGTAATAATTTTACTGTGCTCATTTGTTTGGATGTGTAGCACCCAAAATTATTTGGTATTTTAAAAATAAATAATTATGAATTATTTTTTATAATTTTAAAAATTATATTATATCTCATAAAGTTTCTAATTTCATAATGTTAAAATTTTATTTCAATTAATAATTCAGATAATTTTATTATTATATAAGTGAACAGTTAGAAATTTCACTTTTTCAATTAATTCTGTTAAATAAAAAATTCTGACAAGAAGATATTTGTAATTTTTCAAATCACAGAGGACAATTCGTATTTTAAGCAAATCTCAGTGAGTGTATTTATAATTTACCCTTTAAAAATCAACGGTTCATATTATTAATAATAATGATATATTTTATAAGAATTTTTAAAATAGTAACACAAAAGTGATAGACTTTACTGTTAAATTCAATAATTATTAAATTAAAATACTATTATATAAATTTATCCATTATGTTTATAGATTTTTGACAATCTTTTGAAAGTTGCAAAAAAAAAATAATAATAAATAAGTAAATTGGTATTTATTTTTGTGTTTAAAATTTATAAATAGTTTATAAAATTTACTAAATTCTTATGACTAAAAAAAAGAGAAAATAGTTTCACTTATTTAGAGAAGAAAAAATTGGACTTCCAGTTTCTTCGGCCATCACCAATCGCTCATCACTCTCACCAATCACCACATTTGGGTAAACTTTTGACCACTACCTCTTGCTAGAAACCACCTTCAACCACCTTCAATAATCACCTCTAGAAGCCAACCATCATCGTCAACAATCACCTTTCACAGCTAGTCACCACCTCCATTGGCTTGCCATAATCTCCGATCGTCAGCAATCACCTTTGCCCACCATATTCAACTATCGACAACCACTTTCAGTCATTACCTCCTGCCAAGCACTTCTTTCACTTATATCCAAAACAAGTTTTTAAAATCCATGTATACCAAACATATTTTTTTGATTTTGTTTGTTATTAAAAAGAAACATTAACATATTTAATTTTTTCATAAATAAAAATAAATAAATTTATCAAATGATGCCTATATAAGAGTATCTCCAATCATTTACCTTTTCTTTCATTAAATATAAATTTGATGGGAAAATGCTCAAAAATCATCATTAATTCTTTAATCAAAAGTTTATCAAATTGAGAGAAAATTATTCTTTTCATTAAATTGAGAACTTATCAAATTACCAAATCCTTGGTGAATTTTTTTTAAAAAAATGAAGCATTGAAGATGGTTTTTTTTCCCATCAAATTTGATAAAAAGAGAAATTTTATATGAATTTTTTTTTTTGATGAAAATTTGAAAAAAAGATTATATTAGTTTATATCAAATCAAGTGCTTTATTCAAATTTAGATCAAATTAAATGAAAAAATTAGTAAATAGTTACAAATGCCCTAATTTCTACAATAACACATGCTTATATACATGAAAATTATTGTGTCGGCAGCTAAAAGTAGTAATCAGCATATCATGGGATTGAAACCATTTTGTGGTTTCATGATTTTTACGTGTTCAATTTAGGTTTCTCAAACTCAGTTGATTGCAAAAAAACAAAAATGAGATTTTTTTGACTACTTTAATTCTCTTCCAAGGTGATACATGCTAGTGCTAGATATGTAATATTGATTTAAGAAAGAAAAATGAATATTATTTGATAATCTAACGAAATACTATTGGATGAGAAAAAATTATGTCAATCCTAATCTCATTAGGTAGGGTATCATCATTGGAGAATGTCGAATTGTTTAACATAAAACAAGATGGAATGAAAATGTCACGTCTAATAATGATTTTAGTCGGGAATAGAAGTTGGAAATAATCCAACCAAATCAAATAATAAAGTTAGGAAAAGAAAGAACCATTCAAGGACAATGCCCTTAGTTTTTAAGAAATTATATTTTAAGAGTTTTGAAAATATTTTTAATTTTTTCCTCTAAATATATATATACTCTTTAAATATTTTTCATTCTTCTCCCAATAAACTAAATACACTATTAATTTGTTCGTGAACATAAATTGATATATTATTTAATTCCTTTTATTAGGTGTATTTAATTGAAAATTTTATTATTATTTTTTTTAATATTACTTGAGACTTCTATAGATTTGAATATTAAGATTGTTTTACTGTATTGATATGTATAATATTTGAGTAGTTTTGAAATATTAATAGTTGATATTTATTTTATTTTTTACCAAACTAAATTTAGTATTCTAAGCCGACTTAACCTTTGTGTTAACATTTGCTTCCATTGACTAAAACCTTGGCTTCACCACTAGAGAGTACGAAGAGAACTCCTTGGAGAGCAAGCAGAGAGTGGCTATAAACATAAACTCTCATGATTTGGGACATAATGAATAACGATTGGGAGCTTCTAATTACACTATATTTAATATTTCTTTATATTTGTGGGAGTTCGAAATGGATTTTGTCTCACATCGATCTAAGAAGCATTTACAATTCACTTAATAAGTTGACTAACTCCTCCTATCACGACCCGCTTCTTGTACCCAATGGTTAAGTATTGTGATAGCCAGTTGTACGGGGAGCAAATATTTAGGCAAGCCCGTATTCCTTTCTTCCAAGCTCCGTTTCTGTTCGATCACCTGTGTGCACAACAGCAGTGAGCTACCCGGCGGTGTGTGGCCGAAAAACCCCTCCGACGACCAAGTTAGCACACACCTGAGGATAGAAAAAGTGAGGAGAGAGTTGAGTGTAAGTGTTTCTCTTACCAAATATTCATCTATCCCAGCATAGGGGGCGCAGACTTGCTTATATACCTTCTGCGCCCCAAATCTACTCACATTCGTCTCTCGACACGTGGTGCTGCTATCCCATCTGTCAGCACAAATCTTGCTGAACATCACCTAACCCGACTGCTAGCCCACTGTATTGGGAGCTCGGCAGCTGGGCTGTAGCATCTCGGCTGTCAACGGCCATCCTGCGATTCATGCCCAGGTCCCCCCAACAACCGAGCTCCTTTCCAGCCATGCTCGACTGCATTTCGGCGAAGCCAAGCTTGAGATTAGTCATACCGGTCAACCAAAGTCCTTCCTGCCGAGCTTCAAGCATGAGCCTTCACGCCGAGCTATGGATGCGTGCTTTCCAATCGTGCAACGCATAAACCGTGGAACCCTTACTTGACCGGCCTCCGTGCCGACAAGGTGAAGTAGCTCGGTTCCACATGCCCTTGCCATTGCCGAGCAAAAATCACTTCTGGGTGGACCCGAGATACCACGGCCCAAATGTGTTTGGCCCACAATTTGCCTGGTATTACCATGGCCCAATCCAAACCATATTTTTCCCTTTCAATTGCCCCTTAATTCCGTCCGCGCCAGCGTGACCGAGATTACCTGTTCCGACCGGGATAAACTCTTCCTCGGTTGATAATTTGCAAGAGGCAAACCAACTAATTTCCGCGCTCGGTTCCTTGTCTTGCTCGGTTGACGCTTCGTCTGACCTTCCTGTCTCTTCAACTCTGACGCTGCCATTAATGGGGTCACGTGTCAATCTCCCATTGGTCCTCGAGCAGCCAACCCAGCCGTCCCCTGAAATTTGAATTTGGGCGGTTTTTCTTCCTCAATGAACATGCCCCCTCCCTCTTTGATTCATTCTCACTGACATTCCTTCATTTCAAGCATCTCTGAGCTCTTGTCCTTTCTCTCTCGCCATCCTTGAACTCGCGTTCGAAGAAGGAGCCTCTGCCTTTCATTGGTAAGTACCCCAGCCCTTGTTATTACTATTTTCATTTCATATTTTTTTCTTTATAGCACCAAATCCGTAGGTTTTAGGGCCTCCCCCACCCAAAACCTTCAATGCCCCTTAGTTTCTTCGTTGTTCTTCAATTTCCCTGATGAACAATGAAGATCTAGGGCGGACCGGGCTCCAGATCTTCATCCGATCCCAAAAATCATTCAGACCGAGCAAATCTTTAGTTTGTCCCAACCTTAGTAGAAACCAGAGTAGCAAAAAGGACTTGGCCGCTCGACCGAGCTAATCTCTGGTTCGCTTGAGCGACCGAGCTCCTTGGCTAGCCTTTACGACCGAGGTGGTTTGGCACAATCCATGACCGAGCTCAAGTCTAGCTCGTTTTGCGCGACCGCGCTCCCACTTACAATTACCCTTCGTTTTCCTGCAGAGTCCAAGGGGACCAAAGACCAATTCTGAGGCTCTCAAGAACCGAGTAGCCATTAATTCCCAGCCTGTGCCAAACCACCTCAGCCGAGCTAAATTAGTCGGTCACACATGGGGAAATTCCGCTTCCTTGTGGACACACCTGCTGCCTTGGCCGCCATCAGGGAAGAATACGGTATCTCGGCAGATGTCCATATAGAGCTCGCCGAGATGGAAACAACCCCTTGGGGCAGGCTTAACCAGTGCCCCTTCACCGTGCTGTCAGTAATTGAAGGAGGCCTCTGTTTCCCAGTCAACCCTTTGATGACCGAATTTCTTCGCCGCACCAGGCTAGCACCCACCCAAGTTTCGACCAATACTTACCGAATAATCAATCGCGTGCACGAGCTAAACAACCGGCTAGGAACAAACTTAGGTTTAGCCGAGATACTACAACAATACACCCTTGGGCACACCGGCGACGGCCTGGCCTATTATTTAAAAATAAGATCGGGCAAAGAGAAAATAGTGACCGGCACCCCAGACAAGGACTTACATGATGACGAATTCTTCTGGGTGTCTGGAAATTATGAAACAGCCGACGTACCGAGCTGGTTCATCAGCAAGAACTTTGGTTCCACATGTAAGCCGTGCTAATTTGCTCGGTTAATTTCCTGTCTTCAACATTCTGTACTTAACCATTTTTCCTGTTTCTTTTACAGCAATTCAAGCCTTGCAATTCAACTACCAATATCCCAACGTAGAGGCCATCTGGACCGTGCTCCGTTACAGCCACCGGGATTGTAACGAGTTGCTCGGCTACACTCCAACCTACAGATACTCAGCTCCACGCTGGAGCAAAGTTACAGACTTTCTCCGTGCTTCAACACCTCCTCCAGACCCAACTCTACCGGACGTACCCCTAATCCGGCTGACCGAAGAACAAGAGATGGCAAAACGAAGCCGCATCAAGAACTTCCTCACAGCAACCTCAGCCGAGATACCGAGCATCATCACCCACTCTCAAGCTGCCGGACAATCCAGCGGCCCCGTGGTCGCCTTGGCATCTCCAAGTGCCGGGCAACCCAGACAAGAAGCTCACCGGGCTGGCAAAAGGCCTCGCGCAGACCCATCTGCCGAGCTGGTTGCCGAGCTAACCACCGAGCAACCCACCGACACTGTCGACCCAACAGCACCGTGGCGACCGCAACTAAAGCACCGGGGAAAGGACATATTGGCTACCGCTTCCATCAAGGGCGACAAAGAGCACCTGCTCGCGTTTGACCTTTCCAAAGCCCTCCTCCTACCGAGCGACGTGGTCGGCAGCGACCACGTTCCTGACACCCAGTTGGTGAAATCGTCTGTTAAGTCCATGGCCAGGGTAAGTCTCAATCTTTCACTGAAATTTTTACCAAGTGTTTGCACGGTTTCCTCTCTGATCAAACTTTCTTCTTGCAGGCCACCCAGAAGCAACACTTGGTCATGGAGCAAATCCATCGACTACGGCAGAAGGCGAATGACACTGCCGGCCAAGTCCAGAGTCTTCAAACAGAGCTCGGCCGAGCAAAATCTTCACTGTAAATTGCTAACGCTGACAATAACAAGTTGCTCGGCCAGCTCGGCGAGGCCGAGCAAAAGAGGGATGAGCTCCAGGCCAAGCTGGATGCACTTAAAAAGTCGAAGGTGAAGGAGTGCGAAGACGCCAACAACGCCGGCTTTAAGGAAGCCGAGGACAGCTACAAAAAGCAGGTCTTCGCCACTCAAGACATTTATTTTAAGGCGGGTTGGAAGTCTGCCTGCGAAAAGCTCGGTCAAGGTCCTAATACCGACGTGTTTGCCGCTCCACCAGCTGCCTTCCTACCGGTCTATCTCCTGCCATATGCCAACGACGTCTTCAGCACGTTGCAGACTGAGGTCGAGGAAGGACTTGAAGAAAAGGCCAAGGCAGATGCTGAGGGAGAGGACCACCAAGAGCAGGAGCAGCCCGGCCGAAGTGAGCTCGGTGCCCAAGACCAATCTCCAACGGTCAACTTGGAGGCAACCGATGATGAATTCACCAACCTTTCCCCCTTAGCTTAGCTTTCTTTTATCTTTGTTTTTTGCTTTGCACATGTAACCGGGTTGTCTGCCCCTCCTTTTGTACTTCTTTTTTCATTAATGAAAAAGATCTAGTTTCACCAAGTGTTTACACGGTCCTAGAGCTGAGTAACTTCAACCGGACAAGATATCTTGGCTAGACAAATTTCATTAATTAACTCATATAACCGGAATAAATCATCTCGGTAGTACACCCAGAGTTGAGAAAAACATCAAGTCTTTCAACCGGAATAAATATCTCGGTTGAGAATACCTAAGTTGAGCAAAGCATCAACACTTTCAACCGGAATAAACATCTCGGTTGAGAGTAACTAAGTTGAACAAAACATCAACTCCTTCAACTGGAATAAACATCTCGGTTGAGAGTACCTTAGTTGAACAAAACATCAACTCCTTCAACCGGAGTAAATCATCTCGGTTGAGAGTAACTAAGTTAAACAAAACATCAACTCCTTCAATCGGAGTAAAACATCTCGGTTGAGAGTAACTAAGTTGAATAAAACATCAACTCCTTCAACCGGAGTAAACATCTCGGTTGAGAATACCTTAGTTGAACAAAACATCAACTCTTTCAACCGGAGTAAACATCTCGGTTGAGGGTACCTAAGTTGAACAAAACATCAACTCCTTCAACCGGAGTAAATCATCTCGGTTGAGAGTATCTAAGTTGAACAAAACATCAACTCCTTTAACCGGAGTAAACATCTCGGTTGAGAATACCTTAGTTGAACAAAATATCAACTCTTTTAACCGGAGTAAACATCTCGGTTGAGAGTACCCAAGTTGAACAAAACATCAACTCCTTCAACCGGAGTAAACATCTCGGTTGAGGGTACCTAAGTTGAACAAAACATCAACTCCTTCAACCGGAGTAAATCATCTCGGTTGAGAATACGCTAAACGCAAAGCAACAAAAAATTCTAAGGCAAAGATGAGTCACTTCTATATATTGACAAAAATGAATATTACATGAAGTGTAAGGCAAAAAATTCCTTTGCACAAAAAAGAGAGTAAAAGCTAGAAATAATACAACTTGAGGTTGGCTGTATTCCATGGCCGGGGTATTCCTTTACCATCAAAGTCCTCCAAGTGATATGCCCACTTGCCCGCCAGACCGGTTATCTTGTAGGGTCCTTCCCAATTTGCCCCTAGTTTGCCTTCGCTTAGCACCAGGGTATTGCCCATGACCTTCCGCAAGACCCAATCACCCACTTTGAACGGTCTGGGGTGCACGGTTTTGTTGTATTTCCTTGAAAGCTCTTGTTGGTAGGCAGCCACATGGATAAGAGCCTTTTCCCGGCGTTCTTCCACTAGATCCAATTCCAAGGCAATGGCTTCGGCGTTCAGCTCGAGCTCAAAACTTTCACTTCTGAGGGTGGGGATACCAACTTCCAAAGGGATGACCACCTCCATGCCATATGCCAAAGCAAAAGGAGTTTCCCCAGTAGATCGCCGCGGGGTTGTTCGGTATGCCCAAAGGACACTGGGGAGTTCCTCAGCCTACTTTCCTTTGGCTTTCTCAAGCCTCTTCTTCAGTCCATCAAGAATGGTCTTGTTCGAAGCCTCGGCTTGACCGTTGGACTGCGGGTAAGCCGGAGTAGAGTTGTGGAATTCGATCTTCAAATCTTCACAGAACCCCCTAAACAGACGGCCGTCAAATTGGGTGCCGTTATCAGAGATCAGAATTTTGGGGACACCAAACCGCGTGACCACATTCTGCCAGACAAACCGCTTCACGTCTTTCTCCTTTATTGTTGCCAAAGGCTTCGCTTCAACCCATTTGGTGAAGTAGTCTGTGGCCGCGATGAAGAACTTTTGGTTGCCTAGTGCTGTTGGGAGCGGCCCCACTATATCTAGCCCCACATCGCAAAGGGCAAAGGGCTAGTGAGGGGAAGAAGTTCCCTGGCCGGCTGGTGGATCTGGTGGGCAAACTTCTGGCGGGAAAACTTCTGGCATTTCTTACACTTGCGAACATATTTCTGGGCACCGGCTTGCATGCACGGCCACCAGTAGCCTTGCGAAATAACTCGGTAGGCCAAGGACCTGCCCCCTATATGACTGCCACAGATGCCTTCGTGAATCTCGCAAATGAAGGCTTCCACGCTGCTAGGGTGCACACACTTCAAGTAGGGGCCGGTGAAAGACTTCTTGTATAAAGCGCCTAATGGAGAGAGCCAAAACCACTCAGACTTCACCCGCACTTTATGTGTTTCTTTCTTGTCGGCTGGAAGGGTCCATTTTTTGAGAAAGAGGATTATAGGGTCCATCCAAGAAGGACCTAGCTCGGCGCAGAGTACTTCTGTCTGCCCGGTTTCCTTAATGCTGGGCCTCGAAAGGAATTCAATCAAAAAAGGGTTGGGAGATGTGCTGTCGACCATAGAAGCAAGGCCAACCAACTCATCTGCTCGGCCATTTTCTTCTCGGCCAATCTGTTGGACCCTGATCGCCTGAAATTGCTTGATGTGGTCTCTGACCCGAGCTTGGTACTTTGTCATTCTGTCATCCTTTGCCTCGTAAACCCCAAAAACTTGGTTAACCACAAGCTGGGAATCACTGTAAACCATTAGCTCGGATGCTTGCACCAGAAGCGTGCTCTTGAGACCGGCCAAGAGCGCCTCGTACTCGGCCTCATTGTTGGATGCTGGGAAGCCAAGGGTGATAGAATGTTCAATAGTCAGTCCGTATGGCGAAATCAGAACTATACCCAGCCCAGCACCGTGACGGTTCAAGGTTCCATCAACAAAAAGTTTCCACATTTCGCCGACAAAGAGCTTCCAACACTCTGAGGGGTCCTGAGAAGCTTAAAGGTTGATGGGATCACGGTTGCTCGACTGTTCGGCTTCCGGTCCCGTGCTGAGCGGTTCCACTTCAGCCCCCCTTGGTGATTCGGCGTCGGACTCAGCAAGTTGATCCATAATGCCTAAGTCCGTAGGCGAATCGCCAGGTTGCGGTATTATGCCGGCCGTAGGCTCTGTGCTGAGCGGTTCCATTTCTTCCCTCCTCGGTGATGTGGTGTCGGACAAAGTGGGTTGGTCAGTGATAGCCAACTCCGTCATCGTATCACCGGGCTGTAGTATCGTATTAACTGAAGGGGCTTCGGCGGGGCGTACAAGTTCCGCGTCGCCAATACCGCCAAGCTGTTGTATTTCAGTCGAGCTTGTATTCACCTCTTCATTTGCCACGGCAATATCGACCGGGCATACCGGATGAGTTCTAGGCGAGAATTCAGCAACGAAGTCGGCCAGAGTCTGGGCTTTTATGGCTATGCGCGGCTGGAACTTCACATCAAACTGTCCCAATTCAACCGCTCACTTAAGAATTCGACCGGAGAAGTCTGCCTGTTCGAACAAAGCTTTGAGAGGAAACTCGGTCAAGACGATGATGGTATGGGCATGGAAATAGTGTGCCAACTTCCTTGAAGCCATCATCAAAGCTAACGCAAGTTTTTCCAGCGGCAAGTACCTCGACTCTGCCGGTAGCAAGGTTTTGCTGATGTAGAAGATGGGTAAATGTTTAATTCCTTCCGACCGGACAAGCACTGCACTAACTGCATGTTGCGATACGGCCAGTTAAGGTAAAGTTCTTCTCCGGGCTCTGGTGTGACCAACAACGGCGCTGAAGACAAATACACCTTGAGCTCGGCCAAAGCCCGGTCACACTCTTCATCCCATGAGAACTTTGATTTCAAGGCTTGAAAAAAAGGGCGGCAGCGATCTGATGGCCGGTTTATAAATCGGTTAAGCGCGGTGGCCATTCCAACCAGATGCTGCACATCCTTAGCCGAGCTAGGCTGTTTTAACTCTTGCACGGCTCGAATTTGTGTAGGGTCTACTTCGATACCTCGGTTCGTGACTAGGAAACCCAAAAAAATTTCGGATCCCACGCTGAAGGCACACTTAGACGCATTCAGGCGTAGCTTGTGTTTTTTTAGAATGGCAAACATTTCTGCCAAATCAGACAAATGGTCTGCTTAATGCCGGCTCTTAACCACCATATCATCAATATAAGCCTCCATTGTCCGGCCTAGCAGAGAAGTGAACATCTTGGTCACCATCCTTTGAAAAGTTACCCCGGCGTTCTTCAAACCAAAAGGCATGACTCGGTAACAGAAGAGTCCCCTTGGTGTAGTAAACGAGGTGATCTCTCGGTTGGGCCCATGCATGGCAATCTGATGGTAGCCGCGATAGGCGTCCAAGAAACTGAGCCTGTTATGTCCAGCCGTTAAGTCCACAAGCTGGTCTATTCTAGGCAGAGGGAAGCTGTCTTTCGAACAAGCTCGGTTGACGGTCTTGTAGTCAACACAAACTCGCCGCTTCCCATTATTCTTGGGCACCACGACCGTGTTTGAAATCCACCGAGGGTAGTGCACTTCCTGAATTGCTCGCGCCTCAAGCAAGTTCTTCACTTCCTCCGCAACTACCTCGACGTGATGCAGCGCCGATCTCCTTGTGCGCTGAATAACCGACTTTGCTCTAGGGAAGATATTGAGATGATGGCATATAAAACTCGGATCGAGACCGGGCATGTCGTAAGGTGACCATGCGAAGACTTCGATGTTGGCCATCAAAAATTCAACCATGTCGATCCTTTCTTGGACTGTAAGGCTTGAGCCGAGCAAGAAAAACTTGTCCGGATGCTCTGTATCAATGCGTACCTCCACCAATACCTCGACAGCTTTGTCCTCGGCCTTGGTGCCCACATCGTCAAGGACTCCCCGGTCTTCCGGTCCCTCAATCATTTGAACGAAGCCTTTGGCAGCTCGGCTCCCGTTGACCACCACGAAACATTGCTTTGACATGACTTGATCGCCCCAAATCTCCTCGATTGCCCCCATAACCGAGGGAAATCTCATCACCTAATGATAGATCGACGCTACGGCTTGCATAGCGTGATGCCATCCCCTTCCAAGGATCAAATTATAAGTGGATGGCACCTGCAACACCCAGAACTCCACTTGTTTGACCACGGATCCTGCTTTGACCGGCAGGATAATCTTTCCCAAAGGCCACTCCGGTTGTGAGTTGAAACCAACCAGTGGCGAAGTTGCCGGGGCCAAATCTGTATCCCGGAGCTTGAGCTGTTTGAAAGCGTCGTAGTACATGATCTCGACCGAGCTTCCCTGATCGATCAAGATCCGTTTGACATCAAATTCTTTGACGTGGAGTGTAACCACTAAGGCATCGTTGTGTGGTGTCTGAATGCGCTCCAGATCTCTTGAGGAGAATTTGATCACATCTTTCTCTTCGGTCTTCCCCCTCTTGATCGCAGGCTGAACCGACAAAACTTCCCTCATGTGTTCTGCCTTCTTGATCATATCTCAGAGCTCGCATACACGCACCGGTTCCACTATGCCGTGGATGACATTAACAACCCCTTGTGGAGGTGCATCTCGGTCATCCGGTCCCCGCGGGTCAACCGGAGCTTGATTGGCCTTCACGCCCCCATCAATGTAAAGGTCCAGGTGTCCAGCTGCGACTAGCTCTTCCAAGTGTTGCCTCAAAGGCAAACAGTCCTCTGTCCGGTGGCCTCGCTCTCGGTGAAACGTGTAACGGTACCTCGGATTGAAGCCCTTCTGTCCTTCGCCTAACTTAGCAGGAAACCGGACATACTCCTCGTCACGGATTTCACTAAGTATGCGATAGATTGGAATCTTAAACACCGTGGTGATGCCTGTCCTTGCTTTCAACCTTTTGTTTGCATCGGCTACATCATCCCGGTCATTCCGACGTCCCCTACCCCGGTTTTTGCGATTAGTGCCACGGTCCGATTCCTCAACACGGTCGCTGGATCGGCCAGACTCCTGCCCAACTGCGTGCACTTTGCTAGCTGACCTCTTGTCCGCTACTACCGGAGTTGTTTTCGCGCTAGATGCCGACGCATCATCCTCCACACGGATGTGCTCATTGATGCGTTGCATTAGCTGGCCCATGGATGTCGGTTGGTGCATGGTAAGCGAGTCTCGCAGTCTATGTCCGACCGAGAGACCTCGCTTGTATTGTGTGATTGCAAGGTTGACCGGGCAATCCAAAATCTCGTTGAAGGTCTCCCAATATCTGGAGTTGTATGCCTTCAATGTGTTGCTCAGTTCCATTTTGACACTCAGTAGGTGGTCAACTTCCTTTGGTGTTTTCGTGTTGGTTTTGAAGTGCGTCACAAAGGCCTCGGCCAACTGATGCCACCTTTCTATGCTCCCCTTCGGCAACCTCTCGAACCATTTCAAGCCTAGTTCGTCTAAACTTGACGGGAAGATGAGGCACATACGTGCGTCATTCCGCCTATGCCCGGCCATGACCTGTCGGAAGTGACTCACATGCATGTAGGGATCGGTTTTCCCATCGTAGAATGTGAATTTAGGCTGGTAGAAGCCTACCGGAAGCGGTGTCGTTTCTATCTCCAAGGGGAAAGGGGTGGCGCTCAGCCTTGTTAAGTCTGTATCTAAAAGGAGTGGCGCTGCTTGGCGGGGTGGAGGCATTCCGACCTCCTTGCTGGTGTGAACCTCATAGGATAACCGCTAGAACGTCGGCACCCTCTGAGCCTTCCCCCGGCGAGCTCGTTCCTTTAAGACTGCCCGCAAATCCTCTGAACGAGCGAAATAAAAATACCTCGACGTCGTCGCCGGACGTGAGGGTCGATAAGTGCTGTCTTGCGCGCTGGACTTCTCTTCGTGCAGGTCGGAATCTCTAACCGTGTAACTTCTGGTGATGGAAATAGATGCAGTGTGTCGCTGACTCTGACTGCCTGAACGACGGGGTTGGGTGCGCTCACTGTGGTCTCCCACTCCAGCTACACCCTTCCCTTTAACATGCCACTTCAGCTCCTCCATCTCCGCCGCTATTCACCGGATGACGGCGTCCTGGTCCCTTAACTTGTGTTCCAGACGTCTGGCATGTGATTCTCTCCGCCGCCGATGACCGTCTGGACTCCGTGAATGACCATAACTTCTTTCGCGCTTATCCCGCGCATCTCTTGAATGTCCTCCTAGAGAAGTCTCCAGGTCCGCCATCGGAGGAATGATGGTGGGATGTCCTTCTCCCCGTCTGCCCGACTCCTGGGTAACTCCGTCGACGGCGGACAGCGGAATCTCCTCGTTGTTCACCATGGACGGCGATCAAATGAGCCTGAAAGACAAGGTTTTGTCTGTCAAGTTCCCACAGATGGCGCCAATTGTACGGGGAGCAAATATTCAGGCAAGCCCGTATTCCTTTCTTCCAGGCTCCGTTTCTGTCCGATTACCTACGTGCACAACAGCAGTGAGCTACCCGGCGGTGTGTGGCCGGAAAACCCCTCCGACGACCAAGATAGCACACACCTGAGGATAGAGAGAGTGAGGAGAGAGTTGAGTGTAAGTGTTTCTCTTACCAAATATTCATCTATCCCAGCATGGGGGACGCAGACTTGCTTATATACCTTCTGCGCCCCAAATCTACTCACATTCGTCTCTCGACACGTGGTGCTGCTATCCCATTTGTCAGCACAAATCTTGCTGAACATCACATAACCCGACTGCCAGCCCACTGTATTGGGAGCTCGGCAGCCGGGCTGTAGCATCTCGGCTGTCAACGGTCATGCTGTGATTCATGCCCAGGTGCCCCCAACAACCGAGCTCCTTTCTAGCCATGCTCGACTGCATTTCGGCGAAGCCAAGCTTGAGATTAGTCATACCGGTCAACCAAAGTCCTTCCTGCCGAGCTTCAGGCATGAGCCTTCACGCCAAGCTATAGATGCGTGCTTTCCAACCGCGCAACGCATAAACCGTGGAACCCTTACTTGACCGGCCTCCGTGCCGACAAGGTGAAGTAGCTCGATTCCACATGCCCTTGCCATTGCCAAGCAAAAATCACTTCTGGGTGGACCCAGGATACAACGGCCCAAATGTGTTCGGCCCACAATTTGCCTGGTATTACCATGGCCCAATCCATACCATATTTTTCCCTCTCACCAGTAACCGAAGTTACCTACAGTTAATTCTTGAACAAATAAATAAACGCAAGTGGAAATAACATTTAAGTGAGAATACCAAAATAATTATCAGAGCTTTTATTTTTATAACAAAATTTATTGACCAAAAAGGCCGATATTTACATATAAAGAATAAAATTATAAATACTATAAAGTGTTGTGTGCCTATTCCCGCAACCCCGCGTCGAAGACTCTCCAAAAGCTATTTCTGAATTGCATTGTTTCCTGAAAATTGATAAACAACTATAAGTACATGGTAGAGTGAAAAATATTATACTGAGAACATAATTACCATGGAGAAGCTTTAGGCTTATAACAGATACAATAAAATTCTTTTCTATTAGACTAAATAAGTTGCTCATATTATAACAGAAATCCATTTCAAAAATCATACGATATTATATGAAAATATATAACCATAACCACGGTGCAGAACAGAACAGGGGTCAGTAGATTCATGACAATACAGAGGTCCGAATTCAAGAGGTGACTCGTACGGATTTTAGAGGTGGCTCTCATAATAGTGTAGCACTTAACTCCGCACAACACTTTGCTCCATGCAGAACAGAAGTCAATAGATCCACGACAATAGAGAATCACTAAAGTGACTAATCAGAGGTCAATGGTTATTTAAGTCCCCCAAGGTATGAGACTCCCAGTGTGGTACTCACAAAAAATAAATATTTATATAATCATTGTCAAATAATTTCTAAAATTTAAACAAACATATCCATGAGTTTCAATTTAAGCAAATAGAGTTTAAAAAATAATCAACGTAATCAAAATATTAATATAATTTATAAAAGACAAGTTGCGTAAAATAAATTATGATAATTCAAAATATACGTAAAATATATTATGGTGACTCAAGGTATAATATAACTCATATTAATAGTGATTCCCCAATCTTACTTTCCACTGTCAAAGACCGTCTTACCTAATAGTTGCCTTCATCCAGTATATTTTCTCTTTGTTTTGTTTTGTTTTGTTTTTTTTTTTTTTCCTCTTTTCTTTTCATCTTTAGCAATCCTAAGCAAAACCTCCCTTTTATAGAGAGGCAACCGTGGGCACCAAGCCACAAGGCTTCCCACGTGTCTAATTCTCATTCCTTTGCCATTAATTCATATTTATCTAATAATTCATACTTATTCAAAATGATTAACTTTAGGTTCCATTCTACTTTAGCCCAAATCTTAAACTAATTATATATCATTTTTTTTCCCAGATAATATATAACCTCTAATTTAATTACACTTTATCTCATACACCCATAACGTTCAATATTTTATTTTACTCTTACAGAATATTTAATTAAACATTTAGGGTTTTTCTCATTTATAATTAAATAATACTAATATAAAATTTAAGGAACAACTTAAATTTTCGGGTTGTTACAATCTTCCTTCCTTTTGAAAATTTCGTCATCGAAATTTGTCATATGTGTAAGCTATTTACTGCGCACTCTGATAACTATATATATCAAGAATAAATTTGATGATTAATCTGATATAAAATATTGCTAAATCATTACCTCAAAAAAAAAAAAAAAAGTACCAAGAATTCAAATTGAACCTACATCAGTTGAACGTGATACTAATCAAATTTCCAGAGTCATCCACAAGAGCGTGATTTTCTTAAGGTTCAATTTTTTAAATTATTTATCACAAAATAAAATTACTACTACCTAATAACACCATTTTTAGTAACGTGAGGTGTTAAATCATTACACTAGTAGTCACTCAACACAATGGCAATCTGATTTTGATTTTGATTCTTGTTTTCTACTCCATTTCTTATGAGGGCAATCTGGTTCGACTTATCAAGGAAGTTGTCCAAAGCAACTCAATGGCAATAAATTTTCTTTATAATCTATTTTTATTTCCTAGGAAGATAAATTTATTTGGCAAACTATTTACGAAAACTATTTTTGAGAAAATTACCAAAACAACTCACTGTTTATTTGTCAAAAACTGTTTTGGGGCCAAAATGAGAAACAATGGGTGACTTTAAAAAATTTTCATTGGTTTTGTTTCCAAAAAAAATAAAATAAAAATGAGAACACAATTAAACAAGCGACCGGAAATGAAACGACAGAATCATATGCAAGAGTTGAAGGAATTTGAGATGAACTTTCATTTCTTTTATTCGTGAACTTTCCATTGATGAGAAATAGTTTCAAAATTAGTATCTTTATAAATTTTGAAAGATTATAGATTTGAAACCCACTTCTAAAAAGTCAAAATGAATTTTTTTTGTAATTGTTTTTTTTCTTCCAATTATTCAGCATATACATGAAAGATATATATAATTATATATAAAGTAACAAATAACTCATCTTAATTACAAAATTTAATGAAATACCATAATTATATATACCACTATTGTTGCTACACAAATATTTAATTTAAATACAACTTGTAATCTAGGTCAACGTTTCTCTTATCCTATTTGTGCATGTGTCTTATGCTCCAATCCTTTGATAAAAATAATTTAAAAAGCCTAGGCTCTGATACGACTTGTCATGACCCGCTCCCCGTACCCAAAGATTAAGCATCGTAATGGCCAGTAACTGAAGTTACCTACGGCCAATTCTTAAACAAATAAACAAACACGAGTGGAAATAATATTTAAGTGAGGGTACCCAAAAAAATCAGAACTTATATTTTTATAACAAAATTTATTAACCAAAAATGCCGATACTTATATATAAAGAATAGAATTATAAATACTATAAAAGCGTTGTGTGTCTATTCCGCAACCCCGCGTCCAAGGCTTTCCAAAAGTTATTTTTGAATTGCATTGTTTCCTGAAAATTGGTAAACAGCATGAGAGAGTGAGAAATATTAAACTAAGAGCATAATTACCATGGATAAGCTTTAGGCTTACAACAGATACAATAGAATACTTTCTATTAGAGTAAATAAGTTGCTCATTTTATAACAAAAATCCGTTACAGAAATCATATGATATTATATAAAAACATATAACCATAACCACGGTGCAGAACAAAACAGGGATCAATGGATTCATGACAATACAGAGGTACGGATTCTAGAGGTGGCTCCCACAATAGTGTAACACTTAGCTCCGCACAATACTTTGCTACATGCTAAACATAAGTTAATAGATCCATGACAACAGAGAGTCGCTAAAGTGACTAATCAGAGGCCAATGATTATTTAAATCCCCCAAGGCATGAGACTCCCGTGGCGATACTCACAAAAATAAATATTTATATAATTATTGTCAAATAATTTCTAAAATTTAAACAAACATATCCATGAGTTTCAATTTAAGCAAATAAAATTCAGAAAATAATTAACATAATCGAAATATTAATATAATTTATAAAACACAAGTTGCGTAAAATAAATTATGATAACTCAAAACATACATAAAATATATGGTGACTTGACGTATAATATAACTCATTTTAATAGTGATTCCTTACTCTAACTTTCCACTATCAAAGACCGTCTTACATAATAGTTGCATTCGTCAAGTATATTTTCCCTTTGTTTTGTTTTATTATTTTTTTTCTTTTTTTTTTTCTTCTTCATCTTTAGTAATCCTAAGCAAAACCTCCCTTTTGTAGAGAGGCAACCGTGGGCACCAAGCCACAAGGCTGCCCACGTGTCCAATTCTCATTCATTTGCCATTAATTCATGCTTATCTAATAATTCATACTTATCTAAAATGCTTAACTTTAGGTTCATTTCTACTTTGGCCCAAATCTTAAACTAATTATATAACCTTTTTTCCGATAAAATATAATCCCTAATTTAATTACACTTTATCTCATACACCCATAACATTCAATATTTTATTTTACTCTTACCGAATATTTAATTAAACATTTAGGATTTTTCTCATTTATAATTAAATAATAATAATATAAAATTTAAGGGACAACTTAAATTTTCGAATTGTTACGCCTCCTAACTCTCATGAGGCCTTTTCTAAAGAATAAAATTGTAAGGCTCCGGTCAAAGCGGACAATATTGTGCTAGTAGGGTTAGGTTGGCAACTTCATTTGACACCGTCTTTGGGAACTCCCTCCGATGTGAGTCCTTTGGCATTCAGAGCCAATCAACTAGGGACTTATGTGGGAGCCTGAAATGGGTTTTATCCCACATCGGTCTGAGAGGCATCCACAACCCACTTAATAAGTTGACTAACTCCTCATAACTAGCATGAGACCTTTTCTAAAGAAGAACAAAACCGTGAGGCTCCGACCAAAACGAATAATATTGTGCTAGTGGGGTTGGGTTGCCGCATCATTTGGTGTTGTCTATGGGTACTTCCTCCGATGTAAGTCCCTTAGCATTCGGAGCCAATCAACTGGGGACTTATGTGGAAGTCCGAAATCGGTTTGTCTCACATCGGTCTGAAAGGCATTTACAGCCCACTTAATAAGTTAATTAACTCCTTTTAACTAGCATGAGACCTTTTCTCAAAGAGAACAAAATCGTGAGGCATCAGTCAAAGCCAACAATATTGTACTAGTGGGGTTGGGTTGGCAACTTCATTTGGCACCGTCTGTGGGAACTCCCTCTAATGTGAGTCCCTTGGTGTTAGGAGCCAGTCAACTAGGGACTTATGTGAGAGCTCGAAATGGGTTTTGTCCTACATCGGTCTAAGAGGCCAAAGCGGACAATATTGTGCTAATGAGATTAGGTTGACAGCTTTATTTGGCACCACTTGTGGCAACTCCTTCCGATGTGAATCCCATGGCGTTCGGAGCCAGTCAACTGGGGACTTATGTGGGAGCCCGAAATGGGTTTGTCCCACATCGATCTGAGAGGCATCCACAACCCACTTAATAAGTTGACTAACTTTCCCTAACTAGCATGAGGCATTTTCTAAAGATGAATAAAACCGTGAGGCTCCTGGCCAAAATGGACAATTTTGTGCTAGTGGGGTTGGGTTGGCAACTTCATTTGGCGCCATCTATGGGAACTTCCTCCAATGTGAGTCCCTCAGCATTCGGAGCCAGTCAACTAGGGACTTATGTGGGAATCCAAAATGGGTTTTGTCCCACGTTGGTTTGAGAGGCATCTACAACCCACTTAATAAGTTGACTAATTCCTTCTAACTAGCATGAGTCCTTTTCTAAAGAAAAATAAAATCATGAGGCTCCGGCCAAAGCGGACAATATTGTGAAAATAAAGTTGCCAACCCAACCCCACTAGCACAATTGTCCGCTTTGGCCGGAGCCTCACGGTTTTGTTCTTCTTTAGAAAAGGCCTCATGCTAGTTAGGAAGAGTTAGTCAACTTATTAAGTGGGTTGTAGATGTCTCTCAGACCGATGTGAGACAAAACTTATTTCGGGCACCCACATACGGCTCCAAAATGAAGAGAGAAAAAGTGATTGAAAATGAGAGAGAAGAGAGAAAAAGTGATTCATTGATATGTAATAGAGAGAAAAATAATTTTAATTTTTTTTAAAAAAAATTTATAATCAAATATATTTTTAAAATTTTAAAAAAAAATATATTCCAAAACACAAACTAAACACACCTAATATTTCTTTCCTCTGGCTTAATCAGTCATATGGTGACTTGACCATAAAAGTGTGTTTTCGGGTTAAGTGTAGCGACGGAAAAAAAAAAAAAAATGACATGAATTAACCATGCCGATTAACACAATTTTCGATGGGCCATATGAATCGACTACCAACGTAAGACCTCCAAATGCGTTTGTAATAAGGAAATTGAGTGGGCAGTAATATGGCAGTGGGTCTTATTCATTGTTACAGTTTGTATTATGTTTATTTTTTTTTTTATCATTTTATTAGTGGCGGGTTTAGAGTCATTAAATTAGTGGTCTCTAATATTACTATTGTAATAATTATACTTTGCTCATTTGTTTGGATGTGTAGCACCCAAAATTATTTGCTATTTTAAAAATGAGAGTTTTTTTTTTTTTTTGATAAATTCTCTTTTTAAGAGTTTTATTTCATTCAACACATATTGTTTTTGGCTATATTATTAGGTTCTATTTGAGGTAAGAAGATCAAAACATCATCAATCTCTCCTACCCCCTATTAATGTTAATATTTAATATTGATTATTATTATGTTTTGGTAGTTCACATGTATCAAGATGTTGACTATCATTATATTCATAATAATTTAAAATAAATTTTTGTCATTGTATTGTCAATTACATGACGTAAATATTCACATCATGCAATTGAAATGAATATTCACATCATTATATTCACATTAATTTGAAATGAATTTTTGTCATTGTGTTGTTAATTACATGATGTAAACGTTTACATCACTATATTAGCTGAGAGAGAATGTTCACATCACTACATGTTGTGAATAAGAATGTGTTGTCAATTAAAAATATAATGAACATTATTTTAATGTGTTGTCAATTAAAAATGAGAATGTTCACATGTTGTGAATGTTCACATCACTACATTAGATAAGAGAGAATTTTTCGGAAAGGTGTTGTGAACGTTCATATCAGATGAGAGAGAATATTCACATTATTTTTAATGTGTTATCAGTTAAAAATATATTCACATCAGATGAGAGAGAATGTTCACATTATTTTTAATTGTTGTCAATTAAAAATATATTCAAATTATATAATAATATGAAATAATAACATCAATATTATTTAATTTATGTATGAAATTTTTTATGCCTTGGTCCTTTCCCTTATCTTTCCTCCCCCAACATTAAATATCAATATTAAATATAAGGGCATAATAGTCTAAGAAAATAATATAAATCAAGAAAATGACTTTATGGAATAAAAATATAATATATAGGACTAAGTGGGTTAAAAAATTCTTCATGAACTTCTTAGGTTATAACACTTCTAAATGAGATTTATCAATAAAAAGCCCTTTAAAAATAGATAAATTATAAACACACTCGCTAAAATTTACTTAAATTATAAATTATTCTTTGTAATTCTAGAAATTATATTATGCCTCCTAAGATTTCTAATTTCATAGGGCCTATTTGATAACACTTACGTTTTCAGTTTATATTTACAAAAATTTTATAAACTAGTTTTTGTTTGTTTTTAGAAAAACATAAACTACAAACGCGTTGGATTTTGACAAAATGTTTGAAAATTTTAAAAATATAAACTAAAAGAGTGAGAAATGGCGAGTGGCGGTGAGTAGCGGGAGGTGGGTGGTGACGAGTGGTGGCGGATGGTGGCAGCGGAAGACGGTGGTAGCGGGTGGGTGGCGACGGAAGACGGTAGTGGTGGATGGTGGCGAGTGGTGGTGACGGAAGACGACGATGGCGGGTGGCGGGTGATAGGTAATAGCGGCAGGTGGTGGGTAGTGGCGGCAGAAGACAGTGATGGAGGATGGTGGCGGAAGACGGTGGTGGAAAGTGGTGGCAGGTAGTAATGATAGCGGAAGACGGTGGTGGAAAGTGGTAGTAGATGGTGGCAGATGGTGGGTAGTGGGTGGTGGGTGGTGTTGGCAGAAGACGGTGGTGGGAAGTGGTAGTAGGTGACGGGTGGTGGCGGTGGAAAACGGTGGTGTGGTGAAAAATGGTGGTGGAAAGTGCTAGTAGGTGGTGGTGGCGAGTGGTGGTGGCGAGTGGTGGCGGGGGGAGACGATGGTAGAAAGTAGTGGCAGGTGGCGGGTGGTGGCGGCGAAAGACGGTGGTGGAAAGTGGTGGAAGGTGGTGGCGGCAGAAGATGGTGGTGGAAAGTGGTGGCGAATGGTAGTGGTGGAAGATGGTGGCGGTGAGTGGTGGCGGCGGAAGACGGTGGTGGAAAGTGGTGGCAGGTGACGGCAGCGGAAGATGGTGGTGGTGAAAAGTGGCGGCGGAACATGGTGGTGGGTGGTGGTGGCAAAAGACGGTGGTGGAGGGTGGTGGTGGTAGGTGGTGGTGGCAGAAGACGGTGGTAGAGAGTGATGGTGGGTGGTGGAGGGGAAGACGGTGGTTGGAAATGGTGACAGGTGGTGGCGAGTGGTGGGTGGTCAAAAAAAAAACTAAAAACGTAAACTCATTTTTTGAATTTACAAATTTTGGCCAAATTTATAAACTGAGACCACTAGTTTATAAATCAAAATATTTACCAAACAAGTTTTTATTACAGTTTTTAAAATTTTTGTAAATATAAATTGAAAACTGAAAACGTAAGTGTTACCAAACGCCACCATAACAAATATGTCCTTTTATTAATAAATTATCAAGTTAATTAACAGTTTCAATAATGTTAAAATTTTATTTTAATTAATAATTTAGATAATTTTATTATTATATAGGTGAACAATTAGAAATTTCACTTTTTCAATTAATTCTATTAAATAAAAAATTCTGACAGGGAGATATTTGTAATTTTCTAAATCATAGAGGACAATTTGTATTTTAAACAAATCTCAAAAAATGTTTTTGTAATTTACCCTTTAAAAAATCAACGTTTCATATTATTAATATTAAGGATATATTTTATAAGAATTTTTAAGATAGTAACACAAATGTGATAGACTTTACTGTTAAATTCAATAATTATTAAATTAAAATAATATTATATAAATGTATCCATTATGTTTATAGATTTTAGACAATTTTTTGAAAGTTGCAAAAAAAAAATGTTTGGTATTTATTTTTGTTTTTAAAATTTATATATAATTTATAAAATTTAATAAATTCTTGTAACTTAAAAAAAGAAGAGAAAAAATAGCTTCACTTATTTAGAGAAGAAAAAAGTGTCCTTCTTCCACTTTCTTTGGCCATCACCAATCGCTCATCGCTCATCACTCTCATAAATCGCCACATTTGGGTAATCTTTTGACCACTGCCTCTTGCAAGGAGCCACCTTCAATAATCACCTCTAGAAGCCAGTCATCATCGTCAACAATCACCTTTCAGAGCTAGTCACCACCTCCATCAGCTCACCATAACCTCCGATCATCAGCAATTACATTTGCCCACCATATTCAACTATTGACAACTGCTTTCAGTCATCACTTCTTGCTAGGCACTTTTTTCACTTATTTCCAAAACAAGTTTTTAAAATCCATGTATACCAAACATATTTTTTTGATTTTGTTTGTTATTAAAAACAAACATTAACATATTTAATGTTTTTCATAAATAAAAAAACAAATTTATCAAATGATGCCTGTATCTCCAATCATTTACCTTTTCTTTCATCAAATATAAATTTGATGGGAAAATGCTCAAAAATCATCTTTAATTCTTTAATCAAATGTTTATCAAATTGAGAGAAAATTATTTTTTTCATCAAATTGAGAACTTATCAAATTACCAAATCCTTCATGAATTTTTTTTTTTAATAAAAAAAATGAAGCATTGAAGATGATTTTTTTTTTCCCGTCAAATTTGATAAAAAGAGAAATTTGAGATAAAAAAAAATTACAAAAAAATTGATGAAAATTTGATAAAAAGATTAGATTAGTTTATATCAAATCAAGTGTTTTATTCTTTCATGGCCCGAATGTCTCAAAACAATATCGTTTTAGGAGTAAAACGACGTCATTTTAATACATTTGAGGCATTCAGACCATACAAATTCGAACTACTAAACAATTTTCTGCTTATATACATGGAAATTAGTGTCGACAGCTAGAAGTAGTAATCAGCATATCATGGGATTGAAACCATTTTGTGGTTTAATGATTTTTACGTGTTCAATTTAGGTTCCTCAAACTCAGTTGATTGCAAGAAACAAAAATGATATTTTTGACTACTTTAATTCTCTTCCAAGTTGATACATTCTAGTGTTAGATATGTACTCTTGATTTAAGAAAGAAAAATGAATATTATTTGATAATCTAACGAAATACTATTGGATGAGAAAAAATAATGTCAATTCTAATCTCATTAGGTAGGGTGTTATCATTGGAGAGTGTCGATTTGTTCAACATAAACAAGACAGAATGAAAAAGTCACGTCTATCAATGATTTTGGTCCGGAATAGAGGTTAGAAACAATCCAACCAAATCAAATAATAAAGTTAGGAAAAGAAAGAACCATCCAAGGGCAATGCCCTTAGTTTTTAAGAAATTATATTTTAAGAGTTTTGAAAATATTTTTAATTTTTTCCTCTAAATATATATATATATATATACTCTTTAAATATTTTTCATTCTTCTCCCAATAAACTAAATACTGTTATTCCTCCAATGGTTGTGTGTGTGTGTAAAATGTAAATAAAATGAACAACAAAAATTAAATAATTCAGAAAATAATTAGATAAATTATATTCTGAATTAATTACTTACAGAAATTTAAAGTCGAGGTTTATGTTGAACACAATTTCCTTAAAGTAAATTTCGCCTTCGCTTCGGTGTTTCGAAAATTTATTAGTGTTTACTGACCAGAATGCAGCGACTACTACTTGATTTGTAGCATTACAAAATCAAGTCTGGCGAATCAAAGATTTGTTGTAACTCTTTCTTTCTTTTGCTAAAAATTATATGCTGAATATATACAGAAAGACAATAGGATGAAAAGAAGGAAGAAATGTTCAGGAAATCGGATAGATTAAAATGCTAGAGTGGCAAGCTGTTTATAGCCAACCATGCACCTGTTCAGGGAGGCCTTGGTGGCTGTTCGGACATGGCTGAAAAGTTGTGACCGGAACAGCACCGGCTTGGGAAGGAGGCGACTGGAATTTGAAAATTCAGAAATTCGAATTTGAAACAAAATTTGAATTATTTCTGTAAGAAAAAATTAAAGGTAGGACCCGACCCACACAACACACTCAGCTCAGTCTA
The DNA here is from genome assembly GCF_055761805.1 of Camellia sinensis. Taxonomy (NCBI): domain Eukaryota; kingdom Viridiplantae; phylum Streptophyta; class Magnoliopsida; order Ericales; family Theaceae; genus Camellia; species Camellia sinensis. The sequence continues at coordinate 101,691,261 of NC_138966.1, forward strand.
CGGCGCGCGTGGTGGTTTTGGACCAAGCTTAGTTTGTCCATAACTCCTCTCCTTACAAAACTTGGGATATCCCTTGAGGCCCATTCCAAGTATGGTAAGCTAGAGTATATGTGCTCATATAAATCCTTAAGCATTTCCTATGTAGGACAAGCACATTTCACAAATATGTAAGAAATCCACTTAAAGCCATTTCCACGAACTCGAAAATACGCGTTAAATTCTCATTCATCCGAAAATAGTTTTGAGCAACAAAATACATGATGTTATTCACTACGCGGCATTAAACATGAACCTAATTAGAAACGTCAAAAATAACACTTGGGTCCTACCTTAGTTAATGCTCAAAGTTAGTAAAAAATAAAATATTACAAAGCCATTTTGCAACAAATACACTATTAATTTGATCATGAACCTAAATAGATATCATATTTAATTTACAAATAAATTTAAAAATCATTTCCTTTTATTATGTGTATTTAATTGACAAATTTATTTATTTATTTTTTTAATATTACTTGAGACTTCTATAGATTTGAATGTTAAGATGTTTTACTGTATTGATATGTATAATATTTGAATAGTTTTGAAATATTAATAGTTGATATTTTATTATTTTTTTAACAAAACTAAATTTGACTTAACCTGTGTGTGGCGTTTGCTCCCATTGACTAAATCCTTGGCTTCACCACTAGAGAGTATGAAGCGAACTCCTTGGAGAGCAAGCACATAGTGGCTATAAACATAAGCTCTCATGATTTGGGACACAAAGAATAAGGATTAGGATCTTCTAATTACACTATATTAATGTTTCTTTACATTAACATGTACAAACCTTTTTTCATAGGTGAAGTGATTCAGACCTCCCTCCAATCACCACCCCCACCAACACACACGTGGGGGTTAATGATTGGAGGAGAACAAAAAAAAAAACAAAACAAAACAAAACAAAAAAAAAAACTGGCCAATCACAGCCAAAGGGGTTGTGGAGGTGTCTCCCCTCTGGGGTTCCAAATCATTTTTGTTTTTGTAGAGTACAATTTTTATTTTTCTATAGTTTTTATTTTATTATATTTTATTTATAATCTCATATATTAACATTATATTAATAACAAATATAAGTGATGTGATTTATTAAACTAATACAATATTAACACATGAGGCAATAATAATAATTATTGACAAAAGTTAGAAGAAAAAAACACCAAAGTAATGATAATATAAATGAATTAAAAATGTGAAGCCATGGAACAGTAGCTCGTCCCTCTTGGTGAGTTACTGTTGCTGAAGGACATCTCCTCGAGGCTTGGACTAGTATGATGGAGTCCAATTCAGAATTTCATGCTAAACAAACTAACAAAATAGAGCAAGTAGCAAGGCTGTTGTTGTTGATGCTCTTACATCCAGATCTTTTATTTATCAAAAATGATTGAGGCCTCAAATTTTTTGGCTCAAATTTGCCTCGAATTTGCTTTTTTTTTTTTTTTTTTTTTTTTTTTTTTTTTTTGCTGGGTTGATGCTTTGCTTATTATTATTATTATTATTTTTATTTATTTTTTTCTACACCACATGTTAGGCATCAAGAAACAAGTTACAGATCTACAATGCCATTTCTATATTCCATATTTATTTATTTAGTCATCATAAATTTGTTGAATGCAATAGAAATGACATTTTTTGAGAAAATTATAAATCAGTGAGAAGACTAAAAAAAATTACAAAATTATGTATCACTTTAATTATTTAAATGGGTAAGTTCTACCACTGAAATGCAGTAAGTTCTACCACTGAAATGCAATTTTTTAATTTTTTTTTTTTTTTGTCATGCACTGAAATGCAATTTGCCCTAATTTTTTTTCAATAAAATACACTTAGGTAGTGTTTGGTTAACTGTAATGAAACGGAATGAAATGATTATTCTATCAAAATATTCATTCTCATGTTTGGTTGACTAAATAAATAATGACAAAATACATTATAAATAGAATCATCATTCACTATTTTAAGGAGATGGACATTGCATATGAGGGCTTGAGGAATGATTATTTCATTCCATTTTAACTCAATCTAGTGAACCAAATAGAGCATAAAAGCAGTATTTGCCTCCTTTTTACTAGAAAAAATATATCTTATTGAGTTTATACATTCAAAACTAAGGGAAATCCTTCGTAAATTCATATTCTCACCCCAATAAGGCTACAAGTCATTAAGGATAAGGGTGATTCTATTGACGACATAAGGATATTTGTTGGTCAAAAGTTTATTAACAGATTTTATTCCATAAATACCACCTATCTGTTTAAATTTTTATTTTATCTATTTGATTTTTTGAACCTATTTGTTCAAATTTTTGTTTTATCTGTTTGATTTTTTGATCATTTTAACCTATTCAAAAAAAAAATTATCTATTTGATTTTGGAATCTAGTCTTGGATCTTTTTTCTGTGGACTCTCTAGCACGAACAAACAAATATACAAAATCAATTGCGGAGCTACTAATGAATTCCCTCTTTCGACATCAAAAATCAAACAAACAAATACACATACCCCACTGGACCATCTTCTTTCTTTCACCTCCTTCAAATCACATCTCTCTCTCTCTCTCTCTCTCTCTCTCTATCTCTCTCTCTCCCTCCCTCTCTCCTTCTATATTGATATATATATATATATATATGTAAGATTTAAAAATGATGTTGGTTATATCAATTTTTCCGAATCGACGGCCACTTTTGTCGATGATCCTAAACCTACATTTGTCGTCGTATTCTTATTCAACTTCGGCTTCTTCTGTTGCTAAAATTCAAGCAAAGCGAACAATTAGAAAAGCCCCAGACACGATTGGACTCAAGATGGAATTAAGTACTTCTACGACTCTTTTGATCTAGTAGCCTATGCCAGACTCAAGATTTAAGACATTGAGCTCGTCTCTCATGTGATGCTCTTGAGGTTCTACATGGCGGACGTAAGGGCCTTATATGATCTTCATCTCCTAAGCTGATTTGAAGAGATAGACAAGGGTTTTTTGGGCACAATTTGTATAGATAAATAGTCCTTATGGACCCAAACAAATTAGCGCATGTCCTTGTGGATCCAAACAAAAAGATCTTTCGATCTATACCCTTAAAAGTCTATAAAATAGATCTGTGGTCTAAACACCGCTAAAAACTATTTCCTTATTAAAAATCTATGGTGAGAGACTTTTAATTAACCAAATTTTGTTGGAAATAATGGTTTTATAGGCTTATTTTGGGCCAATTTTGAGCCCAAATTTGAGTGGGTCCCACACGTCTTTTGGGGTGGGTCCAAAGAGGAGACGTATTCCTTGTCGCTTGGCAAGTCACACAATGAAGACGGTTCATCAAAACCATTTATGAGTGAATAGGAAGTTGACATCGTTTTCAGGTTCGTAGAAAGGACAATTAAAGAGTCAATAGTGGGTTTCCTTCAAATGTTAATCCCACATTGAAACTTGAAGAGAACTTATGTGTGTATATAAGATCTAGGTAGCAACACTTGGGTTGGCCCCTCAAGGGGCACCCCAAGTTTTTAGAAATGAGGAGTTATGGACAAATTGAACCTTGACTCAAACCACTACACACGAGCGCTGTAGCTCAACTTTTCCGCTCCCCTTTTTGGAAGTTGGAAATAAGCCCTACAGTATCGAACTCTCGCGGTTCCGAATCTAATCTCACAAGTGTAATGTGAAATTGATAAACACCAAAGAGTCCAAATCTGGCAAATCTTTTAAAAAATCGATTTTAAATCAAAAATGCCAAAATTAGACTACTTTGCCAGATACAGAGTCCCTACCTAAATATTTTATTTTTGGGAAAAGTTTAGGAAACCCATGACTCGTGCCAAAGGCCACGTGTCCGTCATCACCAAGATTGTCTCGACTCGGGAACTTAGGTACGAGAGGGGATGGTCATGAATACATTTGAGCACCACCGCTCGTCCAATCAAAGATCAGCCTCAACTAATCATGATATGAATCTTTATTTACATTATATGCTCTTGCTCCAGTTATTAAGCTAGCATTACTATGTGATGTGTACACACAAGTATAGACTAAATCGCAAGAATTGGAACATTTCAAGTCATGTTTGTTTTGAAAATTGTTTTGAAATATGTACCACTTGAAAAAATGATCGCAGATACACATTACTCAAATTATTCCAATTCACGCGATTAACCTTCACCCACAGGCATTCAGGCAGTTTATAACATTTAAGCAATTAGCCTCATGGCAAGCATGCTAGACATGGCAAATACCACACACGATGCAATATGCTAAAGCGAGTGAAAGCTCACCTAATACTCCAAGCCAAAACAAATAAATAGTTAGAAAAAATGCATGATTCCTAACTATGCGAGATGACTAATGCAACACATGCAAGAATACAACTAAATAGGTTCGTCTACTTAACATGGCATATGAATCACTTAAATAGCATGCAATCTAAGCACGTATTCAAAGAAGTATTGAAACAACAATATAGTTAGAAAGATGAACCAAGCCTCGGTGCATGTAAGACAAATGGATGCAAACATGGAAAATGCTAATTGACACATGATGTCCCTAAACTAACCATCATAAGCTAGTAAATAAAAGGGAGAAAGATGTGGGGTTGGAAGACAAACACATTATTACATTGCGTTCTCACGAAGGAAAGTCCAAATGAATAAACTAGCTAACTAATTAACTAAGCTAAACTAATTAAGCTAATTATTACAAAACAAGTTAAATAAACTAGCTAAGCTACTTAACAAATTATTACAACACTTGAATTAACTAACTAGTTAACTAACGAACTAATTACAACACAAGTGCGATTAAGATAAGTAATTAAACTAAACAACTAATTACTATGCCTCAGGAAACGAGGGACATTCATGTGCATGCTTAGTTTCTGCCCGAAAAGACCATCATTTTGCTTCTAAATGCCTTTGTTTGCATAGTTGAACACCAACACTGCTGCTTACTCTATTCTGCCTTACAAACTCACAGCTAAATTTTGCACCAGTGGCCGGCTGGCCAGTGATGAGGGTTGCCGGCCACCTGTCGGCCATGAAAGTGGCCGACAAGTTCATCTTGCTGTAACAGAGGACAAACAGAGCATATACAGGGTATTTCAAGGGTTTGTTTGCACACCTCACCCCTCATTTTCATGAACAAATCAAATGAGTAGCAAGTTTGGTTCACAAACCATCAATGGATGCAATTTCATTGCATGATGGCTTGTGAAACCAAGCGTGCAATTTCAATAAATGCAAAACAAGACACAAAGCTTCTCCCTTTCATGAAAGATCAAGGGAAGTAGTTGACTTTGGAGACTTGACACATTTCATCACTAGTAAGTATGAAATGGTTCAAGCATCCATGTGTTCAATTAACGTCTAATTGAATACAACCAAATTATTATCTTGCATCATTTTAATTCCAAGTTACTCCATTTTAGTTTACCAACCATTCTTTAATTCAATTTAGTCCAATGGTGAATTAAAGTCCTCTAATGGAAAGATGGCTCAAAACACAAGTTGTTTTGAGTATGAAAGAAGCATTATACCGTTGGTAATGAACCCCCTAAAGAATTAAACCATTAAGTATGAAATCTCAATTTCATACTTGGGCAAACAAGTGACTTAAAAACACTTTCAAAGCAAAATAAAAGCCAAGAAAGGGGGAAGATTGCAGAGATTATTAGTGCTGAAATGAAGTATGAAAAGCCAAAAAAGAAGTGTTATCAACTCAAATAAGTGATGTCTAAGACCTAAAACATCAAGCTTATGAGTACTATTACACTAGAAGCATGCAAAACAAAGCTCAAATGCAAACAACAGCCCCAAACAGTCTAAAATAAATCCTAAAACATGCTAAAATTGAGCTAAAAAAGTCTAGATTAAAATGCTAAAATGTAGCACCAACTAGGCTGGTAAACAACACATAACGAGGGGAGGCTAACCCCTCCAAATTTGGATTTCAAAACATAATTTTAGCTACTGAAAAGGCTCTGAAAATCAGTGTTTAAAAGCTTGGGAAAAGATAGCAAAAGGTTGGGAAACACAAGGGCAAAGGCCTCCAAAACAAGGTACAAAGAAGGGTTATTAACCCCTCAACCTTTAATGGCCTTAAACCCAAGCTTCAGCCCAAAAAACATAGAGTTTTGACTGCCCGAAACAATGGAAAAATAGTAAGAAAAAAAGTAGAGAAAACAAGCAAATAAGTAGAGCCTTATATCTCTTGAAGAGAAGAAGCAATTCCAAGCAACAAAACAAGCAAACAACACCCTCTAGAGCTCAAAACAAGCTCAAAGACACCTCAGCTCAAAGATGAGAAGATTTGGTTAAGGGTGTATAGGGAAAGGTTAAAGGTTTATAGGTAAAAGTGTAGAGATTTGGTAGAGAGAGAGAATTGTAGAAAGAGAGGAAAATTTTTGAGCTCAAGAATTTCTAAGCCTCAAACATGAGAGAGGGGCCTCCTATATATAGAAAACATGAAATTTCCTCAAGGAGATCCAACCCTATATGTGGGGATAAATACATGCATCTATGCAAACAGATGGCATAAAATATCTGCAAAATACACTAACGGCCGGTCGGCCATCACTGGTGGCCGGCAGCGCAAAAGTGATGGCTGATAGCCTCTAGGGATGGCCGGCAGGCCACCAGAGGTTACAAGCTGGAAATACCAAGCCATAGTCCAAGAATGAGGCAAAAAAGGGGTAGGGTTTGAAAGGCTCAAAGTTGTGGCATTATGCTAAGGACTTCGAGCATTTGGCGAGCACATAAACTCATCATCGGGTGTACATACGAGGACGTCGAAGTCATAAGGGTCGTAAAAAATGGGGTGTCTATACGTGCGCTCTGCCACCGTCTGGCCGAGCCGAACACGTTTGTAGATCAGGTCAGTTCTAATATTAATTTATTTGAATTCTTGCAAGAAATTATTTGAATTTTAAAATGTAATTAATTCAAGTTTTTTGTCCAAAAATTGTGCCTTTTTCGAGTCTGAATTCCACAACAAATTAAAATATCCAAACAGATTTTTTAACCTGTTGCACCCGGACAGATTCAGTTTCTTCACAGAACATATTCAAATCTGTGTTCAGAAAAGTTAAAAATTGCCAGCAGTAATCTGTTCAAAACAGTTTCTGCACCTATTCATTTCAAACTGCATTTGTTCAGTTTGGGTTTGTACTTGTTCAGATCTGTCCAACAAGTTCCAATTTTCCTATAAATTTAGAATAATTCCAGCAGATTTCTTAAAGATAGAGCGTCACACACTTGACTTGATCTAATTTTGTACTTTTCATTTCAGTAAATAAATTCTATAAGTAATTAATTTTTATTTGTTTGATTTGGTTTCATATTATTTATTTTACACAGAAGATTATTCCAACAATCTTAAGACAGATTCGAATTATTTTGTTTACACAGAATTTTTCGTTTGTTTCCTTTTCTCTTTCTTCTTCTTACAGAAATTATTTTTTGTGATTTTACAAAATAATATTCTGGTTGGAAAAATAAATAGTAATAATATACTGTTTGACAAATAGTAGTAATATAATGTTTATTTTCTTTGACAACTAGTAGTAATATACTGGTAGTCATTAACAATTCAGAATATTTATTTTTGAAGTTTGTTAGAAATTAATTTTGATTTTCAGAAATAATTTCTGAGTGATCATTAATTCAAATTATGTTTTCAGTATTTTAATTTTTGAAATGTTACAGAAATATTTTTTTGTGTGGAATTAAGTTGTTTAAATAAAATTTTATTTTATTTTCAAATTAATTGGAAATAAAAGTTACAATTCTTGTTTCTTTTATTTTTACAGAATTTAATTATGTGGTTTTGGTTTAAATTTTTTGTGTAGTATAAAATTTTAATTATAATTTTGTTTTATAATTTAGAATTCATGACTACTGAAACTGGTCAAACTAATGCTCAAACAAGTACTGATATGGTGACTGGAATTACTCCAACCCCTCTTCTTGTTGTGACTGTGCTAGTTAATCACGGTGAGAAGCCATAGAAGTTCTCAGGAACTGATTTTAAAAGATGGCAATGGAAAATGTTGTTCTATCTTACTACTCTAAACTTGGCACGTTTCTTCCGTGAAAATGCTCCTACTCTGAACGAAGATGAAACCGATTGGCAAATAGTTGCTGCAGTCGATGCCTGGAAACATGCTAATTTCCTTTGCCAGAACTACATCTTGAACGGACTTGACAGCACATTATATAACGTCTACAGTCTTATCAAAACGGCAAAGGAACTTTGGGAGTCTTTGAAAAAAAAAGTAAAAAACAGAAGATGCTAGCTCAAAGAAATTTGTGGTTGGCAAATTCCTGGATTTTGTGGTGGTTGATTCAAAGACTTTGATCAGCCAAGTTCAGGATATCCAACTCATTCTGCATGACATTTATGCAGAAGTCATGTCTCTCAGTGAATCCTTCCAAGTTGCTGCCTTAATTGAAAAATTACCACAAGGCTGGAAGAATTTCAAAAACTATCTCAAACACAAGTGCAAATAAATGACTTTAGAGGAATTGATTGTGCATTTGAGGACTAAGAAGGAAAATCGTAATTCAAAGAAACGGGCTGGTAAGCATCCAATGGAGTCTAAGGCAAATGTGGTGGAACATACTTCAAAAGTAAAGAAACGGAAGTATTCTGGAAAAAGTTTTGCACAAGCCTCTAAAAGAGGGAAAACTAAGAAATACAAGTTCACTGGCAAGTGTTACATCTGTGACAAAGAGGGACATCAGGCCAAAGATTGTCGTAGCAAGCGCAAAAGCAAGGAAAGATCAAGCAAGAAGCCTGCTTAAGCCAATATAACCGAAATGGACAAAATTTCCAATAGTGTAGATGACATAAATCTTTCTGCAGCTGTTTCCGAGGTAAACCTTGTCGTAAATCCTAAAGAATAGTGGGTGAACACTGGCACTAGTCGCCATATCTGTGCCGACAAAAAGATGTTCACATCTTATTTTGTGTTAGACAACGGTGAATAACTTTTCATGGGTAACTCCTCGACTTCTAAAATTGAAGGACAAGGAAAGATTATTCTAAAGATGATATTTGGAAAGGAGCTCACTCTCAACAATTTGCTACATATACTGGACATTCGTAAGAATCTAGTCTCTGGATCTTTGTTGAGTAAAAATGGATTTAGGCTAGTGTTTGAGAGTGATAAGGTTGTACTTACTAAGAATGAGATGTATGTAGGAGAAGGTTACATGTCTGATGGCCTTTTCAAAATGAATGTAATGACTGTTGTAACCTCTGTTATTAATAAAAATACATCTTCTTCTTACTTGCTTGCGTCTTCAAATTTGTGGCATGGTAGATTAGGACATGTTAATTATGGATCTTTGCGTAGATTAATTAATATGGAATGTTTACCTAAATTTGACATTAATTTACATCATAAATGTGAAATTTACATTGAGGCAAAATTAATTAAAACTCATTTTCATACAATTGAAAGAAGTACGAAACCACTTGAATTAATTCATAGTGACATTTGTGATTTTAAATCAATTCAAACTAGAGGTGGGAAAAAATATTTTATCACTTTCATAGATGACTATACTAGATATAGTTATTTTTATTTAATGCGAACCAAGGATGAAGCTTTGGAAACTTTCCTTCAATATAAGAATGAAGTCGAAAATCAACTTGATAAGAAAATTAAAAAACTTAGAAGTGATAGAGGTGGTGAATATGAATTACCTTTTTGTGATTTTTGTAAAGAACGTGGAATAATTCATCAAACCACCGCTCTTTACTCACCTCAGCAAAATAGAATTGCTGAAAGAAAAATAGGACCTTAAAAGAAATGATGAATGCCATGTTAATAAGTTCTAGATTACTTCAGAACTTGTAGGGGGAAACAATACTTTCTGCTAATTATATTCTAAATAAAATACCCCGAAAGAAAGTGAACCAAACACCTTATGAAATGTAGCATGGGAGAGTACCATCCTACAAATACTAAAAAGTGTATGCATGTTTGGCTAAAGTGGTTATTCATAGTCCTAAAAAGACTAAGATAGGTCCTAAAGCAGTTGATTGCATTTTCATTGGTTATGCCAAGAATAGTTGTGCATATTGGTTTTTGATTCATAAGTCAGAATATTCCGAAATGTATGTAAATGCTATTATTGAATCTCAGAATGCATTGTTCTTTGAACATGTATTTTCGAATAAAGTTGGACAACAGGCTAGTACTAATAAAAGATCTTTTGATGCTACTACTAGTTATGATAAAAAACAAGAGCAAAAGATAAATCAAAATAAAGAAGAGGAACTTACGCGTAGTAAACGTGCTAGAACCTCAAAATCTTTTGGTCCAGATTTTCTAACTTTTTTGTTAGAAAATGAGCTTTTAACTGTCAAAGAAGCTATGACCAGTCCTGAAGCTCCTTTATGGAAAGAAGCTGCAAATAGCGAAGTTAAATCCATCCTGCAAAATCATACTTGGGAATTGGTGGATTTGCCACCAGGATGTAAACCTCTTAGATACAAGTGGATTTTCAAAAGAAAAATGAAAGTAGATGGATCAATTGACAAATACAATGCAAGACTTGTGGTCAAAAGTTTTAGACAAAAAAAAGGTCTTGATTATTTTGACACATACTCAGCGGTTACTAGAATAACATCTATTAGAATGTTAATTGTTATTGCATCGTTGTACAATATAGAAATTTATCAAATGTATGTGAAAACCGTTTTATTAAATGGTGAGTTAGATAAAGAAATTTACATAGAACAACCAAAAGGATTTTCTGTTTCAGAAAAAGAAAAGAAAGTATGTAAATGGTTAAATCATTATATGGTTTAAAACAAACACTAAAACAATGGCATGAGAAATTTGACAAAGCATGGATTCAAAATTAATAAATGTGACAAATGTATTTATATTAAAAATACATACAAAGTCTATGTTATAGTATGTCTTCACGTGGATGATATGCTCATCATAGGTAGTAATAATGACATGATTAAAACTACCAAGAAAATGTTGAATAAACATTTCGACATGAAAGACATAGAGATTGCTGATGTAATTCTTGGTATGAAAATTATCAAAATATCAGAAGGTTATGCTTTGTCATAATCACATTACATTGAGAAAATACTTGACAAATTTAGCAAAGATGATGATCATCTTGGTAGAGCACATGTGGATGTTAATTTGTTCATTTCTAAAAATATACAGGAAAGTATTTCTCAATTAGAGTATGTCCAAATTATTGGAAGTTTAATGTACTTGATTAACTGCACTCGTCCCGAATATAGCTTCTGTAGTAAGTAAATTAAGTAGATATACAAACAATTTCGGAGTAGAACACTAGAAAGCAATTATAAGGGTTCTAAGATACCTCAGATTTACTCGTAACATTGGACTGAATTATACTAGATATCTAGCACTACTTGAAAGATACTGTGATGCAAATTGGATATCGGATACTAGAAACACAAAATCCACTAGTGGGTATATGTTTACTCTTGGTTGGGCGGCTGTATCTTGAAAATCTTCCAAACAGACTTGCATTGCTAGGTCTACTATGGAATTAGAGTTTATAGCTTTAGATAAAACTAGGGAAGAAGCAGAATAGCTTAGCCACTTCCTTGAAGATATTCTAATGTGGCCAAAATCAATGCCTGCTATGTGTATACATTGCGATAGTCAATCAGCAATAGATAGGGCACAGAGTCATATGTATAACGGTAAGTCACGACACATTCGTCGTCGACATAACACCGTGAGACAACTACTCTCTAATGGAATTATTTCCATTGAATATGTGAAGGCTAAAGACAACATAGCTGTAACAACCCCGACCTCTGAATAAAGTTAATCCGTACTTAATTATGCCTAACAGTAATTTAGGAGGGATTTGGAATTAATTTGCATGTGTAGTGCATTATTTTTGTGTTTCTATCTGTTTGGTGTAGAAAAATTTGTTCATGTTTTAGTTTCGATTTGCGAATTGAAAGCCTTACCAGCGTCCGAATCAGAAATTGACTTGATTTATGTGCTAATTAGAATTTATAGAATTTTATGGTAGGTTTAATTGAAATTCAATTTGGAGCGATTAAATTAGATTAAATTAATGCCCACTAATTAACCCTATTAAGCACATTTTTGGTTTAAGCCTAATTAGGGCCATTTTGACCCCACTAAGTTGCCTTTTTATTTCATTCTTCCATTTCCTTGATGCCCAACATGAGAGAGAGGGAGAATTGAGGGATTTGGGTCCTAGGTTCAAGAATTGAATTCACGGGGAGGTTAGAAGAAAATTTGAAGCTTGCTTATCTTGTCCAAGATTCTAGTACCTAAAGCCCAATTAAACATCTAAGGTTGGAAATTCATTCTTTTAATTGTGGATTTAAGTTGTTCATGCATGAATTCAAGTAATTGGAGTTATAAGATGTGAGAATCAAGCTTAAGGAGTAGGGAAGTAGATCAATCCATGCATGCATGCATGTTTCATAGCATTTTGAAGATTAATTTTCAAGAATTCCTTCATGCATGTGTTGAGTTCACTCTAATTTTGGAAACACAATGAGTTTCATGTTATTTGGTAACATTTGATCATGATTTGGAGGCTTGAAGCTTAAATCATTTCATGCATGTCATGTTTTGGGTCACCTACAAAGTTTAAATTGAGTTTGTGCACAATTGGTTTGCTCTTGGGCCATGATTTCTTGAAAAGTTTCTTTAAACATGTTGTATTATGAGTTTTCATGTATTTCCTCAAGTTATAGGCCCAGAAAATTGAGTTTGATGCTTCAAAGGTCGACTTTGAGCTTGGTGATCAAATCTGAAAATTCTAGAAATTTGATCCACGCTCGAGCATGGAACTTTACGCTCGAGCGTGCACTCTGAGTACATGCACTCCACTCGAGCATGAAGGTGTACGCTCGAGCATGAAATGCATATACCCAGAAGTTTGTCCGCTCGAGCGAGGGAATTCACACTCAAGCGAGGTTCTAAGTCTCACACTCGAGCGGAAGTCGAGCTTTCGTCGAGCGTGAAAATCATGCATCTAGTGCTTTTTCATGAGTTTACAGTCCGCTCGAGCGGAGAAAGCCACGCTCGAGCGAAGCTTCATTGTCTGCATGTCCACTCGAGTGGGGAAAGCCACGCTCGAGCGTGGACCTTATTTTCAGCAAGTTTTAAGAAATATTTTCCAATGCATTCTTGCATCCTCATTCTATCCTAGGCATTCTTAGGCCATGTTTAAGACTCCATAATGAGGATTAAGGGTTAGAAACACACTAAGAGCCAACGAAATAAGTTATGTACAATTAGAACGTATCTTTCAAGTGTGTGTTTGTTATGTGTTATGTACGTCACGTGCCGCGTACTGTTTGACCAATTTGCTCCGTCTATCTGTCTTAAGGCCAACTGTGAGTAATAACATAGTAAAGTTATGTTCAACTTTATTTATTTTCGGTGTGTTGAACTAAGATCTGTTTTCTGAAATGATATGTTATGTACAATGAATGATTGTCCAATTTCTGTTACGTATTCGTGACATCCTTAGCATCATGTGATATCTATTGGTTGTTACCCGGTATTGGAGGTTCTTTTATGGAACTTAATCTGTCTGCACTCTGTTACCCATACCGGAGGCTCCGTCATGGGGGCTCAACGTGTTTATTCTCTGTTACCCAGATCCGAAGGTTCCTTTATGGAACTGGTTATTCGTAACCCTCACGTGCCTGCATCTGTTCTATATCTGCTCTGTAAATGCTAATGGATGTATCACGTATACTTAAGCATACCTTACGATTTTTGTATATGATCTAGACAAATTTCGAATTTGATACGAAACTGAATTATGATTTCTAAATCTGTACAGACTCATTCATTGAAACCCCTTTACTCTGTTATTGTTCACTGAGCTTTCACTTACAGTTTATATTATGTATGTAGGTGAGCCGGCGCGTGATCAGGGCCAGAGTTGACGGCTTTCATTTATATTTTTGTCAGCCAACTGTTGTAACTCCCGAGGAGGTTCCGGTCGAAGTCTAGTTACATGGTTGTTTTTGTACTTATGCTAGTCGCTGTCTGTTTTGTAAAGTTAGGTCCTGGGAATTACACTTTGTAAATGTTTGTAAATATCAATGTCCTTCGACCGACACGCTTATGTATATGCAAGTTTTGAAATTTTTTGTCCCATATATGTTATCACAGCTCATTGGATTCTGTCTATTTTGTATAATTGCTTCCGCAGCTCCTTACTATGTGCTTATCTGCTAAGAGGCCTTTGGTAATCCATGGATTACTGGCCGGTTACGAGGCTAAACCTACAGGGACAGGTTTGGGTCGTGACAATAGGTGATCCACTAACCAAAGGGTTAGCATGAGAGTTAGTTGAGAATTCATCGAGAGGAATGAGACTTAAGCCTATTAAATAAGAGTTACCATAACGGCAACCCAACCTAGTTGACTGGAGATCCCAAGATCTAGGTTCAAAGGAACAACTGAATTGTGAATAAAGATCACTAGGAAGTTAAACTTCTACCCATTTCTACGATAAAATAGTGATGTCTGCAACGTTTTAGGTCAAATAAAACTTTTAATGATTTTTATATTTAGGAATACCTACTGAAGTATGGCAGGATACTTTTCATAAGAATCACCTATATGAGTGTGAACTGGGCCGATTCTATGAGATTTGTGAAGGGCTACAATTCTTTAGAGCACTCATGAAAGACTAGGTTGTTCAGGGCCAAAATAAACACAATAGTGAGAACTAAACTGTGTCTGGTGATATACTGTAAGTTCTATTGTCTTGGTTTACACAAATGACTGAACAGCTCAAGGCATCATGTTCACTGGCTAGCTAGTAAATCCGATAGTATCTCACAATGGAAGGTTCAAAGCCAAAAGCTATCTATCCTTTGTAGAATTTTTCAATTTTTGTACTCTCAATAATTAGATCATGTTGTTACATTTTCTCCCCATCAAATTCCATTTATGTGGGAGATTATTGGAAATAATGGTTTTATAGGCTTATTTTGGGCCAACTTTGAGCCCAAATTTGAGTTGGTCCCACACGTCTTTTGAGGTAGGTCCAAAGAGGTGATGTGTTCCTTGTCGCATGGCAAGTCATACGGTAGAGACGGTTCATCAAAACCATTTATGAGTGAATGGGAAGTTGACGTCGTTTTCGGGTTCGTGGAATGGACAATTAAAGAGTCAATAGTGGGTTTCCTTAAAATGTTAAGCCCACATTGAAACTTGAAGAGAGCTTATGTGTGTATATAAGTTCTAGATAGCAACGCTTAGGTTGGGCCCCAAGGGGCACCTCAAGTTTGTAGAAGGGAGTAGTTATGGACATATTGAACCTTGGCTCAAACCACCACACGCGCGCACGTGCCGCCGTTGCCGTCTGACCAGCCGGGCACGAGTGTGGGTTATGGGTCAGGTCGGTTCGGTTCTAACATTAATTTTTTGGACAAAATTTATTTGAATTTTTTCAAATTCTTACAGGAAATTATTTGGATTTCAAAATTTAATTAATTCAAATTTGAATTCCAATTTTTTGTCCAAAAATTGTGCATCTTCCAAGTCCAAATTCCACAACAGATTAAAATATCCAAACAGGTTTTTCAACCTGTTGCACCTAGACATATTCAGTTTCTTCATAGAACAGATTCAAATTTGTGTTCAGATAGGTTGAAAACTGCTAGCAGTTATCTATTCAAAACAGTTTTTGCACCTGTTCATTGCAAACTGCATCTGTTCAATTCGGGTTTGTACCTGTTCAGATCTGTCCAACAAGTTCCAATTTGCCTATAAATTCAGAATAATTCTAGCAGATTTCTTGATCTGAAAATTCATTTTGTTGCTGTTCAAATTTTGCTCTCTTGCATATATATATTCTTTATATAAATTTAGGAAATATTTGAGAGTATAGAACACATATTTGGTTCGACGTACAAATTGTTTGGAATGCTACTGTAATTTATGAAGATCTATCCTGTAAGTAATTTATTTTTATTTGTTTGATTTGGTTTCATATTATTTATTTTACACAAAAGATTGGTCCAACAAATTTCTCTTTTTTTTATCTAATCCTTAATTACAAAATGAGAGCAATACTGGAAGAAGATAACCACACAAAAAAATAAATAAATAAAAATAAAAAAAAATAATTTGAATGAACAATGAATTCTTATAATAATTCAATACCCTTTAATAGATTAGGACTTTCTGCAATAATCATTCTTATAAATAATCTTGCATTGATGGTTTATAAAACACAATCAATAATGGTTTAAGTAAATATTTTTAAGCCCAAATTACAAGTATAATGAATTGCATAATGTTTTGGTCATTTTTTTATGATTTTGAATTAAATTTTGAATGTTGGTAAAATATTTGAAGTTCTTTAACATTTTTCAATTATGAATGAATTTGTAAATCTAAAATTTATTGACAAAAGTAATGAATCATCAAATTGTACATTAAAATCTAGTGCATTTTTATTTTTATTTTTAAATACCAATTGACATGAATCACAATAAAATGAATATTCATATATTATAAATTTTGAATAATATCGAAATATTCCCTCACTTTAAGCATGACTAAACATTAAACAATAAACACTACTCTTCCCTTTGTCTAGCAAATAAAAATCCAGCTGACCACAGGGAAGATGATGATGCATACATATCATTACAAATGACCATTATATTGAAAAAAAAAACCAACCAGACCCTAACAAAAGACTCTACACACACAGACTAGTAGGCCCTGCAATTGTCAAAAACTTCATTGCAGTGACCACCCATTACATTATATAAATAGCATATAACAATGGTGACAATTATATTGAATCCCAATCAATTTCATGAGATGGGTACTTCTGCAACATCAACGACGCATCCCACTCTTCCTCCTCCTCCATAAAATCCGGAAACCCAAGATTCGATGACGCCGACGACCCACTTCCCGACATCGCCGGTGAACCCACCTCCGCCGTACGCGGCTGCGCTGCGGCGGTCTCCGTCTTCTTCTTCGACTGCCTCTTCTTCTTGGCGGCGGCGTCGACACTCTTTCCAGCCTGGGCCAAGATCGCCTGGACCTTATCGTCGACGATATGGGATCCACTGTGGCGGAGATTGGGGAAGTTCAGCCTCGCGCCGTCGCCTCGGAGCTTGTACGCCGCCCTGTCGTACGCCAGCGCCGCCTCTTCGCCGGTGTCGAAGGTTCCTAGCCAGAGTCGGGTCCGGTTCTTGGGTAATCGGATCTCGGCGACCCATTTTCCCCAGTGCCTCTGTCTGACCCCTCTGTAGAGCTTTGTGGGCTTTGGGGGTGAGCCCATTAGCTTCATGGGGGTGGGCTTTGGGCGCAGGAAACTCAGGGTCTGTTGCTGCTGCTGTGGAGTTGGAGCACATTGATTGTAGAATGAAACTTCTGTGGATTGGGCCATTTGTTGCTGTTGTTGCCGTTGGAAGTTTAACTGGGCTTGGATCTGTTGGATCTGAGAAGGGGTAAGGTGGTTGAGCCCAACTAAACCCGGTTGCTCATGACCCGTTAACCCATGGGAAAATATTTGGGCTGTGGATGTGGAGCAGCCATTTGGGTATGACATGGGCTGGTGGGTCGAGAAATTGTAAGCATTGTAGGGAAAAGAATAAGAGGTAGAGGAAGAAGGAGGTGAAGAAGTAGTTTTAGAAGAAGGGAGAGAAAGGGGATTTGAAGTAGTAGTAGCGGTTGGGGAAGCACTTTTCATAAAAGGTTCAAGTGCTTCCATCAGCTCACAATCTGACTGAAATGCTGTGCTATCCATATCCATTGTAGCTTGCATTCCACCACAAATTTACAAAAATCAAAAACAAACAAAAATATAATAATAATAATAATAATAAAACAACCTGTTTCTTAACAAAAATCAAAGAACAGGGAACAATTGAAAAAAAAAAAAATACAGAAAAAACCTAGTAAAGAGGATTGAAAATAGATAAGCCTCTTTAGTCCAAGATCTAAAAGAACCAACCTTGAGGGGGATACAAAAAAACTACCCTCTCAGGTGATTTGATGAAACAAAGAAAACAAAAACAAAAAAATAAAAATAAAATTGATCGCTATTCTGAAAACACCTGGCTTTCGAGAAATCCCACTCTAAGTTTGTTTTTTTATATTTTGAAACACAAAAACAAACCCAAAAACTAGAATACTTTGAAAAACAGATGATTTGCAGAAAGGGATACAGAGAAGCGGGGATGATACAGAGGGGGGAGAGAAGAAGTAGAAAACTTAAAGAATCAGAAAGCAAATTGTTTTACAAAAACACCTTCACTCATTTGTTTTACTATGAATTGTATAGTGTTTTTCCTCACAACCTCTCTCAGTGTGATCTTGATTTCAGGCAATGGGTTGGCTCCACTTATATATAGGAGTGTCGGTAACTTGTTTACCGGTTTTTTCCACGTCGGAAATTACGATTTTTTTTTTAATTGTTGAAGTTTATGTTTACGTTTACTTTACCGGGTCAGCTTCTTGTGATGCTGACGTCATATTCCACCTGTTAATTTATTTGATGGATGCACTAGAAGAGAAACACGTGTCCCATTTTACCGCCACCTGTCCATCTTCAAACGGCAGTTCCAAGCGCGGATATTTCGTGGTTCCTTCGCAAAGTTTGTTGACCATATTTGAAGTGTTCACACCATATTTTTGAGTTTTCTTGTTGCAGTCTCTAAAGTTATCAACTTCTAATTTTAATTTTTCGATGGGCTTAAAAATAAATTTAATATTTGTATGGGAAACTTCTAATTTTAATTATAATTAAGCTGAATTCGTCTTTACTCTATTAGAAGTGGATACCAATTAAGCTGAATTTGTTTTTGATTCACCCTCCCCCTCTAGAGTGAATGGTCACACCTAGTGGGTGTTTGAGAAGTGAATTTTTATGTAGATTTTTTTAGTTGTAAGATTTTATTGAAAAAAAAGAATTTGTGTTTGAAAAGATAGTTAGATTTTTTGCGATTGAATATGATATTTGTGAGAGAAAAAGTAAAATAATTATAAGATTGAATATGATATTTTATTTAGATGTATTTTTTTTAATTTTACAAAAAATTTGTCATTTTATAAAAAAAATCGAAAAAAAAAAACCCAAGGTGCAAACTTCTCAAACACCAAAACTTCATCATTTGGTTTTTTTAAATTTGAGCTCCAACCTCGAGCGCACCACTAGCTTGTCCACAAGCCTGGCATGTTGGCCTGTTGGAAGATAAGCTATTGGTTGGCATAAGGACTTCCTCATGTATTGTGTATCGGTTGAAAAGTGGAATTTACGATTTTATGTTGAGTGATGAAAAAATATGAAGAGATATGAGAGTTTATAATTAATTTAAAATATGATCATGTGATATCCTAAGATCAATTAATAATTTTTTGTTAGAGTTGGCCTATTAGAGTGTTAGTCACGTCGGCATGCAAACTCGTCAAATATTATGAAACAAAATACCAAAATAATGAAAAGGAAAAAAAAAACAAATCAGAAGTAAAATTTTTGGTCATTGGGTTAAACCCACGGGACGATCCGTTAGCTCTGTCTGCAAGCTCGCCTAGGAAAGACAACCTGAGCTTGTAAAAAATATCTATTGGGTTTAGCATTCCAGCAGGCTTAAGTTCCTCTTTTGCCAGTCTTGTAATAAGGCTTTGTCACAATAGCATGCACGCTGCACTATTTGTTTGAATTATTTATTGGAATCGTAAATTTTGTTTTAAATTTCAAAAAGAATGACACAGTTAATATTTGTAGATTATATTGACTCAAATTATACATGTGATTGTATACATATCATTTAATTATTGGTGTGTTTACTTGTTTTGAATGACCGATTAGTCGATGATCAGATCAACTTTACAATCAATGATTACACTTTTAACTAGGAAAGCTAAATATACAACCATGTGGTAGAAGTTTTTGCTTACCAGGTTAGTATCATATTGAGCAAAAACCTGCTATTGTCTACTGTGACAATTAGCATGGAATTCATTTGATGAAAATTAGATATAGTATTTTTAAAGAAGACATATTAGTGTTCAATTTTACTTTGTTTTAAATCTGTATTAATAGAAGGTATGTTGAAAAAATTTGTCACAAATATTTATTTCCAATATTGTTTGGATTTAATTCAGTTGGAGCATATTTTAACTATTTTACATGCACCTTAGAATGTGACTTGAAAGTGTTTGAGAATACAATAATATAAATAATAAAATTATCTTATTCTTTAATAGTTTAAGTTTTTAAATGAATGAATATAATATAAATAATCAAGTTGCGTCATTTTCTAATAGATTAAAGGACGAATTACATTAACGGTTCTTATAGTTTGGGATTCACGTTGTTTTGGTTTCTAACTTTTCAATTGTGACACATTTAGCTTTGAATTTTAAATTTTGTTTCAAATAAGAAAAATTGAAGATATCATTGCTCAATTTTAAGAATAGAGTCATCAATTTGATAAAATATAAATTAATTTGACAAAAATAAGTTTCAAAAAAAAATTAAAAAATTTTTAAAAATTATTTCTACCCACCAAAGATAAAATTATATAAAATTTATAAATCTTTTACATTTTTATTTTTTTAACAAATTAATTTTTAGTATATGTTTGGATGTTGATCATGTATTGAGTGGTTATTTTTATTTTCATTAAATTAATTTTTATTTTTTCAAAAATCGAATATGGCGACAATTTTGATATCATTATTAAACTAATCCAACAAAACAAAAAATTCAAAATTAAAAACATTTCATATATTTAATATATCGATTACACATTAAAAGTTTAATAACTATCCATTACATAATAATCATCCAAAAATATTTGTTACCAACAAATAAAAGCATCGATTACATGATAGCCATCGAAAAGTATCAACAAAAACAACCGTCCATTACATGATCATTAAAAAAAATAAATGTTTTTTCAATTTTAAAAGATTTATCAATTTTACATAATTTTATCTTTGGTGGGTAGAAATAATTTTTAAAAATTTAAAAATATTTTTTCACACTTATTTTTGTCAAATTCGTTTATATTTTATTAAATTGATGATTTTGTCCTTAAAATTGAGTAATGATATTTTTAATTATCATTATTTAAAATATGATTCAAAATTCATAATCAAATGTGTCATAACTAAAAAATTAAGAACTAAAGTGACACGAATTCCAAATTATAAGGACGGTTGGTATAATTCATCCTAAATTTTTAAACCTTTAGATAAATTAGACTTTCCTAACCCACAAATAAATTAACTTAACTAAAGTAATGATCAACAATTCAATAGAAGGCAACTCACAATTTGTAGTTAAGAAATCCTATCATTATTCTCAAGTGAAGTGATAAAGTAGTTAAAATCTTGCTAAGGAAGAGACATGTTACTTTTGCTTGATTTTGAAGTAAGTGTTTTTATTTGCAATCACTACCATTTGAACTTGATTGAGATCATTTCATTATAATGTTAATAGAAAATTTTCATGACGTCATTTATAATAACTTTTTAAAATAATAAAAAAGGAAAATGACTTGGACCCCTACAAAGGGGCACCCCCACGATCCCCTCTCTTTCTGATTGGCCAATTTTTTTATTTGTTTTTTTTTTTTCTTCTCCTCCAATCACCAGTCCCCACCTGTGTGGGGGGTGGTTGGGGTAGTGATTGGAGGGGGTCTCAATCACTTCCCAATAAAAAATATGTGATTATTTTTATAATTTTTAAAATTATATGAGAAATATTTTTATTATAATTATATAATACAGAGAATTTAAATTTTATTTTATTTTTTGCTGATTGATAATAAAGTAATTATATAAAAAATATTTACACATTTCTATAAATATTGAACTCGATTTGATTAAAAATCTAAATCCATTTATGGCAAAAAAAAAAACAAAAAACAAAAACCAAAAGAAAAACTAAGCATACACAGACAAATAAGATCAAAATTATTGATGAAGAATTCAAATTTAAAACACAAGGTGCACATTGGAAAGAGGAGGGAGGTTGTGTACCACGGCTGGTTTGGTTTGGCTTTGGGAAAATGAATTTGTAGAAAATTTTTAAAAATTTTGTTTGATTTATAATTTTTTTAAAAAAATTTTAAAATTATTTTCTCTTTTCTACACATCAATCAATTACTTTTTCTTTCTTCTCTCTCATTTTCAATCATTTTTTCTCTCACATACATCTACTCGATTATAATAAAATATCAAATAATTCCAAACTCCAAAACTATTTTTAAAATATGCAGCTAAACAAACTATAAAAATTTCTAAACTCTATTCTCAAAATATTTTTTAAAAATTTATCTCTTAAAATCAAACCAAACAAGGCCTATAGTATTTCTTAATTTTAAAGAAAAATATAACTCAACCATGGTTAAGGTTAGTGGTCAATCGTAGTTTGATTTCGGCGGAGGACGTTGCGGCGCAGAAACGTCAGAGAGCAAGTGGTCACGTGGGGAGACCACACCCACAGCACCAGCATGAGAAACATGCCGGGTTGGCTTTAAGAGGTCTGCTCCGACAAGTTCAAGACCCACGCGCAACACCGAGCGTCATGAAAGAATACAATGTTTAATTTCCCTTAATCGAAGGTTTGTCTTCCACGTGTTGTATTACAGTAGAAAGTAGATTCACGCGCCTTGAAACACGTGGCATTCGAATTTGAAGAATCTTTCGTAAAGGAAATTTGATGGTTGACCGAATTGGGCCCATGAGAATTTTGGATCACGTCGGGCGGAACCCGAATGCCCCCATAATGCTCTCCTCCAGCCTCCATGCAGTTGGCACGGCAATATAACAATAAAATAATGCGATAATTATTATTATTATTTTTTTAAAATAAAACACTACAAGATTTCAATCTTATAACAAAATAAATTTTATATTTATAATTTTACAAATTTAAATTATATTTTTAATTTCTTTTCAATCTAAATTATCTAGATATTTTCACTAACACTAACGAAAAAAATGATATTCCAATTATTATATTCAATGAAAAAACATATTTTAGATATTTCATGTACATTTATATTCTGTTTAGTGGTTAAAATATTATTTTTTCTATCAATTTTACTTAATAAAAATAGATAAATGATTTAGATTAAAAATAAATTAAAATATTAGAGTTTAAATTGATAAAATAAAAATATGGGATTACTTTGTTACGATTTTTTTTTTTAATTATTTCAAAAATAAAATAACAAAAGTTATATGTAATCTATTGGGTTTGTTTTTTTAAGTTTTTTGTTTTATGATTTTTTTTTTTGAATAAATGGAAACTAATTTGATAAAAATAAATACTCAAAAGATATTTTTGTAAAAAAAATCATTAAACAAATGATATTTAGTCTGTTTAGTTTTAGTTTTTTGAATTCAGTTTTTTAAAAATTGAGTATTTTTTGTTTTTCATATTTTTATTTTTAGTAAATATTTTTAAAATTTCAAGCAATTTTTTTACTTTGTTAGATGCACCTTAATTAGATGTATCTAAATAGTAAAATATTTGTGAAAAAATATTTTAAAAATTAATAAATACACAAAACCATGAAAAATGTACTGAATTTTTGTTTTTATTTTTTATTTTTGGTATTTAGTGAATTTTTTAATGATTTTTTTTACTAATATTATATTTTGTAAGCATATTTATGTTAGGTGTATTTAAAAATTAATAAAATTGCTTAAATATTAAAAAAAATTAGTGAAAACCAAAAAATACAAAAAATGAAAGAGTAGAATTTTTTGAAAGGTGAATTTTGAAAACTGAAACCAAACAGAATAAGTGTTTTTCAATTTTTCAATTTTTTTCAAGAAACTAGTTTTAGTTTATTTATTTATTTATTCAGAATATATATTTTGAAAACAAACTATACAGTCTACAATTTAGGGTCATACTGTGCATTACACATTTTTTAATCAAGAATTGCAAATCAATGTGTGCAACTTACAAAGATGGTTATAATATAGAGTTTTTTAAAATTACTTTGGAAGTTTGTACTGGAATGTTTTGTATAATTTCTATTTATAATTTATAAGATATAAATAACGTAAATAAGATAGAAAAAAATTATACTAGAAGTTGGGAAATGCATACTATGATGATGTGATTTAGAAATATTCTAGAATCCAGTCACACGTCCCTAATCCTTTGATTGCTACCTGAAAAAAAGGATGAACACTCTGGTCAGGAGTGCTGAAATTAGCATTTCGACGGACAAGTTAGTATTCTCTCTAGTTTACTTCTATTTCAAGTTATTTCGTATCTTCTCACATATCTCTTTTTGGCTGACGTTCCTCATTTTTTATATTACATCTGGGCCCAAGGGTCACGCCTTCTTTTAATCTCGCACATGGTTACTTACTTGGCCTTCCAATTGTGTGTTGGTTCCTATTCGGCTCCTTATATGGCCGATTTGTACATTCGACTTTATGAGCCACTAGTCAGGGCCAAATTGTCTTTGGCCTGATGTCGATCAAATGTCTTGGCCTTCCTAATTGATTTTATTCGGCCTCCACAATTGCCCCCCGAACATCTAACTAACACCAATTAGTCGGCATGTTTGGTTTTACGAATGGAAAGTCAAAAATACGGTGCTCACACTCCTTCTAATACCGAAGCGTCAGAATGAACACGGTTTGGAAATCATTATAACTTCCCGTCCCTTTGTACATGTTGCTTATTTAATACGATATGAAACCGCGTTGTCCCTTCGAATATTTTTTGAATATGCAAGGCTGTTTGGTTGTCTCACATTATCATTTCTTCACGACCTCTACGATTTCCACATGCTCCCCATTGTCCTTCTCTTTCTAACCTGTAAGTTCTTTTCTTCTTTGCTTTTCTTCCTTATTCCAGCTCTCATTTTCTTGTTCATTTTTAGTTAGCGTATTTTCTATTCCAATTTGAATGGTGTAACATTTGAAAGCTCTTCTTTCTGCGGACCGTGTTTCTACCTTTCGACGCCATTTTTCAATTCCAAATGACGTCCATCTGTCACTCGTAGCGAACAGTGTAGTTAACATGGAGAGGACTGATGCAAGTACGATCATCTTTTCCCTCCTGTTAATCATTAAGGGTGGAGTCCGTTTCCCCCTTCACCCATTTTTTAGGGTCGTTTTTCACTATTGAGGTCTACTCCCTTCACAGCCAAAAGTAAATTTTTATCGAATCATAATGGGCATAGTAGAATTAAATCACCAACTTAGGATTAATCTTGGAATCCCAGCTATTCGGCATTGTTATGCCTTGGAGAAATCTTCTGGTCGACAAGGACGCTACTTTCTCAAGGCCAAGGACACTGATCACCATTTGGTGACTATGCTTGCCAGCTTTGGAAAGCGTGTTGATGACGCCATGGTCATTGTCTGAGGCAACTAGGAATTCGGCGAAGGCAAAGATCACCTGGATCCTGTGCCTAGACAAAAAGGCGAACTAGGTGGCCGTACAGTCCCATTTATTTGCGCATTTCTTATATGTTTATTTGACTTAGATTCCATGTACTTATTGTTTTGTTTGTGCAGGTAACGATTTTAAGAAAGCACTCACTTCGGCCGACAACACTGTACTTGAGCAAGTCAAAACCGCACTCAAATTCTTTGGCCATCCAAACCTCTAAAAGCAAGGGCGGGCCGCCCACGTACTATTGCGATACGACCCAACGTACTCTAATTTTTTGGCTGCAAATCATATCCCGATTCCAAGGGGTAAACAGCATCTTACGGCACTCATTTTCCCAAGCTTCAAGAGCCTTAAGGACATCGGTCTTGAAGGTTTAGATTTAGACCCCAGCGGTGAAGTCGGTGATCAGGTTGGTAAACAGTCGAACCGGTTCAACTTAGACAGTTCTAAGGGTCGTTTAGGGGAGGAAGTTAACGCGGCTCTCAATTTGGCTTTTGAAGAAGTCGGCTTCGACCTCCCATCCACATCAGATCGAATTGACCCATCAATGGAAAAAGACATTTTCACCGATCTAGGGGACCTGCCTGGCACAAACCCTGAAAACATGGCTGGGGAATCGCTGGCACAAATGGTGAGAAGGAAAAAGGCCAAACGGATGGTAGCCCGAAGGAGGGCCGAAATCGCTAGATCTGAACCTCCACCCCCTGTTCCAGTTGAGAAAATGGAACAAGAAATTGTTGTGGCCGACTTGGTCACTGAACATCAATCGGACAATTTAGTTGCCGAACAAAGAGGGGAGAAACACCCCGCCAAGACTGAGGCCAATTCCGAACAAAGGGGGGAGAAACGCCCCATCGAGACTGAGGCTGACTCTTTTGAAGATTTAACCGATAGACGGTCTTGAACAGAAGAGTCTCAAGACTTGGTGGCGCCATTTATCATCCAACCCAGAATGAAGAACGCGCCAATTTTGGCGATACATCGGCTATGAAAGATCTCGTCGTGGCCCTAAGCATGGCTTCGTCGATTTCTTTGCCAGTGGATAAGGTCGCGTTCCGTGCAGAACCGAACGTGGTTTCGATAGTATTAGTTGCTCAGTTGGCAATATTGGTACGTAATTGGCAAATTTCATACTTCATTTTTTTTTGTATGCCGATTAACTTTCCCATGTTTTGTTTTAGGCAGCGGGCAAAATCACAAAAATCGGTCACCGTCACTATGACGCCGTTGAGCAAATAAGCTTACTTAAAGCCGAGATTGAAAACGAAAAGGATAAAGCCAAAGAGGCGTTGGCCGAATTGGCGATGGCGTCTCTTAAAGCCGAGTTTTAGGCTAGGAAGGCAGAAGAGGAGAGAGCTAAGGCCAACGCTGAGGAAGAAAGGTCCAGGCGCCCCGACCTACTTAGGGTGGCCGCTGAGGAAAGGGCGAACATGAGTGATGACGTGCTCAAATTGGCTAAAGAGGCAATCGCAAGGCTAGAGGCTGACTTGGAAGAATCGAAGAAGACAAAAGAAATCACCGACTCAAAGATTTCCAAGGCGTTCGATGCTGGAGAGAACGTGGCCATGGAAAAGCACGTGGAGGAGGTACCTAAGTTTAAAAACCGGGGCTTCAAACACTACTGGCTTAAAGCCTTGGTGGATGCTAACATGACATTGGAGCAGCCGATTCTACACGAGCAGCTGGATGTTGAGCCGTTGGAATCTGACCCCGAAGAATAAATAGTGCTAGTGTAATTTTGCTTTATGTTAGGTATCTTTTGTATGTAGTTTTTGTAGGTTTTTGTTCATTTTGTTTGTAAGTTTTTGCTCATTTTGTTTAGAAGTCATTCGTAGGACAGTTTTCATGTGCAAAGTGAGGGTTTGTTTTTTGTATTCAGTTTATTAATGAAAATCGCCATTTTTGTCTCTATTCTGAATTTGCTAATTTAAATTAATGGCTAAGTAGGACAATGTAGCATAATTCCGCATTAAACTTACCCTTGCAACATTTGGCTATAACATAATCTGTTGAATCAAATATACGGCTTAATGCTAAGCTCGTCTGGCCAAGTGGAACAGTGCAATGTGATTCGGCTATAACATAATATGCCAAATATTCATATATTTGCCCCTGCCCTATTTGGATGTCGTTCTAGAGGCGAATAACACATGCAGTTTGCAACGTTTAACATAATCTGTCGAATAAAATATACGGCTCAATGCTAAGCTCGTTTGGCCAAGTAGGGCAGTGTAACGTGATTCTGTTATAACATAATATGCCAAATATTCATAAATTTGCCCTTGCCTCATTTGGATGTCGTTCTAGAGCCGATTAATACATATGGTTTGCAACGTTTGACTAACATAATCTGTAGAATAAAATATACGGCTCAATGCTAAGCTCATCTAGCCAAGTGGGGCAGCATAACGTGATTCGACTATAACATAATATGTCGAATATCTATGTATTTGCCCTTGCCCCATTTGGATGTCGTTCTAGAGCCGAATAACACATACGGTTTGCAATGCTTGACTAACATAATCAGTCGAATAAAATATATAGCTTAATGCTAAGCTCGTTTAGTCAAGTAGGGTAGTGTATCGAGATTCGGCTATGACGTAATATGCCGAATATTCATATATTTGCCCTTGCCCCATTTAGATTTGTCGTTCCAAATCCGACTACAGACGCGGAGTTAGCTGTGAGGCGCATTGGAAATGCTGCATCCGTAATTAATGAACGAGGTATCTAGTATTTAAGAGGACTCAGGCGTCGTGGAGCTGATCTAGCACAAACAACGAAAGAGGTAGTCGATAATTTGAGAGCAAGCAAAAACTTGAGTGTCTACTGTGGTCGTGAGCGGGGCCATAGATGTGTTAGAGGTTATTTTTTCAACAGTAAAAGAGAAGGAAGGAGCGTGGCGGGACTGGACGCTGAGATGTATCGCGATACTGGGGGCGAAGCTTAGAGAACAAGAAACGTGACAATAGAGGGGAGAGAGAGATATCGGTCGCCTAGACGTCAGAGTAGGTCCCCCCCGAAGAGGTAAAGTAGCGCTGTTCCCCAGAGATAGGGCGCAGTAATGAGGGAGCTCAAAGACCGCGAGTGGGCATGCCGCTCCATGAGGTGAGCCGAGCAGACCATCGCGCCCGCTGAGCTTTGCGATCTTTATGTTGGCCAATCGTGATATCCACAAAGGGCGCTCCGAATTCGGAGTCTTTGTGTTGGCCAGCAGTGATATCCACGAACGGCGCTCCGAATTCAGAGGCTTATTCTGCCCAAACGTGATATCCACAAAGGGCACTTCGAATTCGGATGCTTACGTGATATTCACAAAGGGCACTCCGAATTTGGAGTCTTTGTGTTAGCCAATCATCATATCCACGAAGGGCACTCCGAATTCGGAGTCTTTGTGTTGGCCAGTCGTGATATCCATGAAGAGCGCTCTGAATTCGGAGGCTTATTTGGCCCAAACGTGATATCCACGAAGGGTACTCCGAATTCAGAAGCTTATTTGGCCCAAACGTGATATCCACAAACGGCGCTCCTAATTCGGAGGTTGTTTCATTATTCAACCATTATTAACGAAACGACAATAAAAAAGGAATTGCATTGTGGAATTCATAGATGTGTACATGTTAGCATAACAGCAAAAATTTGAAACAAACTAGCACGTCGTACAAGTTGGCTTAATGATAAAATTTATGCAAATGTGTGGAATTCCAGGGGCGTGGCAAACTTCTGCCAGCCATTTCTGAAAGCCGGTACATCTCTATTCCAGCAATTGAATCAATCTGATAAGGACCGTCCCAGCTAGGGCCAAATTTACTGTATGTTGGATTCTTAGTGGCATGAAGCACTTTCTTGATGACCAATTCTCCAAGTGTATAACGACGCAACTGCACGAGCTGGTTATATGACTTAGCGAGCTGCTGTTGATACTGCGCTATGCATGCAAGAGCACGATCTTGGCGTTCTTCAATCAAAGTCAGATCTAGGGCCAACATGATGTCATTACGGCCCATGTCAAAAACCTTAGATTTCAGTGTGGGCAGACCAATTTCAAAAGGGATAATTGCCTGTGTCCCAAAGCACAAAACGAATGGTGTTTCTCCAGCAGATTGCCTCGGAGTAGTGCGATAAGCTCACAACACACTTGGCAATTCTTCAACCCACCTACTTTTGGCTTTTTCCAATCATTTCTTGATGCCGTTTAAGATCACTTTATTAGAGGCCTCAGCCTGACCGTTGCTTTGTGGATATGCTGGCGAGGAAAAGTAGAGCTGGATACCATATGTGTTGCATAACTCCCCATAAACGCCAAAATTGAATTGGGTGCCATTGTTAGAGACAAGTGCTCTCGATATGTCGAATCCTCACGTTATGATGTTTTTCCATACAAAATGTTTAACATCGACATCTCGAATATGTGTTAATGCCTCTACTTCGACCCACTTTGTAAAATAATCTGTTGTGACA
This sequence comes from Camellia sinensis, assembly GCF_055761805.1. Classification (NCBI taxonomy): domain Eukaryota; kingdom Viridiplantae; phylum Streptophyta; class Magnoliopsida; order Ericales; family Theaceae; genus Camellia; species Camellia sinensis. The sequence goes on from NC_138966.1 coordinate 101,721,179, forward strand.
ATCAGGAATCGCTTGTTCCCTGGAGCCCACGACTTTGGTTCGACGATATCAAGTCCCCATTGATCGAATGACCAATGACTAATAATGGAATTTAATTCTTCGGCAGGCAGATGAGTTAAAGAGGAAAACTTTTGGCATTGTTCACACTTTTTAACGTAATTCTCAGCATTCGTTTGCATGGTTGGCCAATAATATCTTGCGTTACGGCTCTGTGGGCCAATGAACGTCCTCCAGAATGGGCACCACAGCTACCCTCATGTTTTTCGACTAAGAGTTCCTCAACTTTATCTGGGTGAACACATTGCAGGTACGGCCTAGAGAGAGACTTTTTGTAAAGCTTTCCTACGGATCCAGATAGTATCGCAAGGCTTTGGGTCACAGCTTGTGGGCTTCTTTCTTATCCGTTGGGAGCTATTCTAAGGAAAGGAATGCAGCGATAGGTTCCATCCAACTTGGTCATGGTTCAATGATGTTAATCTGAACTGGTTCAGAAGAGGTAATGCTCGGCTCTGGGATGAACCCTACTTCGATTGTTCGTTTGAATTTTGAGTTAATGGCAGAGGCTAGGCAAGCAAGGGCATCTGCATACGTGCTCTGATCCCAGGTTATTTGATTCAACTCGTGGTGGTCGAATTTTGTGAGCAAGGAATTCACCGTTTTTATGTAGGCTGTCATGCAGTCATTTTTAGCTGTATACTTTCCTTTTAACTAGTTGATGACTAATTTCAAGTCACAAAAAATCAGTAACCGCCGTGCACCAAGGTGAAGTGCGTTGTGAAGGCCGATTATCACTGCTTTGTGTTCAGCCTCGCTATTTGATGCATCAAAGCCCAATTTGACCACCTGCTCGATTGTTGCCCCTTCGGGAGTCATGATCACTACGCCTACCCTGCTGCCACGTTGGTTGGATGATCCGTCACAGTACATCTGCCAAATGTCTCCAACATATATTCGCCAGTCGGGTTTAGGTTACACTTGATCGGACTTTAAGTCGCATGGCATCCCATGAACTCGGCTACAAAGTCAGCGAGCACTTGTCCTTTGATGGCAGTTCTAGGCAAAAACTAGATATGATACTAGCCGAGTTCCAAAGCCCATTTCAAGACTCGCCCTGAAGCTTTCGCACTATGGAGCGTTGACCGGAGGGGATAGTCCGCTACTACCCTTATGGTGTGAGCCTGAAAATAGTGCATCAACTTTCTTACAGCCACCACGAGATCAAGGATGAGCTGTTCCAGTGGTAGATATTGTGTTTCGGCGTCAATCATTGCCTTGCTTACATAGTAAATTGGTTGTTGCTCCCCGAGTTCTTCCCTTAGTAGCACGGCGCTGACCGTCCGATCAGATACTGCCTGATGCAAAATAAGCGAATCGTCTGCCGATGGGGTTGCCAAAAGTGATACTGATTGAAGATAAGTTTTCAAGCCGTCCAATGTGGCCTGGCACTCGGGGGTCCACTCAAATGCTTTGCCCTGCCGAAGTGTGTGAAAGAATTGTCGGCAGCGGTTTGAGAAACGGCTAATAAACCTATTGGGGGCGGTGGCCATTCCCATTAACTTCTGAACTTCTTTGACTGACCGAAGGAAGCCAAGTTCTAGAATTACTGAGATCTACCTCGGGGTTGGCCTCTATTCCGCGATGGTTGACAATATAGCCGAGAAACTTGCCGGATCCGATGTCGAATGCATATTTTGAGGCGTTCAGTTTCATCTTGTACTTTTGTAGAATGCTGAAGGTTTCTGTTAAATCGGCTAGATGAGCGTGTTTTCTTTGGATTTCACCACCATGTCATCGATGTATATTTCCATGGTACGACCAAGCTGTTCCTTGAACATAGTGGTAACCAGTCTCTAGTAAGTTGCCCCGCATTCTTCAGCCTAAAGGGCATGACCTTGTAGCAATAAATTTCCCTTGGGGTGAGGAATATGGTCTTTTTCTGATCCTCCGGATGCATGGCAATTTGGTGATAGCCTCTGTAGGCGTCCAAGCAGCTTATGAGTTGATGATGTACCGTTGCGTCTACAAGTTAGTTGATTATGGGAAGAGGAAAACAATCTTTAGGACAAGCCTTGTTCAAATCCTTGAAATCCACACAGACATGCTTCTTCTTTACAACCACGATATTTGACAACCACGTAGGGTACGTTACTTCACAAATTGCCCCGGCATTAAGCAATCTGTTAACTTCATCAACAACGGCCGATGCATGCTCTGCCGTTGACCGCCGACTTTTCTGAATGATTGGTTTGAATTTTGGATCAATGTTTAAACAATGCTGAGCGACGTCTGGATCCACCCCCATCATTCGTATGGTGTCCATGCAAACACGTCGATATTGCCGAATAAGAAGGAAACCAAATCATGTTTGTCAACTTTGTTCAGGGAAGTGCCGATCATGAAGAATTTGTCAAGGCTCCCATTGATTTCGATCCGGTCAAGGTCTTCAATTGCCTTTTCACTAGGGGTTTTCCCAATGTCCTCAAGGCCCTCTCAATCCGGTATTTCAATCGAGTTCGCTTCCAGTTCCTTTGACCTCTTTACAGCAGCAATGAGATAGCATGCCTGTGCCGGTTTCTAATAACCCCGAATTTGCTCGATGCCATGCTCAGTTGGAAAGCGGAGAAGTTGATGGTAGGTGCTCGGCACAGCCTGTATAGTATGAAACCAAGTTCTTCCCATGATAAGATTGTAGGGTGACGAGAGTTTGACGACCAGAAAATCTACGTCTACTAATCCGGTACCCGCCCATACTGGTAGTGTGATCTTACCCAAGGGGTACTCAGGGTTAGCGTTGAAGCTGAACAATAGGTAATTAGCCGGTAACAGATCCGAATCAGTGAAGCTGAGTTTTACAAACGTCTTCTAATACATTATTTCTAAGGTACTTCCTTGATCGACGAGAACACGTTCAATTATGAATTTGTTCACGCCTAACTCGACGACGAGGGGATCAGCGTGGGGGAGAGTTACTCTATCTAGGTCTCAAGTATACTTCAATTCTTTATTAGCACCCAAACTTTTTTAGGAGGCCATCTGGTCAATGAACTGCGGAGAGGACTATCAGGATGTAATCAGGATGACCATGGAATCATTGCAGGCGGTAATGGCCATGGAATCATTGCAGGCATCATCCACCAGGTTGAAACATTCCCAATAGCGCGCCGAATACTCACGAAGGGTCTCTTCTGGTTTATTTGTATTGCCTAGAGAGAGTCGACTTGCTCTGGCTGAACTTTGTTGGTGATGAATCTTGCCCTGAAGGATTTTTAGAGTTGATGAAAGCTTCTTATTGACGCTGACTCCAGTTTATAATACCATCTGACGGCCAACAGTCCCAGGCTACTTGGAAACATTCGACACATGAAGGCTTCATCATCAGCATGCAACGTCATCACTTGTTTATAATGATGAATATGGTCAGTGGGATTTGATTTTCCATCGTATAGGGTGAATGTTGGTGCTTTGAACTTTTTAGGCAGCACAGTTCTTGCAATGTGTCGTACGAAAGGGTCATGTTTATCCTCTTTATCTGAATTATTACTTTCTTTCTCCCACCCATGCCATAAATATGGACTTCCTTCTGATGAGCTGGATACATCGACTTACCCCTTCTTTCTGGGTGCCTGAGATGGTGAGTCGGAATCACTGCCATTATCATGTTTTCGAAGTCAACGTCGTCGATCATCCTTTTTCTTTTCTAGGGATCGACCTCGGTCATGGTGTGCTACCTGTTGGGATTTGGTTAACCCCAAGGCCAATTCCTTATGCATACGCTCATTCTCAGCCCTCATATCATCTAGACACTGTTCATTTTATTTTGCTTGATCCATGATCGTTTACACAGTTTCCTGCATAGAAGTTGAGGGTGAAGTTTGAACTGCTGGGTCGAAGTTCAAGGCCCGTTGCGCAGTGATATTCTCCGGTCCAAGCATGTTTTTTGAGTAATGTCATCTCTTGGTGTAACATTGTCAGCAACTATCGAAGGATCATCTATCATGCCTGCCATAGACGCACTTGAGTATTCCCACAGACGGCGTCAATTGTGATGATGTAGTTTGGAAATACTCCAGAATCCAATCAGACGTCCTTGATCCTCTGATTGCTACTTGAAAAGGGGATGGACACTCTGGTCGAGGGTGCCGGAATTAGTACTCCGACGGACAAGTTAGTACTCTCTCTAGCTTACTTCTATTTCAAGTTAATATCCTATCTTTGGCTGACATTCCTTCCTTTTTATATTACATCTAGGCCCAAGGGTCGGGTCCACTCTCAATCTCGCACATGGTTACTTACTTGGCCTTCCAACTGTGTGTTGGTTTCTATTCGGCTCCTTATATGGCCGATTCGTACATTCAGCTTCATGAGCCCCTGGTCAGGACCGATTTGTCTATGGCCTGATGTCAATCAAATATCTTGGCCTTTCTAATTGATTTTATTCGGCCTCCACACCAACTTTTAAATTCTTACTTTCTAAATATTAACTTTTAGTTTAAATAAAGTGACATCAAACAAATAGGCAGTTCTCACTACAAAAAAATTCGTTTTTTGCGATGGTAAAAGGCCGTCGCAAATGCCCCGGAAGCCGTCGCTAATACTTTTTGCGACGGTAATGTGGCTTTTTGCGACGGTAATGGGGGGTCGCAACAAAGGGGGTTGCAAAAGAGCTTTCGCGACGGTAAGTACCGTCGCCATTAGTTTATGCGACGGTAAGGTGTGTTTTTTGCGACGGCACTTTTCCTGTCGCCAATAATGGAAAAAAAATCAGTTTTCGCGACGGCACGTAATTCCCGTCGCTAAAAGTGAGTTTTTGAGACGGCAACATTACCGTCGCTAAAACTTTGGCATCTTATAAGTATTGGCGACGGCAACGGTTACCGTCGCTAAAGGTATCTTGTAAATTCCAATTGGACAGCTTTTGCGACTGTGTTGGTGCCGTCGCAAAAGCCTATTATTGTTTTTTGCGACGAGTTCTTCTCCCGTCTCAAAAAAAAAAAAAAAAAAAAAACCTGCTGAAAAATTATTAAAAAAATTAAAATAACCTGTATTAGATAAAAAATAACTATAAAAAAATTGAAAAATTACAGAATAATATAAATACGTACATAAACAAAAATTGACAAATAATGAAAATTAATAATATTGTTCCATTCATAACAATACATAGATAAAAATTCATAACAATAAAAATTATGCCACTACATAACGTCGTATAATACATACATAATGTTGCTCACAAATTTAAATAACATAAATCAAAATCAACACCAAAAGTTTTCGTCTTCATTCGTTCGTGGGTTACAAAAACAAAAATTGGTCATAATCTTGATACGTCCGTATTCCAGAAGAAGCCAACTGCTACTCAGGAAATATCTAAAAAAAACAAGATAAAAATAATTAAAAACCATATAATGGTGTTAATATTTTAATTATAGAAAAATATAAAAAAAAATTGACTACTATATAATTAGAAAGATAGTTTAGTAAATAATTTTGACTGGACCGAAATCCGGCTCTAACTCCCAAACCGGGAACCCGATTCGAGCCCCGTCTTCTCCCACAAGTCTCTCGTGCCTAGGCGGTCGTGTGTGCCAAGTTTCGTGCTAAACCGACGCCGTTTGGTGATTTTGGGGCGTTAACGCCTCGAATTAAAGTTTCTTAAAGAAGCAGTTTGCCTAAAGTGAAATCCGACTCTAACTGCCAAACCGAGAACCCGATTCGAGCCCCGTCTTCTCCCATAAGTCTCTCGTGCCTAGGCGGTCGTGTGTGCCAAGTTTCGTGCTAAACCGACACCGTTTGGTGATTTTGGGGCATTAACTCCTCGAATTCAAGTTTCTTAAGGAAGTAGTTTGCCTAAAGTGAAATCCGGCTCTAACTCCCAAACCGGGAACCCGATTCGAGCCCCGTCTTCTCCCACAAGTCTCTCGTGCCTAGGCGGTCGTGTGTGCCAAGTTTCGTGCTAAACCGACGCCGTTTGGTGATTTTGGGGCGTTAACTCCTCGAATTCAAGTTTCTTAAAGAAGTAATTTGCCTAAAGTGAAATCCGACTCTAACTCCCAAACCGGGAACCCGATTCGAGTCCCGTCTTCTCCCACAAGTCTCTCGTGCCTAGGCGGTCGTGTGTGCCAAGTTTCGTGCTAAACCGACGCCGTTTGGTGATTTTGGGGCGTTAACTCCTCGAATTCAAGTTTCTTAAAGAAGTAATTTGCCTAAAGTGAAATCCAGCTCTAACTCCCAAACCGGGAACCCGATTCGAGCCCCGTCTTCTCCCACAAGTCTCTCGTGCCTAGGCGGTCGTGTGTGCCAAGTTTCGTGCTAAACCGACGTCGTTTGGTGATTTTGGGGCGTTAACGCCTCGAAAAGAAGTTTCTTAAAGAAGTAGTTTGCCTAAAGTGAAATCCGACTCTAACTCCCAAACCGGGAACCCGATTCGAGCCTCGTCTTCTCCCACAAGTCTCTCGTGCCTAGGCGGTCGTGTGTGCCAAGTTTCGTGCTAAACCGACGCCGTTTGGTGATTTTGGGGCGTTAACGCCTCGAAAAGAAGTTTCTTAAAGAAGTAGTTTGCCTAAAGTGAAATCCGGCTCTAACTCCCAAACCGAGAACCCGATTCGAGCCCCGTCTTCTCCCACAAGTCTCTCGTGCCTAGGCGGTCGTGTGTACCAAGTTTTGTGCTAAACCGACGCCGTTTGGTGATTTTGGGGCGTTAACTCCTCGAATTCAAGTTTCTTAAGGAAGTAGTTTGCCTAAAGTGAAATCCGGCTCTAACTCCCAAACCGGGAACCCAATTCGAGCCCCGTCTTCTCCCACAAGTCTCTCGTGCCTAGGCGGTCGTGTGTGCCAAGTTTCGTGCTAAACCGACGCCGTTTGGTCATTTTGGGGCGTTAACTCCTCGAATTCAAGTTTCTTAAGGAAGTAGTTTGCCTAAAGTGAAATCCGGCTCTAACTTCCAAACCGGGAACCCGATTCGAGCCCCGTCTTCTCCCACAAGTCTCTCGTGCCTAGGCGGTCGTGTGTGCCAAGTTTCGTGCTAAACCGATGCCGTTTGGTGATTTTGGGGCGTTAACTCCTCGAATTCAAGTTTCTTAAGGAAGTAGTTTGCCTAAAGTGAAATCCGGCTCTAACTCCCAAACTGGGAACCCGATTCGAGCCCTGTCTTCTCCCACAAATCTCTCGTGCCTAGGCGGTCGTGTGTGCCAAGTTTCCTGCTAAACCGACGCCGTTTGGTGATTTTGGGGCGTTAACTCCTCGAATTCAAGTTTTTTAAGGAAGCAGTTTGCCTAAAGTGAAATCCGGCTCTAACACCCAAACCGGGAACCCGATTCGAGCCCCGTCTTCTCCCACAAGTCTCTCGTGCCTAGGCGGTCGTGTGTGCCAAGTTTCGTGCTAAACCGACGCCGTTTGGTGATTTTGGAGCGTTAACTCCTCGAATTCAAGTTTTTTAAGGAAGCAGTTTGGCTAAAGTGAAATCCGGCTCTAACTCCCAAACCGGGAACCCGATTCGAGCCCCGTCTTCTCCCACAAGTCTCTCGTGCCTAGGCGGTCGTGTGTGCCAAGTTTCGTGCTAAACCGACGCCGTTTGGTGATTTTGGGGCGTTAACTCCTCGAATTCAAGTTTCTTAAAGAAGTAATTTGCCTAAAGTGAAATCCGACTTTAACTACCAAACTGGGAATCGATTCGAGCCCCGTCTTCTCCCACAAGTCTCTCATGCCTAGGCGGTCGTGTGTACCAAGTTTCGTGCTAAACCAACGCCGTTTGGTGATTTTGGGGCGTTAACGCCTCGAAAAGAAGTTTCTTAAAGAAGTAGTTTGCCTAAAGTGAAATCCGACTCTAACTCCCAAACCGGGAATCGGATTCGAGCCCCGTCTTCTCCCACAAGTCTCTCGTGCCTAGGCGGTCGTGTGTGCCAAGTTTCGTGCTAAACCGACGTCGTTTGGTGATTTTGGGGCGTTAACGCCTCGAAAAGAAGTTTCTTAAAGAAGTAGTTTGCCTAAAGTGAAATCCGACTCTAACTCCCAAACCGGGAACCCGATTCGAGCCCCGTCTTCTCCCACAAGTCTCTCGTGCCTAGGTGGTCGTGTGTGCCAAGTTTCATGCTAAACCGACGCCGTTTGGTCATTTTGGGGCGTTAACTCCTCGAATTCAAGTTTCTTAAGGAAGTAGTTTGCCTAAAGTGAAATCCGGCTCTAACTCCCAAACCGGGAACCCGATTCGAGCCCCGTCTTCTCCCACAAGTCTCTCGTGCCTAGGCGGTCGTGTGTGCCAAGTTTCGTGCTAAACCGACGCCGTTTGGTGATTTTGGGGCGTTAACTCCTCGAATTCAAGTTTCTTAAAGAAGTAATTTGCCTAAAGTGAAATCCGGCTCTAACTCCCAAACCGGGAACCCGATTCGAGCCCCGTCTTCTCCCACAAGTCTCTTGTGCCTAGGCAGTCGTGTGTGCCAAGTTTCGTGCTAAACTGACGCCGTTTGGTGATTTTGGGGCGTTAACGCCTCGAAAAGAAGTTTCTTAAAGAAGTAGTTTGCCTAAAGTGAAATCCGACTCTAACTCCCAAACCGGGAACCCGATTCGAGCCCCATCTTCTCCCACAAGTCTCTCGTGCCTAGGAGGTCGTGTGTGCCAAGTTTTGTCCTAAACCGACGCCGTTTGGTGATTTTGGGGCGTTAACGCCTCGAATTCAAGTAAAGAACGCAAAGATGCATTTTAGCTTAGAATGCAAAGATACATTTTATACCTGATCTTCTGGTGGTGGTGTATATGGATTCTCGTTTTCAGCAGATTCCCTAAATGCCCGGTGGCCACTCGATGCCTCAGGAACCTATGTTAGTCAGTGCATAATGTGTTAATCATATTCGAATTTCATACATAATCTTGAGTGAAAATTGAACTATCAAACAATTGTGATGTTTATATGGAACCTGTCTGTTGGGATCCACACTCGCCCCCTGTGACACAAGGGCCATCATCTCAGCTCTCATCTGCTGCAAATGTGTAGAGAACTCTGCTCGCAGCTCCTCCCTCAACTCATCCCTTAGCTCAGCACGAACCTGCTGCGTGATCTGATCAATAGTCGATGGCTGGGGTGTTGACTGTGATGGCCCAGCACCATCCTTATACACCACTCTCCGAGACACGATTCTCCCGTATGTGCGACAATATCCATGTCTGTCATGACCTATCAACTCATGGAAAATGGCATTCCTAGCCTCCAAAGTCTGACCATCCTCAGGTAGCATAGAGAGTTGACGATTAAACTCATCCTGTATTGAATAAGACACACAAGTATACGCCAAATTAAGATGGTTGACACACAAAAAATAAACTTTAAATACAATCAAAGGTGTTTGGAAACTACCAAGGTCTGGATAACCTCTGGGTCATCTACTCTACGTGTCATAAGCCAAACATTCATCTTATCAGTAGACTCCCCCTTACTGGTCATCTAAATTTTTTTTAGAAATATGAAAATTAGAATCCAAATAATTTGCAAATATACAATGTTTATTTATATACAAAAATAAAACAATAAAATGTAAACCTCATGCCGTATCTGAGAGAAAGTAGTACGCCCTGTGGTATGAGCTATGCCGTGAGCTCGCCGATTTTTAGCGTTCCTACTTGCAATTTTCTATAGCAAGTTCAACAAATGTAAGTATGTAAATATGATTTGTATGTTTACATATCATAAATATAACGTAATTGTATACCTCAGCATCGGAAGTACGCCAATACTCCACAAGTTGTTCCCACTGGCTTGGCACAACGTTCATAGGAACATCATCCTTCAGATTAGGATCAGAGCTTCTAGGCTCGAAATACTTAGCCTTAAGCTTGTTCTTGTGATCCTTCCATATGCTGTTGCAGTTTTTCATGCAGATTGGCTTGTACTCCTCTGGACATATATTCAAATTGTCCTATAAAACACAAAGTTTAAGGCTAAGTATAACACAAATTTGGAATTCGAATTTGTGGACAAAAATATACTTTTACCTTCATATCCTTCCAGATAGCATCAACAATATCATCAGGCACACTGTTCCAGTCAACAAAAGTAAGAGGAACAATGTTACCATTCCGGACAATAATGCCAAGTTGAGTAGTTAACTTGGCCACGTTATCCCCTATGGGGCAGTAATTTTCATCAAATTGTATGTGCAGCTTTTTACCAGTACCCCACTCTTTAATGCCCTTGGCACATCCTCTACCACGCCTAGTTGAGGTTGATGAAGAACTAACATGACCTGCGATATACAATAATAATAAACAATATGCAATGGTAACAACCAAATGCAAATTTAAATAATGTGAATACAAATCATATCAAATAAACCTGATGTGGGCTGTGAAGAAGTCGAAGGGTCTGCAAAATACAATGAGAATAAACAAGTTATATATAATGAGCATAAATAAATGTATGTGTAAATAATTTTCATGCAAATCAAAGCAAATTTAAATACCTGCGGATGGCTCATAAGCTGATGATGATAGCTGCTGTGGTGCCATTGATGGTGGACGCACCGATGGTAGGCGTGGAGGCTGAGTACATGGTAGCTGCTGTGGTGCTACTGATGGTGGTCGATACGGTGGTAATGGCCCCTCAGATGGTGGTTAGGAATGGCAACGGGGCGGGGCGGGGCGGGGCCGGGGATCACCCTCCCCGTCCCCGATCCCCGATGGTAAGAATGTCCCCGTCCCCGGCCCCGATCCCCGACGGGGAACCTATTACCATCCCCATCCCCGTCCCCTAACGGGGATCGGGTTTCCCCGACCCCGAAAATTCCCCGGATCCATAAAAAAAAAAAAAAAAAAAAGAAGCAAACACAATAGTAACATCCTCAACATCAACATCATCAACAACAATATCATCAAACAACATTAACAACACACAAATAAATCTGAGTAGAGAGAGATAAATCTAAGTAGAGAGAGAGAGAGAGATCCATCTGCTCAGATCTGGCGTGGCAGAGGGAACGTCGTCGTCGGAGGTCTCGGAGGAGAAGGAGGTGGCCCTCGTCGGAGGAGGAGGAGGAGGAAGAGGAGTTGGCGGTCGTCGTCGTCATCGTCGAAGGAGGAGGAGGAGGTTCTGATTCGGTGGAACGTCGGAGGAGGAGGAGGGAACGTCGTCGTCGGCTGTAGACACTTTATTCGGCAATGATTCTGTAGACACCTTATCTGCCATTGATCTTCACAAGAGCTACACAGCCGAGAGAGAGAGGGGGAAAGGGGCTCTCAGATCAGAGATGTGAGTGTGATGTGAGTGAGAGAGAGGACCTAAAGACATATAATATAATATATATATATATATATATATATATATATATATATATATATTATAATAACTCTAAACATATAATATAATATATATATAACCCTAAACATATAATATAATATATATATATATATATATATTATAATAACTATACCCGGGGATCAATCGGGGATCTGTCGGGGGCGGGGCCGGGCCGGGGTTGGGGAACTTATCCCCGTCCCCGGCCCGAAAATCACCGGGGATTTAATTTTCAATACCATCCCCGCCCCTATGGGGATAATTTTCGGGGAAAAATCGTTCTAATCGGGGTCGGAGGATCGGGTCCCCATCGGGCCGGGTTTAAATTGCCATCCCTAATGGTGGTGGCACTAATGGCCCCTCCGATGCTGGCCGATGTGATGCCTCCTCTAATGGTGGTGCTACTGATGTCCTGTTATGTAGCACATCAGACATCATGCGCCAGGGATGATCAGGCTTCCTTTTCCTTCCCATAATAATCTGCAAGCAATATAACATTAATTGACATTAGAAACATAGACAATGGTTTGTCATCAACTATAATATGACATGAATTGAACTAATACAATTACAAAGACAAAGTAAATTAAGAAATTGATGATTAACTACAACCTTGGCCTTAATTGAATTACTAATGTTGATTACATATCAGCCTATTTGAACATCAACTGTTCCCCCTTCTGCGGCTTCCCTCACCCAACCAACTTCTTCATCACGAAGCATTATATTTTCTTCCAATTGTTGGCTCATGTATGGCTCAATTTGTGGATCAGTTGAACTCATATAAAATAAACCTCTTTGAGACATCTTCACCACGACTTGCCAGTCTGGTTGTAACGGGTCTGCAACATACCAAACTTGCTCTGCTTGGGACGCCAAGATGAAAGGTTCATTGGTAATTCAATCATCTCGGTACAACAAATGATTGAAGTTCATCAACGTAAAATTGAAGACATCTTCTTTCTTTCCGTGAATGTTGTCAATCCAATCACACTTAAACAACACATGTTTCTTCTCATTAGAATATCGAATCTCAACAATATCTGTCAATTGTCCATAATAGTACACAGACCCCAGACGAGGATTCTTGTCTTTTCGATTAGCATAACTTATGGTATCTGCCTTCAAAACTACACCACAATTTTGTGTGGCTCGACGATCATCCATGGCCTTTACTCGATACCGAAACCCATTCAGTATATACCCGTTGAACCTCCTTGCCAGGTTATGAGGACCATTTGCCAATAGAAGAATCTCTTTAGAAAGTATGACATTAGTAGTCCTTCGCAAAGTTTGGACCTATTTAACACGAAATGTAAAATTTAAAATGTAGATCGACTTAAGTAACTAGAATCTATAGAGTTAAATACATACATGTTCCTTGAACCAAATGTGAAAAGTTTCAAGATGTTCACGCCGAAGTTGATGATCGTCGACACGAGGCATTTTGAGCTTAAGTACTTCAAGGTGTTTGCTGTGTAGATTGAAATTTTAGCCATACAAAAATTTTAGTTGAAAATTCAATAAAACATAATAAAATATTGAGTGAGTGACTTAACCTACTTTATGAATGGTTGAACCGCGCTTGTATTGCATAAGATGTACCGATGAGCTTGTACCCAAGAAGTATTATCAAGATAAAAGCTTGTGTTTTCACCAGTAGCATGACCCAAATTATCAGCACCACTATAGTTCCTCACGGGTCGACTAGATTTGGTTTCCACATCACTGAGATATTGTGCACAAAAATTCATGCATTCTTCCATAAGATATCCTTTAGCAATTGATCTTTCAGGACGAGCTCTATTACGTACGTATTGCTTCAAAGTAAGAAGATACCTCTCAATTGGATACATCCATCGAAACTGAATCGCTCCACCCAATAACGCTTCATCAGCTAGATGTATAGGCAAGTGCTCCATTATATCAAAAAACCTCGGAGGAAATATTTTCTCTAGATGACAAAGTGTTACAGCGATACGATCTTTAATATATTGCAAATCTGTCGCACGATTCACTTTCGAACACAATTGTCTAAAGAAATTGCTCAATTCAATCAAGGGTTCAATTACATTCTTCGGTAACGATCTGCGAATAGCCAATGGAATAAGTTGTTGCATCAGAATATGACTATCGTGGCTCTTAAGACCCCCAATGCTTCTATCATGTAAGCGCACACGACGTGATATATTGGATGAATACCCGTCGGGAACTCTTACTTCCTTCAACACTTTCAAGAACAAATCTTTCTCATCCTTGGTCATCGTGAATTGTGCTGGTGGTAAATAGGCTTTATTCGACCCTCTTAACTGCAAATGTATGGGTTTTCTAATATTCATATCGTGTAAATCACGCCGAGCATTAACACCATCCTTCGATTTTCCTGCAACCCTTAATATTGTCCACAACACATTGTCACAAACATTCTTCTCTATATGCATCACATCGAGGTTGTGTCTTATTAGATTGTGCTCCCAATATGGCAATTCATAAAAGATACTCTTTTTCTTCCAACTATGGGTGCAATGTCCAGCTTTCTCCTTCCCTACTTGTCTCCTATGCCTCTCCTTAAGGTCATCCCTATTGTATTGGGTTAAAATACCCTCAGATTCTAATTGTAGCAACATCTCAGTTCCAGACAACAATTTTGGTTTGAGTCTGACTTCCCGACTACCATCAAATGATACTTTATCCTTCCGGAATTTATGGCCAGTAGGTAAAAATCTACGATGACCCAAGTATGATTGTTTCCTACTATGCTTCAACCAACACGATGTAGTTTCCTTATTGCAACAAGGACATGCATATTCTCCTTTAGTGCTCCATCCTGACAAGTTTGCGTATGCAGGAAAATCACTAATTGTCCACAGTAAAGCTGCATGCATTTGAAACATTTGATTTGTTGATGCATCAAATGTTGACACACCCTCATTCCATAGTTCTTTCAACTCCTCAATCAACGGTTGCATATAAACATCAATCTTGTCACCAGGACCTTTCGGGCCGTCAATAAGCACGGATAAAATTAGAAATGGTTGCTTCATGCACATCCATGGCGGCAAGTTGTATGGAATGAGCACAACAGGCCAAGTGCTATGAACTATGTTCATCGTCCTGAATGGGTTAAAACCATCAGATGCTAAGCCAAGCCTTACACTTCGGCAATCATTACTAAAGTCAATATTCCGACGGTCAAAATCTTTCCATACAAGGGAGTCAGCAGGATGCCTGAAGACACCATCATCAGTTAGTTCCTCTGCATGCCATCTCATTAACTTGGCCGTCTTGGATGACATAAACAACCTCTGCAACCTTGACTTTAAAGGAAAATACCTCATCTGTTTTGCAGCTATTTGTTTGCCACCTGTGCTAGGACCATTTGAACCACCATCACCATTTGATTTCCATCTAGAACTGTTGCATATGACACATTTATCAAGATTGGCGTCCTCGTTTCGAAACAACATGCAACTGTTGGGACATGCATCCCACGTCTCATACGTGAAGCCCAAATCTGTTGTGACCTTTTGAGCTTTATAATATGAGTCCGGGAGTTTCACACCCAACGGAAACGCCTCATTCAATAACTCAAGCAACATGTCAACAGACTTGTCCGTCCATTGATTAAGCACCTTCAAATGTAGAAGTCGAACAATGAATGACAAAGATGTGAACTTCTGACAACCCGGATACAATTCACTTTGTGCATCTTGAAGAAGTTTGAAATACTTTGCAGTCTCTGCATTTGGACCGAGCTGGGGTTCAGATGCACGGGGATCAGGCCCCTGTGGTTCATCACCCTCAACATTTATACCGGCATGTGGATTTCCCATAGCCCCTTGTATCATTCCAATCATATTATCTCCAATGTCTAAATTAGCTAATGTTTCATTCTCTCGATTACTATGCAGAGATATGTAAGATTCCCCATGATTAATCCAATGTTTGTATTTTTTAAAAAAACCATTCAAAATCAGATGCTCCCGTACACCATCTCGTACAAAATAGTATCGATTCTCACACTTCCTACACGGACAACTGATCATCGAACCTTCAACCCTATTGGTGTAGGCAAACACAAGGAATTCATCAATCCCATTAATGTATTCACTCGACATCCTATTTGGCAAATCAATCCAACTCTTATCCATCATCTGTACACATCCACAAGAATATCTCACCAAAGTAACTCTAAATATAATACCTACACATAAATATTCACTCGACATCCTATTTGGCAAATTAACGAAATGTCTAAAATTCCTATTTAAGGTTTAAATTAATTAAATTAAAAATTTAAGATTTATTTTATTATAAGGGTTAAAATCCTGTTTTTTTTTTTGTATTTTTTTTATTTTCTCTTAAATATTTTTATGACTTATTTAAACATTTGCAATTTAAATTTGTAATCGAACCATTACATGTGTATGATATCAAAAATACAAAAAAAAAAAAGAAATTCTATCATAATAAACAGATTTATTATGGTACTGTATTTTAAGATTATTGTATATATAGACAGATTTATATAGACATCTCTGAAATCTGTTTATTGTATTTTAAATAAACCAATAAACAGATATATATAGACATCTCTGAAATCTGATTATTTAAGATTATTTTATATACAATAAACAGATTTATAAACCAATAAAATAGATTTATAAACAGATTTATAAACCATAATAAACAGATATATATAAACCAATAAACCAATAAACAGTTATTTAAGATTATTTTAAATACAATAAACAGATTTATAAAAAAAATTAAGATTTAAATACAATAAACAGATTTCAGATTAAGATTAACAGATTTATACATATATAGACAGATTTATATATATATATAGACAGATTTCAGATAAACAGATTTATATATATATAGACAGATTTCAGATTTATATATATATATATAGATTTATATACATTGCATATATATACAGATTTATATATATAGACATTCATCTATATATAGACATTCATCTATATATATATATATATATATATACAGAGACCGAGAGAGAGAGAGAGAGAGCATACGTAGAGCGAGAGAGAGTCGTCGCCGGAGCACCACTACTTGTCGCCGTCGCCGCCGCACCATCGCCGGCTTGCTTGCCGCACCACCGCTGTCTTGCTCGTAGCCCGTTTGAGAAATTTGGGGGTGAAGTTAGGGATTTGGGGAGGAAGGATCGAGCGGCAACAGGAAAAAGAAGAGGGGTGATTTTTTTATTTTGACTTTTTGCGACGGTATGCTATAGAGCGTCGCAAATAGAAGGCAGCAGGTCGTAAAACGGCGCCGTTTGAATTAATCCTTTTTTGCGACGGCAAATTTCCGTCGCAAATGAGATGTGCCGTCTCAAAAAAAAAGGTGTTTTGCGACGGTTTTATTTAGCATCGCTAATACTTCCACATTTCCGACCCCGCCGCTTAGTTTCATTACCGACGAGTAAGTGCCGTCGCTAAAGGCTATTATTTGCGACGGGTGAAGTTACCGTCGCAAAAAACCGTTTTTTGCGACGGGGGGCGCGGCGTCGCTAAAAGCTCTGTGTTTTTTGCTATGTTTTCCTGTAGTGTCTATATTTTAATGCATGTGAAAATTGTAAGTCTTAATTAAATATTTTGATTTAAACTAAAAAAAGAAATATTTACAAAAGACCAGTGTGAGAATTATGGATGAATTAATCAGCTATGTGATCATGATATCTATTGGAAACCATTTGTAATTAGTGGATCAAAATATGACTTGATGCTGGGTCATATTTAATTAAGGGTAAGTTAAAAATACTCCCAATAGAGGTTTCTAATTGTTTCCAACCCTTTACTAATCATTAGTGAATTGTCCATTTTGCTTATACTAGTGCATGGGTAATACTAATTTAAGTTGTTTATCTATTTCTTTTCGCAAAATATTTATTACTATTAAGTCATATGAAAATCTTAAAATATAAACATCTTGACACGTCATTTAATAATTGTAAATGTTTAAAAAAAAAAAAAAAAATTTAGAAACAGAAGATCTTGTGCTTTGTGTGGACTTTTTAGGCCCATAATCCGATATAAAATCCCACATGCAGTTGAGTTAAGATTTTCCAAACCCACCAAACCTTAGATTGCCAATGCCATTTAATTGAAGTTGATGGGTCAAGTTGGATCATGTTCATTTAGACCTAGTACAACTCCATACATGTGCTTTACATAGACGGATGAGAGCATAAAGTGTTGGGCTGGTCTGTACGAGAATAAATGAGGCTTTTCTTCGATGCGGCCCAGACTGGCATCCTCCTAAACACGGTGTGAGAACCGAATTTCATTACTAGATCTATCTTTGTTGGGACGAATTATATTAACTGCTTCTGTTGTTTACAACCTGTGTTATTTTAATTTTTAGCTTTTTAATTGTGATATATTTAATATTTAATATATGATTGTATTTGTTGTTAAACAAATATTTTTGAATAGTTATCATGTAATGAATGGTTATTAGGCTTTTAATATGTAATTAATATGTTTAATATATAAACTATTTTTAGTTTTGGATTTTTGATTTAATGAATTGGTTTAATAATGACATCAAAATTGTCGTCATGTTTGATTTTTGAAAAAATAGAATCTAATTTCACGAAAATAAATATAAAAAAAAATTTATTTTAAAAAATTATTTCTACCTTCTCAAAAGATAAAATTATATAAAAATAATATGCTTTTAATTTTTAGTTTCTTAAAAAAAAATTCTAAAAATATATTCTAAAAACCAAACCAAACATAACTTTATAATTAAAAAAGTTTCAGCATTATTCATTAAAAAATAACAATTACATTTTAAATGGCATACAAATTAACCAATACAAAATAAGATGTATGACGATTTTGCCCTTTAAATGAACCGTTTGCAAGTGAAATATATTTAATTATCATTGTTTGAAACAAAATTTAAAATTCAGAATTAAATATATTACAATTAAAAAATTAATAATCAAAATGACACAAGTCTCAAACTACGGATTCTATTAATGTAATTCGCCTTATTTTGGGGTGTACATTTATCACATTCTAGTTACTAAAAACAAAAAATAAAAACACTATCAAACTTGCTTTTAGTAAAACCCGTAAATCTATGATTGCCTTTAAGTTTATTTTTGTCTATTTATTTATCGGAAATGCTAGAGACCCCAGCATTTTGGCACCCCCAGCACCCCCAGTGCCACATGGGGGCTGCCAATGGCCAAAAACAAAGAAAAAAAAAAAAAAAGTTTTTCAACCAATCACAAAGGACCCCAGCACCCCCACTGGGGGTCCCAAGCTTTATTCTTTATTTATTTTGTTTCTGTTTTTGATGATAAACATGAAGTTTGAAAGAGTACTATATTAATTAATTTATTTGTTTTTGTGTGAGTGATTTTCTAACCACACTGTCCGCTTAGTAACCAATTGGAGAGCATCGACAGAATAGATAGCACCTGGCTGACCTGCAACAGAAAGAGGAGATTCCGGCGGTAGTTCGTCCACCTGGGGATACTCCGACGATTAAGTCAGTATATCTCTCAAAGATAAATCAAGTGCTAAACTTACTGCTCAAAACATAAATTGCGTACCTTAAACCTACGAGGGTGCCTCTCTTTTATAGTTACCTCAATCCAAATCCTATTAGAAGCCTGACTTCTATGGACTCCAATTCAGTACTTACTTTGGACTTCTCAAGAGATAAAGATAAACTCCCCAAGAGTTTTATCCTTATCTTGGCTAAGTCTCCTCTTCATTCTAGGACTCTTGTCCCTTATCCTTTATCCAATTATCTCGAATTCCGATATCTTCGGAGATAACCTCGGTGTATCCGAGATAACCTCGGCGTCATGACCCTGACACGTGACACCTCGGCTGACACATCGACATCTCCTTGCCACGTGTTGGTACTCAGAAATATATCCCCACAACTGCCCCCTAGGTTCTATTACCTCGGCATTCTAAGGTGATGGAACCTATATCGGTACTTCTTCCTGTATATCGGCTCAAGAACTCCTCAGCCGAGATCATTTTATGGCCGACATGTTTTCTTCAGCAAATAAGAATTCCAGTGAACTCTTTCACGTGTATGAGCTGTCAAGCATCATTTACTCAACCGTTTCATTCACGCGTCTTCACCTCATTGGACCGGGCCTATAACGCGCTTGCAAACCGCCTTACGTCTGTGTGTGTCGTCTGACGTATGCATTGTTCCAGGCTCATTCAATGCTCCGTTTTGCCGCCGTTTCAAATTTGACAAAAACTTTTCCCCCTTTCTTCACTTTTCACTTTTGCATTCGATTTCTCTTCGCTTTTTCTCTCTCTAGCTCCTGAATACGCCATTGTTTCAGTCCTCAAGCTCTGCAACTGCCTTCCGTTCTCCTTTCCTGTGAAGCTTTCGTCGTTCTTGTTACATCTGTCACTGTCGTCTGACTTCGGCAATATTCACACCGGCTTCATATTTTCTGGTAAGCAATTTGTTTCTTCTTATTCCAGTTTCTTGAGTTTTTCTGGAATTTCTTGTTTATCACTGCCTTGTTCAAACACTTAATTTGTGAATCATACATTTGAATGTGTTGATTTTGCTTTTCGCTTATGCCTTAAATACATATACTATTCATAGTTTTCTTGCACGTCTTGCCACTGTTCTGGGCCTTCAACCCTTTGTATTCTTCATGTTCTTGATAGTCCATCTCTGTTCTTGATTCTGAAACTCCGCTTTTGTTTTCTGTTTTTTGTGTCTTTTCCAGATCTGTGTCTTTGATCTTCCTCTCCATAGTTTTAGGTTTGGGATTTGTTTGTAGAACCTACATTTTAGGGCAAAACTGAAACATCCCTTACAAATCTCTTCACCAACTAAAACCTAGGTTTTTTGCTGAGGTCCCAATAACCCTATTTGAACCATCTTCTTATTGAAACCCAATACCTTTAGTTATCCTGACATCATGGGTATGTGGGAACATCGGGTAAACACTCCCTTTGAGCTGGAATTTTTTAGGCAAGAGTTTGAAATCCCAGCTGATGTCAATCTGAGGTTGGCTGGGGATGATGACTCCATCATGCCTACAGAAAACTTCACGCCCTTCCTTGTGGTTGCCTTTATTAAGTGTGGACTCCAGTTTCCACTTAACATCCTTTTTCGCGAGATTCTTCATTACTACAAGTTGAACCCCATGCAACTGGCCATTAACTCTTATCGAGTGATCCATGGTATCATTGCCTTAGCTAAACAGGAAAACGTTAGGATCACCCTAGCCGATATCCAGTACTGCTATACCATGTGTGCTCTTAATTTGAAAGAAAAAGGCTACATTTATTACCTTAAGCCGAGGTCTATAGGATTCAAAATCGTAGTCGACCTCCCAGACTCCAACAAGGGGGCTAGAGATGACTATTTCATTACCTCGGGAAATTGGGAGTTTGCTCCAGACGAGGACATCCATCTCTACCCTCTTCCTCGTTCAGTTTTAGAGGGCAAGGGTAAAAGCCCAGTATTCAGTTTTGCCTGTTTTCTTTCAAAGTCTTAAATATTTTATCTGTTTCTGACGTCTGTTCTTTTTGCAGCTGTTCGTAAGCCACCGAAAAATTTTCGCCAATCCTTTGTTCCCAGCAAGGATTTGAAGAAACTTCTGGACTTGTCAATCCACAAAAGGAAAGCGCCTGTGCTTCTCAATTTTATTCCAACATATAAGTCAACTTTGCCCGACGTTCCCAAAAGGAAGAAGAAAAGCCTCTCTCCGCCTTCTGCCGTAACTCCACAGACCGCATTCACATCTCGGATAGATCAGGGGTCAACTTCTGATCCAGCCGAGCAACCGTCTACTTCAGCTCCATACTTGGTTCCAATTTCGTAGCGCCGCCGCTGACGCCGAACAGTTCCTACTGCCGAGATGGGTCGCGCAAAACCAGTTGCAAAAGACCTTCTGGCCAACATTCCTTCATCCGTAGATGATCAACCAGCACAAACCCTGCTCCCACCGAAGCCGAAAAGATTAAAAAAAGCTCAGCCAAAACCTAAAGTTACCCAGGTTGAGTCTGAGGATGCTCTTCCAATCTCCAAGTTGGCTGAGAGTGACAAGTCTCAACCCTCTACTGGGAAGTGGCCCTCTGAAACCCAGCCATCAGAATCTCAAAAATCAAAGAAGCCGAGGTTTTCTTCCGCTACAACCTCGGGGTCTAAGAAGCCTGCTGCCCCCTAGGCACCTGAAATTACTTTGAAGGATAAGCCAGTCATGGCGAACGATAGTGCCGAGGATATTAATGTCGGCGTTGCGCTTAGCATTGCTCTGCTGCTACCAGACGACTTGGAGCAAAACGTCGAGTTGAGCGAATATAAAAATTATGCGTTGATGCTTCAACACTCCGTTCAAGTAAGTGTCTTTCATCTGGTACTTTTTTCTTTTCTTTTTCATACTTAGAAATTTTTGCAATAACTTTTACCCTGTGTTTTCTTCAGGCCATCTAGCATGCCCACTCTTTTTCTGTTCAGTCTTTCGAAAATCGATAGAAGCTGGTTGAGATGAAGAAGGAGTTCTCTTCCCTCTAGAAGACCAACAAAGGTCTCTAATTAAAGATGAAAAAATTGGAGGACCAAGCCGAGGCTGCAATCAAGGCTCAGACCAATGCTGAAGAGAAGGCTGA
Source organism: Camellia sinensis (assembly GCF_055761805.1). Taxonomy (NCBI): domain Eukaryota; kingdom Viridiplantae; phylum Streptophyta; class Magnoliopsida; order Ericales; family Theaceae; genus Camellia; species Camellia sinensis. Next base: position 101,743,103 of record NC_138966.1, read on the forward strand.
GGCTGCTGAGGCTATCAGGAAAGTGGCTGAGTCTCAGAAGAGAGAAGCTGAGGAGAGAATGGTTCAAGCCGAAAAGGAGCTTCAGGAGGCATTGGCCACCAAGGAAGCCAAAATAAGAGATGCCGACGAGAAGGCATATGCCCAAGGCATGGCCGACGTCACTGAGGCCTATGAACTTCAAGTGAAACAGGCATGCAACGAGGGTTTCACCCTTGGTTGGATGTCTCTTCTGAAAAAATTCAATGTCCCTGATGATTCGCCTCTGAGGAATGTCGATGATATTCCTCTTCCATTCCTTCCACCTCAACCTTCAAGTCAAGACGTCGGCGAGTCTGAGTCTGAGGATGGTGATGAGGAAGAGGATGAGGCATTGGTAACAAAATCCAAGGATGTTGATGGGGCCAAGTCCCCTCTTCAAAATGAGCAAGTCCTAGACTTGACTCAGGATGAAGAAGGCGATGAGGTTAACAAAGATGCTGCTGATGATAAGGAATCAGCTGATGCCATCCTTGCTGATAAAAATCTTGAAAGGCTGCTGAGATGTCTTCTCAACAATCATCTGATCTTCAAATTCAACTAACTGGTGGAGAGGAGTCTTAGCTTTATGTTTTTCTTTTGCTTAATTGTATTTTGTTTCTTCCTTATCTTTTGGAACAATATAAGCCTTTTGTATGGCCGATGTGCCCTTTTCTTAATGAATGCTAATGCAACTTTTTCTGTCTAAGTGCTTGTACTCTTGTATTCTCTTCATTGTTTCTGCATGATTCTATACTTAGAATATTCTGCATGTCTTTCACACATTTTTCCTTCTTTGTACAATCTTCTGGGGGTGACACACTTCGGATAGACAAACTTCTTGTAAACTTTTATCAAGTGTTGAACATCATACTGGTTTAACTTAACTTGTAAATTGTCCACAAATTTCAACAAGCATTAAGTATTACTTCAACTTGTAAATTGCTATAGATTTCAACAAGTGAAGATAACCAATAATCTCGGCTTAACTTCAACTTGTAAATTGCTATAAATTTTAACAAGCGTTAAGCATTACTTCGGTTTAACTTCAACTTGTAAATTGCTACAAATTTCAACAAGTGAAGATAACTACTAATCTCGGCTTAACTTCAACTTGTAAATTGCTATAAATTTCAACAAGCGTTAAGCATTACTTCGGTTTAACTTCAACTTGTAAATTGCTACAAATTTCAACAAGTGAAGATAAATAATAATCTCGGCTTAATTTCAACTTGTAAATTGCTACAAATTTCAACAAGTGAAGATAACCAATAATCTCGGCTTAACTTCAACTTGTAAATTGCTACAAATTTCAACAAGCGTTAAGCATTACTTCGGTTTAACTTCAACTTGTAAATTGCTACAAATTTCAACAAGTGAAGATAAACAATAATCTCGACTTAACTTCAACTTGTAAATTGCTACAAATTTCAACAAGCGTCAAGCATTACTTCGGCTTAATTTCAACTTGTAAATTGCTACAAATTTCAACAAGCGTTAAGCATTATTTCATTTTAACTTCAACTTATAAATTGCTACAAATTTCAACAAGTGAAGATAAACAATTTTGTCTTCTCTCTGCCCCCAATGTGAACCTGAGTTCCACTTGGGTTCTCATTATTTTGAAACAACATTATGCATCTTTTATCAATTCACAAGTCTTGGAGAATTTTGCTAAGATTTTATTGATGACGTTGGCAAAAAATAACAAGGAACATCTAATGATAGAAAAATTTCAAATTACAAGTGTTCTAGGGTCTTGGCAATGCTTTGCCCTCATTATCTTCAAGCCGGTATGCTCCATTGCCCAATATCGAAGTAATTCTGTAGGATCCTTCCCAGTTTGGGCCAAGCTTGCCCTCTCTGGGATCTTTCTTGTTGCCAACAACTTTTCTTAGGACTAGGTCGCCGACCTAAAAATTCCTTGGATTGACCTTCTTATTGTAAGCTCTAGCAAGCTGCTGCTGGTATGCTGCGAGCTGAATTTGCAGCTTTCTCTCTTCTTTCTTCTAAGAGATCTAGATCTCGGGCTAGAAGTATGTCATTAGTCCCATTCTCTACTCCCTGGGTTCTGATTCCTGGGATGCCGATCTCTAGTGGGATGATTGCTTCTGTGTCGTAAGCCATGGCAAAGGGGGTTTCCCCTGTTGATCTTCTCGGCATAGTCCGATATGCCCAGAGTACATTGGATAACTCGTCTATCCACTTTCTTTTTGCTGCCTGCAGCTTCTTCTTTATCCCATTCAAAATTACTTTGTTGGATGCTTCTACTTGCCCATTGCTTTGGGAAAAACTTGGTGTTGAAAAGTAATTCTTTATCTTGAATTTCGCACAGAAGTTCTTGATGAGTTTGCTGTCAAACTGCGTTCCATTGTCGGCAACTATTGCTCTTGGAATGCCAAATCTGGTGATGATGTTTCTCCATATGAAGTTCTTGACGTCCACATCTCGGATTTTGGCAAGAGGTTTTGCTTCTATCCACTTCGTGAAGTAATCTGTTGCTACCAGCAAGTACTTCATTTGCCCAGTTGCTTGGGGCAACTGTCCAATGAGATCCATACCCCATTGGGCAAATGGCCATGGACTGGATACAAGGTTCAGGTCAGCAGCTGGCTGGTGTATCAAAGGTGCGAACTTTGGCATTGTTCACACTTCTTCATGTAGGCTTTTGCATCTTTTTGCATGTAGGGCCACCAATGTCCCTGGGTAATGGCCCTGTGAGCTAGTGATCTTCCCCCAGCATGGCTTCCACAGATCCCTTCATGAATTTCATATAGAAAATCTTCAACCTGCAAAGGGTGTACGCACCTTAAAAGGGGTCCAGTGAAGGACCTTCTGTAGAGATGTTTGTCTGCTGTCAGATTGAATCTTGCCAACTTCAATCTGACCTTGTGTGCTTCCTTATGGTCTTCTGGTAGCTTTCCCTCTTTTAGGATTGCAACAATTGCATCTGTCCAGCTTGGTCTCAAGTCCACACATATTGTTTCTTGTTCTGTGATCGGTGGTTCTATGCTCGGGCCTGACAAATAGTCAATCATTATTGTCCTTGTTTTTCCAGTTTGTATTGAACTTGCCAAGTTGGCCAATGCGTCAGCGTGGCTGTTATCATCTCGGCTAACTAGTAGAAGTCGGCAGTTGCGAAACGAGGCTGCCAGCCTGATGATTTCCTTTGCGTATGCCGACATTCTCTCATCTCGGGTTGAAAACTCTCCTGTTGTTTGATTCACTATAAGTTGTGAATCACAAAAAATTATTACCTCATCTGCTTCTGCTGCCACTGTCAGCTTTAGTCCTGCAATCAATGCTTCATATTCTGCCTCATTGTTTGAGGCCTTGAACCCTAATCGAATGGACTGTTCTAATATCTCCCCATCAGGAGATATTAACACTACTCCCACCCTCGCTCCTTACCGATTTGAGCTTCCATCGACAAACAGGCGAAAGGAGTTGCTGATATAAATGCTGCAGGGTCTGAGTTTTTCCTTTCTTTGTTCTTTTGCCTTTGGCTGGGCTTCTCCTTGTTTGCTTGGATATCGTTCATCTTGGCTCAACGAAGCCCGATGTTCGATGGATTCTGACGTGAATTCGGCTACGAAGTCGGCCAAAACTTGGCCCTTAATTGCTGTTCTCGGCCTGAACTCCAGGTTGTACTGGCCCAAGGCTACTGCCCATCTTGCTATTCTTCCAGTTAAGTCTCCTTGTTGTAACAAGGACTTCAGTGGGTGCTTTGTTAGCACTATAATCTTGTGCGCTTGAAAGTAATGGTTCAGCTTCTTTGAAGCCATTACTAAGGCCAGCATTAATTTCTCTAGTGGTAGGTACTTTGTTTCTGCATCGGCCAAGGTTTTGCTTACATAATAAATAATATTTTGCTCCCCTTTTTCCTCTCGGATTAGCATTGCACTTACTGCGTGTTCTGAAACTGCCAAATACAAAAACAGTTCTTTCCCAGGTTCAAGTGTTGAGAGGACTGGAGCCGTGGTCAGATATTTTTTTAGGTCAGTCAAAACGGCCTCACATTCCTCAGTCCATAGGAAGTCCGTGGCCTTCTTCACCAGGTTGAAGAAAGATTTACATTTGTCTGAGCTTCTGCTGATAAATCTGTTTAGGGCCGCGGCCCTTCCAGTTAGCATCTGCACCTGTTTTGCCGACGTCGGGCTCTTCAACTCTAGAATGGCCTTGATTTGATCTGGGTTGGCTTCAATGCCCCTTCTAGTTACCAGGTATCCTAAAAATTTACCAGATCCAACTCCAAATGCACATTTTGATGCATTGAGTCAGAGCCGATATGCTTTAAGGATTTCAAAGACTGCTTTTAGATCGGTGAGATGACCCTTAGGCTCCTTGGTCTTAACGACCATGTCGTCGATGTAGACTTCTACTGTTCGGCCAATCAGGTGTTTGAACATTTTGGTTACTAGCCTTTGGTAAGTTGCTCCTGCGTTTTTCAACCCGAAAGACATTACTCTGTAACAGTACAGGCCTTTTGGGGTGATGAATGCGGTTTTTTCTTCGTCTGGGGGGCACATGGCGATCTGGTGGTACCCTCTGTAGGCGTCTAAAAAACTCATTCTTCCATGCCCTGAAGTGGCATCTACTAGCTGGTCAATTTTGGGCAGGGGAAAGCTGTCTTTGGGACAGACTTTATTAAGGCTGGTAAAGTCTACGCAGACTCTCCATTTACCGTTCTTCTTCTTTACCACCACTGTATTGGATGGCCATGTTGGGTAGTGTACTTCTCTAATGGCCCTGGCCTCCAGAAGTCTGTCTACTTCTTCTTCTACTGCTTCGACGTGTATCAACGTCGGTCTTCTGGCTCGCTGAATTACAGGTTTGGCCGACCTGTCAACATTCACTTTGTAGCAAGTGATCTCGGGGTCAATGCCAGGCATTTTGTAAGGTGTCCAAGCGAACACCTCAATATTTGCTCTCAAAAAAGTTTCCAACTCTTTTTTCTCTTCTTCAGCTAAGCCCGAGCCGAGAAGAAAGAAGCGTTCTTCATCCCCATCCTGGACGAGGATTTTCTTTAGTGCTTCTTCGCTCTTCTCGGCTGGTTCTTTGCCGACGTCTTCTAGGACTTCCACGTCTTCATCTTCAATTTCTGCATTCTCTGGCCCTCGCACGCTGCAGGTGGATTTCATTGCTGCCATGGAGCAATTCTTCGCCTGTAGCTGATCGCCTCTAACTTCCTCTATCCCATGCTCTGTTGGGAATCGCAATAGTTGATGCAATGTTGAGGGAACTGCCCCCATTGCATGCAACCATGGCCTTTCCAAGATAATGTTGTAAGGGGAGGCTGTGTCGATGATGGTGAATTCTGTCTTGATTTTTCTAGTGCCAGCCTGCACCTCCAAGCTTGTTGCGCCCAGTGGCCACGTCGGTATTCCATTGAAGCCGACCATCGGGCCATTGGACTGCTCCAAGTCATCAGGATGAAGGCCCAGCTCCTTGTAACATCTAACATACATGATGTTGCAAGAGCTGCCTTGATCAATCAGGATGCGCTTCACTTGGCACTCCCCAACTTGGAGGGATACTACCAAGGCATCATTATGTGGATGCTGGACCATCTCTAGGTCGACTTCAGTAAAGGCTATCATCGGTCCCTGGCATTCTTCAGGCCAAGGTCTTTTATGTCCGACCTAGTTTACGTGCTGTAGGTGTTTTACCTTCTGGGTCTCCCCTCGTATGTTGTATTCGTTCACCTTTGAGTGAATTACATTGACCACCCGTGGTCCTCCTGCATGTGGTTGCTGTGCTGGGGGAGGCGGAGTTGCTAGTGCTTGAGGCAATCTTGCCTGTTCTTCCCTTGTCCTAGCCTCATCGACAAGGTCCCTCAGATGGCCTTGCCTCACCAAGTCTTCTAAGTGTACTTTTAGGGCTTTGCAACCCTGAGTTGGGTGCCCTTCTTCATTGTGGTAAGCACAACGCCTACCCACGTTTCTTCCCATAAATTCCCCTGGTGTTCTTGTCGGTGCTCTAAAATAGGGTTCGTTTCGTATTTGATCCAGGACTTTGTGGACCGGGATTCGGAACACAATCGTTACTGCCTGTTTAGCCCTCAATTCTGTTTCTTGTTTGATCGATCCATTGTTACCTCGGCTTCGCTTCGGCGAGCCGTTTCCTTTCTCCTACTTTGTCTCTTTGTTTTCCGACGTATCCTCCTCGGCTCTGGCGTACTTCTCGATTCTTGCCATGAGTTCTTCCATGCTTTTTGGCAATGCCTTTGTCAAAGACTTCCGTAGTGGGTAGTCATCTTTCAGGCCGTTCTTGAAAGACATGACCTTCACCTCTTGGTTGCATTCGGGTATTCGATTGAACACCTCGTAGTACCTCTTTGCGTAGGCCCTAAGGCCTTCATCTTTTGTGATTTTTAAGGCCATCAGTGCGTCGACCCTTAAGGGCTGTAGTTTGTTCGTTACAAACTTGGCCACAAACATCTCAGCCAGGCCTTCCCAAGTCTTTACGCTTCCCTTCGGTAGTTTATGGAACCAATCTGATGCAATCTCCCCGAAGGATGAGGGAAATACTTTGCAGAGCAACTGCTCGTTCCCACTGTATAATGCCATTGAATTCAGGTATAGTCCAACGTGAAAATTGAGATCTGACTTACCATCATATATTTGGAACCTCGGCATACTGAATCTCTTTGGTGTTTCAAATTTGTCAAGTTCCACCGAGAATGGTGTCCTCGGCTTAATCGGGGAAGTTACCTCAGCTTCAGCATTTTGTTGTTTCCTCTTGAGGTAATCTCTCAAGTCTTCTTTACTCCTCCCTGGAGCTCGGCTATCTTTGGACTTCAATCTTTTCGGCACACTACTTTCGGCCTCGTGGTGGGCCCATTTTAATCTTTCTCCATGGGTTGTGTCAAAGCAGAGCGCCTGCCTTTGAACATACCGATATTCTTTGGGCTCTGGGTCCTTCGTGTGATACGTCCTTCGGGGCTCCTCTCGTCCGACTTCCCTGGAAGGTCGGTGAGAGTGCCTTCCGCTTTTGGTGTGCCGAGGGGCTTCGGGGATTGTTTTCCTTCCTCCTTTCTGGGTATTAGTTGCTGGAATCGGCGTGTCGTGCTGTGAGAACCCGAATATAAAAATTAAGTAAATAATTAAATAATAATATTACAATCTCAAATATTTTGGTGGTAAATCCTAAGGTGCAAATTAAATATTATTGGAGGATCTTTTAATTAATTTTTAAACCTAAAATAAATTTATGGTGAAAGTTTTCAATTTAAAGGCAAGATTTATTATTTAAAAAATAAATAAATAAATAAATAAAATAAAATAAAACAAAGGGTATTTTTATCTAGAGTCATTTATGTTATGTATAACAAAGAAAAGAAAAACCCTAGGTTCCTAATCAACACTATAAGAGCAGCCACAATAGCCACGGGGAGAGAGAGAGTTTGAGAGAAAAGAAAGAAAAAAAAAAAAAAGGGGGATTGCAAACAAGGAGTAATTTTTGGGTGTGGTAGGTCTTCATCTTTCTTTTTTTTTTCTTTATTTTTGTTCTTTATTCTTACTCTATTATTATTTAGTTCATTGATGGAGAGGTTATAGATTTATGTATTTTGTATATATGTATACTCTTAAGAAATCTAAGGAGTTAAATTCATGTATAAAGAATGGTGTAATTCTTAGTCCAAAAATTCTGCACAGAATCACAAACTTTAAAAATCAAGAAACCATATCAAACGGATGAATTTTAATCTGAAATTTTTATAGTAGATCAATTACATATTGAATTGCATATCTGAATTTTTTCATAATTTTTGAGAGTCAAAATCCATATAAATTGAGGTATTCAAATCTGTCCAGGAAACCAGTCTGAAACAGTAAATTCGGGAGTGTTGTTCTCTTTGGATATAAATCCAAAAATTATCAAATTAGTGTCATTAGAACCGGTTACGAGTCTAGTTTCTTGCTTTTTTTACCTTGCGTTGATTGCTCGTGTATACTAAGAGAACCGTTGATTTCTTTAAAGTGCTGCAGAAAACAACCTGTTTGGATATAATAAATTATAGATAATTATTTTGATAAGAAAATCAAGTGAAACCAATTAGGTTTGAAACTTAGGATATATTAGATCATATCTGGAGGTTATTGGAATTTTTCGAATAGCATGGAGTGGGTTTTGTAATTTTCAAAATTAGCGAATAAATTGTGAAAACTTGTTTAAAACTCTGTTTTATCTTAAAGTTATTTTTAGTGAAGTTTCGATCGAAACCTATGTCTTGGGTGATTTTAGACCTTGAAGAACATGAACTTAGGTAATATTTAAGAGTAACGGTGAGTTGGGTTGAGCCGTGTTAGTGCGCTTTAGTTTGGGGTTACTTAGTTCGTATTCTTTAGTATTTTTAAATTAGTAGTGACGTGTAGTTTTCATATTGGTTCAGGGCACTAGTTGGACGTTCACACTCTATTCGAGGATTATATTATTTCGTTTTCAGGTGAGTAGTTTCATGCTACATATTTTTATAAATGTTCCCTTACCCTGAACTATTGAAAAATTAAATTGTTGTTTTAAGACTAAACTGTTTTGATAAATTATTATATTATTAATGGAATCAAATTATTTCTAAAACATGTGTGAACTTGGCATACTGTAAACTATTTGTTTTGGTCTCATGTTTATAATGATGAACTACCATGTTTTGCGAAACTGATGTGTATTGATTATTGGGACCATGTGTGTATTTAGTCCAAGGAAATTATTCCACTGTGTGTGGTGACTCTGGCCACTAGGGAACAGATCCGGGTTGGGCCGTGATGACTCTAGTGCTCAACGATTGTAAGGAAAAGACCTTTAAAAACAATTAGGTGACCTTCAATCGGATCGTCTCTGAGAAAAGGCCTAGGTGCCACCCTAACGATGACTCTTAGTTCGATATTGGATCCAACGGGGCTTATAGCCTTGAGAACTGTGTGGCAGATTATTTGTTTTTGTTGGTACCCAGAAAATTATTGGTGTTCAGGTTATAATCTGTTTTAAGTGGAAAATGTCGTTTATCATGTTCTTGCGAGACATGAGTATTTTAATGTTGAACTGTACAACCTTCTTTTGAAACAGATTGTATTTACCAAACTGTATGCCAATCTAGTTTCTGTGATATATATCTTATTTTGGAATTGAGCCATGTTTTCAAAACTATATTTACTATCCATGTTGCTACTCACTGAGCTATCAGCTGACTTAGTTTTTTATCACTTCCAGGTGGTAGAAGGACTTAGAGTGGATTCATGGCGTAGAGGGGACTCAATTGCATGGACCTCTAGGGCATTTATTTAATTTGTTTTAGGTTGCTTTGTCGAGTTTTGTGCATACATTGTGGTTGGGTTTTATTTAGAATTATTTTATTTTGTGGACGGTTTGTGTTCCATTTAGTATATATATGTTTTTAGGAAGTTATTGGTTATGACTTGATTTTCACTTGTGGTATGTCACTGGATTGAGTGTTGATTTATTTATTTCTGGGCTATCATCACAATTATTCTTTATGGTTTTGGGTTCATGTTTAGGCTTACGTGTGCCTTGGGCTAAGTCCCTGTGGGCCACGGCCGGTTATGCCCAGATTTGGGGTGTGACACGTGCAGCGGGTACGGTGGCTGCATGACATTGTTTTGCATCATGAAGTTGACGACCGACTGCAGGTCTGCCAACTTGTTTGCCAATTCTTTTACTTCTTCATCCCTCCGCAGGCACCTATCCCTCCATACTTGGAGGTTATCTTCGTTATAGTACTTGCTTTGGTCTGTCTTCTTTGAAGTGTCGCCCTCTTGGCCGACGTCTTTCTCTCCGTCGCCCTGGTCACGGGTTTCTGCATTGTGGTTGTCTCCTTCAATATCAAGGTCGATTGGTCTGCCACTCCCAGCAGGAGTGTCGTCTCCAATCTTTTTCTCTGTCCGTTACTGGCCATCTATTCTTCTAAGTTTCCCACAGATGATGCCAAATTGTGTGAGTGATTTTCTGACCACACTGCCCGCTTAGTAACCAGCTGGAGAGCACCGGCAGAATAGATGGCACCTGGCTGACCTGCAACAGAAAGAGAAGATTCTGGCGGTGGTTCGTCTACCTGGGGGCACTCCAACGATCAAGTCAGTATATCTCTCAAAGATAAATCAAGTGCTAAACTCACTGCTCAAAGCATAAATTGCGTACCTTAGACCTACGGGGGTGCCTCTCTTTTATAGTTACCTCAATCCAAATCCCATTAGAAGCCTGACTTCTATGGACTCCAATTCCGTACTTACTTTGGACTTCTCAAGAGATAAAGATAAACTCTCCAAAAGCTTTATCCTTATCTTGGCTAAGTCTCATCTTCATTCTAGGACTCTTGTCCCTTATCCTTTATCCGATTATCTCGGATTCCGATATCTTCGGAGATAACCTCGGCGTATCCGAGATAACCTCGGTGTCATGACCCTGACACGTGACACCTCGGCTGACACATCGGCGTCTCCTTGCCACGTGTTGGTACTCAGAGATATATCTCCACAGTTTTAATAAATTATGCTTAATGAAATACTTAGGTTTGGTTTAGTTTTCTAAACGAGTTTTGAGTTTTGAGTTTTGAGTTTTGAGTTTTGAGTTTTGAGTTGTATTTTGAAAAATAAGCTATTGAATATAATTGAAAATTGAAAATTGAAAATTTATTCAGTTATGAGTTTTGAAAATAGTTTTGAGAAGATTTGTAAATTTTATTTATTTTTTAGTTAAATAGATGGGTGCAAGAGAAAATTTGATTGATTGATATGTAGAATGTGAGAGAATGAGAAATAAGAGGAAAAAAAAAATGATTGATTGATTTATTAATAATAAGAATAAAAATAAAAAAAGAGGAGAGAGAAAATTAAAATTGTATTTTAAAAGTTTGTTCACCAAACAAACTTTTTTTGTTTTTTTATTCAAGTCATACTTCGAAATTACACCTAGAAGTTAGAGAATGGGTACTTTCTAAATATTAACTTTTAATTTAAATAAAGTGATATGAACAAATAAGCAGTTCTATATTTTGATGCATGTGAAAATCGTAAGTCTTAATTAAATATTTTGATTTAAAATAAAAAAAAAATATTTACAAAAGACCAGTGGGAGAATTATATCAGCTATGTGATCATGATATCTCTTGGAAACCATTTGTAAATTAGTGAATCAAAATATGACTTGAATGCTGGGTCATATTTAATTAAGGGTAAATTAAAAATAGGAAAATTCCCTAATATTAATATTTTATGACATAAAAGATATGTAATATTTTTATAGTGGTTGGGGTTCCTCAACATTTTTTTAGAGAAATTTTGATCCAGAAAAATTTCAAAACATAGAGAAATTTTATGTTTTGAAATTTTTCCGAGTTGAAATTTCTTTGATTTTCTGTGATTTGAAATTTGTTTGGGGTTGAATTTTCTCTGATTTGCTCACAAATTTCTCTGTGATTTGTTCACAATTTTCTCTGTGTATTCGACTAATTTTCTCCGTATTTTAACCAAACCAAAGAAAATTGTATCTTTTCATAGAGAAATTTCAGGCAACTTTCAACAAATACATACATAAAAAGATATTGAGGATTGAAAATGCTTTTACTCAAATTTATGCTTGAATCTAAGTTTATCCACTGGAGTAGTGAAATTGAGTATAATAATAAACTCATATGAATATATATATATATGACACAACTTTGGCAATTGTGTGTGTGCGCGAGAAATTTTCTCTGGCATTTGAAATTTCTCTGACCAAATTAGGCTTCCAGATTTGTGTACGATAGCTAGAGAAATTTATAAAAAAATAAATTTCTCTGGTATGTTGATTTTCTCTACAATTTCTTTGGCATTAAAAATATCCCTTTGAAATATGAAATTTCTCTAAAATTCTCCTTGTGCTTGTTAATTTTCTTTGAACTTTACTTACTACTCCCATTTTGAGTTTTTTCTTCAAGCTTGTTGTGTATGTGTAATTTTCTCTGGTATGTTGATTTTCTTTGTCATGGGATTTCTTTGCCTTTACAGTTAACATTTTGAAAGATTAGGATAAATTTTTGTGTGATGACCAAAGAAATTTGATTTTCTTCTCCTTTTCATGTTGATTTTCTTTGGCCGAATCAACTCAAAATCAATAAACAACGAACACCTCTGCTGCAAATCAACTTGAAATCGATATATATTATTTTCTCTGGCATGTTAATTTTCTTTGTCATGGGGTTTCTCTATTTTTACAGTAAACATTTTAAAACATTGGGTTAAATATTTCTATATGATGGCCAGAGAAATTTGTAGATATTCTCTGCCCAAATCACATACTCTTCCTGTGATTTTCTCTATCCAAATCAACTCAAAATCAATGAACAACGAACACGTCTACTGCAAATCAACTCAAAATCAACTCTACGATAAGAAAATCAACTCGAAATCAACTCGAATAATGTTTCAAAAACAAAAATCTCAAAAAAATTACAAAAACGCGATCTCCAAATCACAAATTAAAATAAAAAACCTAATGCGAACCCCAAATCGGAATCGAAAAGCTAAAGCAAAATTAGAATCCTTACACAAATCTAATTGAAATCAACGAACAAAGAATAACTTAAAATCAACTCCACTCCACTAGAACAAAGAACAACGAACAACGAAATTATAGAAGGTTGGCTATCTCACTTTCGGTCAGAGGTTCTGAACCTTTGTCCATCCATAGAGCCATTACTACTTTGATTTTGCTTCGCTATACAGAGAAAGAGAGAGGATAATGATGAGGAGAGAGAAAGAGAGTGGATTTAAAAGAAATTTGATGTCTGTAATTATGGGTGATGGACCTGAGGACCTTATACTACAGAAAAATATGTTGTGGACCTTTCATACTAGGAGAGTGATGTTAGATTAATTTTTCCTTAAAAATACATCCAATAGAAGGTTCTGATTGTTTCCAGCCCTGACTAATCATTAGTGAATTGTCCATTTTACTTATACTAGTGCACGGGTAATACTAATTTAGGTTGCCGAGAGTTCTCTATTTATTTCTTTTCTCAAAATATTTATTACTGTTAAATCATATGAAAATCTTAGAATGTAAACATCTTGAGACATTATTTAGTGATTGTAAATGTTTTAAAAAGAGAAAAGAACTTAGAAATAGAGGATCTTATGCCAGCTTGTGCTAGCTTTGTGTGGACTTGTTGGGCCCATAATCAATACAAAATCCCACATGCAGTTTGGTTAAGATCATCAAACCTTAGATTGCCATTTAATTGAAGTTTATGGGCCAAGTTGGATGATGTTAATTTGGAGCTAGTACACCTCCATACATGAACTTTACATAGACAGATGAGAGCATAAAGTGTTGGGCTGCTCTGTAAGAGAATAAATGAGGCTTTTCTTATATCCGGCCCAGATTGGCATCCTCCTAAATATAGTGTGAGAACCGAATTACATACTTAGATATATATATATATATATATATATATATTCGTTGGGGGTGGAAATACAACAACCGTCCATATAATATAGGACTTTTGTCATTTTTATTTCTGATTTTTTAATTATAATATATTTGACATTAAATTTTAAATTTCGTTTTAAATAAAGATAATTAAAAATATTATTACTCAATTTCAAGAGTAAAGTCGTTAATTTGATAAAATATAAACTAATTTGTCAAAAATAAATATCAAAAAATTATTTTTAAATTTTTAGAAATTATTTTTACCCACCAACAATAAAATTATAAAAAAAGATAAATCTTTTATATATATATATATATATTTTTTTGCCAAATGAATTTTTAATATGTGTTTGGATTATGATCATGTAATGAGTGGTTATTTCTGTTAATATTTTTCGATAGTTATCATGTAATAGATGGTTGTATTTGTTATTAACTAGGTATTTTCAAATAGTTATCATGTAATGGATGGTTATTAGATTTTTAATGTGTAATCGATATATTTAATATATGAAATGTTTTTTGTTTTGAATTTTTTAATTTATTGGATTGATTTAATATTGACATCAAAGTTGTTGCCATGTTTGATTTTTAAAAAAATAAAATCTAATTTCACGAAAATAAATATAAATAAATATTTTTTAAAAAATTATTTTTACATTCTCAAAAGATAAAATTATATAAAAATATTGTATTTTTATTTTTTTTTCACTAATTTAATTTTTAATTTCTTAGAAAAATTTTCTGAAAATAAATTCTAAAAACCAAACCAAACATAACTTTGTAACTAAAAAAGTTTCAGCATTATTCATTAAAAAATGGCAATTATATTTCAAACAATATATAGGTTAACCAACATAAAATAAGTTGTATGATGACTTTGCCATTTAAATGGACGTGGAACATATTTAATTATTCTTATTTGGAACAAAATACAAAATATAAAATTCAAAATTTTGAAATTAAAATGTATCACAATTAAAAAATTATAATCAAAGTGATATAAGTCCCAAATTACGGAGATTATTAATGTAACTCGCCCTATTTTTGAGGGTATACATTTATCACATTTTATTGACTAAAAATAAAAAATAAAAAATAAGAACACAACCAAACTTGCTTTTAGTAAAACCCGTAAATCTATGATTGCCTTTAAGTTTTATTTTTTTATTTTTTATTTTTGGTAATAAACATGAAGTTTGAATGTGTATTATATTAATTTATTTATTTGTTTTAATAAATTATGCTTAATGAAATACTTAGGTTTGGTTTAGTTTTTTAAAATGAGTTTTGAGTTATATTTTAAAAGATAAGTTATTGAAAAGAATTTTGAAAGTTAAAAATTTATTTAGTTATGAGTTTCGAAAATAGTTTTGGGCTAATTTGTAATTTTTTTTTTTTAGTTGAATAGATGGATTTGAGAAAAAAATTTAATTGATTGATATGTAGAATGTAAGACAATAAAAGAGGAAAGAAAAGAGAAAAAAAAAAAAAGATTAATTAATTTATTAATAATAAAAATAAAAATAAAAAAAGAGGAGAGAAAATTAAGTTTTGAATTGTATTTTAAAAGTTTGTTAACCAAACAAATTTTTCTTATTTTTTTGATTCAAATCATATTTTAAAAACTAATCAAATATGCTTCTTTTCTAAGATATATACGTGGACACGGAATGATCACGGTCCAAACTAGTATAAGGTTGGGGTGGGTTGAAGGTCACCCTCTTTACACACATGATTCACTTTAAAGCAACAATTCATGCCCTACCACGGGAGTGGAGTGCTTGTTGTGTCCAAGGTATAAATGTTGCCGTGAGTAACGGTATCTTCAGTGGCTCCTTGGATTAAATCAAGTTGACAATTGATTATTCAGAAGTTTGAATCTATGGATGTCGTGATGATACGTTAGAGCATCATTTTTTATCATTTAAAAAAATAAATAAAAATAGTTGAATTGTTAATGATATAGGGAAAAAATTAATTTAATTGAATATTAGTAACTACATGATCAAGTTATCTAAATTTAAATCCGCTCAATAGTAGTCAACACCAAAACACCATGTCCAATTTAAAGTTCTTCCCACGTGGGTTGAATTTTCAAGTGGAAACACAATCTACTTGATTTAATTTGTATGAAAATCTCTAATCCTCTGTCACTCCCGAAAATTCAATATAGCAAAATCTCTCCTCTGATCCTTCTATCCAACTACTAATCATGGGTCCCCTCAAATAAATGCCAAACTTTCCACCTAGCCATAAATAGATTTGTATTAATCCTCCAAAATATTTTTTAACATTTTTTTAAAAAAAAATATTTGATTATAACATTTAAACTAAATGCGTTAATAGCTGTATTAGTGGTAGTGGAAGAAGGGGTGGCAGTAAGACTTTAGTTTTTAAAATAATTTTTTTATCTCTTAAACTATTGTTCATTAATTTTTATATTTTATTGTACCAAAAGTCAAAATATGAGAGAAATGTTTTTTCCAACAAAAATGAATGATGTTTAGATTATGTATATTGAGTAAAAATTTATAAAGTAAATGAAAAGAAAGAGAAAAAGCAATAAAAAGAATTAGTTTATATTTTTGATATTTTTGTATTCTTTTCTATATAAATTTAATATTCAAACACAATGCTAAAGTTTTATTTATTTATTTATTTATTTTTTGAGGAAAACAACCATAAAGTTATTCTATTTGATTGTGGAAAATTTGCATCTATGGATAATTTTTCGGGAAAGTTCGTTATTGATACAGTCATGATAGTACTCATCATAGTCAAAGGTCTCTTTTCAGCTCTTGCACGGCAATGCATACAATAGGATTATCTTTATTTTTTTAAAGTCCTCTTCGATTGATGAAATACCTCTTGGGTTGTTTTCTAATGCATTTGAATCTTCTTTGATAAAAACATTTTATGGTTATGCAACTATCAAAGAATTTTAGATTTTGGACTGGGAATCCAAGTCCATTTGGATACTGAGTTATCTGGAAAAATAAATAAATTTAAAAATAATTGTGATAGAGACCTCCACACATACATGATCTCCACAACTTTCACTTTTATCCTAACCACTCATAATGTAGAGTCCATACATACATGAGTGAATCTCATGCACACATCAAGGGCCAAGATCAAATTGAAGGTCATGAAATCTCCAAAAAAAAGAGGGTCTCAAACAATTCTGATTAAAAAATTAGGAGGTGGATTGCCTCCAATCGAACTAGAAGGTGTTATTTGGGATCGTAAAATTTATCATGAATTTTATTTTAATAATTTAAACCATTCATTTTATCGAACGTTTTATCTATATCATCCAAACAAAAAAAGTAGGCCGACCATTCACATTTGTCACACAAGAAAATAATAACAATTGTGATTTTAAAAATAGACCACTCATTTATTTTTTTTTGGTGACAAATGAAATAAATTAAATAAATTTTAATCATCAGATCAATTTAATTTTTTATGTGAAAAATATATACAAAACTTGACAAAATAAATCATTTAAATTATCAAAATGAGTGAGCTCATGATGAACCCGTGAGGACCAAACATCGTCCTCTAATTCAGATTGTGTCCAAAAGAATTCCATCTTTTAATCATTAATCACTTGTATATAGCTCAAGAGGAGAGACGGAGAGTAGCCGTTTAAGACTTAATTTTTGAGATTTATTTGAATTCAAAAAAAATTTACCCATAAAATTGAAAAATTTAAAAATTCTCTAGATGTTGATTTGTGATTATATATCAATTTTAAGCAGTATATAACAATCCTAATCAAACAATCAAGATAAATCGATACAACGATTTTATGTGAAAAAATCACAATTGGACACCTTCAATTGTAATAAAAAAAACCACGGGCAACAGCCACAAAACAATTCACTAAGAAGATATAAAGGAATTACACAGGTATACTCTTAATTACCTAGCGAATCCACGCCTGAATTGAATCAACCTCTATGTGCCTCTTCCAACCCTGTCTTCACCTCGGAATTGTCTTGACGATGAGCCAGTCCAGAATCCACCAAAGTTTCAGGCTCGAATTCTTCAGAATCCACCGAAGAACAACTCTCTCATTTGTGTAAAACAAACAAATAATCCTTTGATATATACTCTTTAAACCATTAGTTGAATACTCAATCAAAACATCAAAGAAAACTAGTAAAATATCCCCAGATATAAACCCTAGAACCCAAGAAGAAGATCTGGAGAAGCAATACTAAAATCTGCCAAAAACACGTACTTATAGAAATCTGAATCGCGATGCTCGCTCCAACGAAAACTCTCTCGCTCGAGCAAGGAACCAAAAACGCGTGTTTTTTATAAGTGGTTTCGCTCGAGCCACGTACCCTTCGCTCGAGCGTACATTCATCTCTTTCAGGTTTTTTGCCAGACGCAGCCTTCGCTCGAGCGAGCAAGGGCAGACATGCAACTTTGAATGTAATTTTGCATTTTGCTTTAAGGGTGTTGCCTCTCGACCCCGCCATGGCGCTGTCCCGGACCCGCCAAGGGGCGTTAGCCCCTGGACCCCCGCGAGCTGACCGGGCAGCTCGATCCCCGTCATAAACAGCGAAGTGGCAATATTGAAAGTATTAACATCACAAACTTCTCTGTAAGGTACAATTCGGGTTGGACTCGCATGTAAACACTCATAGCCTCATTGAAATAAAAGGTGCGAAAATAAATACAACTTAAAAGAATTTTGTCAAACGGGGTTGTCAAGAATAAAAACCTAACAATAGTTGTAGTTTTTTTTTTTTTGGATAGGAAAAATAGTTTGTAGTTGGTACCCATTTTTATTAAATTTTTAAAACTAAGTTATATCATTTCTATTTATCTATTTTGTTTTGTTTTGCCCTTCTTTCTCACTCTCTTTCTTTTCTTTTCTAAAAGACTTAACTAGTTCCAACAGTACCACTCTCTTTACTTTTCTGTTTTCTTCTTATTTTTTTTCTTGTTCCCAAACGAAAGGTTAGACTCCTAACTTAATTCTTTCCTAGTTTCAGATAGACACGAGTGCAAGTTTGTTTACACGAGTACAAGTTTGTTTACACATTAGGAATGTGTTGGTTAGTTTTGGTGTAGGACATGAAATTAGGGACAATTTAGGCGGGTTCGATTGGGTTGGGAGATTGTTCAAGTTCAGTTTAAGTGGTATTAAGACCTGTTTATGCCTGTCCAAACCCGAATTGTAACCCGAAATTGTCTGTCAAAACCCGACTCAAGTTAAACCCGAATTGCCCGAATTGTAAATAAAATTTAGTTTTTATTTTTATTTTTTTTTAAATATAGAAAATCGTTAATACTATCAAAACAAACAATTTATATAATGTAAAAGAGATACCACTATAGTAGTCCTTACAATTTATGAGTGAAAATAAAAAGAAAAACAAGTAAAATTTTATATTATTTGTTGAGAGGGTGATTTATGATCTAGAATTGGGCCGAGGCAACGGCCGAGCAGGTCGAGAGCCCAACCGTGCATGGGGCCGAGATGATCGACTATCCGCCCGGAGATGGGCTGCCAGAACTTGGCCCGGGTAGAATTGGGCCAAGCGTGTGCCGCCCCGGACCGTAAAGAAGCTCGGCAAGGCAGTGCTCGGTTGGACCGAGCTGCTTGATCAGCGAATGGCTGAAGCCAGACAAGCTGAGAGACCGGCGCCCGGAAAGGCATGGTCAACCGAGGAAACCGTTTGATCGGCAGGAAGGCCGACCATAGGAGGTGCCCCAGGCTTGGCTTTGCCGAGATGCCGCCTAGCCCGGTCCTCCTTGGGCCTAGCCAGTGAAGCGCTTAGGTATGAAGCGTAGCACGACCATGGATAGAGCAGCTCGGCTGCCGAGCTCCAGCTGAGAAGGCAGGCAGTTGTGATTAGGTGATGATCGGCAAGGTTTATGCTGACAGATGGAATAGCGGAGCCACGTGTCAGGAGATGACTGGGAGTGAATATGGGGCGCAGAGGGTATATAAGTATGTCTGCGCCCCCCCATACGGGACAGATGAACACTTTTGTAAGGAATTTCTTACATTCAAACACCTCTCTCTCTCTCTCTATCTCTCTATCCTAAGGTGTGTGCTAACTTGATCGTCGGAGGGTTTTTCCGGCCACACACCGCCGGGTAGCTCACCATTGTTTGCGCGCAGGTGATCGGACATAAACGGAGCTCGGAAGAAAGGAGTACGGACTTGCCGGAATATTTGCTCCCCGTACATTTGTATATATAATATATATTAAATATGATTTAATAATATAAATTACTTTAATATCATGTAATGACTAATAATTTATATATATATTTAATATTTTTATAAATCTATATATGTATAATTCGGATTTCGAGTTGTTCGGGTCGTTTGACGTCTTTGTCCAAGTCTGTCCAAATTTAATTCGGACTTCTAAATTTTTACCCAAACCCGTACTAAATTTGAAAATATTTTGTCTAAATCTTAAAAAAATTTAAGCTAAGCTCGGATTGTACGAATTGAACCCGCTCAAGTTACACTCCTAGATGAAACCACTTCATTAAGCAACAGCAACAAACAAAAAAAAATTGATTTGTTCACGTAGTATGACCAAATTTGATTTTCATTAATACTCTCGAAGAGCCATGCCAATGAAGGGTAGTGCTATTAATCTTATTTGGTTTAATTCACTTTTCAAAAAATTGCTATAGACTAAGAGTGTGCTTGTTTTGAGGGATTATTCCATGGGATTGGACTATTGGTCCATCCGAACTAAAAGTCAATTGTTTGATTCAATTTTTTTGTTCCGGATTAATAGTCCCTCCAGACTGTTAGTCCCTCATATGAGGGATTACTGTATCCTAAGGGGGAGGGTAGGATTATTTCTATGGGATTATTTTACCATCATGCTATTACTTAATAAACAATTAGAAAATGGTAAAATAGTCTTTTGAACATTTATAAATTATTTTTTTTAGTATTGTTAATTTAAAATTATATATTAAATTAAAAATATAAATTATAAATTATAAATTATAAATTTAATTTAATTAAAAATAATAAATTAAAAATTATGGCCTTATAATTTTTTTAGTGTTGTTAAATTAAAAAGGGTAAATTTCATTGACACCCCCTGAGATTTATGTTTATTACAGTTTCTCTCCTCACCTTTTGAAAATTATATCTCCCCCTGAGATTTAAAGTTTCATTACAGATTCTCTCCCTCAGCAATTTAATTTTTTTAAATACCAATTTTGTCCTCATTAGATAAATTACATTGATACTCCTCACATTTTGCCCTCATTGGCTAATAATTTATATGTATATTTAATATTTTTATATATCTATATATGTATAATTTGAGTTTCAAGTTGCTCGGGTTGTTTGACGTCTTTGCCCAAGTCTGTCATAATTTAATTCGAGTTTCTGAATTTTTACCCAAACCGTACTAAATTTGAAAATATTTTGTTCAAATCTTAAAAAAATTCAAGCTAAGCTCGGATTGTTCGGATTCAGCCCGCCCAAGTTACACCTCTAGATGAAACCACTTCATTAAGCAACCAAAAAAAAAAAAATTGATTTGTTCACGTAGTATAACCAAATTTGATTTTCATTAACACTCTCGAAGAGCAATGCCAATGAGGGGAAGTGCTATTAATCTTATTTGGTTTAACTCACTTTTCAAAAAATTGCTACACACATTCTCACTACCATATAATAAACAAAATAAAATAAAATAGAAAAAATTATATATTGAATACATTAATATGGTAGAGATGAGAATTGATCTTGTCTTGTTTTGTCTGTCTGTCTCGCATCACTAATTTATTTTTAATTATTTTTTTTATTTTTTGGTGAAATTCTATGGTATGTACTTTTAGTTATGATTTTTATATCTTTCATTATAATTTATTATATTATTAATTATGACATTATTTTGACTATGATTCAAGAATTATTTAGTTATAACTCATGTGATATTTGGATATAACTTAATTTTTTTTTTATTTTAGTTATGAATTTATAGTATTTAGTTATACTATTTGTGATAATCAAATTCACAAATGACATAACTTGCATATAGTATTACTTCTTTTTTTTTTTTTTTTTATGCATGGAAAAGGTCAAATTTCATTACGTAACATGAATGATAAATTATAAATACACCACATGAGATTTGATTAAATTACAAATTGCTCTTGGTGGTTCTACAAATTACAAATACTCTCCTATCAACAAAAAAAAAAATTATAAAATTCCTAAATACTTTCCTATATAATAATAAATTACCTAAATTATTATACTTTAAATATATTTTTGATATCATTAAAAACTATTAATTGACTTTATAATTTGTTAATAAAATGAGTCATTTGTTAAGTATTAGAAACTTAAAGTAGCAGAGATTAGGGTGTGTTTGGTTTGTGTTTGTAGAGTAGTTTTTGAGATAAAAAATATGAAAATTTGTTTGGTTTGCCTTTTTTCAGAAATGGTTTTAGAAAATTGTTTTGGGGAGAGAGTTTTAAAAAAAGTGATTGATTTGATGTGTATGAGAGAGAGAGTGATTTTGGAAAGTAGGTAACCAAACAAAATTTTGAGATTTTTTTTTGAAAAAATTTGTTTGATTTAATTACTCTTGAAAATTTGTTTGTAGAGAATTTTTCTCAAAAAAATTTCTGAAAAACAAACCAAACAAAATTTTCAAAATCACAAAAGACAATTTTTATTTTAAACAAATCGAAGAGGATATATTAATGATTTACCCTAACATTAACAAGAATCAGAGAATACAACTTAGGTGAAAATGCTCTGCTGCTGCAAATGCTTCAACGCAATATGCCTAAAATCTTTTCGGGCGTCCTGCCCTGCGGAGTTTCAACAAACCATGTTATATGTATATATGTTACTTGTAGTTTGGGAAATTTAATTACACTTGGACCCTCCAAAATTTTCATATTCTTAGTCATATGTATATTTTTTGTAATCTTTATGAGTTTTTGTGGTATTAGATACAAATTATTGTAGTTATGCTATGAAGGGATACACCACAAAAAAAAAAAAAATCTTAGTTACAATCAATTGTAGTTATGTAACGAATTGTTGTAGTTATGTTGTGAACATTAAAATTAGGGCAAATTACATATACCCCCTTGAGGTTTAACAAAATTACAGATACCCCCCTAAGGTTTGAGAAATTATAGATACCCCCTGAAGGTACTATTTACATAACAAATTAGGGAGCAAATTGTTTTGAAAATATAAACCTCAAAAGGCAATTTGTTATGAAAATATAAACCTCAGGGGGGTATTTGTAATTTCTGAAACCTCAGAGGAGTATTTGTAATTTAGTCAAACCTCAAGGGAGGTATATGTAATTTTCCCTTAAAATTATTAATTAGTGTGATTTTCGGAGTTTGTACTTTAATTTTCTCTTCACTTAACCATTTTTTTCTCTTTCATTCGTTAGTATGAAATAGCTTCAAAAACTTGTATAATTCATTGCTATTCATGTACAAAATGAATTATGTAATATTTTGATTTGCCTTTTTTAATGTCCAAAGGTTAAGTGTATACCTAATTTTTCTCCTTTTAAACACACATTAATATATACTAATTAAACGTCATTTTTATTTATTTATTTATTAACTTATTTTTAATAATAATTTTTTGATTTTAGTTATGTAACGCCCTACTTTTTAGTTTATGGATACCATTATCAAATCCATTAGTATAAAACAATTTCAGAGATAACGTACAAAAATTCAATACTTTAATAAGAACAATTAAGTAAAAGTTCTCTTATTTGAATACATGATGAATGCAACATGAGTTCTAATTAAATAAATTGTCTATAGGCTTACATCATTACATATAAAGAGAAAGGGTTAAATCCTTTTTATTTACAACGACGGCGTTCCGTTAACGAATAAAAGGCCCCGTGACCAACAGATAAAAAAAGCTCCTCGATCTTGAACTATTTCTCAACATTCACCTAAAAAAAAATTTACCAATGTGAGATAAACATAATGTCTGGTAGGGATCCCAACATTATCCTAAAAAATAACAACTTACAGATAGCTATGATCATGAATGTTTCATCTCATACTATATAAATAATGTGACGGTTTATAACCAAAGTATACTTATATAAGTACTTTTCCCAAAATTATCTAATTTATTCAACAATACAAATGATTCACTTTTCCTTCTCATTTTTCATTTCATAAATATCACTTACTACTGGTTGTTTGAAAATATGTTTACTTTTAAAATATCCATCACATTTCCTGACCTTAAACTCATGGTACAAATAAACACTTTCGATAACTCACCAATACGTCCAAATACATACGTATGCATGTTACACGAAAATAGAAACGACACATGCTTAACAACCTCTACCTAATCATATAAGACAATCCGTACTCATCTAACCATAACGATTGCCACACTTGATATACACAGATACACTGAGATAATAATGATAAACAAAACTCCATTTTACCTGCTTTAAGCACGATAAGCCAAGAGTACACCTTCTTAAAATGAAATGTCAATTTATCAAACAACATGTTGGAAGGTAATAATACCTCTGCTAAGTTCTCCAAACGCTAGCTGAAAAGTACTGGTACCTCTCATTCTCCGCGCGTCTACATCACCGATCATTTCAACATGCTAAAAGCATAAATAATGCAAGCCTAATACATATACATACTCTATTCAACACATCAATGTCATCTTCTACCGCTCACCAATGACAAAACCTCTAGGCACATGCATTTAATATGCGTAATACAATAATCTAAAACTCATGGGGCATTAAGCCCGACAGCAACGGTAACATGTAAAATGTTTAAAGCTTAATCACCGTTTATTCTCAATTTACAAAAGAATTATGATTTCATTTTCTTCTCCAAAAATCAATTCCATTATTCCTAATACTCCAATCATTTTCCACAAATTTCATTTTCTTTATTTAATCAAAAACCTAATCCATGGATATCAAGTCACTACCCAACTCAACTCAACTCAACTTAACAATTGTGTACTCAAAAACAATCTCATCATTGTGGTTAACCCTCTTTTTAGTAATTAACTCATAAATACAATCCACATAATACAAATATAATTATTATTCAACATTACCCCTTTATCTAATTGAACCAATTATATAACATTAGGGCTTTTTCCTCTCCCCAACGTAAAGATGTTTAAGTACTCTCCAATTAACCAAAACAACTACCAATTTAACAATTAAAATCTCCAAGTGTAAAACCCTAGATCCCTCTATTATGATTTTTGAAAAATTCATAATAAACATGATTTAATGCAATACCAATTTACGACATGTCTATCTATAGACGAGGTATTGGAAAGGAGCAAAGAAATTTCTACCTCTTGAAGTGATGATGAGAAAGCAGAAAAATCTAAGACGACGAAAACATGATCCGTTCAAATTAAATGGAAGTCCTCACTGAGCTCTACATTTTGGTATATGGAACTAGGGGTCAAAGATGCTTAAAAATAGATTAAGGCCTGGTTTGGCATAACCTATATAATCCATCTTTTTATCTTTTTTTCATCACATCACCTCTCTACTTTTCTGCACATCTTTTCGTAAAAAGACAAAAAGTGCACTTTATTAGGACACCCCAAACCAACCCTAAATCAAGGTTAAAAAGCTTGGAAATTAAAAAATAGCGGAAAGAGAGAGTGAAAAGTGAATAGATTTGACCCAAAAAGTGACTTTTAAATATATGATTCTAGACAGATCACTTGAGCGGTCAAAAGTGCATTCAAGTGGTGAATCGAGGCTTCCAGTATCTCAGACAATTTTGAAAAATAGAGCTGGAAGGGTCTATGGACCGCTCGAGTGGTGAAAGTTACTCTCGAGCAAACTATGCATATTGTACAGATTTACAAATTTCAAACCAACATAACTCTCTCGTTTGGACTCCGTTTAGGGTCATTCTTGTATCCGAATTGAAGCTCAGAAGTAAGTTTTCCAATGGTTTTAACCTTACATGAAGATTCAAAGTGTGGAGAGAGAAAATGATAAAAGAGTGAAAACTACTCAATAACAATTATTCGAATCAATAATAAATATTCGAATTTGGAGTTTTTGATCCAATCTTGCCTAACTACTATGATAACACCTCAATCAAAATTCAAATATCAACTAAGAAGGTTTTTAATCAAAATAATCAAAAAATCAAATATAATTCCATTATAACAAGAAATATAGAGCGCTACAAATTATTTAAACTTGACTTGACCTAACCACTTGAACTTGTTCATTGCCATGTCCTCCCCCTCCCCAACCAAAATAGTAACTTATTCATTGCCATTCCGGTCATGAATAATTTCATTTAAACTTTGATCTCATTTAATGTTTGTTTATTAGTTAGTTCTACCTTCACCTGGCAATGCCATATAATATCACATTTGTTAAGGATGTAAAGAAAATCAATAAAGCTACACTAACCGTCCAAAATTAATCAAAATTTCAATTTTCAATAAATTTTTCAAAAGATACTTTCTTGGTGTTTTAAAAAATGCTCTACACAGATACGGACAAAAATAGTACAATGTAGTACCTTTTTCATTCTTTTTTTTTTTTAAAATTTTAGAAAACAAATAACTAATGCTATACATTTTGCAATAATAATTAAAACCTATAGAGATTAATTTGACTCGTACAAAAATAGTAATAGTTGTAATAACAACCATTGCATTTCAAAGAAACAAGACCAACTTGCATAACAAGAAAATTTATCGAACAAATCTTCAAAACACACATGTAAACACGGAGTTGCTATAGCCTATATGCTTCAAGCTATACATTTTCAATTCACTTTTTTCTCAATATCAAGATTCTTCAAAGAAAACATAAAAACCCAAAACCCAACTGAATAAATGAAATACACCATTAAATCGTACAAAACTAACGCCAAAAAAGACCTTTACATATTGCAAAATTTCTTTTTCCCACTTCTACTTCAAAACATATTTGGCAGAAACATAATCTGGCTAATAGTAGGAACCATCAACTCTCAAACCTGTTCCTCGCCAACTCCAGGAGGATAAGCTGGAGGTATTGATAATGAACGCAAGCCAAGTCAAGTCGTCTCAGATGATGCATGGGCAAGCAGCTTCTAAAACATGGAATCCAGATAATGGTTATAATGCTTCCTGTTGAACTCTAATAAGCTACCATATGTCCGATCTGCAATGCCAACAAAAAGGGCTTCTGTGTCGGGGCTGAAGGAAATTCCAGCAATCTCTCCAAACAGATCGATCTCTTGTGCCTGGGCATAATTAGACTGTGTATCAAAGATATGAACAAAGTCTGCTGGCTCGGCCATAGCCATGAACCGGCCATCTGATGTGAACCTCACAGCTCTGATTGCACCCATCCTTCCCTTGAGAACACAGAGAGACTCGGACAGGTTTCTAATGTCCCAGAGTCTGCAAGTGGTATCCTGGTTTCCTGTGGCCAAAATTTGCCCATCTGGGTGCCAAGCTGAAGAAAACGAATAATCCAAGTGCCCCTTGAGATTCCCAAGGACCTGCAAAAGAGTCATTAAATCAGAAGGCAACCTTGAACAGATTAAATCAGTGAGTTCTTTACATAATACATTTCTCATATTTTCCCAATCTGAGTAGCTTTGAACTTTCTTTCTTTTTTTTTTTTAAATTCAAGCTTGAAGTTGTCTTGAAAACACAACTTCAAAAGATTTTACAAGTATTTATTTGAATTTCATTGAAAACTTTTAACACTAAAGTCGTGATACCAACCCACGATGCCAAGAAACATGTATTCGGTAACTATGTTTAAAACCACCTTTGTCAGAAAAATTTGTTTAAAAGTCACACAACTATGGTAGAAAAAACTTCTAAATCAGTAGCACAAAAGAGTAGCAACCAACCTTCCCGGACTGAGCATCAGCAAGCAAACAGTCTGCACTGTCCCCTAGGACTGCCAGCAATTTACCATCAGGACTGACAGCAGTGTTCTGCATTAAAAAAAAAAATGTAAATCTACAAATTAGAAATTTGAGAAATATAGCAGAGGTCGAGAATTGTATCACAGACAACACGACAGTTTTTGATGTCTACTCACATTCACGGACCAAGGGAAGGAGAAATGACCAACACATTGGAAATTCCCAGCATCAAAAACCCTGACCTGAGCATCGTTATTTGCCGCTGTGACCCGAACAGAGCCACTGTAAAGAATGTAGCCACATTAACGATGTTGCCCCAACAAATAGGCCGAGCTTTAATACTTTCTTAACTATTATAAGATTTGAACTCACTTGGAATTGTGGCATATGTCCACTGCATTAGTTATAGCATTTTCATCTGTGCTTACTTTTGTGCTGAAGGCAACCCCAGACTGGTTTAAGTTCTGCACAAGCAAAACAAATGTAAGCAAATATGTGATCAATTCGCAGGAAACAAACCACCGATGTATTTTTTTCGGAGGGGGGGTGGGGAGTTTCTTGAAACTTATATATTATATATACCTTGCAGATAAGCTCCCCCTGAAAACCACCTGCAACCAGTAGATTATCTTTAACAGCCATGGTGCTTATTTGGACTCTGGAGAGTGTCTGAGCCAAGGCTCCAGGAAATTTCTGTAAAAGCATCCTGAATTAACTCTTGTATGCTTCAAGGATAGATTGGCAAACAAAAGAAACCCAATGTAATACAATATACTACTTACCAGTGGGGGTACAATTGGTTTAGCAACATTTATTACTTCTTTGCCCCTCCTTAAAAGTGGGGACCAGTGCATTACGGAGTAGTTTTGCACAAGGTACACATCATGTTTTGAGGTTGCCCATAGAAGATTCCTCAGCTGCAAGAAGAAAACCCAGTTTGATGGGAACACTAGTAACAATATACAACCACTATACAATGCATTCAATTCATACCATAACAACAGCGATTTATCTTTTAGAAATAAACAAACAAACAACTGATAGCACAATGAAGATTATAGTATATACGACCACTATACAATGCATTCAATTCATACCATAACAACAGCGATTTATCTTGTAGAAATAAACAACCAAACGACTGATAGCACAATGAACATTATAGTATAAAAAACCAATCAGTTGTAATTAGCTGTATATATACAGTTGTATTGACAAAGAATGGAATTAATGAAAAATATGAAAACTTTTGCTTATGTTATGATTGTATCTTCTTCCTTTCTTTTCTAATTCTTTCAAGATTCCATCTGTGAGTTAGTTTGGCTTAAACATGATCGTGCTGACTGTGCTGAAAGACTTATGCTTGTTAGTTTGGCTTGCTTGGGAAAGCACCAAATGTAACTGCAAATTTGGCTACCAAGATTTCGTCAGAGGACATGTGATCAGTGAGCAACACAATGCAAGTAAAGCCAACTAAAACCTAGACAGCAACCGGACAAGGAACCAGAATAGAAGGGAAGGTATGACATGTGAACACATCAGGCAATCTGCTCGAAAGACCCACCAAATCAGTGTCATTCACAATAGTCTTCCATTCACTATATGAAAATTTTAAAGTTCAAAGCAGTACAACTTTCAGATCATGATTACACACTGCTAAACATAAAACAGAACTGGTAAACATGACTAGTTGTTCAACTTCAAGCTAAAAATTGACGACCTGGCAAAGCACCTGGTGGTTCAGAAATTCTAGGATGCATTATTTCCATAGTGAGCTTGTAGATGAAGTTAAAATGTGATGACTGTTAAATTAAAATGTGATGATGGGTCCTCTTACATAACTAATAACACTAACAAGTTTCACCAGGAAGAATAAATCCTCAAATGAGGATAATATCTAGTAAGCACCCAACAAAGAATATGAAGAATCCATTGAAGTTAAGATCATCCCAAGAGGGTCAAACAAATAAATGCCGAGCAAAATTTGAGTATCATTTGTCTCGGTGCAAAACATACATGCAACAAAAAATAAAATTAGTAGTAGAAGGAAAAGGAAAAGAAAATAGTGGGAAAAGGACCCAAAAACAAAGAAAATAATCAGCAACGTCTACCAATGGGCATCGTATTTCGCCAATCAAAACAAAATCCACACATGACATAATCTCAGTGAAACATAACATGACTAAAAAGCAAAGGAAGATGCATCACGCCAAGGAAATATGCAGCCCCTATCTTTTGGGTAAACATTAGCACCCATTTACTAAAATCCAAAACATCAGGACACAGAATTACCACTAATCAAGGAAAGACCTATGCAAGCATGATAGTGGGAAGTAGCTCAGAAGTTAAGTTAATCATGGAACTCTCCTACTCGATAAACATCACCCAAATCAAATGTGCATGCATCGCATTATTGAGATGATAAAAACAAGAAAAGCATAGTTTGAATTAGTCCCTGATGACAAGTAAATCAATAGTAACTACTAAGTGCAGGTATTTCTATAGAGGCCTCTTAAATGCTCAAATATTTCCCTATCATACCATATGAACAAGGATCCTTATCGCGCCAGCTGCTCAGACATAACTGCCACCCTGCTTCTAAAGCTGAAATCAAGATAAAATAACATTCCCAAATGCCACAGGAGTTATGTTAAAAAAGCCAAATTAAACAGTCAAGTATAAAAGCACAATTAAAAAGCAAAACTCTCAACGCAGAGACAAATCGACATTTGCACCATCACCATGATGAGTTAGTGACAATAGACCAACAGATCTAACAAAGATCACAGCAGAAGACACCGATGTAATATGAAACAGTAAAGTGCAAAATGACACTCTTATTGTCACTTGATCTGAAGATACATGCATATCACGTACTATTTTTTGACACTATGTACTAAAGGGTAACCCAATGTATGAGACTCCCACTAAGACAAGGTCTGTGGAGAGCAAGATGTATGTAGCCTTAACCCCATTGCAGGCAACAAGGTTTCTGTGAGTTGAACCTGTGACGTCAAGGATACTTAAAAGCAAGCCTTAAGGTTGGGCCCAATCATCATTTTTTAATGCTATGGACAAAAAGATTATTAAAAGAATGAAAAAGTGCCATGATGATAATGCTTTACAGATTGTTGAGTTGATAACATTATCAAACATACACAATACACAGAAACATGTGCGCATAAAAGTGCAAAATAGCAATTTCATATTTGTTAGCGTATATAACACCAATCCATCCTAAAGAACATATCAAAGCACTGGAAGGTACATTTACATCCGCAACAAATAGCAGATTTTAGTACAGCTAAGTTATATTCTCACCACAATGCTTCCTCATCCATAACTTAGCATCAAAACTATCCAGTTGTTTGCAAACCAATACCTACACATTCAAGATCGTACCTTCCAAATACAGATCTTGTAATTTTATTAAAATGCATGCGTAACTTGGCAAGTGTAAATAATCTGCACAAAAAGGATTTAGTAAATACAAGACCCGGCTCAATGCAAGTTGAACCGGCACAAACAAACAAAAAATAAAGAAAAAACACTTAAATTCTAAAACCAGCTGATATACAAAGAAAAGGGCTAGTGCGAGCTCAGTTTTTGTTGCTTCCAGAAATGTTCAGTAATATTCTTAACTCAGGTCCTCCCATCATTCCAGAAGCAACAAAATAACGCTGGCATAAGCCTAATCCAATAACATAGTCTACACTAGCCTGTATAGAATAACCTCAGCTGTCAGAAAGCTAAAGATAATTACGATATTTTAAATCAAGGCAAGGCAAATTCACCAGCTTGCATGCCAGAACAAGGTTAGTCCCAAGCATTATGGCCTTTACTAAAGCATTATTTAATCTGGAACACTTCTCAAAGTAATGTTAGTAGTTTGGGAGCCAATTACTTCATAATTACAAATGAATTACAAAAAGAATGGAAGAACAGAGAAACAACAGTAACTTAAGTTATTGATAAGTGTTAATAATAAATACACAAAACCTGCAAAACTATATTCACCATGGTATGCATATAACCTAGTCCAAAGGGATTTCAGAAAAAAGAATACAGAGTGTTTGACAAATCTCTGAAAAGTTACAATCCCAACAAGTATATGTAATTTTTCATCCCTGTAAAAGGAATCAAGGATGCCATAAATACAAAAATTCCAAAGGATTTTATTGTATTTTTAGTTCAAGCGCACAAGTAATAACTGGTTAGACTCCAATCAACATCCATTGAAAAGATTTAATCAGGAAACAGGACAATATTTGGCATAAAAGAAGTTAGTTGTAGAAGCTCTTTTAATTAACTTACTAATGTACTGTTTTGAACTAATTTATCGATAATTCTAATATTGAATATGAGAAAAAAATATATGCCTAGATGGAAACTCAAGCCTTAAAATCTGTTGAGAGTGCCTATACCTGAAAATGCACAATTGTCGATTTGACAAGCCTTGTATTGAACTGGAAGTCATAGAAGCTGTGCCCCTTCTCCACCTCCTTGCACTCCTGCCAGAACTCAGTATTTTTAGAGGCAATGCTCAACAGAGAATAAGAGGTGGTATTTCGTATAACGGGTAAATTAAATAAAGTTAAGAACAAAAATTTGCCTTAAAAGTTTCAAATTCTCAAAAAGGCCCTCTTCTTGATAGAACAATCATTGATCATATAACAACAACAGTGGTTGTCATTGAAACAGATGGGATGATTGATGAAGCAAAGACTGACCTTTCCAAGCTCCTCACGAGAGCGTGAGAGGTTCTCATAATTTTTGTACTGTTTTAATCTCGTCTCGCGATACTTGTCTCTGGTGTAATTAAGCCTATCCCAAGGAATTCCTTGAATATCTTTGCCATTTCTAGCTTCCAAGGCTGAAGTATCAGTCTTTGGCTTGTTCTGTAAAGCCAAAATCCATTATTGATGACAATACTATAACAACATATTTTATTTAAAAATTTGAAAATTCTAGAGCTCATATAATCTCTCTAGGATCTTCAACATACTTTAATATAATCACTGAAGATTCTACAGCTATAATAACAACAAAATTTAATATAATTGCTTATACCAGACTTAAACATACCAGCTCAATGTCATCCTCGAAGTCCGAGTCCAAAGACTCATCAACACCACCCCTCCGTGATTCAATGTCCTCAAAAGGGTAATCATCGAAATCAGTCATATCATAATAGTCATCGACCATGTATTCGAGGTCTTGATTCAGAAATTGCGCCATTGCTCTGGAATCAGAAATTGTAATTTCATGAGGCAAAGCACAATTTCATCCCTTAAGACATCCATGCCGCATAAATTAAAGGGCAAATCACTCAGTACCTCTAGGCTATTATCACTTTAGACCCATCTAAAAATTGCTACGTTTTACCCCTTAAATCTTTTAATTTATTTCAAATTAAACCTTTTTCTTTTTTCTCTGTTTCTGTTTTTATAATTCCGTATCCGGTCCGACTAATCCAGGACAGTCCCACCATCCACTAGGATACCTTATCTTTCTTATGAAAGGATGGGAAAAAAAAAAAAAGTGACATGAAGTTGTATATGCCAATTTTTTGGACTAAAATACTCATTTACATGTATGTAAAACATAAGTATATATATCTTTATCCTTACGTGGATCGACGAAGGGTCTTCACGATCACCTCGCAGATCTTCGAAGGGTCTTCACGATACTTCTTTGAAAGCACATGAAACCCCTAAGATGTTTTTATATGAAAATATACATATACCTCCAAATTCTATTTCTATAATCAGATATGAAATATATATATATATATATATATATATATATATGTTTCTTATATATACACATAAATTAACTTTTGAATCAACAATTTAACCAGAAAGTCTAGGAACCCAGATTTTGGGTCCCAGATTTTGGCCAAGAACAGGTTGTATGGTGGAGATTAAAATTATGTATTGTGGGGTCTATGGAATGAATACGAATCACTTGTTGATATCCTGGGTACATTCTGATTATATTTTTCTGGATTTGTAGTATCCCCCCATTTTAATCATACAACTATGCTAGGAACGTGAAGATTTCAACAAAATGTGAGACAACATATTAATCAACATTCCACTTGGGACACACCATTTATCTCTCATTTTGTAAAAATGAATAAAAATTTCTGTACGCTTAGATTAATTAAAGATATCCACACGTGTCACTTTTTCGTTCTAGGTTAATTAAAAACAAAAACATCAAAAACATCGTAATATAATTTTTATTTAAACGATAAAGTGAAAACGACCTATAATTAAAGAATTTAACTGTAATTTGTCCTAAATTAAAATATATACATAAAAAATTATTTTCAGGATTATGAAAGAAAAATAAGCAAATGAACACGAAATACAAAGCAAATTAAGAAAACTCCGAAGAAAAGTGATTAAGAATGTACGAAAACCAACTTCAAACCAAAACCACAACAAAAAAAACAAATCAGTGTGTTGGTTTTAGTTTTTGAAAATTGAATTTTTCATATTTTGTTTTTATTTTTTTATTTTTATTTTTAGTGTATATTTATAAAAATTTAAACATTTATTTTTTATTTTATTAAATACACCTTGCTTAGGACTCGTTTGAGAAAGTCAAAAAGTTAATAAAAAAGTAAAAAAATTAATAACTTATATCAAAAAGTTAAAAATTTATTTTTTTCTTTACTTTTTACATATAAAAAGTTAAAAAATCATCTCACACGTACTAATTTTTTTTATATCACATTTTAATTAAAAAATCAAAAAAATTACTAAAAAAGTCTGTGCTCGAACCAGGCCTAAGATCTAAAAAAATAAAATATTTATAAAAAAATATTTTAAAAAATTAATAAATACGCAAAAATATAAAAAATATATTATTATTATTTTATATTTTTAATATTTAATGAATTTTTTAAAGATTTTTTAACAAAAATTATGGGTATGTTTGGTTTGTGTTTGAGAGATGTGTTTTAGAGATAAAAAGTACGAAAAGTTGTTTGGTTTGATTTTTTTCAAAAGATGTTTTGAAAATTTATTTTGAGAGAGAGTTTTAGAAAAAATGATTGATTTGATGTGTGTGAGAGAGAAATTTGGTTTACAAGTTTTGAGAAATTTTTTTGAAAAAATTTGTTTGGTTTGATTACTTTTAAAAACTTATTTGTAGAGAAAATTTTCCAAAAATTTTTCAGAAATTCAAACCAAACGAGCCTAAAAATTATGTTAAGTGTGTCTAAAAATTAAAAATATTGCTTAAAATATTTAAAAAATTACGAAAAATAAGAAATTATAATTTTCTAAAAAAGTATTTTCAAAAAATTGGAAACAAACTGGTGAATGATAATCATGATTTTTTAGCAAATTTTGGGAGGCAAAATACGCAAATTAGAACGAAAATCAAGCTGAATCACGTCCTATCACATACAACAGAAACGAGTATATACAATCTGAAAGAAACAACAGACAATAAAAGAAATCATACACATACACTATACGAAGCTAAATAAACAACACAACAAAAAAAATTACCTATGAATCTTACCAGAAATAACTTGAGTGGCTGAAGTCGAGTAGATCGCAATGAATCAAAGGTCCGGGAGGTTAAATCATCAAAGAAAATAGGAAGAGTGTGGAGGATTTTCTCGGGAAACAAACAGAAAAGTAGGATTTCCTCGCGAAACAAACAGAAAAGGATGGCGACTGAAACGAAAAATCTGGATATAACGGAAATGAAGAAGAAGACGAAGGAAGTAAGGAGGAAGAGAAGAATCTGGAGAGAGGTTTGCCAAAAGAGCGAGGGAGAATGAGCCACCGGTGGTGTCCTACTTATAAAGGCCAGGGGTGAAGTATGAGTAGGGTTGGTGTGGGATCCACACGTGGACCCCATTATTAAATAATTAAATTACTTACCCTTTCAAAATTTTATGGGTAAATTACAAACACAGATTTGGTGAAAATATAAATTACTCCTTAAAGTTTGAGAAATTACATCTCGTTTTCTGAGGTTTATATTCCATAACAAATTGCTCCTTGAAATTTTTATTTTCATATAAATTTCCCCTAATTTCCCCTAATTTATTATGAAAATTTGACCTTCAGGGGTCAATTTGTAATTTTTCAAATCTCATGAGGGAATCTGTATTTTTATCAAATATCGAGGGGTGTTTGTAATTTGTCCAAATTTTATTATAAAGTTATAAAAAAATATATATTTTTAATTATTAATGTTTATAAAATTTTATAATATAATAGTAAGAAAAAGGATTTATTTGCACAATTTCTCCTTCTTAAACCCTCCGAATAATGTGACAAGTAAAATTTAAAAAGTTGACTCACATTTTAATATTTTCTCATAGAGTTATGATAGGAATTCTAAATATTTTATCAAATATTCTATCAAACTTCTCATGTGGATTTGTGTGAGTCCCATCTCATGTGAGAGATTTGATAGAATGTTTGGATACAGTCTCCGTTTGGGAAGTGGGTTGACTTTTTAAATTTTTGACTTTTTTGGTTATTTTAGCGTAGGCTAAAAAGCTTGGTTTAGGAAGGACTTTTGAACTTTTTGGCTTTTTTAACTTTTTTTGTGAAAGAACAGTGTAATGATTATGGGTTGGATGTGATGTTTTGTTTATTGTGGCTAAAATAGTCTATTTGGTCTTTTGTGGCTATTTTAGCCACAAACCAACTTGCCAAACACCACCCGCATTTCTCTTTCTCAAAACTCTCTTTACATGCATTTTGTCTTGCCACCTCATTCAAATAATTTTAAGATAAAAAATTGTATGAATGTAATACTGATATATTTGTAATTATTTTTTAAAATTACTATAGCATTAAAAATTTTCTTAAAGAAATTAGTGAGTAGTCTGTGAAAATTTATTATTAATTTAAATTAGAGAAATGCAATAATAATTTAAATTAGAGAAATGCAATAATGTGATTATTTTTAGAGAGCCGTTTATTTTCACTTCATTTTATTCTAGTTTGGGAAGAAAATTTTGGGGCTTTTTTGGCTATTTTAGCCACAAAAGACAAAATAGGCTATTTTAGCCACAAAAAACAAAACATCACATCCAACCCATAATCATTATACTCTTCTCTCACAAAAAAAGTCAAAAAAGCCAAAAAGTCAAAAAGCCCTTCCCAAACCAAACTTTTTAGCCCAGGCTAAAATAGCAAAAAAAGCCAAAAAGCCAAAAAGCCAACCCACTTCCCAAACGTAGGCTAAATATACTCCTTTCTTGACTCTAAATACATTAATACCTTTGAAATTTTGGTTTGTTCAAGGAAGATATTTTGTATAAAAGAATATTAACGCAACCATATATAATAAAAAAACAAAGAAAAAAATATATTTAGAGTAAAATAGAGTGGGAATACAACTCTTTTTTATCACTACACAAATTTCATTATTTTTTGATATAATTATTACAGAATTAATAAAAATAAATAATATTTTATCATTTAATTTTATGATAAAAAAAGTGATATACAACAACTCTTTTTAAAATATGAGATTTATCATTTTTATATTAAAGTTTTTGTATTA
The DNA here is from genome assembly GCF_055761805.1 of Camellia sinensis. Lineage (NCBI taxonomy): Eukaryota > Viridiplantae > Streptophyta > Magnoliopsida > Ericales > Theaceae > Camellia > Camellia sinensis. Next base: position 101,780,015 of record NC_138966.1, read on the forward strand.
AAGTTTTTGTAGATTATATATAAGGTGTTTTGAAAAAATGATTAAAAATTAATTTTTTTAATTTTATTTTATTTTATTTTATTTTTAAAAAATATGTATAAAATGTGAGAGATAATGTAATTTAAAATTAATTAAAAATTGAGAAGTGATTTTTAATTATTTTTTTAAAAAGGCTATAATATAATAGGTTAGTTAATATATAAAACAAATTATTATTCTAAAAGTACGTAATAGTTTTTTTCAAATTGTGGACCCCTTGAAACATTAAATGAGTAATTTGACCGTGCTTGTTTTAAAAAATAAAAAGATAAAAGAAAAGATGATATAAAAGAGTGTTTGGATTTAGTAAGTTTATTTTGAGACTGATTTTGTGACATGAATTGTTTATTTTTGTAAGATTTATTAAATAAAATATACATGTAAAAAAAAAGATGATTGAATAACAGTAATTATATATTTGAATTATATTTTTTTTTAAAAATAGACTACATGTCTAATTTCAAAAAGAGTCATTTATTTTTTATAATATAAATCTAATTTAAATATATAGCTACCGAGTTTAATCATCTTAATAATGTACATGAATATTTTACTTAATAAGTTTTAAAAATTGAATGATTTAAATTACTGAAGTCAATTTTAAGATGGACCAGGGAAGTCAAATTAAAAATTAAGGGGTGTTTTGGGAAGTGGGTTAAAAGTCACTTCCCAGCTTTTAACCCACTTCCTCTTTCACAAAAAATTTAAAAGTCAAAAAATAACTTTTAACTATCTTTCCAAAACACCCTAAGAAAAAATAAAATAAAATTAACGTATTGTGCCATTGTTGATCGCTTTTACCCTTTTAAATTGCAGTTTTTTTTTTTTTTTTTGGGTTGGCGGAGAAATATAGATTATTAAAAAAAAGATAAATTATGTTAACAATTTTGTTTTGATAAAAAAAAAAATAGTGCTTGTTTGACATATATAAAAAAAAAAATTTTTTTTTATACATGTATTCTTATTTGGATCATATCAATTAATATTTATCAACATGTCTTCTTTACATTTTTACTTATTTTTTATTTTTCTATATATTTGATAATAAAAAATTAAAAAATATATTTATTTAAAATATCTCAAACATTCCCTTGATAAAGTAGAGAATTATATGATTTGAGTGTTGCGAGTTTTTTATTAGGGAGGTGATTGAGACCCCTTTCAATCACCATCTTCACCATTCTACACACGCGTAACGGGTGGTGATTGAAATAGAAAGGAAAAAAAAAAAAAAAAAAAATTGACCAATCAAAAAAAAAAAAAAAAAAAAAAAAAAAAAAAAAAGAAAAGAAAGAAGAAGTAAAAGGGGTGAGTGGAAAGAAGTTCGAATCATTTTTCTTTTTATTAACCCAGACAGCGGTACATGGGAAGGGTAATTACGTAAAACGACGGTTACGTTGCGTAGATCAACCGCACCAATATACATTGGACGCTCTTTTGCTGTATGGTTCAGATAAGAATCTTCATATTGACTTCCACCGCCCAAGGAGGACCAACCGACTAGAAGGACCTGCTATGCAACTGACAGCTGTGAGTCGAGCGACCACCGTACAGTCCCAAATCCCAATAAATGCCTATTTTTTTATTTTTAAAAAATTAGTTAGAAATTTCTTTTTAAGATAAATTATAAATAGATATTAATAGTCAGATTTAATTTTTAATGAATCCTAAAATATTAAAAATAAGTTATAGTAAAATTATTATTAAAGATAATTTTTTATGTTGATTTTTTTGTATATGTCGCTAAAAATTAACATTTTTTTTACGATTTTTATAAATTATCACTAAAATTTATAATTAGTGAGGTTTTTCTATGATGAATTTTTCAAACTATGGTTAAAAGTTAAAAATTAGTAACTTTTTTATAACGATTTTTTTCAAAATTATTGATAAAATTTATAATTAATAATATTTTTTGTGACAATTTTTTAAATTGTTACTGAAAATTAACAATTAGTGACCTTTTGTAATATTGTTTAATTAAAAACACCATTAATTCTCACAAAATCTATTAATTAAATAATAAGTTCACCTATTATGATCCACACGTAAGTCTCCCTTCTTTTTATAATACAATTATTACACTTTAAAAATATTTAATTTTTCAAAACTACTCTTTTGTAGTATAATTATTACAGTTTAAAAATATTAATTAATGAATTTAAGAGAATGAAAAAATAAAAATTTTATGTTGTTTTAATCATTAATTTTTAAAAAGAGATTAATATTTTGAAATAATAAAAAAATGAAAGAATGATTCTATTTTCACCACAAAACTATCTCCTTACAATCTTAAAAATTAAACTTTCATTTTATTTTTTTACAATTTTTATAATATCAATTTTACTCTTTGAATTTCTCCTTACCTCCAAAACCTTTCAAACCTTAGATAGCGTCTGATAAAATTTTCTAAATATAATTTGACAATAGATTTGTATTTTGAGTTTACAAATTTTCAAACCTTTGACCCCATCACTACCACCTCCATTGACCCACCACCGTCACTAGGGGTGCAACTTAGGTGGGCTCAACCCGAGCCCAACTCAATTTTTTTTAAGGTTTAGATAAAATATTTTTAAATTGGTACAGATTTAGGCAAAAATTCAATTAAATTTGGGCGGACTTAAGCAAAGATACCAAACAACCTGAGCAACCCGAAACTCGAATTATACATATATAGATATATAAAAATATTAAATATACATATAAATTATTAACCATTACATGATATTAAAATAATTTATATTATTAAATTATATTAAATATATTATATATATATATATATATAACATAAAATTTTATTTTTTTTCTTTTTATTTTCACTCACAAATTGTAAGGATTATTATAGTGACATCTCTTTTATATTATATAAATTGTTTATTTTGATGATATTAATGATTTTCTATTTTAAAAAATTGTAAATAGAGTCAAATTTTAATAATTTAATAATGTAGTTTAAAAAAAAATAAAATTCATTTACAATTCGGACAACTTAGACAATTCGAATTTAACTCGAGTCGGGTTTGGACAGACAACCTTGGGTTACAATTTAGACTTGGGCAAACTTAGACAAGTCTTAGCATAACTTGAGCTGGGCTTGAACAATCTCCTAATTTTACCGAACCCGCCCGAACTCCACCCTAACCGTCGCTGCCCGCCACCACTCTAATTTTACCCGGAATTGAGGTGGCTGCTGTGCGGGGGTGCACAACAGCCACTGCTGTGCAGTTATTTGGGCAATTTTCGGGACTCATTTTGATAATCCGAACCATTCACATTTTAGAATACATCAAGTGGAACATACCTATAAAAAATTAAGTTAATCGGATATTGTTTACCTATTCATCCACTCACATTTGTCTCTACAAAAATAAATAACAATTGTAATTTAAAGTATTAAAATGAATACAAATGTGAGAGGATGAATGGGTAAACGATATCCGATTAACTTGATTTTTTACAGGTATGTTCTACTTGATGTATTCTAAAATGTGAACGGTTCGGATTATCAAAATGGGCCCCGAAAAGGGCCCAAATGGCTGCACAGCAGTGGCTGCTGTGCATCCCGCACAGCAGCCACACCAATTCCATTTTACCCTCATCCCTACCCTCATATCTCTCTCTCTCTCTCACTCTAATTTTACCTAGGGGTGAGCATGGTCCGGATTGGACCGGATTGGGATAAAACCAGGACCAATCCGTTATTTACGGTTCCTAAAAAATTGGAACCAATCCAATCCGTTTAAATCATGGAACCAATCCGAACCAATCCATTTAAATACGGATTGGATCGGTTTAGGACCACGGATTCACATAATTAAATAACAAAAATATATATATAACACTTGAATTTCATAAAAATATAAACATAGCGCTATATTAGTTCCATAATAGCAACATGTTTTTCTATAATAACGACATACTGTTCTAGAATTTAAACAACCATAAGAAAACTGGTTTCACCATAAGTATTTAGACCATTGCAAATTAAAACTTAAAACTAACAAACAAAAGTAATAAAAGAAGATATTATACGATTTTAGGTTTGAGTTTAGATTTTACATAGAATAAGAAAAGATACTATGGGGGAGGATGTATAATAAAAATATAGACTATTTGTATACGGTCCGGATCGGTTCCAATCCGGAACCGTGGGATTCAATCCGGAACCAATCCGTGAACTACGGATTTTTAATTATTCAATCCGAAACCGAACCACGGATTCAAAAAACCAATCCAAACCTATCGGATTGGACTGGACTGGATCGGATTACGGATTTCACGGATTCCTTGCTCAGCCCTAATTTTACCCTCATCCCTACCCTCATATCTCTCTCTCTCTCTCTCTCTCTCTCTCTCTCTCTCTCTCTCTCTCTCTCTATTCAGACCAGTGATCTTCAGCTTTTGTGATATTGGCAATCATCTCAACAGGCCAAGAACAATGTTGGTAGTGTCTGATAAAATCAATTGCTAACAGCCCCGAGGCTCTGCAGATTCCACACTCAGACTCAATCTCTGCACTCAAAGATGGGTTTGTGGGTCAACATTTCTCTTCCTTACACTCAGGTTCGGTCACCGTCAATACCCATTTCTCTTTCCTCCATTGACAGACAGAACCTCCTCATCCCAAGGTTCAATACCCATTTTCCTGTTCTGGGTTATTTTCCAATTTTTGTGCTTGATCTGATCATTGTAACTTCTGGATTGTTTTTATTTATTTTTTAACGCTATGTATATGTGTGTGTATATATATTAGTTGTGGGTGAAAATGAGATGCATTTGCAATTTTATATTTAAATATTTAGATGGATAGAGGAGAAGGGTGGTGGAGTGGTGGTGATAGTGGTGGGCCAGTGGAGGTGGTGGTGATGGGGGTGGAAGTGGAGGTGAAGAAATTAGAATTTGAAAGGTTTGGATGTAAAGAAAAGAGTCAAAGATAGGAGTAAAAGTAAAATTGATATTATGAAAATTGTAAAAAAATAAAGAGTGCTGCTATTAGCACATACCTTTCTTCTTTGGATCACTCCATTTTATTTTATTTTATTTTTTTATTTCAATTTTGTTCAAATATGAAGTTATATTTTTACCCTTATCCATAACCTTCTAACCCTAATTTTTCTAGCCCCAACCCTAATTTTCCAAACCCACCAACAAGCTCTTCTACAAGGCCAACTCCTCTCCCTCCACCTCTTCTCCTACCTTTCCATGGTCCGCATCCTCCTTATCTCCTTCTCCAACACCTCCTTCTCCTCCTCCTCCTCCGACACCACCACCACCGCCTCCCGCGACTCCACGGCATTGAGGTGTTAGGATTCTGAGCTTGATCTCTAGTGGCTTGGACTTTCTTCTTCTTTCTCCTCTTCGATGATTCGCGTGCTCCATGTGAGTTCGTTACAGGATTCGAGATCAGAGTTGACCCATCATCAAATTAACTCGATTTGGAACGATTTTTGAGCACCGATTCGGATCTAATTGAATCACGTATATACGTGAATAGATGATTCCAATCACAACAAGAGAGAAAGAGAGATTCAAGACAGAAATAGGTAATTTCTGTTGAATTTAATTAGAATGATGAACAACTTGAAATCAGATATAGGAAAACTTCAAAAAAAAAAATCATAAAAGTTTTTATATATTTTTTTAATACTAATCTTCAGATCAAAATCAAGTAATAGAAGAATTGAAACGATTGCAACACACAAAGGAATGATCAGAACAGTTGGAACAGATCGATTGAAGAGATTTAAAACCTTGAATTGATATATATGTGTATATATATATATAGAGAGAGAGAGAGACTAGCTATGGGGAGGGGAAAAAAGAGGGGGTCTGTCACGATCCAAACTCGCCCCCATAGGTTTAGCTTCATAACCGGCCAGTAATCCATGGATCACCAAAGACCTCGGAACAGATTAGAAAAAGTAAGGGGCTGCGGAAGCAATTATATAGAACAGACAAGGTCCAATGAGCTGTGATAACGTACATGGGACAGAAGATTTTAAAACTTATATATACGTAAGCATGCTAGTCAAAGGACACCAATATTTACAAATATCTACAGAAGTGTACTTCCTAAGACCTGACTTTACAAACAGTCACAGAGACTAGCATAAGTACAAAAACAACTATGCAACTATACTGCGATCGGAACCTCCTCAGGAGGCACAACAGTTGGCTGAAAAAAACAGAACTGAAGGCCGCCAACTCTGGCCCTGGTCACATGCCGGCTCACCTATATACATAATATAAACTGTAAGCGAAGGCCAAGTGAACAATAACAGAGTAAAGGGGTTGCAATGAATGAGTCTGTACAGGTTCAGAAATCATAATTCAGTTTTGTATCAAAAATGCATTGGAAAACATTTTTCAAAACTTGCTAAAAACAGGGGTCACGCTCGAGCGAGCTTACCAAAACAGAGGGGTTGCTCGAGCGTAAACTCCTTCGCTCGAGGTCTGTAAAAATGCAAAAGTACTGGTTGTTGAAAATTCCCGCTCGATGCTCGCTCAAACGTGAGACACAGCTCTTCGCTTGATCTTCGCTCGAGCGTGCGTTTGCGTGCACCAAAAACCTGAGAGCTTGCAATCTGCGCTCGAGCCAACACTCCTTCACTCGAGTGGAGCTCTGAACAAAAGGTGGTCACTCGAGCGTGGAATCCTTCGCTCGAGCGAGGAAGCCAAAATCTGGAATTTTCAGATTTACCTTCAAAGCTCAAACCAAGAATTCAACACACCAAAACTCAACCTTTTGGGCCAATTTTCTGGGAAACACTTGTAAACTAACAATATAATATGTTTTGAAGATCATTTGAAAAATCAAGCCCAAAGGTGAGACAATTGAACACCAAATCCAAAGAAGCTTCAAGAATAATGCAAGAACTTAATATGCAAGTGTTCATTAGAAATCCAATGCTCTAAAACATGACCAAATGTAAGATTTGAGCTCAAAACATGGTGAATTCATGGACTATAACCCAAATATGGACATGCATGTGGGGAATTCATGAAAACATCTTCAAAACTCAATAATGTGCACATACATGCATGAATTACTTCTCAATTCAACATTTAAACCAATTCTTGACTTTAATCTTCAATTTTACCATGGACTATGCAAGGTATAACTTAAATTCACAATCAAGAAGATGATTTTCCTACCTTGGGTCTTCAATTCCAAGTATGGAGGCTCAATTATGCAATTCTTTTATAATTCCTCAAATTTCCAAGCAAAATCTTGTTGAAAACTAAATTTTTCCCTATCTCCTACTCTCTCTCTCTCTCCCACGGTTTGGCCTCTCAATGGATGATGAAAAGATGCAACAAATGTATGAATCAGTCTCAAGGTTGCCTTAGGTAATGGGCCACTCAATGGCAATTTGGTAATAAACTTAACTAATGTAATTTAACGTTATTTAATCATACCAAATCAAATTTTAATTAAACCTACCATAAAATCACATATATCCTTACTAGTATAAAACACTAATCAATTTCTGAATCGGTCGCCGATAAGGCTTTCAATTCGCAATTTAGAGTCAAAGACATGAACAGGTCATTTTATCGCAAACAGATAGAAACACAAAAATAATGCAATACACATGCAAATTAATCCCAAATCCTTTCTAAATTACCATTAGACATAATTAAGTACGGATTAACGTTAATCAGAGGTTGGATTGTTACAATCTTCCCCTCTTAAAAGAGTTTGGTCCTCCAAACTCGAATTACCTTCATTCGGACTCATCATTGGGTCCAGTGGAAACAGATTTGGATATCTCTTCATCATGTCGTCCTTGGTTTCCCAAGTTGCATAGGTTCCTCCGTGGTTTTGCCAATCAACTTTTACCAACGGTATTTCTTTATTTCTCAACCTTTTGATCCAGCGATTCACAATCTGGATAGGTCTTTCCTCATAAGTGTAGTCATCTTTCAAAAGCACATGTGTCAGTTCAATGACGTGAAGCGAATCCCTCAAGTATTCTCGAAGTATCGATATATGAAAGGCGTTATGCATATGCTCCATTACTGGAGGTAAGGCTATCCGATACGATACCAGATTGATCTTTTCAAGGACTTCGTAAGGTCCAACGTACCTTGGCGCTAATTTGCCCTTAACACCAAACCGAGTTTGACCCTTCATCGGGGTCACTTTAATGAACACATGATCCCCAACTTCGTATTCCTTATCTCTTCTTCAGATATCAGCATAGCTCTTCTGCCGACTCTATGCAGTTTTCAGACGTTGTTGGATTAGTTTCACTTTCTCGGTTGTTTCATGCACAAGTTCCGGTCCCAACAAAGGTCTATCACCTACTTCAGCCTAACATATCGAAGAACGGCATGTTCTTCCATACAAAGCTTCGTAAGAAGCCATTTCAATGCTTGAATGGTAACTATTGTTGTACACAAATTCAACTAATGGCAAGTAGGTCTCTCAATTCTCTTGGAAGTCTAACACACACATTTTGAGCATATCTTCCAAAGTTTGGTTAGTCCGTTCAGTTTGTCCATCCGTCTGTGGGTAATAGGCACTACTCAATCTCAGTTCAATCCCCAAAGCCTGTTGCAAACTCTGCCAAAATCTTGACACAAACTTTGAGTCCCTGTCAGACACAATAGATACTGGCACTCCATGCAGCCTCACAATTTCAGTCATATAAATATTGGCCAATTTGTTAGCATTATAAATAGTTTTGACAGGCAGAAAATGAGCAGACTTAGTTAAACGATCAACTATAACTCAGATAGAGTTCATACCTCGGGAAGAACGAGACAATCCCACAATGAAGTCCATGGTAATATGCTCCCATTTCCATTCCGGTATTGGGAGTGGTTGTAGCAAACCAGCGGGTCGTTGATGTTCAGCTTTAACTTGTTGACAATAGAGATATCTAGCCACAAAATCTGCAATACTCCTTTTCATTCCAGGCCACCAAAAATTCTGTTTCAAATTGCGATACATTTTTGTGTTCCCCGGATGCATAGCAAACTTACTGCTGTGAGCTTCGGTCATAACATGTTTCTTCAAACCACTACAATCGGGTACACAAAGACGGTTATGAAATTTCAGTACATCATTCTCAAACACAAATCCTGGCCTTGGCTTTGAATCAAATTCCTCTATGATCTTTTTCAAGTATTCATCTTCGCATTGTTTTTGTTTGATCTCATCAAGAATTAAAGGTTGAGCAGAAATAATAGTTAACAGCTCATCTTGTTCTAGGTCATTCAGCAATTCTTTTCGATTGGGCAACAAACATGACAAACTTGCATCGGATTTTCGGCTCAAGACATCTGCTACGGTATTAGCCTTTCCTGGACGATACAAGATTTGCAAGTCATAATCCTTGATTAGTTCTAATCATCACCTCTGTCTTATGTTCAATTCCTTTTGGGTGAAAAAATATTTCAAGCTTTTATGATCGGTGTACACCTCACAAGTTACCCCATACAAGTAGTGACACCAGATTTTCAAAGCAAACACTACAGCTGCTAATTCAAGATCATGTGTTGGGTAATTCCTTTCATGAGGTTGGAGTTGTCGAGAAGCATAGGTAATCACCCTTCCGTTTTGCATTAACACACACCCCAAGCCTTTGTATGAAGCATCACTATAAACTTGAAATCTATCAGTACCATTAGGCAAAGTTAAGATTAGTGCAGTTACTAACCTGGTTTTCAACTCTTGAAAAGCTGCCTCTCTCTGTTCACTCTAGTCAAATGACACATTTTTTTGAGTTAACTGGGTCAATGGCATGGCAAGCTTGGAAAAGTCTTTCACAAATCTCCGGTAGTAACCTGCAAGTCCCAGAAAACTTCGAATCTCTATCACATTTGTCGGTTTAGGCCAATCCACGATAGCTTCGATTTTCTGAGGGTTAACAGAAACACCATCCTTGTTGATTACATGGCCCAAAATGTCACACTGTCAAGCTAGAACTCACATTTGGACAATTTAGCATACAATTTCTTTTCCTTCAAAATCTGCATGGTAGTTCTCAGATACTTCTCATGTTCTTCCCTGTCTTTAGAATAGATCAGAATGTCATCGATAAAAACAACAATAAATTCATCCAGAAATGATTTAAACACTCTGTTCATAAGATCCATAAAAGCAGCAGGTGCATTGGTTATCCCAAATGGCATTACTAAAAATTCATAATGTCCATATCTAGTTCGGAATGCAGTTTTCTCTATGTCCTCGGCTCTAACCTTTAATTGATGATACCCAGATTTGAGGTCAATTTTAGAGAACACTTTGGCTCCTTGGAGTTGATCAAACAAATCATCTATTCAATGTAATGGATATTTGTTCTTAATGGTCATTTTGTTCAGTTCTCGATAATCTATACACAATCTCAAAGATCCGTCCTTCTTTTTGACAAACAAGACTGGAGCACCCCAAGGTGAAGTGCTCGGATGGATAAATTTCTTATTTAACAGTTCTTGAAGTTGAGTTTTCAATTCTTTCAATTCTGAGATAGACATTTTATAGGGAGTCTTGGAAATAGGTTGTGTCCCCGGAAGCGCATCAACAGTGAATTCAATTTCTCTCTCAACTAAGTCCCCAGGTAAGTCATTCGGAAACACATCGGGGAATTCACAAGCAACAGGGATAGTTTCTACATTAGTTCTATCAGATGAGGCAGTTAGTATACAACACAAGTAACCCCTACATCCCTTCCTAAGCAGTTTTCTAGCTTTCAGAGCTGAAATCAAATATGGGGGAGAGACTACCCCACTCCCAGTAAAAGTAAATTCAAGCATACCCGGTGGTCTAAACACAACAGATTTACTTGCACAGTCAATAGTAGCACAGTATTTAGTCAACCAATCCATCCCCAAATACAATTAAAATGATCAATGTTCAGGGGTAATAAATCAACATATAACATCATATCGCCAATCATAATATCACATGCTGGATAAACATGAGCACACATCATAGAATCCCCAGAGGACGTAGATACAGATAACACATATGTCATACATTCTAAAGGTCTAGTCAATTTTCGAGAAAAAGCATGCGATACAAAGGAATGTGTAGAACCAGAATCTATCAATACAAATGCATTTTGAGAACATACAGAGAGTGTACCTGACACCACTGTATAGGTGTTCGGTACATCACCGGGCACTAAGGCAAATACTCGACCTTGTCTCAAAGGTTCTTTTCCAGTATTGGCTTTGGCATTTGTTTTGGCTGGAGGAGCGGATCTAGCTGAACTTGTCGTAGGACGGTTAGCATTCTCAGACCTGAGTGGGCAATCCTTCACTACATGACTTGACTGTCCACATCGGAAACAAGCACCGGATACTCAGTAGCACACACTCCTATGCCTTCTACCACAATCAGAACAGACCGGGATAGACCCACTACTCTGACTCGAGCTGTTTGTAGACCCTGTGTTTTGCTTCTTACTGACAAAAGACCGGCCTCCTTTAAAACCAAACCCAGACCTTTTTCCTCTTCAATCATTTGTTGTAGTTGCTGGGGCTTTACCTTGCTTCATGGCGGCTATGGTGGCTTCTGCCATTAAGGATTTGTCTAAGACTTCCACATAAGTCGGCAATTTCAATACGCCTACCCGATCAAACACCTCTAAATCTAGTCCACCCTCAAATTTTCGTGCTTTCTTGTAATCGGTATCCACCATATGAAGAGCAAACCGTGCAAGTTCGGTAAATTTAGCTTCATACTCTGCCACAGACATTCTTTCTTGTTTGAGTTCCTGAAATTCAGACACCTTCCAATCCCTGAAACATTGGGAAAAATACTTATCATAAAAGATGGCATTAAACTGTGCCCACGTCAAATTTCCATTGCCACTTCAAATCAGTAACCACCACCTTCGGGCTTCATCTTTCAGAGTATAGGTGGCTAGGAGGACTTTCTGAACTTCAGAACAAGGAAACACTTCATACGGTTTCTCCATTTCAAGTAGCCACGTCTCTGCTTTCAACGATTCAATCCCACCATAGAATGTTGACGATTTCATTTTCATGAATTTTTGTGTCAAGTTGATGATGTCATTATTATCTGCTTCGACGTGTACCGGCGGAGGTAGAGGGGGTAAATGTTGCTGACTTTGCTGTTGTGTCAAAGATTCAGTTAATGCTGCAAGCATTTGTTCTATTTGGCCCATGTGAGCCTCTGAAGATTCACTTACATCGCTTCCCCTTGCATTCTCCATGCTACTATACAAACATCAACTAATAATAAACACATGCATAATCTTATTCGTTTCTTTCAATCCATTTGTTCGAATTTACATTCAGTTTTCATGTTCATTTGAATTACCACACACTCACACATGCAGATGGCATGCCTCTAACTCTTACTAGGACATTCTAAGCTCATACGGACCTGTGTGTGCTGTAGAACACGTGCTCTGATACCACTCTGTCACGACCCAAACCCGCCCCCACAGGTTTCGCTTCGTAACCGGCCTGTAATCCGTGGATCACCAAAGGCCTCTGAACAGATTAGCACAAAGTAAGGGGCTGCGGAAGCAATTATATAAAACAGACAAGGTCCAATGAGCTGTGATAACGTACATGGGACAGAAGATTTCAAAACTTATATATACGTAAGCATGCCAGTCAAAGGACACCAATATTTACAAATATCTACAGAAGTGTACTTCCCAATACCTGACTTTACAAACAGTCACAGAGACTAGCATAAGTACAAAAACAGCCATGCAATTATACTGTGATAGGAACCTCCTCAGGAGGCACAATGGTTGGCTGACAAAAACAGAACTGAAGGCCGTCAACTCTGGCTCTAGTCACATGCCGGCTCACCTACATATATAATATAAATTGTGAGCGAAGGCCCAGTGAACAATAACGGAGTAAAGGGGTTGCAATGAATGAGTCTGTACAGGTTCAGAAATCATAATGTAGTTTTGTCTCAAATTCATAGTTTGCCCAGATCATATACAGAAATCATGAGTCATGCTCACATTTACGTGATACATCCATTAGCATTAACAGAGCAGATGCAGAACAGATACAGACACGTGAGGGTTACGAATAACCAGTTCCATAAAGGAACCTCCAGATCCGGGTAACAGAGAATAGATACGCTGAGCCCCGATGAGGGAGCCTCCGGTACGGGTAACAGAGTATAGACAGATTAAGTTCCATAAAGGAACCTCCGATTCCAGGTAACAGCCAACAGATATCACATAATGCTAAGGATGTCACGAATACATATCAGAAATTGGACAATCATTCATTGTACAAAACATATCATTTCGGAAAACAGGTCTTATTTTATCACACAGAAAACAGATATAGTTGAACATAACTTTACTAAGTTATTACTCACAGTTGGCCTTGAGACAGACAGACGGAGCAGATTAGTCAAACAGTACGCGACACGTGACCTACATAACACATAATAGGCAGACACTTGAAACACACAATCTAATCGTACATAATTTACTTCGTGGCTCTTAATGTGTTTCTAACCCTTAATCCTCACTATGGATGTCACGACCCAAACCTGGCCCTATGGGTTTAGCACCGTAACCGGCCAGTAATCCGAGATTACCGAAGGCCTGCTGAACAGTAATACAGTAAAACAGAGTACAGGGCCTGGCGGAAGCCAAAACAGTAAATAAACAATGCCCAATGAGCTGCGACAGTCTATATGAAAAGATTTTTCATACATTTATACGTAAACAGTACAGAACGGTAAGCACAATATTTACAATCATTCAGACTAGGGACTCAACCCTAGATAACAGTACGGTAAAACAGTGAAACAGTACAAAATGGGGAGTTGTAAAACACCCCTAAGCCCTAACACGTTAGGCTCGGAACCTCGCAGTGAGGCACAAAGGCTGGCTTGACAAAACTGGAGTAACCCTGACGCTTCTAGCTTCAATCCGGTGCCTGTACACCTACATATATATATATGAGCAGTGAGCTAAAGCCCAGTGAATAACATAAAGCGTAAAGGGGTTTAGAATGAATGTCCTTACAGTAATGAAATCAGTTCATTAAACAATACTTCAGTCTTTCAGTCAGAACAGTTATTCAATCATATGTGGTACATCCATTAGCATAACAGTAAACAGTAGGTCTTAAAGACCGAACAGTAGTGATGGCCATCAATCAGTAAACAGTAGTGGTTCCACGAGGGAACCGACAGAGATCTCTGTAACAGTAACAGTAACAGTAGGTACTAAGGATGCCACAGTACAGTTCAGAAATAAAGGATATACATTCATTCAGTAATACCAGTTCAGTAAACAGTTCAGTTCAGTATTCAAAAGATATCAGTTGAACATATCTTTACACAATTGTTACTCACAGAGTTTGGGCTACGGTATGCTAGAGCGTGTCTCTCCAGTCGCCAACCCTACACAATTAACAGATTGAACACACTAAGCTATACAGCTGGGAAAGATAATAACTTAACCCCTAATGCCTCGGTGTGTTCTACATCTATATCCTCAACAAGACGCCTTAAACTAGGCCTAAGAATGCCTAGAATGGGATGAGGATGCAAAGATGTACATTTAAAAGCATTTTCAGAAAAACAGAGTTCCGCTCGAGCGCAGGTTTCCCCGCTCGAGCGTACAGGCAAACAAAGGTACACGCTCGAGCGTAAACTTTCCCGCTCGAGCGTACCGTAAAAGTACTGGATGGGTGAAATCTCCGCTCGACGCCTGCTCGAGTGTGAGACATGACCCCGCTCGAGCGCCCAATCCTACGCTCGAGCGGACTGCAAAACAGTGCAGAGATGCTGGGTGCTCGAATTCTACGCTCGAGCGTCACTATACCCGCTCGAGCGGAAGTGCGAAATCTGGAAATTCCAGATTGCACCTTCAAGCTCAAAACCAAGTTGCTAACAACTCAAACCGATCCTCTTGGGCTCATTTTCTGGAAAACTCTTATAAACATATAGAATGTCATAGTTCAAAGCTCAATTTGAGAAATCAAAGCCCAAGGGTTTTCAATTCAAACCCAATTTCAAACCAATTTCAAGAACAATATGAACATGCAACATGCATGAATTCAAACCATTTTGAAGCTTCAATTTGATGCTCTTAGGAGCCAATTCTTTTCAGAACATGGTGAAATCATGGACTTAAACATGATTATGAACATGCATGTAACCTTTTGCCATGAAAATAACTCAAACATCTACAATACAAACATGCATGCATGAAATGAGCTTCAAATCAACAACAATGAACCAAAATATGACTTAGTTCTACAATGAAGCATGAATCATGCAAGAACTAGCTCAATTCACAAACAAGAGAGTAATTACTCTACCTTAGGTCTCCAATGCAAGGCTAGAGGCTCAAATTAGTAATCTACACTTCAATTACCAAGCAATTCCACCAATAAACTCGAACTCAACTCAATTCCCTCTCACTCTCTATTTCTCTCTCTCTAGTCGGTGCTGTGCTCAAGAATGAGCTGATGAAATGTGTATGTATGAGTGTAATGAGATGAGCCAAGTAGTGGGCCACTTAAGTGGCATTTAGGTAATTACGGCAAACTTTGCAATTAACTCATTTTAATCTAATTCAATCACACCTAATCAGTTTTCAAGTAAATACACCGTAAAATCACATTAATTACGAGGGTCAAGGAACATCAATCGGTTTCTAATTCGGCCGCCGATAAGGCCTTCAATTAGCAGTTTAAACATATAAGCATGAACAGATAATCATGCAGTTAAACAGATAGAATGCAATTTAACTAACATATACTCAATCGATTCGGTTTCCAATTTCAGTCAGTCAGTTTAGTACTTTAATCAGTTCAATTATCAGTCATTATCAGTTCCATTTCGCAGTAATCAATGATTAACGGTAATCATTCAGTCATTAATCAGTAAACAGTATGGGGGTTGTTACAGTCTCCCCTCCTTATAAAGAGTTTAGTCCTCTAAACTCGAGTTACCTTCATTCTGGAAGAAAACAGGATTCAGTGGAAACAGTTCAGGATATCGTTTGGCCATGTCATCTTCCCTTTCCCAAGTGGCATACACGCCACCGTGGTTTTGCCAGTCAACTTTCACTAACGGGATCTCTTTGTTCCTCAGTTTCTTGATTCGTCTATTTACAATCTGTATAGGCCGTTCCTCGTAAGTGTAGTCATCACTCAACACTACGTGGGTAGGCTCTATTACATGGAAGGGATCCCGGAGATAATCTCTTAACATGGAAATGTGGAAAACATTATGCATGTGTTCCATTTAAGGAGGAAGCGCAACTTGATACGCCACCGGATTGATTTTCTCAATAATCTCATACGGTCCGACATATCTCGGCGCTAACTTGCCTTTGACTCCAAAACGAGTCTGGCCTTTCATTGGTGTCACTTTCACAAAAACGTGATCACCCACTTCATACTCTCTGTCCCGTCTTCTGACATCTGCATAACTTTTCTGTCTACTCTGTGCAGTTTTCAGTCTTTGCTGTATCAGTTTCACTTTTTCAGTTGTTTCATACACAATCTCGGGCCCAAGCAAAGGCCCATCTCCAACTTCTGCCCAGCAGATCGGAGATCTACATTTTCTGCCATACAATGCCTCGAAAGGCGCCATACCAATACTCGAATGGTAGCTGTTGTTGTAGGCGAATTCAGCCAATGGCAGATGACTTTCCCAGTCTCCCTGAAAATCAAGGACACACATTCTCAGTAAATCCTCTAGAGTTTGGATGGTCCTTTCTGATTGGCCATCTGTCTGAGGATGATAGGCACTACTCAGTCTCAGTTCAGTACCCAGTGCAGTTTGTAGGCTTTGCCAAAACCTCGATGTAAACTTCGAATCCCTATCAGAAACAATAGACACAGGCACTCCATGCAGTCTTACAATCTCATCAATATAGATAACAGCCAATTTGTCCGCATTATAGATTGTCTTGACAGGTAAGAAGTGAGCGGATTTGGTTAATCTATCAACAATAACCCAAATTGAATCCATACCTTTTCTGGAGCGAGGCAACCCAACGATAAAATCCATCGTGATATGCTCCCATTTCCACTCTGGTATGGGTAGGGGTCGCAATAGTCCGGCAGGTCGTTGGTGTTCAGCTTTGACCTGTTGGCAATGAAGACATTTGGATACAAAATCAGCAATTTCTTTCTTTATTCCCGGCCACCAGAAATTCTGTTTCAGATCTTGGTACATTTTCGTATTCCCCGGATGGATAGACAATTTCGAATTGTGGCCTTCTTGCAGAACTCTTCTTTTCAGTTCAGTATCATTTGGCACACACAGTCTTTCTTGAAATTTCAGTACATTATTCTCAAATTTGAATCCCGGTCTCGGTTTAGATTCTCTTTCTTCGATGATCTTTTTCAAGAAGTCATCCAGTTGCTGTTTCTCTTTAATTTCTTCAATCAGTGCCGGTTGAGCAGAAATAGCAGCTAAGGTTCCACCTTGTTCTCTCAAAACAATTTCGATTTCAGATTTTTCAAGGTCACAAAGCAACTCTTTCTGTCCTGTAAGCAAACAGGCTAAATTTCCAATCGATTTCCGGCTCAATGCATCGGCAACGGTATTGGCTTTTCCTGGGTGGTACAAGATCTGTAGGTCATAGTCCTTTATCAATTCTAGCCATCTCCGCTGTCTCATGTTCAGTTCTTTCTGTGTGAAGAAATATTTCAAACTCTTGTGGTCGGTATATACTTCACATGTTACCCCGTACAGGTAGTGACGCCAGATTTTCAGTGCGAATACCACTGCAGCAAGTTCCAGATCATGGGTCGGGTAGTTCTTTTCATGCGGTCTCAGTTGACGGGAAGCATAGGCAATTACTCTCCCATTCTGCATTAAAACACACCCCAAACCCTTATGAGAAGCATCACTAAATACAGTATAACCATCCATACCTGAAAGTAAGGTTAAAACAGGTGCAGTCACAAGTCGAGTTTTCAACTCTTGGAAGGCAGATTCTCTTTGATCAGTCCAATCAAATGATATCCCTTTCTGAGTCAACTGAGTCAACGGTAAAGCAATCTTGGAGAAATCTTTGACAAACCTTCTGTAGTATCCAGCCAACCCCAAAAAGCTTCGGACTTCGGTCACATTTGTTGGTCGAGGCCAGTTCACTACAGCTTCAATTTTCTGCGGATCAACAGAAATTCCATCTTTGCTAACAACATGCCCCAAAAACATAACATGGTCAAGCCAAAATTCACATTTAGACAGTTTACCATACAGTTTCTGTTCTCTTAAAGTTTGTAGGGCAAGTCTCAGATGATATTCATGTTCTTCTATATTCTTGGAGTAAATCAATATGTCATCAATAAATACAACAATAAAGTCATCAAGGTATGGTTTAAAAATTCTATTCATGAGGTCCGTAAAGGCAGCAGGGGCGTTCGTGACTCCGAACGGCATAACTAAAAATTCGTAATGTCCATACCTCGTTCTAAAAGCAGTTTTATCAATGTCTTCCGGTTTAACCTTCAGTTGATGATACCCGGATCTGAGATCAATCTTGGAAAACACTTGTGCACCCTGTAACTGATCAAATAAATCATCAATACGTGGCAATGGGTATTTATTTTTCACAGTTACCTTATTCAGTTCGCGATAGTCAATGCACAGTCTCAGTGAGCCATCTTTCTTCTTTACAAACAAAACAGGTGCACCCCATGGCGAAGTGCTAGGCCTGATAAACTTCTTATCCAGTAGTTCCTGTAGTTGCACTTTCAACTCCTTCAGTTCAGTTGGAGCCATTCTGTAAGGAGCTTTAGATATCGGCTGTGTGCCCGGAATTACCTCAATGGTAAATTCAATCTCTCTATCAGTCAAATCCCCTGGAAGATTATCTGGAAATACATCTGGGAATTCTCTGACTATAGGAATACAGTTCATATTAGCATTATCATCAGTAGACACGGTCAAAACAGAACACAGATACCCTTTACATCCCTTTCTAATCAGTTTAACAGCTTTTACAGATGAAATCAGATACGGGGGAGGTACTACTCCAACCCCATTAAACACAAATTCAGGTAGACCAGGTGGACGGAAAACTACTTGTTTCGTTACACAGTCTATGGTGGCATGATATTTCGTTAACCAGTCCATCCCCAATATAACATCAAAATGGTCTATGTTCAGTGGCAGTAAATCAATAAACAGATGTGCATCTTCAACAATAATTTCACAAGCAGGATACATATATGCACAGGTCATAGATCCTCCTACGGGTGATGACACTGCTAACAGATAGTTCATGGGTTCCAAGGGTCTATTCAATTTACGCGAAAAAGCATGCGATACATAAGAATGTGTAGACCCCGAATCAATCAATACATATGCATTTTGTGTACAAATAGAGAGAATACCTGACACAACGGTCTCGGTATTCTGCACATCTCCTGGTACTAGGGCGAACACTCGGCCCTGCCTCATAGGCTCTTTCCCGGTAGCTTTAGGGTTCGGTTTTGGTGGAGCGTTTGATGCTGCACCGCTGGCTGCAGCTTTGCTGTTGCCCTGAGGAGCAGAAGGACAATCTTTAACCATGTGGCCCACCTTGCCACACCTATAACAAGCTCCAGATAGTTTGTAACAAACTCCCTTATGATTTTTCCCACATTCAGAACAGGGCGGTATTGTACGGTTTCCTTGACTAGAAGTAGTCATTGACCCTGTGTTTTGCTTTTTGTTCAACGGGTTGTGTTTGCCTTTCTTAAATTTGAAACCCTGCCTTTTACCATGCCATTCGGTTGTTGGTGTTTCAGATTGTTTTACTGCTGCAATGTTCGACTCGGCCATCAATGCCCGGTCGAGAACACCCACAAAAGTCGGTAGTTTCAACACATTTATTCGGTCAAGAATTGCAACATTAAGGCCACCTTCAAATTTCCTGGCCTTCTTATACTCAGTATCCACCATATGCGGTGCATAACGGGCAAGTTCAGTAAATTTCGTTTCATATTCGGCAACCGACATGGTGCCCTGTTTCAGTTGTTCAAACTCAGTTACTTTCCTATCCCTGACACATTGTGGGAAGTACTTTTCAAAGAAGGACTCCTTGAACTGAGCCCAAGTCATAACAGCATTTGTATCGCGAATCAACATCCACCACCTTCTAGCTTCTTCTTGAAGGGTGAAGGTAGCTAACAATACTTTGTTCGCTTCTGAGCACGGAAATACTTCAAATAGTTTCTCTGTTTCCAGAATCCAAGCTTCAGCTTTTAACGGTTCAAGGCCTCCCTGAAAGGTTGGCGGTTTCATTTTGCTGAACTTCTGGGTCAGAGCAATAATATCCCCATCATTCACATTCACATTAGGCTCCGGCTGTACCGGAGGAGGAGGAGGCTGTTGGTTCTGTTGTTGTTCAAGTCTAGCAGTTATCAGTTCCATCATTCTTTCCATTCTTTCCATTCTTGCCTCAGTAGATGAGGACTCAGGTTCATTTGCATTGTCCATTTCACTATAAGTAGTTATAACAGTTTTAAACATAAGCAGTCATTTGTTTAACAGTTTACCACATTAGTATGTATTCAGTCATAACATAACCACACACTTATCATGCTCATGAGATGCCCTAATCACTTTTCTAGGACACCCTATAGCTCATTTGGACACGTGTGTGCGGTATAACTCGTGGTAAGTATCGCTCTGATACCACTCTGTCACGACCCAAACCTGGCCCTATGGGTTTAGCACCGTAACCAGCCAGTAATCCGAGATTACCGAAGGCCTGCTGAACAGTAATACAGTAAAACAGAGTACAGGGCCTGGCGGAAGCCAAAACAGTAAATAAACAATGCCCAATGAGCTGCGACAGTCTATATGAAAAGATTTTTCATACATTTATACGTAAACAGTACAGAACGGTAAGCACAATATTTACAATCATTCAGACTAGGGACTCAACCCTAGATAACAGTACGGTAAAACAGTGAAACAGTACAAAATGGGGAGTTGTAAAACACCCCTAAGCCCTAACACGTTAGGCTCGGAACCTCGCAGTGATGCACAAAGGCTGGCTTGACAAAACTGGAGTAACCCTGACGCTTCTAGCTTCAATCCGGTGCCTGTACACCTACATATATATATATGAGCAGTGAGCTAAAGCCCAGTGAATAACATAAAGCGTAAAGGGGTTTAGAATGAATGTCCTTACAGTAATGAAATCAGTTCATTAAACAATACTTCAGTCTTTCAGTCAGAACAGTTATTCAATCATATGTGGTACATCCATTAGCATAACAGTAAACAGTAGGTCTTAAAGACCGAACAGTAGTGATGGCCATCAATCAGTAAACAGTAGTGGTTCCACGAGGGAACCGACAGAGATCTCTGTAACAGTAACAGTAACAGTAGGTACTAAGGATGCCACAGTACAGTTCAGAAATAAAGGATATACATTCATTCAGTAATACCAGTTCAGTAAACAGTTCAGTTCAGTATTCAAAAGATATCAGTTGAACATATCTTTACACAATTGTTACTCACAGAGTTTGGGCTACGGTATGCTAGAGCGTGTCTCTCCAGTCGCCAACCCTACACAATTAACAGATTGAACACACTAAGCTATACAGCTGGGAAAGATAATAACTTAACCCCTAATGCCTCGGTGTGTTCTACATCTATATCCTCAACAAGACGCCTTAAACTAGGCCTAAGAATGCCTAGAATGGGATGAGGATGCAAAGATGTACATTTAAAAGCATTTTCAGAAAAACAGAGTTCCGCTCGAGCGCAGGTTTCCCCGCTCGAGCGTACAGGCAAACAAAGGTACACGCTCGAACGTAAACTTTCCCGCTCGAGCGTACCGTAAAAGTACTGGATGGGTGAAATCTCCGCTCGACGCCTGCTCGAGTGTGAGACATGACCCCGCTCGAGCGCCCAATCCTACGCTCGAGCGGACTGCAAAACAGTGCAGAGATGCTGGGTGCTCGAATTCTACGCTCGAGCGTCACTATACCCGCTCGAGCGGAAGTGCGAAATCTGGAAATTCCAGATTGCACCTTCAAGCTCAAAACCAAGTTGCTAACAACTCAAACCGATCCTCTTGGGCTCATTTTCTGGAAAACTCTTATAAACATATAGAATGTCATAGTTCAAAGCTCAATTTGAGAAATCAAAGCCCAAGGGTTTTCAATTCAAACCCAATTTCAAACCAATTTCAAGAACAATATGAACATGCAACATGCATGAATTCAAACCATTTTGAAGCTTCAATTTGATGCTCTTAGGAGCCAATTCTTTTTAGAACATGGTGAAATCATGGACTTAAACATGATTATGAACATGCATGTAACCTTTTGCCATGAAAACAACTCAAACATCTACAATACAAACATGCATGCATGAAATGAGCTTCAAATCAACAACAATGAACCAAAATATGACTTAGTTCTACAATGAAGCATGAATCATGCAAGAACTAGCTCAATTCACAAACAAGAGAGTAATTACTCTACCTTAGGTCTCCAATGCAAGGCTAGAGGCTCAAATTAGTAATCTACACTTCAATTACCAAGCAATTCCACCAATAAACTCGAACTCAACTCAATTCCCTCTCACTCTCTATTTCTCTCTCTCTAGTCGGTGCTGTGCTCAAGAATGAGCTGATGAAATGTGTATGTATGAGTGTAATGAGATGAGCCAAGTAGTGGGCCACTTAAGTGGCATTTAGGTCATTACGGCAAACTTTGCAATTAACTCATTTTAATCTAATTCAATCACACCTAATCAGTTTTCAAGTAAATACACCGTAAAATCACATTAATTACGAGGGTCAAGGAACATCAATCGGTTTCTAATTCGGCCGCCGATAAGGCCTTCAATTAGCAGTTTAAACATATAAGCATGAACAGATAATCATGCAGTTAAACAGATAGAATGCAATTTAACTAACATATACTCAATCGATTCGGTTTCCAATTTCAGTCAGTCAGTTTAGTACTTTAATCAGTTCAATTATCAGTCATTATCAGTTCCATTTCGCAGTAATCAATGATTAACGGTAATCATTCAGTCATTAATCAGTAAACAGTATGGGGGTTGTTACAATGGAGTCTTAAACATGGCCTAGAAATGCCTAAGATGGAATGAGGATGCAAAAATGCCTTGGAAAATATTTTGCAAAACTTGCTGAAAACAGGGGTCTCGCTCGAGCGTGGCTTTTTTCGCTCGACCGAGCTTAACAAAACAGAGGGGTCGGTCGAGCGTAAACTCCTTCACTCGAGTGGTCTGTAAAAATGCAAAAGTATTGGTTGTTGAAAATCCCTGCTCGTTGCTCGTTCAAGCGTAGGTCTCTTCGCTTGAGCGTGCGTCTGCGTGTACCAAAACCCTGAGAGCTTGCAATCTACGCTCGAGCCAGCACTCCTTCGCTTGAGCGGAGCTCTGAACAAAAGGTGTTCGCTTGAGCGTGGAATCCTTCGCTCGAACGAGGAAGCCAAAATTTGGAATTTCTAGATTTGCTTTCAAAGTTCAAACCAAGAATTCAACACACCAAAACTCAACCTTTGGGGCTAATTTTTTGGGAAACACTTGAAAACCAACAATATAATATGTTTTGAAGATCATTTGAAAAATCAAGCCCAAAGGTGAGACAATTGAACACCAAATCCAAAGAAGCTTCAAGAATAATGCAAGAACTTAACATGCAAGTGTTCATTAGAAATCTAATGCTCTAAAACATGACTAAATGTAAGATTTGAGCTCAAAACATGGTGAATTCATGGACTATAACCCAAATATGGACATGCATGTGGGGAATTCATGAAAACATCTTCAAAACTCAATAATGTGCACATGCATGCATGAATTACTTCTCAATTCAACATTTAAACCAATTCTTGACTTTAATCTTCAATTTTACCATGGATTATGCAAGGTATAACTTAAATTCACAATCAAGAAGATGATTTTCCTACCTTGGGTCTTCAATTCCAAGTATGGAGGCTCAATTATGCAATTCTTCTATAATTTCTCAAATTTCCAAGCAAAATCTTGTTGAAACTAAATTTTTCCCTATCTCCTACTCTCTCTCTCCCACAGTTTGGTCTCTCAATGGATGATGAAAAGATGCAACAAATGTATGAATCAGTCTCAAGGTTGCCTTAGGTAATGGGCCACTCAATGGCAATTTGGTAATAAACTTAACTAATGTAATTTAACGTTATTTAATCTAATTTAATCATACCAAATCAAATTTTAATTAAACCTACCATAAAATCACATATATTTTTACTACTATAAAACACTAATTAATTTCTGAATCGGTCGCCGATAAGGCTTTCAATTCGCAGCTTAAAGTCAAAGACATGAACAGGTCATTTTATCGCAAACAGATAGAAACAGAAAAATAATGCAATACACATGCAAATTAATCCCAAATCCTTCCTAAATTACCATTAGACATAATTAAGTACGGATTAACGTTAATTAGAGGTTGGGGTTGTTACAGGGTCACCGGTTGGGAGGTCACCGGAGGGGTGAGACTGCCAGTGGTGGTAGAAAAATAGCAGAAAAAAGTTTGGAGTCAAAAAGACGAGGAGTATAATTGGTATTAAGGTGGGGGTTTAAGGAAAAAATGGAGGGGTTTCATTTTGTTGGGTAAGGGTTCAAAGAAATTTGGGAAGGGGCAAAGAAGAAAGGTAAGTGCTAATAGCAGCACTCAAAATAAAATAAAAATTTAATATTTTAAGGGGGTAAAGAGATAGTTTATAGTGTAAGTAGAATCACTCAAAATAAAAAAAAGGGACTAATACTTTAAGATGGAAAGAGTATTTGTAACCCCCCCAAATAAAAGACATAATGATAATAATAATAATAAAATTGCATTCAATCAATACGATCTTAATTTAATTGGTCAAATCTCTGTTTTTGTATTTATGTGATAGACATACAAAAGAAGTTCACATGCAATACATATTCAATCTTCTTAAAGTTTGAATCCATAGCATTTGAGACAATTAGTACAAATAACTAATATAAAAGAATGCCCCAAGGGTTACAAGTTCCAAGGCTTAGGCCTAATTGCACAAGATGGTCATCAAACCCATACATATAAAGCCCTTGGCTTGTCAAAATGAACAACAAAGAAATTTTTTAAAAAGGCTCTCAAAACACTTCTTACAATTTTAGTTAGGTGGGATCACCACACCCTTTCTTGCACAAATCCACTAGGAGTAGGGATGGCCACGAGACGGGTTTGTCATCTCCCCACCCCTACTTTCAAACCCCATCCCCGCCTTCGCTCCCGCCCCATCCCCACCCCCGTGGATACTTGACCACATTTCAAATAACCAAAAAAATTAAGAATCATTTAAATCCTTAACACACTAAATAATTTCTCTTGTTATATAAACAGTGAGACTTTTACGATTATTATTTATTTATATTTAAACAAAATCACAGACTTTTAGTATATCTAATTATATTATATACGTACATATATATTATTTATTTGTATATATTATTAATTATATTGGGTTTGTTTTGGATCAGGGAATACGATACCCGCCTCCGCCTCACATAAGTGTTGGGTCGGGTAAAATCTGCTCCATTCGGGCGGGTATAGGCGGGCCCCCACAGATCGGATTAAAATGGCCATCCTTAACTAGGAGTGAGCACAAAACTTAATGGAGAAATCTTAACAAAGTATATATGTTTAAGTAGTCATATATATATATATATATATATGTGCTATGTCATGCCATGCTCCAAATTCACAAGTTACATTTTTTTGAAATCATATGCACTATTCTTTTCAAAAGCTCATTATCTCAATGAATTTCAAATATCACATATGGGGTAGTAAATACAAATCAAGTAATCCGTAAATTGGTGTCTGTAAATAGGCATATCAAGCGCTACCAATCCTCTCATCCTAGACACTTAAGCCAATTTAAACAATACCAAACTACATCCTCTATCCAAACTTACCAAACATATTAACATTTCCAGGTCATCAATTGTTTTATCAAAATAATAAAGCATAGCCATAATAGTAAATATTCAAAAGCTATGCAAATAAATGAAATGTCAATGCAAATAATACACAATCTCATTATATAACTTTCCCACAATGCTCAACATTTCCTCAATGTATAACGACAATAATTATTCATATTTTGTTCATGGCCCACGCATATATATATCATGCTATCCATATCAATAAAAAAAAAAAAAAAACTCATTCATACCATAGATATCTCAATAAACACAATGACATGCGAGACTTCCTCAATTTCTTAAAGATGTTTCTAGCATTTACATAAATCTTTCACAAAATTCATTTTTCCCTAATTTTCCCAAAATCTAGGGTTTAATCACAAGAGGGTTTGCCTCATTTTCAAAGACATTTTTCTTCCATGCACTCCCAAGAGATTCATGAGTTCACAAAAAAAATTACTTTGGGTAATATCATAAAAAAAAAAGTCATTTTTCAACATTTTTTAAACTCAACACCTCAAATCCCAAACTCTCTACTCAATAATCACATCAAAATAAGGAAGGACATGCTAAACCATGTATATAACTCAAAAGAAACTTCTTACCTCAATATTGAAGAAGAAAATATGAAAAAAACCTCCAAAATCAATGGTGTCAAAATTCGATCTTCACCACACACTACGTAGCCTTTGAGGAGCTCTCCAATTTTAATGAAAACACAAGGAGCAAAACCCCAAGAGATTT
Organism: Camellia sinensis; assembly: GCF_055761805.1. Lineage (NCBI taxonomy): Eukaryota > Viridiplantae > Streptophyta > Magnoliopsida > Ericales > Theaceae > Camellia > Camellia sinensis. The sequence continues at coordinate 101,806,707 of NC_138966.1, forward strand.
GGAAGGATCAAGAAATTAATGAGGTGGGTGGATGGTTTCTACACAAAGATGAGAGAAAAGAGATAGTGAAATTTAGAGAGACAGTGAAGTGAAAAGTGAGGGAGATAAAGTGTATGGCTCAACTTTTAAGTGATTGGGTACATTTTTCGAAACTGACTTTAGACAGACTGCTCGAGTGATGAAACCTGCACTTGAGCAGTGGAAGCACATTCCTAGTATTTCAAACTTTAGGACAAAAAATTGGGTGGACAAGTTTACCGCTTGAGCGACAAAATGGCCGCTTGTGCGGTCTCAACTTTGAAGTGAGATAAAAACAACCTTAGACCTTTGATATGCCCACTATTCCCGGATTTACTCCAACACCCAATGATGCAAGTTGAGACTTGGAACCACATTAGGACATACATGAACAACCACAAAAATAAAAATAAAAATAAAAAGGTGACAACACAAGACTCGTAGAGCTTAATAATAGTAAGGACATTTACAAGGATAAAAAATTTTGAATTAAAACACTCAAATTGCTTTAAAAATCCCGGGATATCACAGTATTTGTTTTAATAATTTGTTAGTATTGTGATTTATTTGTTTGTAAAATATATTACTTTCATCTTATTAAGATTCATTTTTTAAAGTTGGATAAATTACACTTTCCCTTATCTTTGGTTACTTTCCCATTTTGACTCTTAAATTTTTTTTTTTATTTTTTTATTTTTGTTTTTTATTTTTTTTTACTTTAGCCCTTCATGTTTCAAGTTATTTCCAATTTATTCTTAAAACTAATTTCTATTAAAAATTAAACAGAAAATGACACATTAATAGTCGCGTAGTATAAAAATATCTTATTATATATAACTCACATCTCTAATATAAACTGAAACTCAAATATAATAATATATTTTTTATGTTATGTGACCGTCATTATAGTATTTTCTGTCTAATTTTGAACCAAAATTAATTTTAGTAGTAAATTGAAAAAAATTTGAAACATAAAGGATCAAAGTGATAAAAAATAAATTTTAAAGGTCAAAGTAGAAAAGTGATCAAACTAAAGTGACAAAGTGGCCTCATTTGAGAAATTGACTATAAATATTTTATGAGATAAAAAAGAGTTGTGTAACTCGTCAATTTTTTTGTTGTTGAATAGATGATTGTAAGAGAAAAACTAATTAATTGATGCATAAAATATAATATTTTGTTATTGGCTATTTTAATCTTTTTTGTCTTTATTGACTATTTTATTTTTGTTTCTTTGTGGGCTACTTATCATCTATATTTTACGGTTGGTTGTTTTAAACTTACTGAAAAAGAGGACAATATATGTAAAATATTTGAGATTCCAAAATAATTCCCACAACAATGTAGTATGATTGGTGTTAATTTTAAATTTATCACATGCTCAATCATATATGATTTAATTTCTTGTCACATTATTTGTGAGTAGATTTGGGAGACTATAATTCAAAACGATACTCTAACAAGATCACATTAATTGCAAAATTTACTAATATCATTTTATTTCAGTGATAATTTTTTTTGGTAAGAACAATTTTTTTTCTTTGCACATTAAAATATTATTCTAAGAAATATTATGCTCTAAAATAATGAACCCTTGATTGGATTTAGGATTTTTTTGTTCTAACTTTAAAGGTTCACTGGCCTCATTGGGTAGTTGATATTTTAGTTTAAAAGTTAAAAAGTTATTAAAAAAATTAGAAAGTCAAAAAAAAAAAAAAAAAATAATTCAACACATACAAAAAAGTGAAAGATTGCTTTTCATTCACTCTATTTTTGCATATTTTTTTGTAAAATGTTAAAAAAAAAATAAAAAACCACTAAGAATGTATTTCATCTGTAACAATTTATTAGATTTTGTCAATTCATCTTTAATAATTTATTTTAAAGATATTTTTCAAATTTGAATTTAAGAATCTAAAAAATAAAATCATTTTGATTACAAATCTAATATAATAAAATGAAAATAAATTGAGTAATATTAAATAAGTTTAAAAAAATTTAGGAGAAAAAAAACTCAGAATTTGACATTTATAATAAAATAAACCTTAATTTTTTTTATTTTGTCAATTCAAACATTAATATTATAATTAATTTTTAATCTAAATTATTTGCCGAATTTTATTAAGCAAAATTAACCAAAAAAATTATTTTCAGCTCAACAAAAAATGATATTTTAAACATTACACTTACATTAGTTTAATGATTAAAATATTATTTTCTCGCAAGTTTTCCTTAATATAAATGGAAAAATAATTTAAATTAAAATAATTAAAAAATAACGATTTATTTTATTATATAGATCAAACCATATTTTATTATTTTATTTTTTTGGTAATATTTTTCAAAAAATTTATTACACATTTAAGGATAGATCTAAGGGATGAGGGTACAGTCACACCCCCAAAAATTATTAATATTATATATATTATACTAGTAATTAGTAAGATAATTTTAAAAAATGAGAAGTGGCATGTATTTTTAACCCTATAAAGTTCGAATAGATTCGTCTAACTACATTCTTTATGGCATGTTTACAAGTACCCTTATGCATTGTGTAATATTGAAAAATGTATATAAAATGTCTTAAAAAAATTTAAAATTATTTTAAAATGTATTAATTTCAATAAAAGTGTATTGATTTAATAAAATGTGTCTTTTGTTTTTTAATTTTTTAATTTTTTACTTATATTCTAAGAGTACTTGTTAATGAGGCCTTATTTTTTATGCACAATATATAATAGTTTTAAATTACTATATCTAGTTAAAAATAAATGTTAACAAAATTCATTTTTAGAGTACTAAAAAATAGGGTTGCAAATGAGTTGAGCTAAACGTTAGTATGTTTAGGTTTATTTATTAAGATTTTAACAAATTCGAGCTCAATAAAAATTTAACAAACCGAGCTCGAGTCGAGTTGGTTTGGACTATACTTGAGCTCGAACATATTCACGAGCTTTAAAGAGCCAAAAAAATTATTATATTCATATTTGTATATGAGACTAAAGTTACAATTAAAATTTTGATTATACAATTATATATATATATATATATATATATATAAGCATTCTAAAAAAAAGTCAATATTTTATCAAAATAATAATATCTACTACCACTATTATATAAATATACTATCTATAGTTAACTATTATTTATATTTATATTTTTTACATATATAAATAACATATTTATCTTATTTTTTATACATATGTTTACATTATTTAATACATAAATAATAGATATTAAAAGAGCTAGCTAACGAGCCGAGTTTTAGAATGTTTAGACTTGTTTATTAAAAATTTAACAAGCTCGAGTTCGAGCTCGAATACAAAAAAAATAAATTAACGAACTGAATTTGAACGAGCTCTTACTGAGTCGAATTTGAGCCTATTCATAAACGATTATATTCATTTGCAACTCTACTAAAAAAAAATGGGTTTCACTCAAAGGGGAGAAAAAAAAAGAGTTAATTAAGAAAAACATTTGAACCAAAAAAAAAAAAAAAAACATAAGAATGGAGGCCACCAGGTAGAGCCGAAATGTAAAAATTATCCGTGACTCGTGAGCGACCAAAAATCATCCGCGGCTCGGGGTGAACCCGTGACCCAACTCGGACCGGTCCGAATTTTGACGGGACTGGGCCAAATTTACACCTAGCCACCCATCAACAGTATACAAAGTCCACGTGGTAGGCTCTCAAGGCGTCATACAGAGCTTTGGCAAAGCCTGGTGACGACACGTGTAATTGCGGCAGCTCAGGGAACACACACCTTTCGCCTGGATTTTCCCGTAGCCATTCTATGCCGCTTTGCTCAATAACGTCGTTAATGGTGGTGGGCCCTCATGAGACACGTCAATACTAACCATGGTTTGGTTAGGTAGGAGAGTGGTTTGGTTTACTTTGGTTAGAAGTTACCAGGTGTTCAGTTGAGTTGAGTTCTGTTTTTGTTTTTGAAATCCATCGGGGCGTTCTCCTCTTCTTCTATTTTGGTCGGCTAAATCGGTCCCACCTCCGATCCAACCTTTGAACCACACGTAGCGGAAAAATTACCCAATAACAATTCCGGCGACGCTTTAGTCAAAAAGTAAAGTTAAAATTTTATTTATTTTTTGTTTTTTTTTATAAAAAATTAAAAGTTAATCACTGTATTTGGTTTGAGTTTTTTGGATTAAATTTTTTAAAAATTGAATTTTTTGATTTTCGTGTTTTTTTATTTTTGTTTTTAAATATTTTTAAAATTTTAAATATTTTTTTTACTTTTTTAAATGCACTTTACTTAGATGTGTCTAAAAAGTAAAAAAATTGTGAAAAAATATTTTAAAAAATTAAAAAATACATAAAAATACAAAAAAATGTACTAAAATTCTTGTATTTTTTTTTAATTTTTTGGTATTTAGTGAATTTTTAAAAGATTTTTTTTACAATTTTTTTACTTTTTAGGTGCATTTATGTTAGGTGTGTCTAAAAAGTAAAAAATTTGCATAAAATATTTAAAAAATTCAGTAAAAATAAAAAAACACAAAAAATAAGAGTGTAGAATTTTCTGAAAATTATTTTTAAAAAATGGGAACCAATGTGATTTAAAAAAAACAAAAAGTTAATTTTTAATCAATTTTTTAAAATAGGCATGTGTGTCTACAAGATGATGGTCTTATTTAGAAACTTAGGCCTCGTTTGGCAACTAAACTTTTTAGTCAAAAAGTCAAAAAGTTACTAAATTAGCCAAAAAGTCAACAATCCATACAAAAAAGTCAAAGATTCTCTTTTCTCTCTATTTTTTGCACATCTTTTCGTAAAAAGCTAAAAAGTCATCCCAAACATACTAGTTTTTTTTAACTCATATTTTAACCAAATAACCAAAAAGTTACTAAATTAGCCTGTTCCCAAACGAGGCCTTAACTATTTAGTTTTTTAACTATTTTAATCTGACTAAACTAGATGTGTTTGCAAAGTTAGTTGACTTTTTTTGTATTTGATTTGATGATTATAAGAAAAAAAAATAAAATGATTATAGGTTAAATATGACATTTTGTTATATTAATTATTTTAGTCTATTTTACCTTTTAATGGGCTATTTTAGTCAAATTCTCTTCTCAAACATAAAACACCGGCCATGTACGCTCTCAAATAAATAATTAAAAATTTATCTTAAAAATTAAAGTAATAATTTTAAAATTTAAAAACAAATAATTGAAATTATGTGAATTAATTGTTTTCATTTAAATTACACTAAAATCGTGTTCTAATTATGTTATCATTAATATTTTATTTTAAATATTAATAAATAGATATGTATGTCATTACGTAGATCAGTAACATTTTAGAGATATAAAATATATTTAGCATAAATGATAAAGATATTTAGGGGTTGTTTGGAATGTCCTAAATAAATGCACTTTTTGAATTTTTAGACTAAAAAGTTGAGGAAAAAAATATGATTGTTTAAGTTAATTTTTTGACTTTTTATGAAAAAATGTGTATTCAAAAATTATATAAATTAATGTGTAGGGGAAAATTAGGATTAAGAGTTGTGCCGTCGTAATTTTTGACTCTTAGTGAATAGTGATAATTTTTTTAATTTTTTAAGTAACTTTTTGACTTTTTGACTTTTTAGCCACATGTCAAACTTTGCCTTATTTTTATTGAATTTTCTTGAAAGTCATAATAACTAAAATTTCTAATTTACAATTACATAATAAAATTCATTTAAAATTTGTAAGAGTATCTCCAACGGTGAACTTCTTTTTTCACCAAATCTGAATAAAAAATGACTCATTTCATCAAATCTGATATCAGTAACTCCAACGGTGCATCAAATCCCGTAGGTCAACCGATTGGTCGACCGGTGGGTTGACCGGTAAGCGTAAATATATATATATATATATATATATATATATTTTTTTGCAGCTTGAAACATTTTCGTAACCACTCTCCATAACCACTCTCCATCAAATTCTGAGGAAAATTGAAACAGAGCTCATTGATTCCATAACCACTCTCCATCAAATTCTGTGAAACACCCAAAGGAAACCCAAAATTATCTAGATACAACTGTGCCCATCATATACGCAAACAAGACCAGAATCGAAATGGGTTTTTGATTCAAAACAAGAACTTGATTGATTGTTTTGGTATGTAATTGTTAACATACAGCTTGGTTTTGGTATGTAATTGTTAACATACAGCTTCATCATCTTCATCAAGAACTTGGTATGTAATCAGAACAGCTTCATCTCTGTTTTGGTTTTGGTGGGTTGACCGGCCGGTCAACCGGTAAGGGAAAATGTAATTTTTTTTTTACCTGTTTGAACCTTTTTTTGACCGGTTTGAACCAACCTATTTGAAAGGAATTCGGTCGACCGGTTGGTCAACCGGCCGAGCAACCGGTTGGTCGACTGGGTCCTCCCTCCAACGATCACAAACAGTGTTTTGGTGAAATCAGTATCTTGTCTTCAGTTTGATGAATTGTTTGATGAAATTTCAATCTGATATCGATTTGGTGCAACCGTTAGAGTAGTAAACAGTAACTTTTTCATCAAAATTTAAATTTGATGTCAACTTTGATGAACCGTTAGAGATGATCTTAGAGTCGAAAACAGATTAGAGAATGAAATAATTTTTTTTTTTTGGAGAGAGCAATAGTGATTCCTTTTCCAGAGCCATCCCAAATAAAGTCCTCTCTAACCCCGTAAGTCTCGCCTTCTAAATCATTTTACCTCTCTGGTTAACCACTTTCAATTCCAGTTTCTAATTCCTTTCCTTAGCCACACTTTTTTATTCCCCTCCCCAAACAACCCTTATAATTCTCAACCTTACAATCAACCTTTAACTGAATTTTGTTAGAATCCATATTGGCCATATTCTATGATATCATATCTATCCACGGTAATTAAACTAACCCCTTGTAAATATTATCATCAAATGATTTATCTTGAAAGGAGATTATTATTTAATTTATAAAAATATGGAATGGTTAAATATGCCATTCAAGGTTAAAATTAGATCAATTATTAAAAATATGAGAGAAAAACTCAAATCAATTAGAAAATGGATTTAAAAAAAAAAAAAGAGATCTCATTTTCATGGGGTGCAAATCTGTCTTATATTTGGTGTAAGTCATTTCTTGTGTTTGATACAAGTCTTTTTTATATGTCAGAATTGCAACCAAATGATTCAAATGTATAGTGCAATTTTTTTTTTTTTAATTTTTTATTCTTTTAATTTACCCCACTAATACGTAATTCTCTTAAAATATATACTCAATGTCGGACATAACTTTATTTGGTCACAAACTTATAAGTAGATCATTTGTGCCAAATTATCTTGGCCCAATTTTATGCCATTTTCTTTGTTCAATCTAACACTATAAATCAACATTTTTTACTTTTTAGTTTCAAAATTAATTAATTTAAATATTCTAACTATAATTAAAAAAGAAAGGAAAAGAAAAGAGAAATCAATCTATATATAACTAAAATATAAATCATATACAATTATTGAAAATTTTTATTTATTAAGAAGAACTTTTTCTTATTAAATTTATTAATATCATACATAAATTTTGTAAGTGAGATTTATTAGTCAATAATTGTGAGGTTAATAAAGAGAATGACTTCAAAAATATACTCATGTGTGCAAAAAAATGATGTGAAAAGCTGAAAGGATGTGTTGGCAGAGTCTGAAGATCCATGTGTTTATACTCTCTGTTCTCTTTGCAATTTTATTTTTTTAATTTTTTATATGAACCATTTTTTTATTGGGTAGCTCGAGGAAGAGAGTTATATACTCTTTGTTCTCTTTTCTATTTTATTTTTTCAATTTTTTATATGAACTATTTTTTTATTGGGTAAAAATAAAGTACAAAGTATTTGGAAATGGACAAATGTGATTTGTTATATTATTGAATGAATTCTAATATAAGGCTAATTATAATTATGAAATTTCAAAGACAGAATGTGTTCATGTTTTAACCTAAGTGCAATTTTTATAAATTACATTATTATGTCTTTAATTTTTAAATATTTTTATAATGTAAACAATTCAGATCATCAAGATTAGTTCTAAAATAAACTCATTAAACCCAAACACTCTTAAGTTGGATGGTCAACTTGAGATAATTCAAGCATTTATATTTGGAAAACACACCATCAATGCCCGTGCAAAAAATAAATAAACTTTTTAAATGTAATAAAGATGAAAATAATTGAGATTTATATGATTTTAAATAGTTTTTTCTTTCACATTTTAATTTCAAAATTAATTTTTATTTATTTATTTACAACCACGCGTAGCACAGATATTATAATAGTAAAAAAATTAAAACAGTGAACAAAATTATTGATTAAAAATTAGTTTCTTGCCTGAGTAATATACTATAAAATCATACTTAAGATATGGGGCTTTTAAGTAATACACTTTAATACACAGATTCATTTTTACATATTGTAAAATAATTATTTTTACAAAAGCAATTTGATTTTTAAATCTAAAATATCTGAAGAATATATGATGTGTATCATGGTATTATTCTAAAGTTTCGTTAGACATTGGTTAATATAGTTAATTTTTTTGTGTTGTAACTTTTTTAGCTTAGTTTTTTTAGCCTCGCTTGGTTTGAATTTTTTTGATTTTTTTGACTTTTGTGAGAGAAAAAATATAATGATTATGAATTGGATGTGATATTTTATCTTATTAGATTATTTAGCCTATTTTATGTTTTTTAGCCCTAAAATGATAGCCAAACTAGGGCTACGTTGACCATAAAGTTTAACAAAAATGCTAGATGTTCCAAAATTCTATAAAAATTTCTATTATATATCTCATATGGGTGTGAGACCGACATGAGACCCATACGGTATAGGTCTTACACTCATGTGAGACATTTGATAGAAATTTTAGTAGAATTTTTGAGGTCTCTACCATTACTCTAAGAGGTGATTTGAGATATTCTAAATAAACACATTTTTTTGACTTTTTATAAAAAAAATATATAAAAAAATAGAAAAAATTAATAGAAAAATAGAAAAAAAATAGTAATAGATGTTGATTAATATAACCTAAATAAGTATATGTATAAAAGAAATGTATTTTTTTAGTGCAGGTGAAACAAACACTAAAGTTTAATAGGACAGATAGGCTTGGGACCTATAACCTCTAGGTATCCAGTTCAACTTTTGATGAAGTTAAGGTCCTTGATTTTCACCTGGTGGCTGGTGACCAGGAGTGGTCGAACTCTCACTGATTTGGATGTCTGATTTAACTAATTGTGAAACTTATAAATGTCTAATCTACCTTGAAATGAGTCATATCTTGAGTTATATAAAAACAATTGAAAAAATCACTTAACAGTGAATAGAAATAAAAAATTACACAAACATGATGAGTTGAACCCCTTCATATTGGTGGAACTCGTTTGTAGTGATGTTAATTTTGTTAAGTTATTATTTATTATTATTATTATTATTTATTTTTAGATTTCATTAATTGTATAATTATATGAGAATTTAATTTAATATTTAATTAATTTAATGTGATAATTAATTATTTATAATTAATCTGAATATTATATATTTTATATAGAAAAAAAGTGTTTTATATATTGATAAAATATATAGTATATTTATATATGTTATAGTTATTTAATAAAATAAAATATAATATATTATCACATTAGGTTATAAGCATTACAGAGGTGTTGAAAAACAAAAGAATAAAACAAAACAAAAAAGAGAGGAGCAGTAGCAAGCCGAGAGAGAGAGAGAGAGAGCCTTGGTGATCATCAAAGAAAACCAACCAGAGAGTGCACCCGAGAGAAAGAGAGACGGGGGAGAGCGGAGAAAAATAAGGGGTTTGGGTTTTATTTTGATGGTTTCATTAATTCTCTAAGTGATTCTTTGATTTTCAAAAATAACTGTGAGTGTAAAACTCACTTCCCTTGATTTATGTTTAATTCGTTGTTTTTATTTATTTATTTTTATTTATTTGATGTTGGTTTGATTTTACATTTGCATGTAGATGATTGATTGATTTCATTATTTGGTTAGATGTGTATGTAAGGTTTAGGGTTTTTATATATATTTATTTTATTATTGTAATCACGCTCATGGTTATATGAAATTAAAATAAACTTAGAATCCATAGATAAATTTCTTACACTCCACCATGACTCCATGGATTATTGTTTTATTTGAATGTTGGTGAGAAAGAGTGTATAAAAAAAAAAGGTAAAGATTATGAGATTTATTTGAATGCCTTAGGCTTGGCATTGTTATATTTGTTCTCATGAGTGGATGAGAGATTGTGTATATATACACTGTTGCCTCATTCTCAAGAGTAGACGAATGTTTTGATTTACGCTTGTACGTATACGCTAACAATCCGAGGAGTGCGGGTCAAACTCGGGACGATATTTCGGTACAAGTTTGGCTTCAGAGCGGTGTTAGGTATACGGGAGGCACATGGGATATATGTGTAGGCCAAAAGTGAAGGGCCGAAGTGGTGGAGTTAATGTACAAAGAATTAAATATGAACTTATTGGTATAGTTTGAATTGCTTCGATTTGTACATCTCGAAAAATAAGACCTTGATGAATTATGAAATTTGGGCAGAGGCATGTATATGTAATTCTACACAACTTTTGTATTTTTACTTTGTACTAAAAAGATCGATTAGAACTTGTAATCGGACGATCTTAGTTATAATAATTTTTATTCATTTTAGCATTGTAGATTTTAGATGCTTTTTTAACCCACGAAACAAGCTCATTTTTATTGATTTCGCATAAACTGAAGTAAAACATTATTCTGAATACTTTTTGTGTTTTTTCGAAAAAAATCATCTTAAGGCAGTTTCTTTTCATTTTCAGTTACAGATTTTTTGATCAAATTTTGTCTAGGTTCTTCTATTAAGTTTTTCTCTCAACTTGTTCAGTTTTTACTAAATTCATTCGCGCTGCCTTGAGGAAATTGGATTCTGTATAACTTTTGTTTTTCAAGTTTTGGTCAATTCAAATGATTTAAGCATGACACAGTGCGTTTTTATACTTCTTCAGCAATTTACTTATGATTAAATGATATTTTTTTGCAGAATGGTGGGTCTTACTAACTTTTTATGCAGGGCTGACCCACCATATTTTTTTATGTTTATTTTGTTATTTTATACTCAATTTATAATTAGTTATATACAGGCAAGAAACTAAATGCTACCGTATCTCAGGAAACTACCCCTTTATCTCGGTGCGGGTGGAACTATTTGTCTTGTCCCATAACAAGAATTAAATATATTTTTATTTGTGTCTGGTGGACACATGTGTGTCAAATATTTGTACTCATACTAGTACATTTGCATATTGACCTGTTTTGTCTTTTAGCATCTCGGGTGCGTTTTGTTTGAGCGCAGCTAAGCTTCCTTTGTAGGATTAATTGGGACTACGATAGTGACGAGAAATAACTATAGTTATTGGACATGTCTCTTGGACTTCTTTTGTTTTCTTGAGCTTAGGATAGATATTAGTTTATTGTATTTATTATATTTTGATGAGCTTAGTATTTTGACAATTTGACATTGTGGGTTATTTTTCAAATTTACATTATTTAAGTTGTTTTGACTAGTTGTTGTTACTTTAATATTTGAGGTATTGGATAGTTATGAATCTATGATGGATAATTTGATTGGTGTTTGTTAATTATTTTTTTATCCCTTGTATTTTTTTTAACATTGGAATTTACTTAAACTTTATAGGAAGAGAACATTTAGATTTTGTTTACCTCTAAGATTTGGATGATGAAATATTGATTGGGGTTTAGTTCTAATTTAATATTTAATTGTCCAAATTTTGGGGCGTGACAGTTTGGTATCAGAGCTCTAGGTTACCCTAGACTTGTGAGAGTTTAGGTAATCCTGGGATTGTGAAAACATGGGTTAGCTAGTTTAGTTTGGTGGTTGAATTTATTCTAAGTATTTATTAACGATTTTTTTTTTTGTGTGTTTAACTTGACGATAATGGCTGGAAGGTATAATTTGAGAAGTGCTGAGCCCAATGGCACATGGGAAAAAATAATTGCTAACGTGGCGGTAGCGGCGGCTACTACCGGGGCAACCAATACGGTGCAGGTTAATGTGGGGGACATGATAGCTCAATTACTTTAGGTTGTGTAGAATAATAATCAAGGCCATCAGGGAGATCCCTTTGCGAAGAAAAACAAAGACTTTGGCTATTTGGGAGGTCAGAAATTCTCTGGAGATGGAGGACCCACTGCAGCTGACGCTTGGGTTCAGCTATGTGAGATGGTGTTTGGTCGTATGTAGCTCACCGAGGTCCAAAAACAAGAGTTGGCTACACATCATCTTGAGGGAGTAGCCCTATTTTGATGGAACTCGTGGAAGGAGGGTCTAGATTTGATGACTTTGACTTGGGCAAATTTCAAGACCCGTTTTGACCGAAAGCTTGTTCCTGTTGCTATTCGGTTTCAGCTAAGTGATGAATTTTCAAGTTGACTCAAGAGAGTAGAACAGTGATCGAGTATGTCACCAAGTTTAATGAGTTGTCTCGTTATGCCCCTTACTTGGTTGATACGCAGGAGAAGAAGAATGAGAAGTTTATTAAGGGATTAAATCATTACTTGTCTAAGTCCTTTATTCCCTTTGATGTTGAACCGTTTGACAGAGTTCTTGACTTGGCACTGAAGTATGAGGAAAAGAAGAAACAGTTTATGGAAGGGAAGGCCAGGGTCGGAGAGACTTCTAGAGGGAGTCACTTCCAGTAGCGCGATGGGAATAGATACTGACCTTATGATCAAAGGCATAGGGGTCAGTAGTTTCAGAGGCCACCACAGCAAGGTAATCAGGGAAATTTCTAACCTCAGAGTAATTTTCGGCCTCAGAGCAATTTCCAGCCTCAGGGGCTCTATTATCAGAAATAGGGTAGTCCGCGCCCCTAGGGTTATCAAAGACAGTGGCAGCAAGTGCCACAGTTGGGTTATCGTCCTCTCGTACCTTAGTTGGAGGGCCCCCCACCTATCAAAGCAGTAGCACCTCAACCGATCAATAAGAAGTGTCTTGGGAGTCAGTAGTTAGGACATGCAGTCAAGGATTGCCCTCAGAGACAACAGACGCAACAAGGTCAGGCAGCTCCAGCTAGGGCATTTGTAATGATGCCAGGAAATGACAAAGTGCAAGGTACCTTTAATATTTTTCAAGAGCCCATCAGAGTACTTTTTGATACTAGTGTCTCTCATTCTTTCATATCTAGATAGTTTGTAGAAAGAGAACACCTTTTAACTACCTCATTATCTAGACCTATTCGTGTTGAGACCCCTTTAAGAGGGGCAGTTACTCTTTATGAGATGTGTAAAGATTTTGAGATTGATTTTGCGGCAGAGTCTTGTATGCGGACCTAATTATGTTAGGGTTTGAGGGGTTTATAATTATTTTAGGTATGGATTGGCTGCGAAAACACTTTGTGACTCTAGATTGTGCTAGAAGGACTGTGAATATAGATATTCCCGGTATGTCACGACTTACCCATACTTCTAGTGATGGAGAAGAGTCGGTGATAACTAGTTTTCTGTGCTCGGTAGAAATCCCTAAGCAAGATATTAGTGAGGTAGATGTGGTACATGAGTTTGAGGATGTAGTTCAGGAGATACCTGGACCTTTACCTCAACGGGTAATAGAATCTCGCATTGACTTAATGCCAGGAACTACACCAATTTCTATGGCGGCATACAAAATGGCGCCTAAAGAGCTTGTGAAGATGAAGAAGCAGCTGGAAAAGATACTTCAGAAAGGGTTCATTCATTCAAACAACTCCCCGTAGAGAGCACCCGCGATCTTTATCTCAAAGAAAGATGGCACTCTCCGCATATGCATAGATTACAGAGAGCTGAACAAGGTGACTATCAAGAACAAGTATCTGCTACCTAGGATTGATGACTTGTTTGATCAGTTGAAGGGGGCAACCATGTTTTCTCAGTTTGATCTCAGAACGGGTTACTATCAGATCGGTGTGTCAAAGGAAAGTATACTGCTTACTGTTTTTCGGACTCAGTATGGGTTGTATAAATTTCTTGTAATGCTTTTTGGTTTGACAAATGCTCCTGCCTATTTCATGGACTTGATGAACAAAAATTTTCAACCATATCTAGATAAGTTTGTGATTATCTTCATAGATAATATCCTAGTGTATTCTAAGAATAAGGAAGAACATAGAGAACACTTGAAAGTTGTATTACAGACTTTGAGGGAGCAATAGTTATACGCTAAGTTCAGTAAGTGTCACTTTTGGGAGAAAGAAGTTTGGTTTTTAGGACATGTTGTGTCCAATCAAGCGATCGTGGTAAATCTTGAGGAAGTTGTTGCGGTCAAAGAATGGAAGCAACCCATGAACCCTTCAGAGGTAAGGAGTTTTTTACGACTAGCCAGTTATTACAGGAGATTTATAGAGAAGTTTTTCACTATTGCAGCACCCATAACCAAGTTGACCAGTAAGAATGTGAAGTTCTCATGGACATATTATTGTGAGAGAGCTTTCTAGGAGTTAAAGCAGCGTTTGACTACAGCACCAGTGTTAACTATACCAGTATAAGGGGAAAAGTTAGTAGTGTTTACTGATGCGAGTGGAACTAGGTTGGGATGTGTATTGATGCAGCATTAGAAGGTTGTATCTTATGCTTCTCGATAGTTAAAACCTCATGAGAGACGATACCCTACTCATGACTTGGAGCTGGCTACAATTGTTTTTGCGTTGAAAGTGTAGCGACACTACTTGTTTGGGGAGTGCTTTGAGTTATATACAGATCATAAGAGCCTTAGATATCTTTTTTCTCAAAAAGAGTTGAACATGAGGCAACAAAGGTGGGTTGAATTCATCAGCAGTTATGATTTCGAGATCTTTTACCACTTGGGGAAAGGAAATGTGGTCGCAGATGCACTTAGTCGACAACATAACATTATAGCTTCTTTGATGATTTAGGAATGGAAGTCCTTGGAGTTCGTTTCGATGCATGATGTTCAACTAATAAAAAGTGTCAAGAGGGCATACATTGGTAGTTTGACTGTGCAGCTGACGTTACTGGGTAAAGTTCGTCAAATGCAGTTGTAATGACCCCAAAATCCGTATTAGTGATTACCTTTATGGCCTTATGGGTTAATGCATTTTAATTTAATGATATCTATTCAAATTGAGGAATTATCTATTGAGCCACGGCTTTAAAATTGAAATTACGGACCTTTATGGGTTCAGAAATCACAATTGAGTACTTGAGTGTGTTAATGGAAATTTTTAGAACTATTTGGAAAAATTAATTGGAAATCTAATTTGTCTGATTCGTTAATGCACGTTTGGGTGGTTAATTTGGTACTGCAAATTGAAGGCCTTAGAGGCTTCAGAAACCAGAACATGGGACATATTTATGATTAGCACAATTTTTAGAGTCACCTGGGAACTTTAATTGAAATTTGATTTTGTGCGATTCGTAAGGCCACGTTTGGCTCTCCCTATTGTGTTACGCCATGTGTGTGTGTTTATTTATATATATATATATATATATATATATAGATGTGCCTTTGAGTGGTTGGTCTCATCTTTTGGGAGCTCAAAATATCTAAAAAGAGAGAGAAGAGAACTGTGAGAGAGAAAGAGAGAAGAGAGACCAAGATTCTTGAAGAAAAGCTTAACATCATGGGGGTTTGAAGAGGATTGAAGGGAATTGAAGAAAGAGAAGGGAGATCAACCATGGAGGCTTGAGGAAATGGAGGAGAATTAAGAGGAAGACAAAGATTGAACTAAGGTATGATTTTCTATCTTGAATCCTTATGTTTAAAGCATCAATTACATGAAATCAAGGATTGATATGGAAGATGTGAACTTTGAACCCCAACTATGGCTATATTATGCTCTTGTGTTCTTGTGCTTGGGAATGGAGTAATATTTTGCGGTTATGATGTTTGATGGAGATTAATAATGTGAAATTTGTCATGTATTAAAGGGTTTTGGGCTTTGATTTACATGGAATTGAGGTTTGATTTTGGAAATGTGAAGTTCCAATTTTATAGCCATTTTCGGACTGTAAACTGCCTAGGGCCACACGTGCGGCTCTGTTTCCCGCACGTACGAGAGATAGCTCTGTTCAGCCAACTATGAATAAGCATATCGTTTGTCTCGGGACTCCGTTTTGGGTGATTCTTGAACCTAAAATCAAGCCCTGGAAGTCTAGTTTCCAATGGTGGTGGTCTCACTCCCAAATTTTAAATACAGAAATAGTTATGCTCAAATTAGTAACGCCTGTTCACTTTCTGTCAACCAATTTTGTACCATTTCTTTACCTAAACCATTTCCCATCGACTTCTCCTGTTTTTTGAGACATGGATTATAACTTATTAAGGAATAATGAGCTTGGTACCACCATGGCTAATTGATTGAATGATCAAAGAGAATAAGTAAGGATCGAGTATAATCTCATATTATGTGTTGTGCACTGTACTTGTAGGTCGAGACGAGAACATTGTCCCATTACTATCGAGAGCTGATCATTGGGAGTAATAGTAGTGTAACAATATGTTTCACTTACTTTCTGTGATTATGATTTATGTATTGTTATTTGTGAATGATCTATTCCATTGATGTTGTGCTTTGATTCAATTAATTGATATGATTGAATAATGGCATTGATATAGACCTAAGGTCGTTCTGTCCCTAGTAATAGACGTGGGCTCGAGGCCGTTATGATATGAATTGTTCTGTCCCTATTAATGCAGTGATACATTTGCCTTCTGTTAATAGTTATTATTAATGTTCTGTTATCTGCAAGACAACTATGTCGACTTGTAATAAACCATGGGAAAATCTTTGTGCACTAATGAGTAATAGTACTGTAGCAGTACATTTTGCTTACTGTTAATAGTTAATACTGACGTTCTGTTATTGCAAGTTAACTATCTAAATTCATGATGAACAAATAGAACATATGTGTATTATGGAACAATGATATCTTTGTGTATCTGGAATCATTCTGTTTTGTTAATAATGGGCCCGAGGCCACTCTGTTGATATCTGGGCCTGAGGCCGCTTTGCATAATATGTTGGGCCTAAGGCTGTTCTATATTATCTGTGGGCTTAAAGCCAATCTATATCACGTCTAGGCTTAAAGCCGTTCTGTATTATATCTGGGCTTATAGCAGTTCTGTATTATCTCTGGGCTTACAGCCGTCCTGTATCATACATATGGGTCTGAGGTCGTTCTGTGTTACATATGGGTCTGAGGCCGTTTTAAAATATGATTATATATAAGATCTGTGTACAGTTTGATATGCATATTTACATTCTCTAAGTCTATGCTCAATTAATTAACCTCCTTACATTGCTATTATTCACTGAGCCTTGCTCACTCCGTTTTTATGAATATTTCTGTAGGTGAGCCGTCGGAGATTGACACTAGAGTTGTACTAAGGTTTGCCTGTCTACCAAGTCACCGGGGTATGTCTCCATGTGGAGGCCTTAATTTGTGATGGGAGTCATATAAATTATTAAGTCTTATGTAAGAGTGTGTGAGATCTATATGAATTCTGTGATTATATATATAACTCTGGGAATGTATTTAAATGCTTAAATCCAATTAAATCATCATGTATGCTCAAGCTAAATGGATGTTGTCTTTTATTGATATTGCTTCTGCCTAAGGCCCCGTATATGGTTAAATATTATTTTAAAATTCTGTTTTGAGGCCTATACACAGGCCGGTCATGGACCAAACTTTTAGGGGCGGGTTTGGGTCGTGACAGGTGGTCCCTCAATAGATCTGATTTTATGTTATTTTATAATAATAAATGCTTCCGTTCAGGCCCCATAGGTTATGCATATCGGATTTTGTGTTTGTTTCTAAAGTGGTCATGCTCAAACTTTTCGGGGCGGGTTTAAGGGCGTGACAAGTGGTATCAGAGCACGAGTTGCTATCTCACACACGGATCCATTGAGCTCTAGGATATCTAGCAAAGATTTGGATGGGTTCTTCATCAGCAAGCTCGATGAGCTTGTAGTGGATTTGATCGATGGTTCTCCTACTAATTGGTCTGGGGACTCAGATGGGGGATTTCGATTCAGAGACAGGTTGTGTGTACCTAACATTGTTGAATTGAGGAAAGAGATTATGGATGATGCCCATAGGTCCTAATATACCATTCACTTTGGTGAGACTAAGATGTATCATGACCTAAAAATGACGTTTTGGTGGGAAGGTATGAAAAAGGACGTAGGAGAGTATGTTTCTCGATGTTATGTGTGTCAACAGGTTAAGGCAAAACACCAACGACCGTTTGGACTTTTGTAACCTCTCGAGATCTTTATTTGAAAATGAGAGTACATCTCTGTGGACTTCATGAATAGATTGTCGTGGTCTAAGCAAGGCAATGAATCTATTTGGGTAATAATGAATCGACTCACCAAGTCTGCTCATTTTATTCCTATCAGTGTTCATCGAACTACCGATAAACTAGCTAGGCTATATATTTGGGAGGTGGCGTGCCAGTTTCTATAGTTTTAGATCATGATTTGTTGTTTGTAGCAAAGTTTTGGGAGAGTTTTCAGCATGCTTTGGATGCTAAGTTAGACTTGAGTACTTCTTATCATTCGCAGACATATGGGCAAACTGAGCGAGTAAATCAAATCTTGAAAGATATGTTGAGAGCTTACGTCTTCAATCTTGGTGGTAGTTGGGAAGAACACTTGCCATTGGTGAAGTGTACTTATAATAATTGTTATCACTCCAGTATCGAGATGACATCTTTTGAGGCTTTGTATGGGTGGCTATGTCGATTACCTACTTGTTAGATGGAGGTAGGAGATGCGCCGTTGTTAGGGCCAGAGTTGGTGAGAGAGACCACAGAGAAGGTGAACATTATTCGGGAAGGTATTAAGACTGCGTAGAGTCGTCAGAAGAGTTATGCTGATAGAAAACGTAAGGGGGTTGAGTTGAATGTTGGAGATTTTGAGTTTTTGAAGGTCTTGCAGATGAAGGGTATCATGCGATTCAGAAAGAAGGGAAAGTTGGCACCTAGATTTGTGGAATCATACGAGATCACTAAGAAGATTGGTAATGTAGCTTACAAGTTAGCCTTACCACATGCTTTAGCTATGATTCACAATATGTTCTATGTATCTTTATTGCGGAAGTGTGTGCAAGACTCTTACCAAGTAGTATCACCAGAAGTGTTGGAGATTAGTGACGATCTAACGTATGTGGTGCGACCGGTTACTATTCTAGACCGAGATGTAAAGCAATTACAACACAAGAAAGTGAACTTGGTGAAAGTGCAATGGAGCAAGAATGAGGACGATATCACTTGGGAATTGGAAGAGAAAGTTCAGTGTATGCACCCAGAGTTTTTTGCTTAGTACTCTTTTCTATCGAATCTCAGGATGAGATTCTTTTGAGGTGTGTATATTGTACCGACCCTAATTTTCTTAAGTCATTATGTATTAATATTATTATTATTACCACCTTATTTTATTTTTGGACTTCATTAATTGCGTGGCTACATGAGAATTTAATGTGATAATTAATTATATATAATTAATCCAAATATTTATATATTTTATATATAAAAAAAGTGTTTTATATATTGATAAAATATATAGTATATTTATATATGTTGTAGTTATTTAATAAAATAAAATATAATATATTGTCAAATTAGGTTATAAACATTAGAGAGGTGTTAAAAAAAAAAGAATAAAACAAAACAAAAAAGAGAGGACCAACAGTAAGTCAAGAAAGAAAGAGAGAGAGAGAGAGAGAGAGAGAGAGAGAGAGAGAGAGAGAGAGAGAGAGAGAGAGAGAGAGAGAGAGAGAGAGAGAGAGTCTTGGTGATTATCAAAGAAAACCAACCAGAGAGTGCAGCCGAGAGAAAGAGAGACGGCAGGAGAATGGAGAAAAATAAGGGGTTAGGGTTTTATTTTGGTGGTTCCGTTAATTCTTCAAGTGATTCTTTGATTTTCAATAATAATTATGAGTGCAAAATTCACTTCCCTTAATTTAGGTTTAATTTGTTGTTTTTATTTATTTATTTTTATTTATTTGATGTTGGTTTGATTTTGTATTTGCATATAGATGATTGATTGATTTCATTATTTGGTTAGATGTGTATGTAAGGTTTAAGGTTTTTATATGTATTTATTTAATGATTGTAATCACACCCATGGTTATATGAAATTAAAATAAACTTAGAATCCATAGATAAATTTCTTACACTCCACCATGACTCCATGGATTGTTATTTTATTTGAATGTTGGTGAGAAAGAGTGTATAAAAAAAGGTGAGATTTATGAGATTTATTTGAATATCTTAGGCTTGGTATTGTTATGTTTGTTTTCATGAGTAGATAAGAGATTGCGTATATATAAATTGTTGCCTCGTTCTCAGGAGTGGGCGAGTGTTTTGATTTACGCGCATATGCATACGCTAACCATTCGGGGAGTATAGGTCAAACTCGGGACGATATCCCCGTGCAAGTTTGGCTTCGAAGTGGTGTTAGGTATACGAGAGGCACATGAGATATATGTGTAGGCCGGAAGTAAAGGGCCAAAGTGGTAGAGTTAATATATAAAGAATTAAATATAAACTTATTGGTATAGTTTGAATTGCTTTGATTTGTATATCTCGAAAAATAGTAAATGATCTTGATGAATTATGAAATTTAGGCAGAGGCATGTATATGTAATTTTAGACAACTTTTGTATTTTAACTTTGTACTAAAAAGATCGATTAGAACTTGTAATTGGATGATCTCAATTACAATAGCTTTTATTCATTTTAGCATTGCAGATTTTAGATGCTGTTTTAACTCACGAAACGAGCTCATTTTTATTGGTTTCACATAAACTGAAGTAAAACATTATTCTGAACACTTTTCGTGTTTTGAACTTTTTCAAAAAAAAATCTTCATAGTTTCTTTTCGTTTTCAATTTCAGATTTTTTGATCGAATTTCGTCTAGGTCCTTCTATTAAGTTTTTCTCTCAATCTGTTTAGTTTTTACTAAATTCATTCGTGCGGCCTTTTAGTAAATTTGATTCTGTACAACTTTTATTCTTTAAGTTTTGGTCAATTCGAATGATTTAAGCATGAAACAGTATGTTTTTATATTCCTTTAGCAATTTACTTATGATTAAATGATATTTTTTTATAGAATGGTGGATCTTACTAAATTTTTACGCAAGGCTGACCCACCATATTTTTTTTTATGTTTATTTTGTTATTTTATATTCAATTTATATTTAGTTATGTACGAGCAAGAAACTAAATGCCACTGTATCTCGAGAAACTACCCCTTGTCATGGTGCGAGTGGAACTACTTATCTTGTCTTGTAACAAGAATTAAATATATTTTTATTTGTGTCTGGTGGACATATAGGTGTCAAATATTTGTTCTCATACCAGTATACTTGTATACTGACTTGTTTTGTCTCTTGGCATCTCGGGTGCGTTCCGTTTGAGCGGAGCTGAGTTTCCTTTACAGGATTAGTTGGGACTACGGTGGTAACAAGAAATAACTATAGTTGTTGGACATGTCTCTTGGACTTCTTTTGTTTTCTTGAGCTTAGGGTTGATATTAGTTTATTGTATTTATTATTTTTTGATAAGCTTAGTATTTTGACAATTTGACATTGTGGGTTATTTTTTAATTTTACATTATTTAAGTTATTTTGACTAGTTGTTGTTACTTTAATGTTGGAGGTATTGGATAGTTATGAATCTATGATAGATAGTTTGGTTGGTGTTTGGTAATTATTTTTTTATCCCTTGTATTTTTTTTTTAGCATTGAAATTTACTTAAACCTTATGGGACGAGAACATTTAGATTTTGTTTCACCCCTAGGATTTAGATGATAGAATATTGATTGGGGTTTAGTCCTAATTTAATATTTTATTATCAAAATTTTGGGGCGTGATATCGTTACTCTCAGATTTGGATGTCTAATCTAAATAACTGTGAAACTTATAAGTGTATAATCTAACTTGAAATAAGTCATATCTTGAGTTATATAAAAATAAAAAAATAAAAATAAAAAACATTGGGAAAATCACTCAACAATGGACAGGAATTAAAAAAATTACATAAACATAGAGGGTGCAACTCATCTTGTGATGGGGTGCAACTCTGAATTGCACCACTCTATATTGGTAGAACTCATTACTCTTAGATTTGGATGTCTAATCTAACTAATTGTGGAACTTATAATGGTTTGTTTGGTAACGTTTACGTTTTCAGTTTATATTTACAAAAATTTTATAAACTGGTTTTTGCTTATTTTTAGAAAAACATAAACAACAAACGTGTTTGGTAATTGACAAAATGTTTAAAAAAATTTAAAAATATAAAAAAGAATGAGAAATGACAAGTAGTGGCAAGTAGCGGCGAAAGACGGTGGTGGAAAGTGGTGACGGTGGGTGGTGGGTAGCGGATGGTGGTGGTGGGTGGGTGGGTGGGTGACGGTAGCGAGTGGTGGGTGGTGGTGGTGGTGGCGGCGGCGGGTGGTGGGTAGTGGTGACAGGTGGTGGCGGATGACGAGTGGTAGTGGGTAGGTGGCGGGTGGTAGTGGTGGGTGGGTGGGTGACGGTGGCGGGTGGTGGGTGGCATCGAGTGGGTAGTGGTGGTGGTGGCAAGTGGGTGGCAGATGACGGGTGGTGGTGGGTGGGTAGGTGACAGTGGCGGGTGGTAGCGAGTTGGTGGTGGCGGTGGTGGCAGGTGGGTGGCGGATGACGGGTGGTGGTGGGTAGGTGGCGGGTGGTGGTGGTGGTGGTGGTGAGTGGGTGGGTGATGGTGGCGGGTAGTGGGTGGTAACGAGTGAGTGGTGGATGACGGGTGGTAGGTGGGTGGCGGATGACGGGCGGTGGCGGGTGGGTGGTGGTGGCGGGTGGTGATGGTGATGGTGGGTGGGTGGGTGGCGGTGGCGGGTGGTGGGTGGTAGCGAGTGGGTGGTGGCGGGTGGTGGTGGTGGCGGGTGGCGGGTGGTGGTGGCAGGTGGGTGGCGGATGGCGGGTAGGTCGTGGGTGGTGGTAGTGGTGGATGGATGGGTGACCATGGCGGGTGGTGGTGGTGGTGGGTGGTGGCAGGTGGATGGCGGGTGGGTAGTGGGTGGTGGTGGTGGGTGGTGGTGGCGGGTGGTAGCGAGTGGGCGGTGGTGGGTAGTGGTGGGTGGTGGTGGTGGCGGGTGGCGGGTAGTGGGTGGTGGTGGCAGGTGGGTTGCGGATGGCGGGTAGGTGGCGGGTGGTGGTAGTGGTGGGTGGGTGGGTGACCATGGCGGGTGGTGGTGGTGGTGGGTGGTGGCAGGTGGATGGCGGGTGGGTAGTGGGTGGTGGTGGTGGTGGTGGTGGTGGTGGGTGGTGGGTGGTGGTGGCGGGTGGGTAGCAAGTGGCTGGTGGTGGCGAGTGGTGGATGGTGGTGGCAGGTGGGTGGTGAGTGGTGGTGGCAAGTAGGTGGCGAGTGGGGGTGGTGGTGGGCGGTGGATGGTAGTGGCAGGTGGTGGGTGGATGACAGGTGGGTGGTGGTGGTGGTGGTGGCGGCGGCGAGGGATGGGTGGTGGTGGGTGGTGGTGGCAGGTAGGTGATGAGTGGTGGTGGCAGGTGGTGGTAGGGGGTGGGTGATGGGCAGTGGTGGCGGAAGACGGTGGTGGAAAATGGTGGCGGGTGGTGGCTAATGTTCGGTGGTAAAAAAAAAAAAACTAAAAACTCAAAATGGAAACACATTTTTTGTGTTTTCATTTTTTGGCCAAATTTATAAACTGAGACCACTGATTTATAAATCAAAAATTTTACCAAACAAGTTTTTATTTGAGTTTTTTAAATTTTTGTAAATATAAACAGAAAACTGAAAATGTAAGTGTTACTAAACGGCACCTAAGTGTATAATCTAACTTGTAATGTGTTATGTCTTGAGTTATATAAAAAAAATTAAAAAAATCACTCAACAGTGAATAGGAAAAAAAAAATTACACAAATATAGAGGGTGGAACTCATCTTGTAATAGGGTGCAACTCAAATTCTATGCGGATGCAACTCTGGGCTACACCCCTCCATGTTTGTATTTTTTTTTCTCTATGCCACTGTTGAGTGATTTCTCCCAAAAAATAGGATGAAACACCACTAAATCCCAAAATCTAAACTCGTGAACTAGTTAGTCCTGTGTTTTATTTTATGGACCCAAAGGTCCCATCATAAATGAAATTACGAAAAAATGATAGACTACCAGCACATGTTTGACTGGATTGAGGGGTTAATGTGGGATTTCGTAGGAAGGTGAAATTACACATTTGGACGAACCTCACTATAGACTTTTATCATTTCCTTCCTTTGCGTGCGAATCCCACGATATCAGGAATGGAAAGATTTTGTTTGTTGATGTTGAGTTGCTTGTTTCTGCTTAACTAGTTTGAATCGTATGATGTTGATAAGAGATTGTTGTTGGCCGTAATCACATAAGGCATTAACGTTTCGACAATGAAACCATGTGTTGGTCGATCGAGGAATTCTGATGGACACCAATAGACGTTGATAGTCACGCGGTTGAACCAGATGTGTAGAAGATGACGTCGAGATGGGACGATTAGTGATGTTATTTGTGTATGTAATCGATGTTGGAGGTTATAATGTTAGGGTTTGTAAGTTTGAGGGTCTGGGTTTATCAAATTTGGATTAGATTGGAAACATTTTTTGCGATGAGTGTATGGTATGAGTCTGGTATTGAATATCCCAATATGTATAAATGCACATTGGGTTATGAGTTTGGTATTTAATGTGTAATCTTGTGTTGATTTTTGTGGTATTCGTTGGTATGATGTTATGTGAATGATGGAACCAGGGATGTTATGTGAATGCTGGTGTGGTATTCAACTAGTGAGTATTTTGTGACGTTGTTGTGTGTAATGTTACTGGACCCAGAATTGATAGCAAAAAGTACATTGAACTATGCAATGCAGATGTGGGCATAATGTTCTATACGTGTAAATGGTTTGACCGGGCATAGTGGCCCTCTGTTATTGGTTAGTGTATATTGGAAATGTGAACATAGCGTCTATGATTTTGGGACACCAGCATTTACAAGTTAGCAGATTGTGTTAATGTGTGATGTGTCAATGTTCTTTGAGGTTTGTCATGTGGATGTGCATACAGTATTTTGTAGGTTAGAAAGATTTGTGTATCGTTGGCTATCTGTGTTGCGTTATGATTTGTTGTGTGATAATTGACAAAATGATGTTGTAACGCCCTCAAAATCAACCCATTATATATATATATATATATATCATTGACATGCATTATTTAAAGAAAACAATTTATTAATTCATTCATCAGAGTATTACTAAATAAAAGCTTTACATGTAACATCGAATAAAATGCCCTACAGGCTTACATCTTTCCAAGCCAACACTTGGATACAAAAAGATGAGTTCTAACTCAATACAAGAAAAGCCCTAGGTTTGGATGTTTACATGTACTAATAAATAAAGACAATTAACTAAAGATAGTCTTCAAAATCCAAGTCCCTTCCAAGCTAAGTCCTTGGAGGTAGCTTATCACCTGAACCTGAAAATGATGTTCCCATCTAGGGTGAGCCACAGCCCAGTAGAAATATACTAAACCACATATAAGCAATGAATAAAGCAATAGCATTCAACAGATGGTTAACCAAGATAATCAATTACTCCGTTTTACAGTCTCATGACACTATTGTCTAAGACACGTTTTACTTTCCAACTTTATCAACATGGCTCAGAACCTGGCCAAACTTACCACAAAGAATTATGTATATCAGATTCACATTCCTCCAATATCAACAAACAAATGAGACTCAAGCTCAAATCAAAACACTTCATACTTCCAGTTTGATACACATTTTAGTGCTGTATCAATAAAACCACTTCTATATAAATAAGCACACTTAAAAGTGATGCTAATGGAGTCCATCCCCTATCTCCTCCCAAACAAAATCCGGTTTAGAGGTCCATCCCCTATCTTCCCCTAAACCGTGGAGTACATCCCCTATCTCCTCCCACACAAAACAATATATGCAAATGCAATGCTCAATCAATACACGTATTTTCTGTATCAATGCAATAATCAAAATTAATGACTTAACCAATGTGATTAGTTTCAGTTATTCCTAATCCACATGCAATGTCTACAACAATCACGACTATCCTCCACCGATAGCCCAAAACAGTTATTTCTAAACTGAAAATAACTATGTCAACAATTCAATAGACAAATGATTCAAATTAACCAATTACACTATTTAATCAATGAATTCCCCAATTTCATGAATTTAACCTTCTTTTCCCAATTCCATGAATTAATTATACTAATTAATTTAATACTACAACTAGGGTTTTTCCCAAAATTACCAAAGTATCCCCAACATATCAAAATACCAAAACTTAGATCAAAACTTATAAAATGGAGTAGGAAATCCCTACCTCGAAGAGAACAACACAAAAGGAGAAGACAGAGATGAATACCCAAAAACCAAAGTGCTCCAAATCGCCAAATGTTCAGATTAAATGGAAGCCCTCGACTCACTCTATCTTTTTAATGAAGGATCTATGGTAGAAACACACCCTAAGTGGATCAAATCTAAGAGAGAAGGTGAGTATGGAGAGAGAGAAGTCGGACCTAGGGTTTGGGATCAAAAAGAAGATGAAAAAGACTGATCAAAACCCGCTGCTGCGTATATAAGCTAAACAGGCTCGCTCGAGCGAAGACTTGGTCGCTCGAGCGACCAGACACAGAAAATCTACGCTCGAGCCAAGGGAGCCTTGCTCGAGCCAACAACACAAAAGCTCGCTCGAGCAAAAGAAAACTCGATCGAGCGAAGAACTCAAACCCTCAGGTCTGCAATCAGACACACGCTCGAGCTAAGAAACTATCGCTCGAGCGAAGAACGAACTAACTCGCTCGAGCGAAGAAAAGCTCGCTCGAGCCAAAAACCTCAGCTCTCAGGTCTAACTCAAAACGCAACCCTCGCTCGATCGAAGCTACCCTGGCTCAAGCGAAGGACCAAAACAAAGAGATCGCTCGAGCGAAGAACTTCTCGCTCGAGCGAAGAGTCAAAATTCTGGGCAGCAACACTGGATTTCTAAACCCAACCAACCTGAAACAAACCTGCCCAACACATCCTATAACTCCAAATGAGAAAATAAAGGACAACAACAACAATTATACAATGACAGAGTCTACGGAACCTAAGTCCGGATACAATAATCAAATGGGAAAAGACCGGGGTCGCTATAGATGTGGTACGCCGTATAAAGTTATGCCCCTGTCAGTTTGTCTATGTATGTTCAGGTTTCGTTTTCAAAATTTGGCATGTTTGTATAGGTGTTTGTTCTAAAAATGTTGAAGGGTATTACTCTGTATTGTGTAACTTACAAAGCATTTGGTGGTTATGGTGTTATGTAACGCATGTGAACTCGAATAGTATCCTGAAATGATAAACTACACGTAGGAAAGTAACACAATCGAAAAAGCGTATTTGAACATTATATAATCTGGTGGACTGAATATGGTGTAATGCTGTTTATGATGTGTTATGTTTAACTACGCCTTGGTGCATCCGAAACAAATAATATATGTGTGATACGGCCTTCCTCATTATCACTTTGAGCATATAAATATGGAGATTTGTGTCGGACACATTATGCTGAGGTTAGGTAGTTAATTACATTGTAGGAAATGAATGATTTGGCATTGAACAATGTATTATCACACTGAGCATATTAATATGGCGATTTGTGTCGGACACATTATGTTGATGGTGGGTAGTTAATTAAGTTGTAGTAAATGAATGACTTGACGTTGAACAATGCGTGTGCAGTGAGTTTTAAATTTTGCATTATACATACACAAATGTTTGGTGACATTGGAATATGTTATACCAATTGAGTTCATTATTATAAGTAAACACAGTACTTGCACAAATCGATTTGTTATTGTTTTGATGCGGGATTTAGGAAAAAGGTGGTGTACTAACATTTGGTTCTGCATGTGGTAAGAAAATTGCGCCAAATTTCAACTCGACATAATGCAGGAAGGAATATGCATGATACATGATTCGTTCAGTCAACATCAACCAAATTGGCAGTGCGACGACAAAGTAGGCTGCCATTCAAGAAGAAAAAAAAAACAGGCAATGCTGTTGTGAAAAACCTAGTTGTCGACTCCTCAAAACTAATGTACCGCTTAAATATGACTGGGGTTATTAAAACAGTTTCTGAAATTGAGTTGGGTAAAGGCCATATACGCCTTTTACAAAAAACACTATTTTGGCTAATGATCGATGCCATACGGACGTACCACCTAACGGAGAAAACATATAAGAAGTGTGACTTGACGGTGTGTCGAGTCATACAAACGTACAATCCGTCAGATGAGAAGTTTTATATTGGGGGAGAGGGCATACTACTCCACAATAGTGATTTATAAGGCTCATTTTTGGGATACAATGTGGGTAAAAACAATTGGACTTGAACTATGGGGCGAAGCTCTCATTAGATTTCATTTAGCGTCGTTGCTGAAACATCGGGCGAATATCTTCCAAAATTATCAAAGATCTTCTAGTGGAGGCATTAAGGGAGACAATCACAATTGATGAGGAAGAAGACATCGTGAAACTGTTATGCTTGTACATCTGCGCGAAGCTATTTTTTGTAATGACCAGAGAGTCCATTGGGTGGGCTTACGCCCGAGTCATCGACAAACTTGATATGCTACGACTTTATGACTGGACAGATGCAATAAAAAATACATTAATTGGGTCGCTGAATGATTTCCACAACCGGCCAGAAAAGGTGATCGGTTGCGTGGTTGCCTTGTTGGTAAGTTGTTATTGTTACTTACATTTAAAATATGTGCGTGCACAATGCACTATTATTTGCTCATACATGCAATGATTTGGTCAACTATTTCACGTTTCACAGTTCTTCATTTGTGAGCATACCAACCTAATCGAATCTGAGCAGCCTAAACTTTTTCTACAATTTTGCTATTGGAATATTAGCAGACTAATAAGTATGATGAAATTTTTGGACTTATCAGTAGAAGATGTTTTTGAGGTTCGACAAATAATCATTTACGTTATTGTGAGTTAGTTTTTGGGCCCTTCCATATGGGTGATGTTGCGTGTTTTGTTGCAAGTGAGTTGTGGAAAATTGTCAGGTACGATACTTGAATGCTACCAGCTGAACACCAACGCAACAGTGGTAGATGAGGGGTTAAACGTTAACGGGAATGGTGACACGCCAAATGTTTTGAATGTTGCCCCCGAAACGGTGTGGACCGGTAATGAACATGTCATTGTTGATATGGAAGACATCGATCCAAGTTTGGAATGTTGGAAGTTGGATTCCCCAAGCACAAATACCAGCTCTGCGAGCGGGTCTAAGATGACTAAATTAAACATTGATGCTGCAGGTGCAACAATGCCAACACTGTTCCCCGACCTACTTGATCTGTCCAGCACACCTGAGGAGGACGACAATGGTAATAAAGCGGAATCAACGGAAGAGAGACTACGAAAAATGATGCTTAGGATTAAGGAGCTCAAGATTGAATCAAGAAGTCCGAACATGTGCAGGAGCTGAAAGAGAGAGTTAGCACCATGCAACGGATAATCGGTTTGCAATGCACCAACATGTTCAGGGGTTGCGATAGTTTGTTACGTTCAAAAGATGCTGAAATAGAACGTCTGTCCAGGGTTGTCAGTGCATTGAAAGAAAACATCGTAAGATTGGAAGACCAAATAAACGACCACGAGGCGCATGAAGTGACACAGACAGTAGCCAAATCAACACCGCTCATAGCTATAACATCTGGCTTTGATGGCGGCATAAAATGTGGGCCCGAACATGTGGAACATAATAGCAGTGCATGAAAATATACGTCACCCACCGTGATCACCCAACCACCTACTGGCGGCACAGCAGAATATGTGAGTGAGTAGCAGATTAAAAAATGCTACTGATACGTATTTAAGGCAACATAATTCACTGTTTGTCAATGATGGCATTGATTGCAACTATATGAATTTAAAAAGTACAGCCTCAGATAACATTGAGACAAACCGTGAAGGGCCAAGTGTAACAGGCAACGCCGACGTTGGGGATTGTGTGGAAATCAAATACCCTCAGATTTCCTTGAAGAACACAGTGACCCCAAAAATGACCTCGCTAATTAAACGTGTGAAGTAGAAAGCGAGACGGTTATGGAGGCTACTAGATTACGAGTACCCCGGTGTAGTTAGATGTGCAAAGCACCCACTGAATGTGTGTACAAGAATTGTGGATGTTGTTGGGGACGTCCTGTCACGACCCAAACCCGCCCCTAAAAGTTTGGTCCATGACCGGCCTATACATAGGCCTCAAAACAGAATTTTAGAATAATATTTAATCACATACGGGGCCTTAAGCGGAAGCAATATCAATAAAGGGAAACATCCATTGAGCTTGTGTATACATAATGGTTTAATTGGATTTAAGCATTTAAATACACTTCCAAATATATATATACAATCACGAAATTTATATAGATCTCACACCCACTTACATAAGACTTAATAATTTATGACTCCCAACACAAATTAAGGCCTCCACGTGGAGACATACCCCAGGTGACTTAGCAGACAAGCGAACCTCAGTATAACTCTAGTGTCAATCCCCAATGGCTCACTTATAGAAATATACATAAAACAGAATGAGCAAAGCTTAGTGAATAATAGCAATGTAAGAAGGTTAATTGAATAAGCAAAATCTTGGATAAAATAAATAGACAGATACCAACCATATACAGGTCTTATCCATAACTATATTTCAATACGGTCTCAGGCTCACATATAATACAGACTAGCTTCAAGCCCATGTAGAATACAAAATGACCATAGGCCCAACACATTATGCAGAGCGGCCTCAGGCCCAACAGATTATACAGAATGGCCTCTAGCCTAATAGATTATACAGAGCGGCCTCTGGCCTAACAGATTATACAGAAAGGCTGTAAGCCCAAATATAATACAGATCAGCTTTAAGCCCAGATATAATACAGATCGGCTTTAAGCCCAAATGTGATACAGAACGGCTTTAAGACCAGATATCAATAGATTGGCCTCGGGCCCATCATTAGCAAAACAGAATGATTCCAGATACACAACGATATCATTATTCCATAATACACATATGTTCAATTTGTTCATTATGAATTCAGATAGTTAACTTGCAGATAACAGAATGTCAGTATTAACTATTAATAGTAAATAAAACGTACTGCTACAGTACTATTACTCAATAGTGCACAAAGATTTTCCCATGGTTTATTACAAGTTGACATAGTTGTCTTGCGGATAACAGAACATTAATAATAACTATTAATAGAAGGCAAATGTATCACTACATAATAGGGACAGAACAATTCGCATCATAATGGCCTCGGGCCCATGTCTATTACTAGGGACAGAACGACCTTAGGTCCATATAAATGCCATTAAGGTAATCAAGGCACAATATCAATTAAGTTAATCAAAGCACATTATCAATGGGACAGGCCATTCACAATTAGCAATACTTAAATCATATTCACAGGAAGTAAGTGAAACATATCATTACACTACTATTACTCACAGTGATCGGCTCCCAGTAGTAATGGGACGATGTCCTCGCCTCAACCTACTAGCGTAGTGCACAACACATATTATGAGATCATAATCGATCCTTTACTTATTCTCTTTGATCATTTAATCAATTAGTCATGGTGGTACCAAGCTCATTATTCCTTAATAAGTTATAATCCATGTCACAGAAGATAGGAGGAATCGATAGAAAAATGGTCCAGACGAAGAAACGGTACAAACCGGTAAACAGAAAGTGAACAGTCATCACTAATTTCGGCATAACTATTTCTGTATGAGACTACCACCATTGGAAACTAAACTTTCGGAGCTTGATTTTAGGCTCAAGAATCACTCAAAACGGAGTCCGGATGCAAAAGATATGCTTGTTCAAAGTTACCCAGTATATGCTGAAACAGGGATGGCCGCTCGTGCGCCCACTTTGGCCGCTCGTACGGTGATTGGGCCGCTCGAGCGGTGGGTTAAGTAGAATGAAATGCTCTGTTTTTTTTCATGTTCCGCTCGTGCGGTGCCCGTGGCCACTCGTGCGGCCTGGGCAAAATCAGAGTCCGAAAATGGTTGTATAATTTGGAACTTTTCCTTTTCAAAATCAAACCTCAATTTCATGTAAATCAAAGCTTAAAACTCTTTAATACATGATAAATTTCACATTATTAGCTTCCATCAAAGATCATAACCCCTAAATACTACTCAAACTCTCAAGCACAAGAACAAGATTAAGAACTAAAACATAAAAATGTAGAATGGACATGGTTTGGGGTCCAAAGTTCACTCTCATGGTGGAATTCTTCTTTAGCCTCTTGAGAAACCATAACCCATACACACAATCATAGATAACCCAATAACTCACTCCTTAGTTTATGATCTTCAAGTGTTGAGAGGAAGAATCTTACCTTAAACCTTTTCCATCACTTGTTTTTGCATAACTATGATGAATTCAAGCCAAGCCTTTGATGTCTTCTTCCATTTCTTCTCTTTGAGTTCTCTCTCTCCCTCTCTCTCTCTCTCACGTATCATCCCCTCTCCTCTTCTAGATATTTTTGGGATCTAAGAGATGAGTTCAACTTCTCCTCTCACACACACATATACACTTAAATATACACACACATAAGTTAACACAATAGGGAGAGCCAAACGTGGCCTTACGAATCGCACAAAATCAAATTTCAATTAAACTTTTTAGATGACTCTAAAAATTGTGTTGATCATAAATATGTCCTCTGTTCAGATTTCTGATGCCTTTAAGGCCCTCAATTTGCAGTACAAAGTTAATCACCCAAACGTGCATTAACGAATCAGACGAATTAGATTTTCAATTAATTTTCCCAATTAGTTCTAAAAATTCCCATTAACATAACCAAACACTCAATTTTGATTTCTGAACCTATAAAGGTTGGTAATTTAAATTCTAAAGCCGTAACTCAACAGATAATGCTTCAATTCAAACAGATATCATTAAATTAAAATGCATTAACCCACAAGGACATAAAGGTAATCTCTGATACAGATTTTGGGGTCGTTACACGTGGTGGATGTTGATAAGGACGGAACCTTGAAGAAAACGTGGGCGAGATTCAAAATGAACCACCGACATGCTATGTACAGAATGTTCAGTGAGGATGGACAAAAATGGCTAGAGGACATATACGGTTTTAAGGGTAACAGGTGAGCTCCCATTTCAAAAAATGTATCATATGTTTTGTGGGGGAAAAAATAAAATAATATTGAATTATTTTGTATGATGTCTCGTTATTGTGAAGCTATAATATGGGGAGGGGAAGGGAGTGGCATCCACGTACGTTTCATGGACGTGCAGGCTTTAGTACAATAGTCGGACATCAACGGGAGTATAAGTGGCGTACATTTAAATAACATATTATTCCATTCAAAATTTCATGTCTACAAATTGTGTAATTTGTTCCACTAACTGGTTACATACTATTTTGGTTATTAGGTTATTGATGCATATGTCGATATACTCATGGATTTGCAGAAGATGGCAGCTGCGGAAAATGAATATTCAGCTCGATCATACTTCTACAGCAGTAGATGTTCGGTACGGTAAGATGACTCTCCCCATTTCCTTTGATGCTATGTACACATTGTAAATGGAATTTTAATAGACGTTACGCACGTGTACAGGACATGATGCGGAACCTAAGTTTGACATCCAAAGACCGATATTTGAAAATCCAATTTAATGCTTGCCAAGGAAAT
The DNA here is from genome assembly GCF_055761805.1 of Camellia sinensis. Classification (NCBI taxonomy): domain Eukaryota; kingdom Viridiplantae; phylum Streptophyta; class Magnoliopsida; order Ericales; family Theaceae; genus Camellia; species Camellia sinensis. The sequence goes on from NC_138966.1 coordinate 101,840,601, forward strand.
AGGTACATACATTTCCCAATCTACTACTCAAACCATTAGACAATCATGGTTTATGATTCAGAATGCAAGACATGGCATCATTACAATTCAATGAGACAACAGAAAGGCAATTGAGATGATCATTTCAATGAAGCATTGAAAATGGTAATAAGTGGCTGGTGCTTGGATGTGATTTATTAAATTATTGCATTACATTACCAAATGTTGCCAACTTACAGAACAAATTATGTACAGAAATAGTGGGTGGTTGACTATACAAAAAGTTTGTTGGAAGGGGTTCCGTTGGCCGATGTCACTACATCCAAAGATTTTACGGGACGCTTGAGGCAGTCGTCGAATCTCCCTAGCAGAAACTAGACCCGTACGTGTTTCCCAACTATATTTTGCGTTATTTCTTTATCGTGCGTTATTGTAAACCCCCCATATATATTAACTCTTCCAATCAATGCGAACGTTGCAGTGCGGATTGTGGAATTATGGTGTGTTTCATCATGCAGCAATATGTGCACAAGGTGGAAATTGACAGTTCAATGGACAGCCTTACCACAACTATGTTCCGAGAAGTGTTGGTGAAGACGTTCATTAATGACCCGAGACAAGGACTCTGCACCTAGTCATCGATATAATCCCCCGTGTTGGTGGTTCGACGAAACTGTTTTCCAATTATCGTTGTGTTCCTACATTAGCAGTACATTGCCGTAAAGGTTTTTAGGTGTCTTAGTTTAATTTAGACGTTTGTTTTTGAACTGAAAAAAAAGTGACGAATAAATATGCAGATGGCATTTTGGAGTTGTGGTCTGAGAAATTTGGAACGGTTTAGTTCAATTTAATCATTTAATTTGGGTTGGCTATATGTGTTATGTAGCCATTTTGGCACAAACATTGTTGCAAGATGTGCAAATTGATTTGTTATAGCGAAATGGATGCTCTAATTAATTTGGCTTCTTATACCTATTGCATGCTATCATGTTTGTTTGTGAATTGATGTTGTTGTAGCGGTTTTATTTTTTCGTTGGTAGTTGTGCGTAACTTTTGCACAAACTAGTTTTGTTTTTGTATTTAATGTAATATTACATACAAACATGCCAATGTGACAAACAGGTAATGTAAACTAAGACTAGCAGACATAAAATGACCTTGGCAACAACCAAAATCCACAATTAACAAGATCAAAAATTCATACGTTTAAAAAAAATAAAACTTGTAAACCGTGAATGTGCCATCATATCACGAACCATACATGAAATGAAATAGATAAACCCAAACACCATTATGGCAATGTAGCAAATGGAAATGAACAAATACGAAAACATACATGAAACCAAATACTCGAATTGAAAAAAATAAAATGACTACCTAATGTAATTAAACCCTTTCCAGCAGTTCGACACCCATATTGATTCCAAATTGGTGTTATTGTAGCGGTTTTATTCCTTCGTTGGTAGTTATGCGTAACTTTTGCACAAACTTGTTTTGTTTTTGTATTTTATGTAATGTTACATACGAGCATCCCATTGTGACAAATAGGTAATGTAAACTAAGACCAGCAGACAGAAAATGACCTTGACAACACCCAAAATTCACAATTAACAAAATCAAAAATGCATTCAAAAAAAAAAAAACTTGTAAACCGTTAATGTACCATTATATCACAAAAAGTACATGAAAAGAAATAGATAAACCCAAATACCATTATGACAGCATAGCAAATGGCAATGAACACATACGTAAAACATATGTGAAACCCAATATTCGAACCGAAAAAAATAAAATGACAACATAATGTAATTAAACCCATTCCAGCAATTCGACGCCTATATCGATTCCTTACACGTCTTCTTGTTATGGTTGCCTATTTTCCCACACCGCCCACATCGAATACGTTGTACCACCTAGCCTTTAGATGTAATTCTCTTTCACTTGGGCCTGCTAGGAGGACGCTTGACTATTGGTGGCGCGATGAGGTAATCATTAGGGTTGAATGTCAGCTTGCCGGCCATTGGAATTGGGTATATAGTTGCAGAATATGATGCCCTAAACTTTTCAACACGGTAAAACAAATTGACTAAGTCATACACATCCCTACCACTATTCTGAAATGCAACAACAACGTATGAACATGGGAAACCATTCAAATGTCACTGAAAACATGAACACATAAGCCTACCAATGTCAACCAACACCGACGGGTGCGAATGAACCTTGTACACATCATCATTAGCTCGCCCTATAACCTATGACCTACCCCATTCCAACGTCACTCCTAATTTCTTCTCCATTTTTGGACATAACACGAAAGACCACGTACTAGATTTTGCACGACACTTAGTCCTCTTTTCCATGATTTTCTCCTTGATTTTACCGACCAATTGAGTGACTGGAAGATGGCGTGCTTCATGAATCCAATTGTTGAATGATTTGGCCACATTGGACCACATGTCATCATAATGTTAAACAAGGCGCCAGTTAAATTAATGAACAACAAACAACATATAATTTCCCATCCCCGACAACAAAAATGCATAACCACTTCTGACGGTTTAATGCGACATAAAAGGAAAAATATAAATTATACAGCCGAACACTAATACCTGAAATATGCATTAGCCCAATGTTTAGGATACAATCTTTGATAAAATCTTCGATGACCGTCGGGCTTAACTGTTTCAATACCTCAAATTTCTAATTGAAACATGTAACCATGGCGCGTACGCACATTCCCACAACTTCTGCATCAATCCAACCTTTTGCATTGCGTTGACATATTTCATTCGATCACGCAAATTCATTTGAAGATGTAACAAACAGAAAACATAATGTACAGAAGGGAAGGTGCTTGGCATTGATTGTAGTAACCCAGTGTTACAATCTGAAACGAACGTCAACATATGTTCATTGTCAGCAACCTATGACAAATGCCGTAAGAACCACTCCCAATTGACTGTGTTTTCTGAATCGACAATTGCAAAAGCCACTGGGAATAAACCTACAAACAACACACTGCTTATGTTTTTTTTTTTCTTGCAGAACAAAACCTACATCTCAAAACATGCATATATCTCATAAACTTGAACATTCTGCTTATGTTTTTTACATAAAAATAAATAAATAAATAAATAATCCATGGTATGAAAAAATTGCATGGAAAACAAAATATAATCACACCGTTAAACCTTGGTTGCCGTCCTTAGCAGTTGCGGCGAGTAAATTCCCTTTAAACCGACCCCTCAAAAATGTTCCACCCAAAAAAGGCCAAGGGCGACATTGATGAACCCATCTATGGATATACGAAATGATATAAAATATCTAACAAACCTTCCGGAATTTTGATCGAACTTGAGGCTAATGTAACTATTCCATGACTGCATCACTATACCACCTGAGTTGGTCGAATGACATGGCATGATCCCCGTAAACTCGACCCCTTACCTTTTCAACCCCCAACCATGGAACTCGATAACTAATTTCCAACGTATAATGGTCCTTCATACCAAACACTACATCTGTCGAGCGTGTCAATGGTTGGCCATGCACCCAATCCGCTATCACATCAGACACCAATTCAAACTCGGCGCGCGGGTTTCTATATGTTCGTACAGCAGCCCCACAAGTGTGCAAAATATCAAACATTCTCAGACATAGAATACCGTTTAATGGTGACACCCTTGCATGTCCTGACAACGAGCAACCTGACGACACTGCAAACTTGCAAATAGCTGTAATCCACACAAAATCATTTTTCAAATATTGGTATTAAAACCCACACTTCCAAAACATTGGCCCACATGCATAATCTCATATGCTCACTCGGCAGACAAATAATATTTCAGTTTGTGAGGGCAATATGTTGGCAACAAATCCATCTGGTCATCCATATCAAAGATCGGCCCCGCAGGTCGAGCAACCCCGCCCTGTTCCGCGTAATCCACCACAACCGATTTACCTGCAGACCCGCCGCTCCGTAATTGAATAATAACGTTGACATTCTGGATACCAAAAAACTTGACCAAGCACAACATGTTTTGAATATCGCTATCGCAATCCACCTTGGACTTATTGTAATCAGGTATGACGAACAACATGTATACCAATCCCAGAACCAGCCCATCAAACTTCCGACAAATAACATCAACCACATTATCGAATGTGGATGCGTGATGCATCCGAACAATAGCATTAGTTTGTCCATATGTGCACAATAACAAAATCCCATCATCCATAACTACACAGCACACAAACATGGCAACCACACATCAGACCATTACGCAACAAACCACAACAAATAAACGTGGACAACAAAATAAATAGAACAAAAAGAAAAACACATCATACACCAATCATACCCCAATCACACCACCCCACCCCATAACCAAAAAGAAACACACATCATACACCAATCACAAAAAAAAAAAAAAAAAACCGAAATAGGAACCAACTCACCTTGTGCTATTCCGACCGACAATGAAAGCTGCAATACCACAGTCTCCACGAAGGACCAACAACGAAAATGACCTTGCACCAATAAACAAAATGTCAAATTCCACACTACACAACCCCCCACAAGTCTGACACCCACACCCACCGTGATATACTCCGCAAAATCTCACACCAGAATAATATACATATACATCTAATCCCTCCAAATCCCATAGGCGCAATAAATGTTACCAAAAATCAAGCCGATCAAAGGTTATTCCAGTAAAAGGATACATCTTTCTAAAACCATTCAGGACCAATCAGTTCATAAAAAAACTCTTGGGACTGAATGGATCAACATCCTACCAAATAGGATTTATGGGTAAGTTTTTCAGAAAAAAATTCATGGACAAACTTAACTTTAAGTAAGCATAATGATAATATAAAAATGGTCTAACAAAATTCAAAGTTGAATACATCGCTCACTATTTTATATATATATTTTTTGTTCCATAGGAACATTTTCGTAATTAAACTTACAAAAAAAATTAAGTTGATTGGATTTAAAAATAAAAAAAAGAAATAAAATTCAAGTAATTAATTTATAGTGCTAATTTTTTTATTTTTATAATTCATAATTAGTAAGGAGTACTTAATTTTTTTATTATTAACTAAAGAAGAATAATTTTTTTTATCGAGATATAAAATTCACATTCAAGTAAAAATATATTAAACATTTAGTGACAAAACATATTTTTAGCTTAAATTTAAATATGTTAGCAAGATATAATCACATCAGCCCGATTTTCAAAATATATTAAACACCTAGTGATAAAACATGTTTTCAACTTAATTTTAAAAATGTAATGTTACCTTTTATAAAATAAGAGATTTTTTATTTCATTAATCAATTTTTTTAATTTTGATTAACAATATGTAGAATATTATAATTCTACATAAATTATATTGTTAGTGACCGTTTAAATGTAAATAATAAAGCACTAAGGCCACGTTTGTTTGGCTCCATAAGATAGAGGAAACTAAAAGTACGATATGATTGAGTGATAAGATTATTAGTGTGATGTGATACTAGGTTGGAGATGTAAGATAGAGTGTTTGTTTGTATACATTGGATTAATAATGCTATAGATTATATTAATATTTTTTATTTTTTAGTATTTTTTTTAATATTATAATTCTTGTTTTTTTGTTCTAAAAAATATAAGTTTTGCTTAAAAATCATTTAAAAATTCACTAAATATAAAAAAAATAGTATTTATTAAAAAAATAAAATATTTCTTTCACCAATAAATTATTTAAAACATAAAAATGGTCTTTTATTTTCAATCAAAGCGGATTGGATTAACAATCCTTCCAATGGCAATGCTAATCCCACCCTTAAGGGGGATTGGTAGTCTAATTGGACCAATAGTCCTACAATATTTTAACACAACCAAACATGATTTTGATGGGTTTCACGGATTGTTAATTCAATCCCCTCTTTTAAGAGGCCAAACAAACATTAGGTTCTACTGAAATTTTGTGTAATTAAATTTATTATTTTTATTCTGTGCATAGCACGGGTTCACTGGTAGTTTGTATTATAAACATGCATATTATTCTATCATTAATTTAAACAAACATAATTTCTAATTTCATAATAGCAGCAACAATCACCAATTTTAAAAAAAAAAAAAATTAAAACTGGTTCCACTATTAGACAATTACAAAACTGAAACTGAAAAAAAAAAACACCACAGTTGCAACAAAATTCTACGCATCAGCAACTTCATAGCAGCGAACTCTACACCAAATTCCACAGGGGTATGATATGAATATAAGAGATATGATAGCATGTATTAGGAGTGTATAATATGAATATAGTCTAAGTTGCATATGATTTGGATTGGATCTAATCCAGAACCGTGAAGTGTAATCCGGAACCGATTTGCAAAACACGATTCCTCAAATTTTCAATTTAGAACCGAAGCATGAAATCAAAAAATTAATCAAAACTTACCAAATTAAACTAGACCTATAGCGACCCCGGTTCTTCCTCCTTTGGTTGTTGTATCCGGACTTGGTTCCGTGGATGTCAGTTGTGGTTTATATCTTGTTTCCGTCCTTCAATACTTTGTATTTGAGTTATAGGATGTTTTGGGCAGGATTGTTTCAGGTTGGGTGTGATTGGGAGCAAATGGTTGCTGCCCAGAATTTTGGTCCTTCGCTCGAGCGAGCCTTTTGTCGCTCGAGCGAACTCTGTGTTATAGATCCTTCGCTCGAGCCAGGGTTCCTTCGCTCTCGAGCGAGATTTGAGTTTTGTATCTGGTGGCTTGAGCGAGAAGTCCTTCGCTCGAGCTTGCGTCTGCGTCTGATTCTGACCTGAAAGTTGCAATTCTTCACTCGAGCGAGCTTTCCTTCGCTTGAGCGAGCGAGGTCTATGTTTTGGGTTTCTTCGCTCGAGCAAGCATTCTGTCGCTCGAGTGTGCTTCTGGGTTGCAGATCTGAAGCTTCGAATTGTTGGCTCGAGCGAGGGTTCTTTGCATCTGGTCGCTCGAGTAACCAATCCTTCGCTCGAGCGAGCCTGTGTTATATCAGTAGACAGCAGCGAGATTACACTTTATTTTTTCATCTCCTTTTTTGTATAAACCCTAGATCTGGCTGCTCCTCTCTCTACACCTACTTTCTCTCTGGGGTTTCATCTATTTTTAGTGTGTTTCTACCCTAAGTTCTTTGTAAGAAAGATAGAGGGTTGTGTGGGCTACATTTTAATCTGAAAATTTGTGGATTTGGAGCACTTTGGATTTTCACCATCTTTTCCTTTGGTCTCTCTATTTCGAGGTAGGGATTTCTTACTCTATTCTATGAGTTTTAACATAAATTTTGATCATTTCGATTAGTTGGTGTTGTTGGGAAATTTTGGGAAAAGTTAGGGTTTGTTATGTAAATTTGAAAGAGGGGTTTTGTGTTTCAAAAACTTCATTTGTATATGAAACCTTGGGAAATGGTACTATTGTTGTTAAATGGAAGAAATTGAGCCTTAGGGTCAATAGTTGAGAAAAAAGGGAAAAATGTCCTAATTGTGTTGATTAAATTAATTTGAATAATTAATTTGTGGAAACATGAAATTGAATTGAGGATAATGAAATTGAGAAATTATGGAATTAAATGGTGTAGTTGGATTAGTTAATCACTCACCTATGAGAATGTGGATATTATATCTGTTTGTTGCATTTATTATTTATTTAAAAATAACTGCTTTGGGCTACCGGTAGAGGATAGTCTTGATTGTTGTAGACATTGTATGTTGATTAGGGAAAACTGAAACTAATCATATTGAATATGTCATTAAATATGACGGTTGAATTAATGCAGCAAATATGTGTATTGATTGATTATTGTGTATGACAAGTGTTAAATACATTGTATATGCATTTTGTTTGGGAGAAGATAGGGGATGCACTCCATGGTTTGAGAGGAGATAGGGGATGGACTCTCAAACCTGTTTGGGAGGAGATAGGGGATGGATTCCATAGATACAGCAAATATGTGTATCACTTGAAGTGTTAATACAGCAAATGTGTGTATTAAATTGAAATATTGGAAGTGTTTTTAATGTGAGTTGTAGACTCATTTGAATTGTGAATAAAGGAAATGTTTTAATATGGAATGTATTCCCATTAATTATTGGCCAGGTTCTGAGCCATGTTTATGAAATGATTTGGATAAGTAGAGGAAAGTGGAATGTAACATGGACATGAAAGTCATGAAACTGTATTGTGATATAATTTGGTTTATAAGTGTTAACCATCTATCAAATGCTTTTGTTTTGGTTATCTCTCATACTTGGTTTAGTACATCTCTACTGGGCTTTGGCTCACCCTGTATAGGACATCATTTTCAAGTTCAGGTGATATGCCACCTCCAAGGACGTAGCTTGGGAGGCTTGAGGCTGATAGACCTTTTTGTTGTTCTTTTGATATTACATGTAAATTCAGGCCAAGAGCTTAATATGTATTAGAGTTAATACTTTCTTTTTATAACCAAGTGTTGACTTGAAAAGTTGTAAGCCTAGAGAGCATTTACTTTTGTTGTCAATATATAATATCTTTTGTAAGAATACTCTGATAAATAGAATTACACTTTATTCTCTTAAATTTATGGATGTCTTGAATGTGAATTTATATATATTATTTTGAACGCGTTACAAAACCGGATCAATTTACAAATTTAATGAGTTCTTACTCAGTGCTAATGTTATGAGTCTGCAGTGCTCCTTTGGACTCACACAACCCTTCTTTATTGACTCAACAACACATCAGAAACCAGCATAACTTTTGCAAAGGGCTCCACAAGCCTAGTCATCACCCAAACAAAGCTTTGTTTGGCTCTCAAAATGCAGAGGGAAAAGACAAACGAAATAAGAAGAGATGAAAAATGGATGTTTTCTCATAGCTCCTCCCCTATTTAGTAGGATTTAAATGATTTTTTTTTTAATGTACAATATGGGATTCAAAATTTGCAAAATGACATCTTAAATTAAGAATTCTTGTTTTTTTTCCTTTCGTATTTTGTTTCTCTCCCTATTTTCCCTGTTATAACCCCCCCCCAAAACAAAAAGATGTATTTTATTTTCTTTTCCTTCCTCTAACCAAAATTGTGAACCTTACACAATGAACAAGTAAAAAAATAAAATAAATCAAAAACTTTTTTTTTTTTTTATATATATTTTTTGTCATTATATTTGGGGGGACAAACGCCTAATAAGTTTGTAAGTACCACTACAAGGGACCAAATTATATTTTAATAACACAGTATTAAGTACAAATCCGATCCTGCTTGTAGTGCGCCTAGTGTCCCAAAATGATTTCTTTTTTTTTTTTGGGAGGGGAAAGGAAGGTGCAGGTTGTATTTTATTTTTTTAAAGTACTAGCCAAAATGACATCATTTGGAATCAATACAAGATGCACTATAGAGGATCCAAATTCGTTAAGTATTAGCCTTGATGCTTTTTGAAGTTTTGTAATTACATCCTGTAAGTTCAGTTTTTCTGTTTTTCATAGTTTGTTTCTTTGTTAATATATGTACAATTTTGCCTTTTGTTTTGATTCAGCACTGTTTCTATATTCAAATCTGTTTGGTTTATTTTGTTTTTCTTTAACACAAAGGGAAATACACAAATACATTTGAGTATTAACCTGTAATAAAAGACAGTAAGAAATAAAATCATTTGAAGTTGTCATATGCCTTGTCTATAATCTCCTAGGCCTTTTTAGGGTAAATTGTTACCTAGTAAAAAACTACCACCAAAAAAAAAGAGAAAGAATAGAATGTTTAATCAATTCAGTGTTACTTTTGCTAATGGGTTGCTGCTGTGATTTTCTCTCAGCTCTTGATACCATGCTCCAAAATTAGGAACAAGGCATCTAGTTCTTTTACAAAATATTATAATAATTTTTTAAAAAAAAACATTTTTTTTAAAACTTATTTTCTAGAAAGTGGTGGTGGGGCTGGTATAGATTTTTGGCTTGTGCTGCACAACATTTGTCTGAGCAATATTAGGATTTATTTATTTTTGAAAAAGTGTAGATTTTGTCAATTTTAAATGAAAAAGCAAATACCTTTAAATATTATAAGCATTTTATATTCAACAATATTCTTAAAATTTTAAGTGGATCCACCGTCTTCCTTTATAGCCATCTTCCTGATCATTTTTTAATGGTGGATCGATGTACAAAATGAAAATGTAACAATGCTGATTCTCATTAAAATCATGGGAGATATTCCTTGCAGAGCTAGAATTCTCAATTTGGGTAGGCCAAAATGAATATTTTTTTAATGTGTGTGTGTTTCCTCTCTCTCCAACTGTAGAGATGTTCCTATATTTTAATTAAATTTCACTTTAGTCTCTATAGTTTTAATTTGGACAATTTGAGTTCTACACTTTTAATTTTGTTGTAATGTGATCTCTTTATTACTTATTACTAGAATTTAAAATCGAAAAAAAGAGAGGCACTAGAGTAAAATTCAATACAAACTACAAGGACCATCAATGTAATATATTTATTACGCCGGTGGTTCCTATAATTTGTTTTGAATTTCACTTTAATTCCTCTAGTTATGTTGGTGATTTTTTTCGTGGAAAATGTTAAACAATGCATGAAGTAGGGACCAAATTACAACAAAATTAAAATTGTAAGGACCAATTTGTTCAAATTGAAACTAGGGAGACGTAAGTAAAATTTCACTCAAACTAAATGGACCATTGTTGTAATTTACTCAATATATAACCTATAATTAAGTAGAATTAAAACAAAGGGTAAAATCATATAAATTAGAAAATGAGAAACTAATTAAAGGTTGATAATTAGAAAGTTAAAATCAAAAATATTCACGTCAACTTCAAAATAATCAAATAATTATTTATATTATTTTTACATAATAAGTTGTAACAGAAACTGTATCAAATAACCTGATAAAAACTCTCAAAATAAATAAATAAAAGGGAGCTTTGTTGATAAATCCATTTTCTAAGAGCTTTATTCCACTCAACCCATATTCTTTTTGACTATTCCATTAGGTTTAATTTGAGATAAGAAGACCAAAATGCCCTTTTCATCTACTTATGTTCCATTAGTTTCACATTATTTTCTTATATTTCAATAAGTCCTATGGGTGACATTATTACCAAAATACCCTTAATGTGAATGTTCACACCGTCAATATAAATGTTTATATCGTCAATGTATAGGGGCCCGGCTCATGTCGATCCTCGTGGGTGCCGGGAAAAATTTGAGTCGGGCCGGGTCGGTCCACAAGCCAAAAAAATAGGCCCGACCCGGCATGTTGATAATATGAATATTCACATTGACAAGTTAACATTCACATTGCCCGTGGGCGGCCCGAAACCAGCCTGTCGCCCGGGGCGGGCCCGGGCCGGCCCGTTCACAATATGAATATTCACATTGACATATTAACATTAACATTAACATTGACAAGAGTGTAAAATTGGCCCATGACCCATGGGCAGCCCGAAGCCCGGGCCCAGGCGGGGCGGGCCCGGCCCGGCCCGTTGACAATGTGAATATTCACATTGATAGGAGTGTAAAATTAGTCCGTGGCCTGTGGTTGGCCCGAAACCCGCCTACGGCTCGTGGGCTGCCCTAGGCGGGCCCGGCCCGACCCGTTGATAATGCAAATATTCACATTGACATGTTAACATTCACATTGATAAGAGTATAAAATTAGCCCGCGCCTCGTAGCTGCCCGAAACTAGCCAACGGCCCGTGGGCGGCCCGGGGCGGGCCCGACCCGGCTTGTTGACAATGTGAATATTTACATTGACATATTAACATTCACATTGATAAGAGTGTAAAATTGACTCGCGTCCCATGGGCGGCCCGGAGCGAACCCGGTCCGGCCCGTTGACAATGTGAATATTCACATTGACATATTAACATTCACATTGATAGGAGTGTAAAATTGGCCCGTGGCCCGTGGGTGGCCCGAAGCCCGCCCGCTGCCCAGGACGGGCCTGGCCCGGCCCGGCTCGTTGACAATGTAAATATTCACATTGACATATTAACATTAACATTGATAAGAGTGTAAAATTAGCCCGTGACCCGTGAGCAGCCCGAAGCCCGGCCTCGGGCCGACGCGAGCCCGGCCCGTTAACAACGTGAATATTCACATTGACATGTTAACATTCACATTGATAAGACTGTAACATTAGCCCGTGCCCCGTGGCTGCCCGAAACACGCCCACGGCCCGTGGGTGGCCCGAGGCGGGTCGGCCCGGCCTGTTGACAATGTGAATATTCACATTGACATGTTAACATTCACATTGATAAGAGTGTAAAATTGACTCGCGTCCCATAGGCGGCCCGGGGTGGCCCGGGTTTGGGTCCAGGCCTACCCCGGGCCGTGGGCGAGCTTCGGGCAGCGGACAAGTTTTACACTCCTATCAATGTTAATGTTAACATGTCAATGTGAATATTCACATTGTCACGGGTCGGGCCAAGCCCTCATCGGGCTGCGATCGAGCTTTGGGCCGCCCACGGGCTGCGGGCCAATTTTACACTCCTATCAATGTGAATGTTAACATGTCAATGTGAATATTCACATTGCCAACGGGTTGGGCCCGCCCTGGCCCGAGGTTGGGCTTTGGGCTGCCCACGGGTCACGGGCCAATTGTACACTCTTATCAATGTGAATGTTAACATGTCAATGTGAACATTCACATTGTCAACAGGCCGAGCCGGGCCCGCCCACGGGCCGTGGGCAGGTTTCGGGTAGTTATGAGACGCGGGCTAATTTTACACTCCTATCAATGTGAATGTTAACATGTCAATGTGAATATTCACATTGTCAACAGGCCGGGCCGGGTCCGCCCCGGGCTGCGGGCGGGCTTTTGGGCGCCCATGGGGCGTGGCCCAATTTATACTCTTATCAATGTAAATGTTAACATGTCAATGTGAATATTCACATTGTCAACGGACCGGACCGGACCGGGCCCGCCCCGGGCCGCCCATGGGTCGCGGGCGGGTTTCGTTCCGCCACGGGACGGGGTCCAATTTTACACTCCTATTAATGTGAATTTTAACATGTCAATGTGAATATTCACATTGTCAACGGGCCGGGCCCGCCCTGGCTCGCGAACGGGTTTCGGGCCGCCCACGGACCAATTTACATTCCTACAAATGTAAATTTTAAAATATGAATGTTCACATCATTAAATTACTAATCGTTGAAAAAATATTTATAAGGGTATCAAAATTAAATATAAGGGCATAAGTGTCCAAGAAAATAGTGTAAATCAAGAAAATGGACTTTATGGAATAAAACTATACATACATGGGACTAAATGGGTTAAAAAATTCCTTCATGAACTTTTTAGGTTAAAGCACTTCTAAATTGGACTTATCAATAAAAATCCCTAAATAAAAACTATAAGCAACTTATATAAGATGCATAAAACAACCTCAATCTTTATGTGACTACTGATATTTTATTAATTAAAATTTTAATGTAGATAATTTTCTTGATAAACTCTACCAATGAGCACACTGCAACAAAATTCACTTTCGGCGGTTAAAATTAGCGATTAAAAAAAATTTAGTCGCCAAAAGCTATGGAATTGGCGATTAAAAATTTTTTTAGTCTGCAAAAGTAAAATATTTAGTTACTAATTTTTTTTTAGTCGGGGTATATTGGTTATTGGCGACTAAAAAAAAATTTAATTGCAAAAACTGATAGAATTGGTGACAAAAAAGAATTTTAGTTGCCGTATTCTGAGTTTTGACTACTAAAACCATTTAGTCGCCGAATAGAAAATATAAAAAATTATTTTTGTACCTTTGGCGACCAAAATTTTGGTCACCAAAAGTTTATTTTCAGCGACAAAAAAGAATTTTAGTTGTTGTATATTGAGTTTTGACTATTAAAACCATTTAGTAGTCAAATGGAAAATAAAAAATTATTTTTTACCTTTGGCGACCAAAATTTTAGTCGCCAAAAGTTTATTTTCAGCGACAAAAAAGAATGTTAGTCGCCAAAGAGTTAAAATTTTTAGAGGGAGACATTTCAAATATTTTAGAGGAATTTATAAAATACTTTTAGTGACTAAAAAATTTTGGTCACCAATAACCATCTATGGAATTAATATCTCACACTGTCACTCTTTTCTCCCAACCCTAAACAAAACCAGCACCTCTCTCTCTCTCTCTGTGTCTCCTCGGCATCCCTCTCCCTCTTTTCAGATTCTTTTTTTTTGAACTATCACTTTCTTCAGATTCTTCTCCCTCATCTTCTTTTCATTCAATCTCTCTCTCTCTCTCTCTCTCTCTCTATATATATATATATATATAAACCTACATTCCTGTAGCATCAGATTTGGCCTCTCTCTCTCCATCAATGAACTCGTCAACAGCAGTGGAGGGCTTCCGGTGTCGGCCTTCTAGCGTCCCATCTCTACATCAGCCGAGTAGCTTTGTTTACCCAAACACATTAGTAGCCCTAGATCCCCATGTCTCCTCCATTGACAACCAAGAAAACGTAAGGTTTTTTTTTTTAATCTTTTTTTTTAGTAATAAATTCTCTCCACTTAGCTTGCATTTGATCCCCATGATGAAAAGCTGTGTGATATGAATAATAGACTTGTTAAAATGTTTTGTGAATGTTGAATAATGGACTTGTCGAAACACATTAGCAGCCTCTGTGATGTTCATACATAATGAACATTTGCATTGCAAGTGGATGATGAAATGACCCAATGATTTATTTTTTTATTTTTTAAAACAATGAAATACATGTGAATGGAAGCAAATGGCCAAAACCAGTGGCGGAGCCGCACCTGGTCAGGGGGTCACATGTCCCCTGATTTTTGAATATTTTTTTTTGCAAACATAAAGAAAACATTTTAGATAAAAAAGTTATAAAATATTATTCAGAGTGAAATATCAATGATGTTTTTAAAATTATAAGAATAATAATAGTTATTTTTTTTTATTGAAAATAAAGATATTACGATAAGTTATATTATTATCTATGAAAATTTTAATACAATAGTAATATCCATCATTATTAATATGCACTTATAAGAATAATAATGGTTGTTTTTTAATCAATTCATTGTTACTTTTGCTAATGGGTTGCTGCTGTTATTTTCTCTCGGCTCTTGATGCCATGCTAAAAAATGAGTGACAAGGCATCTAGTTCTTTTACAAAATATTATAATAATTTTTAGGGTAAATTACATATACCTCCCTCGAGATTTAATTAAATTACAGATATCCTCTGAGGTTTATATTTTTATAACAAATTGTCCCCTAATTTGTAATGAAAATATAACCTTCAGGAGTATCTGTAATTTCTTAAATCTCAGGGGATATCTGTAATTTTTTTAAATCTCGAGGGTATATGTAATTTGCCATAATTTAAAAAAAAAAACATTTTTTTTTTACTTATTTTCTAGAAAGTGGTGGTGGGGTTGGTATAAATTTTTGGCTTGTGCTGCACAACATTTGTCTGGGCAATTTAGGATTTATTTATTTTTGAAAAAGTGTAGATTTTGTCAATTTTAAATGAAAAAGCAAATACCTTTAAATATTATAAACATTTTATATTCAGCAATATTCTTTAAAATTTTAAGTGGATCCACCGTCATCCTTTATAGCCATCTTCCTAACCATTTTTTAATGGTGGATCGATGTGCAAAGTATAAATGTGACAATGCTCAGTCTCATTAAAATCATGGGAGATAATCCTTGCAGAGCTAGAATTCTCAATTTGGGTAGGCCAAAATGAATATTTTTTTAGTGTGTGTGTTTTTATTTTTATTTTTATTTTTTTAAAAATTTACTTTACCACCCCCTCTCTCCTTCTGTAGACATAATATATAAGGATAAATTACACTATTAGTCCTATATTTTAAGTAAATTTCACTTTAGTCTCTGTAGTTTTAATTTGAACAATTTGATTCATACATTTTTAATTTTGTTATAATGTAATTTCTCCAATACTTTACTATTAGAATTTAAAATCGAAAAAAAGCACGTGTAAAACAAGATGGACTAAAGTAAAATTCATTGCAAACTACAAGGACCATCGATGTAATATATTCACCACGCCGGTGGTTCCTGTAATCTGTTTTGAATTTCACTTTAATCCCTCTAGTTTTGTTGGTGAATTTTTTGGTTCAAAATGTTAAACAATGCATGAAGTAGGGACCAAATTACAACAAAATTGAAATTGTAAGGACCAATTTGTTCAAATTGAAACTAAGGAGACCTAAGTAAAATTTCACTCAAACTAAATCGATCATTGTTGTAATTTAGTCAATATATAACCTATAATTAAGTAGAATTAAAACAAATGGTAAAATCATATAGATTAGAAAATGAGAAACTAATTAAAGGTTGATAACTAGAAAGCAAAAATCAAAAATATCTGTGGGGACATAATTTTTTAGTGACAACACGTGGCCAAGATGTCACTGAAGTGCCAGCCGGGGTATCACATGTCCTGGTCATGGTACCGAGATAATTTCGGCTAGGCCGAGGTTATCGGTGAGAATACTAGAATCCAAGATAAGCGGATAAGGGACAAGAGTCTTAGAATGGGAGAAGACTTCAGTTTGGGTAAAGATAAGACTCTTAGAGAGTTTATCCTAATCCTACTGGGAGTCCAAGATTAGCAGTAATCCTAAGTCCATTAGAGCTAGGCTTCTATTAGGACTAGGATTGTGTTGGCTATAAAAGGGAGGCACCCTCATAGGTCTAAGGTATGGCTTTTATGCTCTGTCTAGTGAATTAAGCACTATTGGTTATCTATGAGAGATATTTTATTGACTTGATCGTCGAAGTGCCCCCAGGTGGACGAACCAATGCGGGATTCTTATCTTTCTATGACAGGTTGTTTGGGCTTAATCTATTCTGCTGGTGCTCTCCAGTTGAGTTCCCTTTTTTGGTTGTGTGGTTGGAAATCAACACCCATAATTTGGCGCCGTCTGTGGGAAAGACAGGAGAATAGATGGCCAATGACAGACAGAAAGAGAAGGCCGGGAATGACATTCCTACTGGGAGTGGGAAACCTATTGATCTTGATGTCAACGAAGACAACCATAATGAAAAAACTCATGATAAGAATCACGGGAAAAAAGACGTCGGCAAAGAAGGCGACATAACAAAGAAATCCGACCGATGCGGGTATTACAACGAGGACGACCTCCAGGTATGGAAAGATCGATGCCTACGAAGGGATGGCGAGATGAAGGGAATGGCGGACAAATTGGCGGACCTGCAAACGGTCGTCAATTTCATGATGCAGAACAATGTCATGTAGCCACCGTTCCCGCTACAAGATACGCTGATTCTAGCGGCCAAGAAAGGTGCCCAGAAAGGGGGGCAGAAAACGGTTCCTGCAGTCCCTCAGCATGACGGGACCAAGGGACATTCTTACCGGCCTTCGCGGGAGGTCGGCCATGGAGAATCCCAGAAGACACGTCGAACAAAAGAAACCTGCACCAAAGAACATCGGGATGTTCAGGGGAAGGAACTCTGTTTCGACACGACCAATGGAGGGAGGTCCAAAAGAACTCACAATGACACTGAAAGTAGTGCACCAAAGAGGCTGAAGTCCGGAGATAGTTGAGCTCCTGGACGAACCAAGGAGGATCTAAGAGATTACCTCCAGAGAAAGCGAAAAGATGCCGAGGTGACCTCTCCGGTCAAGCCGATGTCATGTTTAACACTTGTTAAAATTTTAAAAATTTACAAGTTGAAGTTAAACCGAGGACATATTTAACACTTGTTGAAATTTTAAAAATTTACAAGTTGAAGTTAAACTGAGGTCATGTTTAACACTTGTTGAAATTTGAGAAAAATTTATAAGTTGAAGTTAAACCGATGACATGTTTAACACTTGTTGAAATTTTAAAAATTTACAAGTTGAAGTTAAACCGAGGTCATGTTTAACACTTGTTGAAATTTGAAAAAAAATTACAAGTTGAAGTTAAACCGATGACATGTTTAACACTTGTTGAAATTTGAGAAAAAATTACAAGTTGAAGTTAAACTGAGGTCATGTTTAACACTTGTTGAAATTTTAAGAAAAATTTACAAGCTGGAGTTAAACCAGGGTCGTGATTAAAGGAAGGAATGATATAGGTTCCACCACCTCAGGATGCCGAGGTAATAAAAGTTAGGGGGCAGTTGTGGAGACATAATTTTTAAGTGACAACACGTGGCCGAGGTGTCACTGAAGTGCTAGCCGGGGTGCCACGTGTCCTGGTCATGGCGCCGAGATAATTTCGGCTAGGCTGAGGTTATCGATAAGAATACTGGAATCCGGGATAAGCGGATAAGGGACAAGAGTCCTAGAATGGGAGAAGACTTCAGTTTGGGTAAAGATAAGACTCTTAGAGAGTTTATCCTAATCCTACTGGGAGTCCAAGATTAGCAGTAATCCTAAGTCCATTAGAGCTAGGCTTCTATTGGGACTTGGATTGTGTTGGCTATAAAAAGAAGGCACCCCCATGGGTCTAAGGTATGACTTTTATGCTCTGTCTAGTGAATTAAGCACTATTGGTTATCTTTGAGAGATATTTTACTGACTTGATCGTCAGAGTGCCCCCGGGTGGACAAACCACCGCGGGATTCTTATCTTTTTGTGACAGGTTATTTGGGCTTAATCTATTCTGCCGGTGCTCTCCAGCTGAGTTCCCTTTTTTGGTTATGTGGTCGAAAATCAACACCCATAATTCGGCGCCGTCTGTGGGAAAGAAAGGAGAACAGATGGCCAACGACGGACAGAAAGAGAACGTTAGGGACAACACCCCTACTGAGAGTGGGAAACATATTGACCTTGACGTCGAAGAAGACAACTACAACGAAGAGACTCGTGATAAGAATCACGAAGGAAAGGACGTCGGCTAGGAGGGCGGCGTATCGAAGAAATCGGAGCGGAGCGGGTATTATAACGAGGACGACCTCCAGGTATGGAAAGATAGATGCCTGCGGAGGGACTACGAGATGAAGGGAATGACGGACAAATTGGCGGACCTGCAAACGGTCGTCAATTTCATGATGCAGAACAACGTCATGTAGCCATCATTTCCATTACAAGATACACCGATTCCAGCGGCCAAGAAAGGTGCCCAGAAAGGGGGAACAGAAAACAGTTCCTGCAGTCCCTCAGCACGACAGGACCAAGGGACATTCTCACCGGCCTTCACGGGAGGCCGAGCATGGAGAATCAATGAGAAGAGAATCCCGGAAGACATGTCGAACCAAAGAAGACTACACCAAAGAACATAGGGATGTTCAAGGGAATGAACTCTATTTTGACCCGACTAATGGAGGGAAATCCAAAAGGACTCACAATGACACTGGAAGTAATGCACCGAAAAGGCTGAAATCCGGAGATAACTAAGCTCCTGGACAAACTAAGGAGGATCTGAGGGATTACCTCCAGAGAAAGCGACAAGATGCCGAGGTGACCTCTCTAGTCAAGCTGAGGACACCGTTCTCAGTAGAGTTGGACAAATTTGAGGCCCCGAAAAGGTTCCACATGCCGAGATTCCAGATATACGACGGTAAGTCGGATCCGAACTTTCACGTCGGCTTTTACCTAAACTCGATGGCATTATATACCGGGAACGAGCCGTTGCTTTGCAAGGTGTTCCTCTCGTCCTTTAGGGAAATTGCATCAGACTGCTTTCATAAGTTGCCGAAAGGAATTGTGAAAACCTGGGAAGGCCTGGCTGAGATGTTCGTGGCCAGGTTTGTGACGAACAAACTACAGCCGTTGATGGTGGGCTCCTTGATGGCTCTGAGAATTAGTGAGGATGAAAGCCTTAGGGCCTATGCCAAAACGTATTACGAGGTGTTTAACCGAATACCCGCATGCAATCAAGAGGTAGCGGTCGTGTCTTTCAAGAACGGCCTGAAAGATGATTGTATGCTTCGAAAGTCATTATGGAGGAACTCATGGCCAGAATTGAGAAATATGCTAGAGCCGAGGAAGACACGCGAGGGCAAGGGTTGGACAATGATGCTTTGGAATTGGATTTTACGAGCAAAGATTAGTTTAACACTTGTTGAAATTGTAAAAATTTACAGGTTGAAGTTAAACCGAGGTCATATTTAATACTTGTTGAAATTTTAAAAATTTATAAGTTGAAATTAAACTGAGGACATGTTTAACACTTGTTGAAATTTTAAAAATTTACAAGTTAAAGTTAAATCGAGATCATGTTTAACACTTGTTGAAATTTTAAAAATTTACAAGTTGAAGTTAAACCGAGGACATGTTCAACACTAGTTGAAATTTTAAAAATTTACAAGTTGAAGTTAAACCGAGGTCATGTTTAACATTTATTGAAATTTTAAAAATTTACAAGTTGAAGTTAAACCGAGGACATGTTTAACACTTGTTGAAATTTTAAAAATTTACAAGTTAAAGTTAAACCGAGGTTATGTTCAACATTTGTTGAAATTTTAAAAATTTACAAGTTGAAGTTAAACTGAGAACATGTTTAACACTTGTTGAAATTTAAAAATTTACAAGTTGAAGTTCAACCGAGATCATGTTTAACACTTGTTGAAATTCGAGAAAAATTTACAAGTTGAAGTTAAACCGATGTCATCTTTAAAACTTGTTGAAATTTTAAAAATTTACAAGTTGAAGTTGAAACGAGGTCATGTTTAACACTTGTTGAAATTTTAAAAATTTACAAGTTGAAGTTGAAACGAGGTCATGTTTAACACTTGTTGAAATTTTAAAAATTTACAAGTTGAAGTTGAACCGAGGTCATGTTTAACACTTGTTGAAATTTTAAAAATTTACAAGTTGAAGCTAAACTGAGATCATGTTTAACACTTGTTGAAATTTTAAAAATTTACAAGTTGAAGTTAAGTCGATGACATGTTTAACACTTGTTGAAATTTTAAAAATTTACAAGTTGAAGTTAAACCGATGTCATGTTTAAAACTTGTTGAAATTTTAAAAACTTACTAGTTGAAGTTAAACCGGCGTCATGATTGAATGGAGGAATGATATAGGTTCCATCACCTCAGGATGCCGATGTTATAAAACCTAGGGGACAGTTGTGGGGACGTAATTTTTGAGTGACAACACGTGGCTAAGGTGTCACTGAAGTGCCAGCTGGGGTGCCACGTGTCCTGGTCATGACGCCGAGATAATTTCTGCTAGGTCGAGGTTATCGATGAAAATACCAGAATTCGGGATAAGCGGATAAAGGACAAGAGTCCTAGAATGGGAGAAGACTTTAGTTTGGGTGAAGATAAGACTTTTAGAGAGTTTATCGTAATCCTACTGGGAGTCCAAGATTAGTAGTAATCCTAAGTCCATTAGAGCTAGGCTTCTATTGGGACTAGGATTGTGTTGGCTATAAAAGGGAGACACCCCTATGGGTCTAAGGTATGTCTTTTATGCTCTATCTAGTGAGTTATGCACTATTGGTTATCTTTGAGAGATATTTTACTGACTTGATCGTCGGAGTGTCCCCGGGTGGACGAACCACCGCGGGATTCTTTTTTTTCTGTGACAGGTTGTTCGGGCTTAATCTATTCTGCCAATGCTCTCTAGCTGAGTTCTCTTTTTTGGTTGTGTGATCGGAAATCAGCACACACAATTTGGCGCCGTCTATGGGAAAGAAAGGAGAATAGATGGCCAACAACAGACAAAAATAGAAGGTTGGGGACGACACCCCAAGTGAGAGTGGGAAACATATTGACCTTAACGTCGAAGAAGACAACTACAACGAAGAGGCTCGTGATAAGAATCACAAAGGAAAGGACGTCGGCCAGGAGGGCGGCGTACCGAAGAAATCAGACTGAAGCGGGTATTATAACGAGGATGACCTCCAGGTATGGAAAGATAGATGCCTGTGGAGGGACGACGAGATGAAGGGAATGGCGGACAAATTGGCGGACCTGCAAACGGTCGTCAATTTCATAATGTAGAACAATGTCATGCAGCCACCATTCCCGTTACAAGATACGCTGATTCCAGCGGCCAAGAAAGGTGCCCAGAAAGGGGGGTAGAAAACATTTCCGCAATCCCTCAGCATGACAGGGCCAAGGGACATTCTCATCGGCCTTCACGGGAGGCCGGGCATGGAGAATCAACGAGAAGAGAATCCCAGAAGACACGTCGAACCAAAGAAAACTGCACCAAAAAACATCGGGATGTTCTAGGGAAGGAACTCTGTTTCGACATGACCAATGGAGGGAAGTCCAAAAGGACTCACAATGATATTGGAAATAGTGCACCAAAGAGTCTGAAATCTGGAGATAACCGAGCTCCTGGATGAACCAAGGAGGATCTGAGGGATTACCTCCAGAGAAAGCGACAAGATGCCAAGGTGACCTCTCCGGTCAAGCCGAGGACACCGTTCTCTGTAGATTTGGACAAATTTGAGGCCCCGAAAAGGTCCTACATGCCAAGATTCCAAATATACAACGGTAAGTCAGACCCGAACTTTCACGTCAACTTGTACCTGAACTCGATGGCATTATACAGCAGGAACGAGCCGTTGCTCTGCAAGGTGTTCCCCTCGTCCTTTGGGGAAATTGCATCAGACTGGTTTCACAAGTTGCCGAAAGAAACTGTGAAAATCTAGATAGGCCTAGCCGAGATGTTCGTGGCCAGGTTTGTAACGAACAAACTACAGCCGTTGAGGGTGGACTCCCTGATAGCTCTGAGAATCAGTGAGGATGAAAGTCTTAGGGTCTATGCCAAAAGGTATTACGAGGTGTTTAAGCGAATACCCGCGTGCAATCAAGAGGTGGCGGTCGTGTCTTTCAAGAACTGCCTAAAAGATGATTGTATGCTTCAAAAGTCATTGGCAAAGACATTGCCAAAAAGTATGGAGGAACTCATAGCCATAATTGAGAAATATGCTAGAGCCGAGGAAGACACGCGGGGGCAGAGGGCTGGAGAATAATGCTTGGGAATTGGGTTTTACAAGCTAAGATTAGTTTAACACTTGTTGAAATTGTAAAAATTTACAAATTGAAGTTAAACCGAGGTCATGTTTAACATTTGTTGAAATTTTAAAAATTTACAAGTTGAACCGAGATTATGTTTAACACTTGTTGAAATTTTAAAAATTTACAAGTTGAAGTTAAACCGATGACATATTTAACACTTGTTGAAATTTTAAAAATTTACAAGTTGAAATTAAACCGAGATCATGTTTAACACTTGTTGAAATTTGAGAAAAATTTACAAGTTGAAGTTAAACCGATGTCATGTTTAAAACTTGTTGAAATTTTAAAAATTTACAACTTGAAATTAAACCGAAGTCATGTTTAACACTTATTGAAATTTTAAAAATTTACAAGTTGAAGTTAAATCAAAGAAATGTTTAACACTTGTTGAAATTTTAAAAATTTATAAGTTGAAATTAAACCGATGTCATGTTTAACACTTATTGAAATTTTAAAAATTTACAAGTTGAAGTTAAACCGTCGTCATGATTAAAGGATGGAATGATATAGGTTCCATCACCTCAGGATGTCGAGGTAATAGAACCTAGGGGGCAGTTGTGGAGACATAATTTTTGAATGACAACACGTGGCTGAAGTGCCAGCCGAGGTGTCACGTGTCCTGATCATGATGCCGAGATCATCTCAGCTAGGTCGAGGTTATCTTCAAAGATACCGGAATCTGGGATAAGCAGATAAGAGACAAGAGTCCTAGAATAGGAGAAGACTTCAGTTTGGATAAAGATAAGACTCTTAGAGAGTTTATCTTAATCGTATTGGGAGTCCAAGATTAGCAGTAATCCTAAGTCCGTTAGAGTTAGGCTTCTATTAGGACTAGGATTGTGTTGGCTATAAAATGGAGACACCCCCATGGATCTAAGGTATATCTTTTATGCTTTGTCTAGTGAGTTAAGCACTATTGGTTATCTTTGAGATATATTTTACTGACTTGATCGTCGAAGTGCCCTCGGGTGGACGAACCACCGCGAGATTCTTATCTTTCTGTGACAGGTTGTTTGGGCTTAATCTATTCTGCCGGTGCTCTCCAGCTGAATTCCCCTTTTTGGTTGTGTGGTCGGAAATTGACACACACAATATCCATTTTAACTTCAAAATAATCATATGATTATTTATATTATTTCCGCATAATAGGTTGTAAACAGAAATTTTATCAAATAACCTGATACAAACTTTCAAACAGTGGAGGAGCCACAATGAGTCCAGGGAGGTCACGTGTCTTCCCTGGGTATTGGATTTTTTTTTTTAAACAAATATAAAGAAAATATTTTAAATAAAAAAATTATAAAATATTGTTTAGAGTGAAATATCAATGATAGTTTTAAAATTATGAGAATAATAATGGTTTTTTTTTTATTGAAAATAAAGATACTATGATAAATCATATTATTATTTATGAAAATTTTCATACAATTGTGATGTCTATCATTATTGACATACAATTATAATTAATCTCAATGAAGATATGGAATTTATTGAATTATTAGTTACATTTGACATGTGAAGTTCATCCTCTATGTGTTTCTTTATTATTAGTTGATGATATCACATGTCAATGATGACGTGATATTACTATTATATTGAATTTTTACTTAAATTTTGTATAAAAAATTACTTTATCATTATATAATTTATTTTAAAACTTATATTCATGACTCTTTTTTTTTAATATATATTGTTCATGATATACTAATTATAAATATATATATGTATATATATTTATTTTTCTTGAAGTCAATCGTAAAAATTTATATGAAATATTTTTGTAAAGATTTTCAATGTTACAATTAATAAGTGTCATATCTGATTTAATTTCTTAGCTCCGCCATTACTCTCAAAATAAATAAATAAAAATTATAAGTAGCTTATGTAAGATGTATAAAACAACCTCAATATTTATATAACTATTGATTTTTATTAATTAAAATTTTAATATTGATAATTTTCTTGATAAACTCTACCAATGAACAATCAACGATAATTTAAGTAATAATTTAAAGTCAAAGCACAATTATCAAAATTATTGTAAGAAAATCATTGCAGAGAAGAGAACATGGCCATTCCATTCATAAAGATTTAGATCCGATACACTTAAACTAAGACTACCCGAAAAGTAGAATGTATACCCCAACCCAAATAATAATTATGATTATCATAGACATTGTTTTAATGTAAATCTAACCACAGCTTATAATCGATTCCAATGAAATGTCAAACTGTAAAAATGGGTTTTAAGAACTGAACGCACTGCATATATATTATATTTTGAAAAAAACTTCATGTCAGTATATATTTGAAAAAATATTTATAAATCAATGATTAACTTTACAAGTATTAAAGTGTGAAATGATAATTTTTTTCATCAATTAATAATTAATTTTTTTCGGTGGTATTACATGCACCAATTAATATACATACTAGTGTAACAACTAGTGTTATGATATTATTATTGACCACATTTATTATACAAGTTACAAATATTAAAAATCATACAAATGATATCACATCATTTGTTAGTACACTAGTGTATTCATTAGTTATTACATATAGTATTATTCAATTTAAAAAAAAAAAAAACTTATTGAGTAGTAATTTCCCGTATATTTTATATGTAAAATCCTTACTTTCTCAATATTTGGACTCATTAAAGATGCATGCAAAAACCTAATTAATTAAATGCAACACATGATTTTGATAGAAACTGAGAGGGAGATTTATGATCTGGAATTGGGCCGAGGCAACGGCCGAGCAAGTTGAGAGCCTAATGGTGCATGGGGCCGAGATGACCGGCGATCCGCCCGGAGATGGGCTGCCAGGAGTTGGGTCGGGCAGGAGTTGGGCCAAGCATGTGCCGCCCCAGACCGTAAAGAAGCTGCTCGGCAAGGCAGTGCTCGGTTGGACCGAGCTGCTTGATCAGGCGATGGTAGAGCCAGTCAAGCTTAATGACCGGCGCCCGAAAAGACGTGGTCAGCTGAGGTAATCGTTTAATCGGCAGGAAGGCCGACCGCAGGAGGTGCCCCAGGCTAGGCTTTGCCGAGATGCCGCCTAGCCCGGTCCTCCTTGGGCTTAGCCCGTGAAGTACTTGGGTATGAAGCACAGCACGGCCGTGGATAGAGAAGCTCGGCTGCCGAGCTCCAGCTAAGAAAGCAGGCAGTTGAGATTAGGTGATATTCAGCAAGGTTTATGCTGACAGATGGGATAGCGGAGCCACGTGTCAGGAGATGACTGGGAGTGGATATGGGGCGCATAGGGTATATAAGCATGTCTGCGTCCCCCATACGCAGACAGACGAACACTTTGTAAGGAATTCTTACACTCAAACACTCCTCTCTCTCTCTCTCTCCATCCTAAGGTGTGTGCTAACCTGATCGTCGGAGGGTTTTTCCGGCCACACACCGCCGGGTAGCTCACCGTTATTTGCTCGCAGGTGATCGGACATAAACGGAGCTCGGAAGAAAGGAGTACGAGCTTGCCGGAATATTTGCTCCCCGTACAGAAACAGTTTGGGAAGGAAGAAGATCATTATTATCATCATCATCTCGAGATTTCAATCCAATATGTTCAGTTGTTTGATATCATTTTCAATTTTTTTATTAAAAAAAATTATTAATATATCTAAAAACACCTATCATTATTTTTATATAATTTCATTTTTGAACGTAATAAATAAAAATAATTTTAAAATCTTGAAAATTGTATGCTAATTTTTCTGTATTAATTTTTATTTTCAAAAAAATAAAATAAATACTAAAGCACCCTCAACATTGTGTAGTATATTCACCCAAAAAAAAACAGTGTAGTACATTTTAGAAAGTTATAAGATGGGATTTTCAAATAAGTGTGGCTCTGAGTAAGTTTGGGACGACCTAAATAAGTGTACTTTTTGTCTTTTTACAAAAAGATGTACAAAAAAGTAGAGAGATGATATGATGAAAAAAAGATAAAAAGATAAAAAGTGTGTACTTATTTAGGATAGCCAAACTTGGCCTTATGAAACAATAATGTTAGAAATATTATATATATATATATATCTATCTATCTATCTATACTATTATAAAGTGAACATCTCTTATGGTGTCTTGAAGCCTTTGTTTCTTATGCTGGCATGTGTCTACTTTTTTATTTGAAATAAAAAAAAGAAAAAAATTAGATAGATGAGAGGAGGGGATTTGAACCTTAGACTTATGTTAAATGAGTAAGGCATTTACCACTTAACTAGCACACAATATATGATAAATGCTTTATTTTATTTATATTTATTTGAATTGCACAAGTATCGTGTGTGGCAACCGCTAGTATATCAATAAACATACTAATTAAACAAAATGTTAAGTGGATTCATTGTCAATTGATGGAATCCATGTACAAGTTTTGTGCGAAAGTCGTGTTCCTAACACCGTTGTTTATCAGAGGAGACAAATAGTGGTGATACTCTTTTTTTTTAATGACAAATTTTATACGAATTTATTTTGTTCATCAATTCTGTGTGTACCGAATACTGCACTAGATGAAAATGGATCGGAGCTTCGCACTCGATTGGACTATTCAGAAATTGAGGTCCTGCAACACAAATCACCATAAGAGCTGCTCGGCCGAGGTTGGCTGGATGACCCCTCCGGTGTGAGAATGAGTAATCGGAGAAGAAGTGAAGTGCCCTCTAAGTGTAGAGGGTTAAGTTTTGGTAAGTAGGGTTCAACTAAGTTCAGTTACCTTCAATGTGAAGTCCATGTAGTTTATATAGAACTTCTTACTTGTTTCCCAAGATGGTTTTATAGAGTTCTGGTGCTGCCAAGTTTCCTTTTAGCATTACTCAAGGTGGAGGACCATCTGGTAGCTGTCAAGGGGTGCATATACTTGTTGTAGTCATGCTGATAACAAACCACATTCCTCCAACTAAACCGTTTCCGTGATTCTAGGTATAAGGGACCAGCTGAGGTGGCGATTTGCACATGCATGTACTTACAGCTTTCACGTTTCTCGGAAAGGCTCCCTCAGCTCGGCACCCTTGTACCTCTGCTCGGCCCTTAGTGAGACTATTGTAGAGATGGACTGGCCCCTTTTGGATATCTTTGTATCAACTCTGCTCACTTCGGTTCTGATGGTGGGTTTAGCCCATCAGTTCGGCTCATAGATTGAGTCTTGCAGCTCGGCCCAGCCCAATACCGCGGTTGGACTGGCCTTTCCACTGAGAGTTTGGCCCAAGTGCTTGAGGACTTGGGTGGACTATTCGTAATGGAGTTTGGCTTAGTTGGCTTCCCCTCATGTTCATCTGATCCATTTGGATTTGGGCTTAGAAGATTAGGTTGGCCCAAGGCTTGGATCCGACCCATTTCATATTTAACCCCTTCATTTGCCCCTTAGCTCACGCTAAGGTTCCCCTTGGAGGGAGCTATTGTTCTATACTCCAAGCGTCGCGTCGCTTCAGATCTACCCCAGTTCGGCCTTGGTGACGGTTCAATCTTGACACACACCCTCTGCATGTGTCCTTTCATGGTGACACGTGGCGGCATAGGATAAGTGCGCAGAGATAGTGCGCCGATTCCATACTGTTGGTTGTGCTTTGTGTACATTTACGCCAGCTGGTGCAATAAATGCTTTGGGGCTGTCAATCCAAAACCCTTTATCTGCTTCCAATTCTTTTTAGAGAGTTCAAAAAACCCTTTCCGTTCCTCTGAGCCAGTCTCATTGGTGCTCTGTCCAGACGTTCCGCTGTCGTTCTTGTTTCAGCGCCACCTGCTCACCACTACTACTTTGATCTCTGTAAGTTCTCCTGTGATTCTTCTTTTTCTATCTTTTTCTATTTTGATCGTCTTGTTTGGCCCTTGTGCCATTGTCTCTGGCGTCTTGTTATATGAGTTTTGCCCTGTCCCATTAGGTTTGTTTGATGGGGAAGTTTTGCTCATTAGTTGATACCCCTGAGGCCATGGCTATGTTTCGCCGAGACTATAATATCCCCGATGATGTAACCCTTTCACTGACAAAGGTAGATGCTAAGTGTATGGGCACTAGGAGTATTGTCGCCTTCCCAGTGGCGTCCATTGTTGAGGGCGGGGTTTGGTTTCCCCTCGACCCTTTGGTGCGCCGATTTTTGCACCAAGTTCAGCTTACCCCTATGCAAGTGTCTGTTAATCTGTTCTGAGTCATCTGTGGTGTGTCCGTTCTTAACAAGCGGTTGGGTTTGAATCTTGACATCTGGGATATTTTGGGTTGTTATACTCTCTCACACAACAAGGATCACAGCTCGTACTATCTTCGCGTTCGTTCGACTGATTGCCATCTCGTGATTGGTCTGCCTGATTCAGACAAACATAATGATGATTTTTCAAAAGTCAGTGGTAATTGGGAGTTCCCTGTTGGGACCGAATTCCAGTCCGAACGGATGCCCTCGAAGGATGGCTACCCAGGTTTGAGTCTTTCCTTCTAATGCCTTTTGTATTTCTTGCCTTGTTTTGAGTGTTGTTCTAATGTTGCACTTCTTTTTTGCAGAGGCTTCCCGTTTTCAGCGCAGGCCGAATCGGGAGAACACTGAGGCCATCAAAGCCGTTTTGAGATACAAGAAGAGTTTCTAGTTTCCGACACTGAGACTGATACATCCCTCACTCATCTAGTTATGAATCGCCGCCAAAACCAGGGTGCACCATCTGAGAGAACGCCCTCTCCTGCCTCCAGTTTCGCAGGAGGTGGGTCTATGTCGAAAAGGAGAGTGCTGGTGGATTTGGAGGCTGAGGCTTTTGGCTCCTCTGATGCTTTGGAGGCTCCTTTAGTGAAGTTCGAAGCGAAGAGCCTCCTGGATGTGAAATTGGAGGTAGGAGCTTCTAGAACTCATATTACCGCTGCCGAACCCTCTGCTTCGATTGCTGCAAGAGCGAAGAAGAGGAGGAGGGAGGTTGGTAAGGCGGTAGTTGGAGAAGCTTTTGAAGATCCTATTAAGGACGAGGCATTTGAGAAGTGAGAGCCACCAATGTTGCATCAAGGCAGGCCCATTTCTACTTCTGATTCGGTTGTTGCTTCCAAAGATTTTGCTTTTGACATGACTAAGACCCTGTTGATGCCGGTGGACATGGCTGATCATAATGGGCCCCGCGATATTCCAGTTCTGAAGGGGAACCTTCAGATGATGACTGTTGTAAGTGCATTCTTGTTTTGTTTTGTTTTTTGTTGTTGTTGTTGTTGTTGTTTTTTTTTTTTTTTTTTTTTGGTGTTATGCTACTGTTTTTTTTTCCTTAATACTTTGCAATCCATCGTAGTGTATTCAAAGGATGCATCTGTTCATCACCAGAGCGGAGGAACTGGAGAAGGCCGTACTGGAGGCCACTATGAATGTTGAGAGATTGACAGTGAGCCTTGAGGCTGAGAAAGAGTGATGTAGAACTGCTGAGAAGGAGGCTTTCCATCTGAACAAGGTTGTTGCCTTAGCTGAAAAGTCGAAGGAGGCTGCCATTGGGGTGCAGGCTCAACTTGAAGGAAAAGTGGTAGAACTGGAGGCTGTTATTGTGGTAATGGCCATTGAACGTTCTGTGTTAGAGGCCAAGTATTGGCAACAAGGTTGGGATGAGGCTGGGGCTGCTTATAAGGAAGATGTGCTTGTGCTGCGGGACAATCTCTTTCTGAAGGGTTGGACAAGTGCTTTAGCCGCTACTCAGGTTCCTGAAGGGTCTCCCTTGTTTCAAGATGTCCCTGCTCCCTTCAGGTCCTTGGGTTCAAAGATTGCGTTTACCCTTGCAGTTATTTCGACTGAGGTTTCCCCTGAAATTGATTCTACTAACAAGGCTCAAGAGAGCGATGTTGCCATTGAGACGGTGAACGTTGAAGGGGGTGGAACCCTGGAGACTGAAGCCGTGGAAGATGTGGTTAAGGAAGCTTCTACTTCTCAAGAAGTCGGAGCTGCCTCTACTTTTCTTCCCCAAGACGGCCTGGACAAGATTGAAGACGCTGCTTCTGAGGTTCCTTCTATTGTTAAAAGCTAAAGTCTTCTTTGAAATGATTCGAAGTTTTTGCTTTTTCTGACTTTCTTTTGTTTTCATGTTTCTGATGTACTGCGGCTTGGTCTTCTTGATGAGTTGCCTCCTTATATTTGCCAAGACAATTTTCTTCTTTTTTTGTTGCTGTTTGTTAGGCCAGCTGTGCCTTTGTTGGATGATGGAATTTTCCTTTCGATTTTACAATCTAATGTTTTCTTGCTTCTATGTCTAAGTGCTATCTGTACTGTTTGCCCCCGGCCGAGCACTGTTGCGACCTCAGGGCCAAATAGATGCTCGGTCTGGTTAACGAATATGGTGCATGGTTGTGCTTGGTTAATGAAAGAAGTGGGTCTTACTTAGGTCCAGGCTGGTTTTGAAAAATAATTGTTTGCCCCCACTTGGAGCTAAGTAAGATCAATATTGAAGACTGTGTTATTTTAGGCAGAGCTGCTTAAGTCTGTTGCAACTTTGATAGCATAAGTGTATTTGAATGGGATAAAGGTATAAAGAGGTGTCTTACTTAGGTCCAGGTTAGTTTAAAAAAACAATTGTTTGCCCCCACCTGGAGTTGAGTAAGACTAGTGCTGGAGGTTTGCTCTTGATAGAGTTTAGCCAAGTTTACGCAGTAATACTGAAGTGTCGATATGATGATACTTAAGAAATTCTGTGGACTCAAATATGTTTACTTGAAATATGTTAGTGCAGTTTCCACCAAGCAATTCCACTTGGCTAAAGTCCAATTTAGTTGCCAAACATAATTCCACCAAGCAATTCCACTTGGCATGTTTGAGTGCTAACTAAAATTTAATTCCGTTCAATCGTTCTGAAACTAAGTCCATTTGGGTTAAGACCAAAGCTGAGTTCGTTTGATACACATGAAAGCTAATTCCGTTTGATAAATATCAAAGCTATTTCCATTTGGTAAGTATCAAAGCTAATTCCGTTTGATAAACATCAAAGCTAATTCCGTTTGATAAACATCAAAGCTATTTCCATTTGATAAACATCAAAGCTAATTCCGTTTGATAAACATCAAAGCTATTTCCGTTTGGTAAGTTCCAAAACTAATTCCGTTTGATAAACATCAAAGCTAATTCCGTTTGGTGAACACCAAAGCTAATTACAAAAATTTGATAAACTTGAGAGAAGTAGGGAGGCATTTGCATTGGTCAAAAGATAAATGTCTTTGCATTTTGATAGAGAAGTTAGGGTATAATTCTATTGATAGTATTTCTTGAGATTTGCTACATTCCAGGGCCTAGGTATGGCTCGGCCTTTAAGATCTTCTAGGTAGTAAGCTCTATTTCCAGCAACAATTGTGACTTTGTACGGACCTTCCCAGTTCAGCCCAAGTTTTCCTTCACCAAGCACCCTTTTGTGATCCATAACTTTCCTTAAAACCAGTTCTCCAGGTGTAAATTACCTTGGGAAAACTTTTTGGTTGAAACTTTTGATGAGCTGCTGCTGATATGCTACAAGTCTGATCAGTGCGGCTTCTCTTCGGCCTTCTGTCATATCCAGTGCTTATGCAATAGCTTCCTCATTACTTGTGCTTTTAAACAATTCAGACCGGAGGGTTGGGAGACCTACTTCAAGTGGGATAATGGCTTCCATTCCATAAGTTAGGGAGTAAGGTGTTTCCCCTGTTGAGCATTGTGCTGTGGTTCGGTAGGCCCATAGCACGTGGGATATCTCTTCAACCCATTTTCCTTTTGCATGTTCGAGCCGTGTCTTCACTCCGTTGATGATGGTTTTATTCGACGCTTCCACTTGCCCATTACTTTGTGGGTAGCCTGGAGAAGAGTTTCGATACTTGATTCTGAGGTTGGCACAAAACTTTCTAAAGATCTTTCCATCAAACTGTGTTCCATTATCTGCAATCAGTACCCGCGGGATGTCGAAATGGACCACGACGTTCCGCATAACAAACCGCTTTGTGTCCGCTTCTTTGATACTTGCCAGTGCTTCGACAACTTACTTAGTGAAATAGTCAGTTGTAGCGATGAAGAATCGGTTGTTCCCAGTGCTTCGTGCCAACGGTCCGACAATATCCAGACCTCATTAGGCAAAGGACCATGGGCTGGTGAGTGGAGTAAGAGTTTTGGCTGGCTGATGAATTAGTGGAGCAAACCTCTGACATTTATCGCACTTCTGAACGTGCTGTTGTGCATCTTATTGCATCCGTGGCCACCAGTACCCGTGAGTGAGGGCTCGATGCGCCAGTGACCTTCCGCCAACGTGACATCCACAAATCCCATCTTGAATTTCATAGAAAATATTTTCGACTAGATTTGGATGCACACATAAAAGATAAGGACCGACATAGGAATGTCTATATAGCTTCCCAGATGGTGAGACCCAGAACCGAGCTGACCTATGTCAGATTTTGTTGGCTTTTTTTTTTATCTTCGGGGAGAGTGCCAGATTTCAGAAAAGCAAGTATCGGATCCATTCAGCTTGGCTCTAGGTTGCTGTAGAGGACTGGAGATGTAATGCTTGGTTCTGGCACGAACTCAACCCAAACTTTTCTAGCATCTTTGGTATCTACTGATGAGCCAAGGCAGACCAAAGCATCAGCATGGTTGTTTTTGTCCCGACTGATTCGTTCCACTCGTATGGATCGAAATTTTTTGAGTAGATCCTTGGCCTTGCTTGCGTACATAGCCATTCTTTCGTCTCGTGCTTCATAGACCCCAGAAAGCTGGTTTACCACTAATTGGGAATCGCTGAAAATAAGAAGTTGGTCTGCACTGAAGTGTTCAGCACTACGTAAGCTAGTCAACAGTGCTTCGTATTCTGCCTCATTGTTAGAAGCCTTCTAGCCAAGCCTAAGAGCCTGTTCCCAAATAAATCCCTCTGGTGACATAAGTACTACCTCGGCACCCCGAGCCTCGTTATTGGATGATCCATCGACATAGAGTTGCCAGATGTTTCCAATAAAGAGTTTCTATGCTTCTGAAGCGCATTGCTTTCCCTGTTCGGTGGTGCGTGGCGCTTGTGCCGAATTGGGGTTCTCATGCTCAGTACTCTGGGTGGGAACGAATTCTGCGACGAAATCTGCCAAGACTTGGGCCTTGATTGTTGTCCTGGGTTGATACCGAATGTCAAACTCACCAAGTTCTACCGCCTATTTTGCTGTTCAGCTAGAGAAATTAGCTCGGCTGAATACAGATCTGAGGGGGAATTTAGTAAGGACATTGATGGTATGCCCGTGGAAGTAATGTTGTAGCTTTCTTGAGGCGATAAGCAACGCGTAAGCTAACTTTTCCAAGGGTAGATACCGTGTATCGACATCTAGTAGAGTCTTACTAACATAGTATACTGGCCTCTGTTCCTTGTTAGCTTCTCGAATCAATATCGCACTTACGACGTGATTTGAGACTGCTAGATATAGGTACAGCTCCTCCCCTCGCTCTGGAGTGGACAGAAGATATGGTGTACTGAGGTATCTTTTGAGACTTTGCAATGCTTTGGTACACTTGGGACTCCATTCAAACGCTGTCTTTTTTCTCAATAGCTGGAAGAAAGGCTTCATCCGATCTGAAGACTTGCTGATGAACCGATTCAGGGCGGCTACCATTTCGGCCAGCTTCTGTGGCTCTTTCGCCTTTGTTGGTACTTCAAGCTCATGTATTGCTTTGATTTGATCCGGATTTGACTCGGTTCCTCTGTAAATGACCATGTATCCCAGAACTTCCCTGTTCATACCCTGAAAGCACATTTCAAGGCATTAAGGCAAAGCTGATGGTTTTTCAGGATACCAGAAACTTCTCTTAAGTCCGCAAGGTGGTTTGTAGCGAGCTTGTTTTTTACTACCATATCATCTATATAAGCTTCCATGGTCTTTCCGAGTTGGTCCTTGAACGTTTGAGTGATCATTCGCTGGTAGGTTGCTCCGGCGTTCTTGAGGCCGAACGGCATTACTTTGTAACAATAAGTACCCCTTGGAGTGATGAACGTTGTCTTCTCCTGATCTGGGTTGAATAGTGGTATCTGGTGATAGCCGCTATAAGCGTCCAGAAAGCTCATACGCTCATGCCCTGCTGTTGAATCCATTAGTTGATCGATGCCAGGCAGAGGAAAACTGTCCTTGGGATAAGCTCTGTTCAAGCAAGTGAAGTTAACATAGACTCTCCATTTTTCGTTCTTCTTTTTTACTACAATTGTGTTGGACAGCCATTGTGGGTACTGTACTTCTCTGATCGCTCCTGATGTTAGGAGTTTTTCGACCTCGGCAATTACCACTTTAGTGTGCTCGATTGAGGATCTCCGACTTTTCTGCAAGACAGGCCGAGCGAGGGATTAATGTTGAGTTTGTGGCAAGCAAATTCTGGGTTCAACCCCGGAGTATCATATGCTGACTAAGCGAATACCTCCATATTTTCCCTCAGCAATTCCAGCAGCTGAAGTTTCTCATCAGCGCCTAGCGAGGTATCGATAAGGAAATACTTTCCTAGATCATCCTCTTTTACCAGGACTTTTTCCAAATCCTCTACTATCTTCTCCTTTGGGTCTCCCCCTACATCTTCCAAGATTGGCTGTTTGGCCATTTCCACTGTCTGTATCCGGTTGCAAAGTTATTTAGCCTTCATTGCTGCCATGAACCAATGTTTGGATACAACTTGGTCCCCTGAGATCTGCTCTACTCCGTGTTCCGTTGGGAAACGGATGAGCTGGTGGTAGGTTGAAGGGACCGCCTCCATTTGATGAATCCATGGACGGCCGAGTATGGCGTTGTAAGGAGAGGGTGTATTAATAACTAAAAACTTTATCAGGAGGGTCCTCGTTCTTGCAACAACCGGCAACACTATTCTACTAAGTGGCCATTCTGGCCGTGAATTAAAGCCGACTAATGAAGCTGCCACTGGGGTGAGGTGTTGCTCAGAGAGGCCGACCTTTCTAAACAAGTCATAATACAATATGTCTGCTGCACTACCTTGGTCTACTAGGACTCGTTTTACGTCAAACCGTTTCCCAATTCCCACAGTTATAATCAGTGCATCAATATGTGGATGTTGTATACTTTCTAAATCCTTTCTAGTAAATGAAACAGTACACAAGGGGGACTTGGGTATTGTGCGTACTTTTTTCGATGCGGGCTCTACTGACATGACCTGCTGAATTTGCACAGCCTTAGCAATTTCTTCTTTTAGTGCCTGTTCACGCTCCCAGGTCGTTGTTCCATGGATCACATTTATTACCAGCCAAGGTGGGTGCTTAATGTTCGGTTCTAGTGGTGGGTTCCCTGGCTCGGCCACTACTTTATTCTGATCAATGTAGTCCCAGAGGTGTCCAGCTGCTACTAGGTCTTCCAAGTGTTGCTTCAGTGCTCTGCAATTCTGAGTCATATACTCCCTGTCTTGGTGATAAGTGCATCTGAGCTTCTGATTACACCGAGCCGGATCTCCCAACATTTTCGGTAGCCAAATAAAGAAGGGCTCTCTCTTGATCTTTTCCAAGATACGATATATTGGTTCTTTGAATACAGTCACAACTACTTTGTGAGATTTGGACTTATCCACCTCATTCACTGTGAGTCCCCGGTTTTCTCCTCGGTCCGTTCTCTTCTTGTGCCGAGTTGGTTGTTCTGCTGATGCAACCTTGATGCGGATTTGGTCATCTTCGAGGTGAGCGTATTGCTCAATCTTGGCACGCAAATCTTTCAGTGCTGTGGCCGGGCACTTGGTAAGGGATTGTCTCAGCTTACTTTCCGGGCACAGACCATGTTTGAAGGACATAACAGCCATCTGCTCACTACAAACGTTTTCCTCTAGATCATTGTGCTCTTCCCAGTACCTCCTAGCATAATTGCGCAGCGTTTCTTCATGTTCCTTTCGGAGACCGAACAGTGTATCCGGATCTTTCGGGATCTTAGTGTTGGAGACGAACCTGGCTAAGAACTCTTCGGAGAGCTGCTTCTAGTTATAAATTGATCCAGCGGGGAGTCGATCGAACCATCGAAGCTCGGATTCTCCCAAGCTAGACGGGAAGGCTTTGCACATTAGTGCTTCGTCTCGGCTCCATATGGACATCATTTATCTATAATGGCTGATGTGTGTCAGTGGGTCTGACTTCCCATCGTACGATGTGAACTTTGGCGGGGTGAATTTCATGGAAGGTCTCATGGCCTCGATTTCTGGAGAGAATGGGGAGGAGACAAGCCTATCCAATGCTCAGTACTCTCTTTGGTGGATGGTACGGTCTAGATGATCTCGACGTTGCTCATTCTACTTGTTGCCAATCAGCCAAGTACGAAGGTCTTGATGAGGGTACTCAGTCTGTTGGCTAACTATCTTCTGGCTTTTAGCCCTTTTTCAGCGTGAGCCACGGGTGTGGCTGGTTGCCGCCTCACTTTGTATCGGGATTGGCTGGCTCGGCTGCCTAGACTCATTGCCCTCAGCGAAGGGCAATCGATGCTCAATAGATTCGGAAGTCCAGTTATTGTTTTCGGTTTGTTCTTCTAAGATTGTTGGGAGTGCCAAGCCTTTGTCCTCTGTCTTCTCCGTCTATGGAGTATGAGTCGAAAGTGGGATGTCCTTAATTCCCATTGCCGGAACTAAGTGCAGAGCTCAGAGACAAAGCGTTCCACGCTCACCGCACCAATTGTGCATACCGAATACCACACTAGATGAAAATGGATCGGAGCTCCGCACTCGACTGGACTATCTAGGAATTGAGGTCCTGCAACACAAATCACCGTAAGAGCTGCCCGGCCGGGGTTGGCCGGATGACCCCTCCGGTGTGGGAATGAGTAATCGGAGAAGAAGTGAAGTGCCCTCTAAGTGTAGAGGGTTGACTTTTGGTAAGTAGGGTTCAGCTAAGTTCAGTTACCTTCAATGTGAAGTCCATGTAGTTTATATACAACTCTTTGCTTGTTTCCCAAGATGGTTTCATAGAGCTCTGGTGCTGCCAAGTTTCCTTTTAGCATTACCCAAGGTGGAGGACCGTTTAGTAGTTGTCAAGGGGTGCATATACTCATTGTAGTCATGCTGATAACAAACCACATTCCTCTGGCTCAACCGTTTCCGTGATTCTAGGTATAGGAGACCAGCTGAGGTGGCGATTTGCACATGCATGTACTTACAGCTTTCACATTTCTCGGAAAGGCTCCCTCAGCTCGGCACCCTTGTACCTCTGCTCGGTCCTTTGTGAGACTATTGTAGAGATGGGCTGGCCCCTTTTGGATATCTTTGTATCAACTCCACTCACTTCGGTTCTGATGGTGGGTTCAGCCCATCAGTTCGGCTCATAGATTGAGTCTTGCAGCTCGGCCCAGCCCAATACCGCCGTTGGACTGGCCTTTCCATTGAGAGTTGGGCCCAAGTGCTTGAGGACTTGGGTGGACTATTCGTAATGGGGTTTGGCTTAGTTAGCTTCCCTTCATGTTCATCTGACCCATTTGGATTTGGGCTTAGAAGATTGGGCCTGCCCAAAGCTTGGATCCAACCCATTTCATATTTAGCCCCTTCAAATTCTATTTAGATGGGTCATGCAATAGTAAAATATTAGTATTTAAAAATAGTATCCACTAAAATTGAATGTATAAACAACTACTATCACATCAATTTTTAAAGTAAGTTTGTAAAAAAAAATTTATTTTTTATTTTTGTTTATGTAACAATATTACTATTTTTAATTTAAATTACCACTAAATTGGCAAGATTATATGTTTTTCAAATTGTATTTAATCTTCCAATTTCTGCCTCATAAGTTCTAGAATAATTTTTTCCCATTTGACAAATCAAACTATCAGCCTCCACACACAATCTACAATTTTTTTAATTTTTTTGTCCATTTTCTTTCTAAAATAAGGAATGATTATATTAATAATGTTGGCTTTTTTGGCTTTCGAAAGTTAATAATGTAAATTTAAACGTATTAGTAAGGATCAATCAGTCCTTACAGAATATTAATTGCGAACCAATTATCAGACAATTGTGTCATAGTTCTTTCAGCCTTAGTGAAAAAGACTTTTACTGGTGGCTTGTTTAGGAAAAATTAGTAAATAATAACAAGTGAAGAACAATTTCAGAATTTGAATTTCATTAAGTAAATGAAAACTTATAATGATCTGTTCACAGCAACAAACAATTTTGAAACTACTCATAGGAAATGAAGTGCAGTATAAGAATTGAAGTGCAGAAATGTAAAGAATTGTAAAACTGGAAGGAGAATGAAGTAAATAAACTGGTATTTGATCTGAGTCTGGGGCTTTATTCTGGGGCCTTCCTTGCTATTAACACTTCTCAGTGGTAACCGTCGAAGTGAGCTTCTAATCGTCGAAATGTCCTCCCACGATTGTTAAACATGCATCTCTGATAGGCAATCTCACTACGCCACTCTTGTAGTTAGGCTTCCCTTCTGATTTTGAATTTGAACTTATGAGTAACCGTTAGGCCACATCATTGTGTATCTCTCGATTATTCCAGTGCTACGCAGATCCATTAATACCAATACGAACTGCCACGTGTTAGACTTTGATTGGCGATTTGCATTAATTCCCCAAATTGCCTTCTAGGTGCCACATGTCACTTTACGATTGGCTTTTAGAAATTTTACTGCCAACATTACCCCCCGCATTAATATACCCAATACTTGGTGATATTAGTGGACTAGTGCATTCTACCCACGTTCTAGGACATGCATGGACTCTGTATATTCTGAAAGTATAACTATTTTTTGAATAATAAAGCAATGAACTTCATTAAATTCTGGTGCTTTGTGCTTCCATTCTTTGAGTAAACGAAAAGACTGGTACATCCCCAATGGCCAATCGCACCTTCTCTTACATTGATCGAGCATACAGGAGTCTTTGGAAGATGATTGCAGGCCTCGAAAGAACCTCAATGCATTTATTGGCTACACCTATCCGCCTCCATTTATACAAGTCATGGAAGCTTTTGTAAATTACCAACCTTTAAGAATCTGCCAACAAAAAACCTTTGGACCAAGTATTTGCAGGAATGGACCTTGCAAGCTCCTCTTCTGCCCATCACTCTTTGTATGGGACAAAGCCACTTCTTCTTCCTCCCAGTCCACTAGCTGGGAAAGTTGGTCAAAACCTGATTAACCCCAATTAAGGAAGCGGATTCATTATCGATTTGTTGAATTCGATGATCCCCTTTCTATTCATCCTTCTGCTCGGAGTTCAGTGGTTGACCCCTATGTACCCATTGATCACCAACACAGTCTGGAAGACAACTTGCTTGTGGCGTGGTACACGTCTTCCATGCCAGCGAAGATAGTGCAAGCAACTCCTCATCCAAATGAAGCACAAGGATACAATCCGTCATTCTTGGCTAAGAAGGCAAAACTTTGCTTTTCTGACTAGCTCGAATGCGTGAATAACCCCCAGTTCCCCTCTTCCTTCGGGATGGATCCCTCTGCACCTCCTCTTCTTCAGAATCCTTATTGGATGGAGGAATTGAAACTTACTCTTTTCAAGAACCAGTTTCTTCCTTCCTACCAACCTCTAGCTTTTCCAACTGTATTTGAGCGATACCAAGCTCAACTTCTGCTTGCTGCCTTCTCTCACTTGCCTTTCAATGTTCTTGGAGATAAGATTCCTATCAAGAAGTTCCAATGGGCCTGTGATGTTATGACTCCGGGTCATGTTCTTAACCCCATTGCCCAAGCAGAGTTTCAAGATTTTTTGGATCAACTTCCACTCCTTCTTCATTGGTACAAAATTTCTTTGGCTACCAGTGACTCTTTGGACGAAATCACAGCTAATAGAATTCAGACATGGTACGAAGCAGAGAACCTTATTGAAGAATATGACGACTTCAAGAATAAGGATTCAGCGTACTGGGATGATTTAAATATGGACGAAATGGAACAAGGTTTGAAAGAGACAAAATTCGAGGTGAAAGATGAACAACTTTTTCACCAAATAAGAGCATACTAGCTGCAACAACCTAGCTTTGATAGGATAAAAAATAGAATAAAGAAAGAACATAAGTTCATTGAACACTGTTGGGTTAAATTTAATGAACTTGTTACTTTTTATATTCCTTATTATTATGAAATCGAATTCGTAGCCAAGTAGGCGTGTAATTACTTACATATCAATAAAACTAGGGTTTTTTCCCCCTATTTGGCATGATCTAGTTTTATGTTCCAATTGCATGCTTGTGACCATTTTATTCACGCAATTCAAATAAAATTAGAGCTTCGAATTAACCAATTTTTGCTTCAAAACCTGATTTGAACATCTCCAAAGTATGAAATACAATTGATAATCTTTGCCTTGGATCTTCTCATTCCAATCGCATGGTCAACATAACTTAACAGCTTTGAATTGACCAACCATTTTATCAAAGTTACTTTTAAGTGCTTTAAAGTACTTTTAAAAGTAACAATGCTGCTTTCCAAAAAAAGAGTTTATTTTGATAGAAAATCCCAAAAAGATTTTTTCATGTTCAAGCAAGTTTTTTTTGTGGATTTTGATACTTTACTCGACTTGGTACGGGCTTTGCAAGTTTGAACTCTAACACATTAAATAAGAATCAAATTCTAGCTACAGAATACTTCAAAGTTCATTTCGAAGGATTTTATCTTTTACAACAAACCTAAGAGCAAGTCCCCAATCCCTTCGAAGCAGATCAAACCTAAACATTCTTGCATTCTTTGGCATAAAATGTGCTTCGACGTCAACTACCTGCTCTCGAAGCCCTAGCTGGATGTTTGACATCTGGCTTTGGAGCCAAATCCTGGCTTCGAAGCCAAATATTTGTTTTCGAAGCCAATCTGAGTGTTTGAGATATGTTTCCCTCCCAAACAATCACCCTTGATAGAAACTTTTCATGTTGTATTTTCGGGACCCTATGAATTTCAAGTAAACTCATATGGGTTCCAAAATCAGTCAAATACTTATCTCGGGTTTTTTTACCCATTTAGAATGATTGGACATCTTTCGGATAGAAAGGTTTTTTTTAAAAAAAACCCTTTCCCTTTGCGCTTTAAACTTACTTGCTTGCCCAAAATACAAACCCTTCATTTCTATTGCTCTCTCCTCCTCTTTACTCTTTTTCTCAGCTTCGTCCTCCGAAAACTTCTGCTAATGGCTTCTTCCTCCTTGAAAGTACCAGTTATGGAGTGCATGAGCCCATCCGTAGCTTTGAAGAGGGTGATTACTGAAGAGTGTGAGAAATACAAAGCTGACGAACAAAGTGCTATCGATGGGTGCATTTTCATTCCCCGTCATCATGAGCAATAGGAATATGTGCTTGGGCCCATTTTTAGAGAGGCTCCTGCTCAACTTCCTGCTTTATACCCGCGTTTAGAGAATCATTGCCTTCTCTATGAAGGTAGTCTAGATTGGGAAAGTTGGAGGATGAGCAAACCCTCCCGTTGCTGGCCGACAATAAGGCCAGAATGGTACGATCGAGTTATTCCCGCTAGGTCATTGGATCTCCAAGAACTTTGCCTTTTTGACGCCCTTCAACTATCCAGGTTCACTATTTTAGAGGATCCATTTTTAATACCTGTTGCTCTTTGTTTTTGAAACTCTGCTTTTAATTTCTTCCAATTTAGATATGGTATGATGGCCCCTACTGTCTTCGACATCTGCCACCTTTTAGGGTTATCCCATACTGGCATTCCATTTGGTCCAGACTATCCTAACCTTAATGTCTCTTTTTCTATTCCTCCTCTGAACTCATCCTATAGTGACTTTGTCAAATCCGAGAACAAAAGGCAAGGTCCACTAACTGTTAGGGAACTCTTTTCTTTTTTATTGTATTGACTTTGTAAATTCATCTTCTGTATCTCTTCTCATAGAATTATGCCTGAGTTTGCCCCTCTCGCTAAAGCTTTTGTTTTGCATAAAAGGTAGCTTTAGCTCCATATGTTTTGGGTCATGTCTATAGAACTTGCTCTTAATTTTGTGAAAAACCCATGGATGCCAATCAATGAGGCACATTTTGGATACTTCAACTCTAGCTTTTTGCATACTTCACTCATGACTTACACTCTAAATGCCTAAGATTTCTATCACCAGACCCTACCTCTTATGGTATGAAGTTTGCCAGGGTCTCTCTTTACCTTTCTAATTTTGCCTTCTACTTTTTTTTTCCCATCGACTTCCAGCTTCCCCTTCTAGCCTCTTTTTTTGTCCTTTCGAAGCCAACATTGGACCAACCAGGCTGAGGGTGTTTTTGGGTGACAAGTCCTGCTCTAGGCCTCAACACAAAGATATGTAGGCTTCCATTCTGATTCCAAGGGAGCTTTTCATTGGCACTGTGAATCCTAGAGCTTATAAGTGTATTTCTGAGCCCTACTGCCCTGCCCAATTTGCTAGGTAATTTAGATTCACTCAAAGGATTCCTATCCTTCTTTGTAGCCAATCCAACTCAAATCTTGAAAGTAGAGAACTGAAAGTTTCAAGATCCAGATTGGAGGAAGCAACCTCCAAGTTGAT
Source organism: Camellia sinensis (assembly GCF_055761805.1). Classification (NCBI taxonomy): domain Eukaryota; kingdom Viridiplantae; phylum Streptophyta; class Magnoliopsida; order Ericales; family Theaceae; genus Camellia; species Camellia sinensis. The sequence continues at coordinate 101,883,926 of NC_138966.1, forward strand.
CCTAGACTTAATTGATTTTGAATACTTACTCTTCGTTCCTCAAGGCAATACATTAAAAAGATATCAGAATTGGTGGACGGCCAATATGGAGGTGCACTTGGCCATCCCTCCTCAAGATTTGTTAGTGGGACTAGATGTGCCTTAGGCCAAGTCCAAGGAGACTGGGCTCATCACTCCTTCTACTACTCCTGTTATCCCAGCTCCTACTCTTGCTGCCACAGAGACTGTTCCTGTTATCTCTCATCTTCCTCCTAGAGTCACTAGGGCTTCTTTGAAGAGAGGCATGCACTTCCACTTTTCCTTTCTCTTCTCTTTATACTGCCTTTCTCATCTGCTTATAGCTTCTTTTTTTTCTTTTTTTTTTTTTTTCTTTTTTTTTTTGTGCTGCAGGAGCTTCACAAGTAAACTCTCCTCAGAGGGCTCAAACCCTAAGCATTCTTAAAGACAAGCAGCAACAGCAACAGAAAAAAAAGAATATCTGAAGTTCCTATAGAAAAGGAACAAGAAACACCGCTTAAGAAGAAGAAGAAAATAACAGTCTCTTCTTCTGATTTCATTGATGACCTTACTCATTAGCCAGCCGCCAAGGCAGTAGAGAGGGAGCAATCCAAGGAATTGGTGGTTTTCCAGAGATCTGAGAAAGAAAGGCAACAGCAGATATTAAGGAATGAAGCTGCAGCTGCTAATACACTTCAAAGGGAAGTTGTAAGAAGGCAACAAACTGCTGAACATTATGCTCTTTGTAGTTCTCCAATCATTACTACCACTACTTCTGAGGCTGGTAATTTCTTTTAGTTTCTCTAGTAATTTCCCTTCCTAAGTTTTTAGCAATAAAACTTACCATTGTTTCTTATTTTCTATCTTGCAGCAATAGTTACTCTACCTCCTCCTCCTTCGACAATGGCTTCTTCTGTCCTATCTGAAGTTAAAAGGCCATTAGGGGTAGCCTCGAAAAAGAGAACAAAGATCAACATCGAAGTGCCCTTAAGTGTAAAGCCCATCTAGACAGTACTTCCACTTCCCAGCTCTAAACTTTCTGTACCTTTTCTGAGGCAAGCTATCTCTATTTTTTTATGCCCGGGTTTAACTCCATATCTACCTCATCTAACCTTTACCTCAGCCTAATTTACTCTCCCTACAATCCTAGCTGCTACTTCATCACCTAAGAAGGCCCCAGTTGTCACCTCATCAATGATAGCTGGTGCTTCCAGAAAAGATACTGGTAGCTTACCAATTTCTTATCTACCACCACCATCCAGCTCCAATCCCTCTTCTCTTGATCTGCTGGTGGCCAGGACTATAGACATTGCTAGGGACACTTCAACCCCTTCTCCTATCCCTTTGCAACCATCTCTTCCAAACCTCTCTACACCTTCTATGTTAGTGGCAGAGATGGACATTTTTGAAGCTCGGTTAGCTAGCCTTTTTGACACACCTTCAACCACTCCAGTAGCCAGTAGTGAAGTTGAGCCATTGGTCCTTGCTGACTCCCTCTTGGAAATTTTTTAGAGTTATTCAACCACTAACAGAGTTTGTTTGCCTCCATTGGACTTAGGCACTTGTTTGGAATTACTAACATCATTTTCAAGGATCCCATTCAAAGCCTTACAAAGACCCATACTTAAGAATGGTTTCCTCCAATGCTGCAAAGTCATTGAGTAATCCAATATGGCCATTTCAAGCTATCATAGATTTCCATGTCAACATTTGCCGCATTGTTAAAGCTGCAGAAGATAAACTATTGAAAGACAAAGAATTTGTTTCCCATATACATACTGAGGTATCTAAATTGAAGGGACAACATTCCTCTGCTTCTCAGTTTCACATTAAGCTCTTGGAGAAAAATGCCCAATTAGAAGAGGAGTTAGCAGTAGTTAACCTAGCCTTAGATCGAACTGCTACAAAGCTGCAGATTACCAATCAAGGGCTAGTTGACTGTAAGCAAGACATGGCTACAACTATTCAGTTGTTCCCATCCCTTAGGAGTAAAGAATCAATTATAAGGGAATAACTAAAGCATTGTACTGATTTTTGGGCCAATCTATGGCTGCATGTACTTAACTCTTTATGAAATGAAATCCTTATTTATTATTTGAGTGTTTTTATGCTTCTTTTGTTTAGCATTTCTCACACTTCTTGTGTTTCCCATATAGGTGGATAATAAGGCTTCAAATACCTGCCATTGATTTTCTTGGGATGTGCATAACCATTTATATTTCTCAGATGGTAGGTTTCCCCAGGCAAAACTCTATGGACTTGATATGGTTCTTCCCAATTAGGTGACCATTTACTAAATTTATGGCTTTTAATTATTATTGGGAGAATTGTTTTCCACACCAAATTACCTTCATCAAAGCTAATATACTTAATCTTCTTATTATAGCTTTTGGCTACCTTTGTCTTTTGGAACAGAATATTATTTAATGCCAGAATTCTAGTTCATATATATTCTCTAATTCCAAGAATATGCTCTAATGATATTGCTCAAAAGTTAACTGGTCTTGGCATTTCACCTTTAAGGACCTAATGTTAATCTCCACAGGCAACACTGCACCATGCCCATATATTAAAGCATAAGGAGTGACTCCAGTACGTGATCTTGGAGAAGTCCTATAAGCCCATAATACATCCAACAACAAGTTATGCCAATCCCTAGGATTATCTTCCACAACTCTTTGTATTCATTTTTTCAAGGACTTGTTGGATGATTCTACCTGACTATTTGCTTATGGATAATAAGGGGTGGAATTAATAAGACTAATTCCAAATTCTACTGTGAAAGATTTTACCATCTTTCTATCAAACACAGTCCAATTATTTATAGTTATGGTCTATGGGATGCCAAATCTATGAATCAAATCCTTAATAAATCCAATAACTTCAGTTTGATCCACAACCTTATATGGTTTAGCTTCGACCCACTTAGTGAAGTAATCTGTGGCCACTAAGATGAAACAATAATGCTTCGAAAAGGGTGGATGTATTTTCTCTATCATATCCATAGCCCAACCTCCAAATGGTCAAGGCTTCACAATTGCTTGCAAATCAGTTATTGGTACATGTCTTATCATGTCATGCTTTTGGCATACCTAGAAACCTCAAGCATACTCTATACAATCTTTAAGGCTGGTTGACTAATAGTAGGAATGCCTTCGAAGCAACTATCTCATATTCACACCAAGCTGATTGGCACCACAAATGCCTTCATAGACTTCAGCCATGGCTGTCAATGCCTCTTTCGGCCCTAGACATTCCAATAACAACCCATATGCTCCCCTTTTGTAAAGAGCATTACCATACACTATATATTGCATAGATTGTAATTTAATCTTTCTGCTAGCCTTCGAAGATGGGCCGTTAAGTACTGCACGATTGGATGACTCTAATCTTGATCTTGTAAGTCATTATGATTGACTTCCAACACAACGTTCATTTTAGCTAAAGGTGGTATTAATTTTTGATATGTTACTTAACTTATGTTCAATTGAGTGTCATTCCTCATTCTAGTGTCATTCCTCATTCTGAAATTCGAAGCCTTTTGAGCTACATCATTGGCTTTGTTATTTATGAACCTTGGGATATAAGTCACATTTGCTATCTAAAATTGAGAAAGCAAATGTAATGCAACAATATAATATGGTAACATTCTTGCACTTTGACATTTGAAAATTCCTTTCACTTGGTTGACTACCAATTAAGAATCTTCAAATATATCAATTGCATGAGCTTGTAATCCAATAAGCATTTCCAGCCCCATTATTAAAGCTTCATATTCAGCTTGATTATTGGAACAAGTAATTTCATCAACCCTGAAATCATGTGTGGTTCCTACCCCCTGTGGTGACTTAATTACAACACCAATTCCAATTAGATCGTTGGCCTTTGATCCATCGAACCACATCTGCCATGGCTCAACATTGACCATACCAAGATCCATTATCTCCTGGCTTTTTGTTTGACATTGATGATCTGCCAAGAAGTTAGCCAAAACTTGTCCTTATACTACCTTTTGGGGGATATATTCTAGATGAAATTCTGATAAAACTAATATCCATTTGCCAATTCTTCCTATCAACATAAGTCTAGATAACATATACTTAACCAAGTCTGTGGTTGCAATTACCAAGACAACAGTACGCAAAAGATAATATCTTAATTTCATTGCTGCAAAGTACAATGTAAGGCACAACTTTTCTACAACTGAATATTTACATTCACAAGAATTTAAAAACCTACTAAGGTAATAAATTGCTTGATCCTTGCCTTCTTCATTGTCCTAGCCTAGAAAAACTCCCAATGAATCTTTTGCTGCAGCAATGTATAACTTCAAGGGCTTGTCGCTTCTTGGTGGTATCAACACTGGAGGCTTAGCTAAGTAGGCTTTAATTCCTTCAAAAGCAGCTTGATGCACTGCTGTCCACACAAACTCCTTTTCATCTTTCAACTTTAACAAAGAAGAAAATACTTTAGTTTTCCCTGCAGTGTTAGAAATAAATCTTCGAAGAAAATTAACCTGACCAAGGAACTTTTGTACTTCTTTCTTACTTGATGGAGGTTTAGCCTCAATGATGGCTTTGGCTTTATTCTGATCAATATGTATTCCCTTCTTGTGCACAACATACCACAAGAAGTTTCCAGCTGATACACCAAAAACACATTTGAGAGGATTAAGCTTTAACTTGAACTTTCTCATCCTTTCGAAAGCTGCTACCAAGTGAACCAAGTGTTCCTTCATAGACTGAGACTTTACAACAATATCATCAATGTAACACTCTAGTTATCCTTCAATAAGATTATGAAAGATAGTATTCACTTCCCTCTGATATGTTGCCCCAGCATTCTTTAGACCAAATGCCATTTTTACCCATTCGAAGGTGCCAATATTCCCAGGACACTTGAATGTTGTCTTGTGGACATTTCTCCTCTACAATGAAGATCTGGTTGTAACCAAAATGCCCATCCATCATAGACAAAATCCTGTGTCCCGCTGAACTGTCTACCAATAGATCCACTATAAGTATGGGGTATTCATCTTTTGGAGTTGCCAAGTTCAGATTTCTAAAATCGATGCATACCCTCATCTTGCCATTCTTTTTAACCACAGGCACAATGTTAGATAACCATTCAACATACCTGGTTGTTCTAATGAAGCCTTCTTTAAAGAGCCTGAGAATTTCCTCCTTTACTTTCTGAACCACTTCAGGACTCATCCGTCTTGGTTTCTGCTTGTGTAGTCTGAAGTTAGACTTCATAGGGAGCCTATGTTCCACTAATGACCTATCAAACCTTGGCAGTTCATTATAAGACCACGTAAAACAATCCTTATATTTCTTTAAGACTACCAACAATTGGTTCCTATTAATAGAACTTAACCAAACACTGATATAAGTGGGTTGCTGTGCAAAACCTTTCCCTAAATTGACTTCTTTCAAAGGGTGTTTTACTTGAGCACTTACTAATGTTTCTCATTCGACTTCTTCTGCCTTCGAAGCAACTTCTTTGCTTTGTTTTGCTCCCACCTTCTCTGGTTCAACATCTTTGCCTTCTTCTTCATAGACAAAAGCTGTCTATAAGGCTTCTTCTTCCAATATTTCTTGGACTTTTGTTTCGATGTCTAATACACAGTACTTATCAAGGGTCAAAGGCTTGACCTTTTGTTGCTCCTGATTACAACCAACCACCATGGCTTCCCTCTCTCGTTCCTGAACCTTTTAGACTATTGATTTTATGTCCAATGCTGAAAACTTGACTAAGCTAAGGGTCTGGCTTTTTAGGTCTCAAGTTCTTTCCTACAACCAGGCATCATTGTCGTCCTTAGTAACGAACTCTTTATCAGCACTCTCCTGCACTAAGTGCTTTAGGTGTGTTACTTCCTTATCAGCCGTCACTTCAGCTATTCTATCAGGTTTCCTCAATATACTGAGTGGTGTCACTTATTTAGTATATAACTTAGCCACTGCAAAGTCAGCACAAGCGATAAAGGGTTGAGGGACTACATTGATCTCCTCTGTCTCTCCATTGCATAGAACCATCATTATTTTCTGATGTAGAGAGGAAGGTACACATTTGTTGGTATGGATCCAATCCCTGCCAAGTTTACTTGGCATTACTATCTATAATAAAGAATGCTGTCATGCAATTTCTGGTTCCCACACTCAAATTGATGGACAGGATGCCCTGAGCCATCTGCTTATCAGCGAAGCCAACAATGGTTGTGTTGGTTGGGATTAGTTTGGGGGTTTTTTTTTTTTTCCTAATTTCTTCAAAGAGGACTTCGGAAGCAGGTTCACTGCTGCCCCATTATCCACTAACACCTTATTCATTTGTATCACATCGAAATAAGCCTTGATATACAAGGGCTTAACGTGCTGCGCCATAGATGTTGTAGGATATTCGAAGGAATACAAGAGATTAATACTCACCTCCTCACTTTCATCTTCAGTTTCCATTGGTGTGGCCACTTCAGACTCATCTTGAATCATGCTAACCTGTGAATCTTCACTAGAAACTGGAATAGGGTCATCTTCTTAACCTTTTTGGTTTCCATCTTCAGCTTGGAACTCCTGTGGCAATATATATACCATGTTGACCGACACTGGAGAAAATGAGCCAAACCGAACTGCTGGTTGCACTTGTTTCTTTTCCAAACTAACTTGTTCAGTTATTTCGGAAGCATCTTCCATGCCGTACTTTGGTATCTCAGTACTGGTAACTTCCTTCAAATCAACTCATTTGTGGTCTACTCCTGTTGGCTTTTCGACCAAAAAGATCTGTTCAGCCATGAAGGCTTCAGACATCTCATCTTCAACCATTTCTTTCCTTTGGCCAAGTTCAACTTCTCATTCTGTCTCACTGTCGCTTTCTATCAAGGCCTTTTCAAGACCTGCTAAGTTAGATCTTTCCTTGGCTTTCAGTTCAATGTGAACACTAGCCAATTGCTCTTTGCTGACACTTCTTTTATTCTGAGGAGCTAATTTTGGACTTTCTTTTTCCTCTGTCTGGCCTTTTGACTGGGCCAATGAAGAACTCTCTCTACTTTCCTTCAGATCTTTTGGGTACTGGGTGTACCTTCATTGGATCTTCCTCCTTTGAGACCTAGAGATTACTGGAACCATATTTGGTTCCTTTGTTTTTGGGTACTTGAGTAATACCAATTATTTGGAGCCACCAAGGGAGGTTTAATCATTCTGCCCTTGTCTACAAAGACATTTCTCTGTGCAGGTATTTTCTTAGGCTTGTTTTGCATGACAAACCAGTCTGGCACCCGAAATACCCATGAACTCACTAGTTCAGTTGTTGAACTTGCTTTCCCACTCTTTGAAGCCACCTTCGAAGCTAACTGTTGAGGCCAATCACTGGCTCTAACATCCTATCTTGAGCCCAATTCGGGCCTTCTTTCAGGGTATTTGCCTTGCATCTTGTTCGAAGTTAACTTTGGAGGCCAATTACTGGCTCTGATTCCCTGACTTGAGCCTAATTCAGGCCTTCTCTTAGGATAATTGTCTTTCATCCTGTAGTAATTGGGTGGTCTGAACTCATGCAGAGATCTCTTACCCTTGGATTGCATTCTAGTGGCTGGTGGTCCAGCCAAGAATGGCTGCTGTCTGGGACCAGTTGGGTATGGACTCTTGTTGTAGGTATTGGTTAGCTTAGGGTGTCTCTGTATATTATTTTAATATTATTTCCCATCAATTGGAAACCCTTTCAGCCATTTGTACCTTAACCTGCATTTGGGACACATTCTTTGCATGACAGCTGCCTCAAGAGAGTCATCATCCAGTGCCTCCTCACTAGAGTCATTCTTTTGGTCCGCAAAGCTCTATCCATTTGCTGGTGAACTTCTAGTATCCTTCTTGAAAGCAGTCTGGCTGCCAACATGCATCTGCACATTAACCTCCTTCAATTCCTTCAAGGATAGGTTTTGGAAATCTGGCATGATACCATTGGCTGTAACCTCCTCAATCTCTGGGAACGGGTTAGTGTCAATCCCTATACCTTTCTCTACTCTGGCCGAAAACTTTAAACTCCCCTTTCGAATTTGTTTGTGGATCCTGTCCCGAAAAATAATACAGTTTTTAATTGAATGAGACCAAGAATTGTGCCATTTACAATACATTTTCCCTTTAAGTTCTTCTGGGGCAGGGATCTTAATTCCCTTTGGTGACTTTAGGAAATTTGCCGCAAGTAAATGATAAAAAATGTCATCTAATTTTGTTAAATCAAAAGAATACTTCCTATAAAGGTCTTTCTTTTTAAACTGCTGGTCTATTGTGGTGTCCTTCTAAATTAACGCCTCACAGGTCATAGGCTCTTTCCCTACGATTTCTGCTAAATCAATTTCATAATTAGGATCTCTATAATAAGTCTTATATGATGCATTACTTAGATCCTGTTCTTCCTCAAGTAAAGATTCATATCTAGACACCTTATGGGTTAATTCCACTAAGTCTCGAAACTCAGTTGAATCGAACTTCTTTCGAAGCCTAAACTCTAAACCATTTTGAGCCAATCTCACAAATTCAAGCTCAGGTATAATGACCCTACACTTGTTTCATGCTCTTTTGAATCTGGTAATAAATTGAACATGTGGTGCATGCTCCGAGGTGCTGGTCTGTTCGACCATAGGTTCTGACGAGATATGTGCTTCCATAGGATGTGTTATCACATTATCCTCTGGATCAGGTACTTCTACCTCTCCTTCCACACCTTCTTCCAGGCGTTCATTTTCTCCCTGTCTCCTACGTCTAGCCATTTTAGGGTTCCACTGGGCATGCCAAAAATACATGTTGGCTTTTTTGGCTTTCGAAGGTTAATAATGTAAATTTAAGCATGCCAGCAAGGATTAATCAGTCCTTACAAAATATTAATTGCCAAGCAATTATTAGACGATTGTGTTGTACTTCTTTCAGCCTCAATGAAAAAAACTTTTACTGGTGGCTTGTTTAGGAGAAATTAGTAAATAATAATAAGTGAAGAACAATTTCATAATCTGAATTTCATTAAGTAAATGAAAACTTACAATGATCTGACCTAGTCTCGTAGAGGTTCACAGCAACAAACTATTTGAAACTACTCCTAGGAAATGAAATGCAGTACAGGAATTGAAGTGCATAAATGTAAAAAACTGTAAAACTGAAAAAAAAAATGAAGTAAATAAACTGGTTTTTTGATCTGAGTCTGGGGCTTTATTCTAGAGCATTCCTTACTATTTATACTTTTCAATGGTAACCATCAAAGTGGACTTTTAATCGTCGAAATGTTCTCCCACGATTGTTGAACATGCATCTCTCACAGTCAATCCCACTACGCCACTCTTGCAGGTAAGCTTCCCTCCTGATTTTGAATTTAAACTTATGGGTTACCGTTAGGCCATATCATCTTGTATCTTTAGACTATTCCAGTACTACACAGATCCATTAATACTAATATGAACTACCACGTGTCGGACTTTGATTGGCAACTTGCGTTAGTTCTCCAAATTGCCTTCTAAATACCACGTGTCACTCTGCGATTGACTTTTACAAATTATACAGCCAACAAATAATTATATAATCAAGTGCATACTAAATAATGCACGTATAAAACCACTTAATGAAAAAGTTGTTGGAACAATCTTCTGTATAAATAAAATAACTTGAAATAAATTCAAACAAAATAAATAAATAACATACCGGATTTATTTATCGAACCGAATTAAAATTAAAAGACCAAGTCAAGTGTGTGACACTCTGTCCTTAAGACAAATTCGCCCCGCTACGGTGCTTACGGTTGAGTGGCATTTATCTCCCAGGATACAATGATCTTCACAAATTGTAGTAGCACTCCAAACAATTTGTTCGGCGAATCAAACCTGTGATCTATACTCTCTTTAATTTTATTCTAAAACTAAATATGAAGAATAAATGCACTAGAGAAAAATTGAACAAAATTTAGACAATCTGCAGACTGATTTTGGAACCATAAACTGCTGGAATTATGGCTGTTTTTATAGGAAAAAATCACAGTCCCGAACAGGTGCAATTTAGAGCATGAACAGGTGCAAAACTGTGTCAACAGACATTGTTTTGAAATTCAAACGGATCTGGATAGATATACTAACTGTAGCAGTTATATAACTGTTACTGAAACTGCCTGGGCATTTTTTCCACATATGAATCTGTCCGAAATATATAACAAATTGAAAATTGTTTAACCTTAGTTTTGAATCTGTTCATAACTGCCTAACAGATATGCAACTGTTATGAACAGATGCAGTTAGAAAACCTGGACAGATTTGAATCTGTCTGTGTTCAAACAGATCTGAAATGTAAGAACTGTTTAATCTGTCAGGAATGAAATGCTGTTTAATCTGTCAGGAATGAAACGGACCGGAAATGGATAAAATTTTGCCCAAAAAATTGTTGGTTCGGCTGGACAGCGGCGCGTGTGGTGGTTTGGGCTAAGGTACACTTTATCCATAACTCCTCCATTCTACAAACTTGGGGTGCCCCTTGGGGCCCAACCCAAGTATTGTAGGCTAGAGTTTATATACTCAACAAAACTCTCTTAAAGTTTCAATGTGGGACAAGCCTCACAAGGAAACCCACTTGAAAACTTTAAATGTCTATTTCACGAACCCGAAAACGACGTCATGTTCCCATTCACTCATAAATGGTTTTAACGAACCGTCTTCACCGTGTGACTTGCAATGCGGCAAGGAACACTTCACTTCTTCGGATCCGCGCCAAAAGACGTTCGGGGCCCATTCAATTTTGAGCTCAAAGTCAGCCCAAAATAAATCTTATAATACACCATTTTTCCAACAAAAGTCACGTTAGGGCAAAATTATTTTGTCATAAAAGTTTTTGGCACATGGAAGTGTCATAGCATAATTTAGATGGCTTCAAGAATAGAGCCAGTCCAAATATTTATGCCACTTTATATTCATGTAGATACCTAAATTTATGTCATGATTAAAGAAATAAAATTGGCAAAAAAATTATAAAATATACAAACAAAAAAGTACTAATAGAAAGTATAAAGGAGCTAAAGATTCGAAAACGATAAAAAGTGTCGGAAAAAATTTAAGAACATAACAATCAATCACAAAATTAAGCATATTTCTATCACATTAGGTGAGTTTAGTCTTTTCGTAAGTTTCAAAATTATGAGAGAAGATTATATATAATTTTATGATTAGTTTTTATAAGAAAAAAACAAAACTCATAGTGTTGTCATCTAGAAGCTGGGAATCAACTTTAAGCTCCATGGTAGCATATATCATGGAGTGTTGGGTGGTCAGGACAGAGAACTTGATGAGTGAACCCCACTAATCGGATTCACTAATGCTATCTCCATAGAAAAAAATAAAAATAAAAATAGATTTTAGGTGTTGTCCCATATACCTAAATCACAATTTGGAATAAATTTGAGTCATTTAAAAAAATTTAGAATTAGTTTTCTCTTTAGTCTACCAAAGTGGACTAGATCATTTAATCTTGTGGAGTTCATTCACTACAGGAAATCAAGGATTTAATGGCGTTTAATTAACGGCGTTTTATTAAACGTCACGTTTTCTAATTTTTAACGGCGTTTTTTAACCGCCACATATTTTTTTAATCAAAACGGCGCCGTTTTCTAATTAAAGGCGTTTAAAAGCGCCTCCAAAGGCGGTGGATACACGCGCCCCTTTTTTTGAAGCCCTTATTTTTAAATCTGAGCCCACTCTCTTATACACACGCATCTCTCGTACCTTGTACGCAGACATCTCTCTCTCTCTCTCAGCGACGAAGAAGACGGAGGAGATAACTCAAGGAAGAAGCTTCGTCTCTCGAAAGATCAATCGGCTGTTCTTGAAGAGAGCTTCAAAGAACACAAGCTCCATTGGCTGTTCAGAGGGATTTCGAAGCGATTTCGAAGATTCAGATCGATATCAATCGGCTGTTTCGAGCGATTTCGAAGATTCAGATCGATTTCGGGATTTAGAGCGATTTCGAAGCTCCGTCGCCACCGTCATCTGCACCGGCAAGGTAGTGTGCTCCACCGTCTCTCTCTCTCTCTCTCTCTCTCTCTCTCTAGATCTCATACTGATTGTACCTTTATAAGGGTTTCTGGTTCTAACTCTGGTGATATTTTTCGTTAATGACGGAAAATGTTATCGGTTAGTTTTTTCTTCAGTTATATCGTATGTGAAAAAATACAAAAAAATAAAAAATAAATAAATAAAAGAATTTTTCACTGAAACAAACAGAACAAAGATAGTCATTTTTGTAAGATTAGTCTCTAGTTTCCAAGCTCGACGACAAAATTGAAGGTAGAATCTCATTGTATGGGCTTGCATGAATATATATAATAATCAAAATCAAAATTAAAATTAAATCCAATGAATATGTATAATAAGCAAAAACAAAATCAAATTCAAAATAAAAGAGAGGAATAAATAGGAGCTTCTTTCCCAAGTAATCTTTGATTCTTTAGGTGCATTTGGTCCCCTTCTACAGTACAAAAAAGGGGATAGAGATTCTCATGGAGCTTTTATATGAATTATTTTCCTTCCATCATTTTTCTTATTAGCTATAGTAATATGCTTTTCTTTTCATTTTTTTTCACTTGCAATAATGTCTCTTTTTTACTCTTTTCCTTGGGAAAAAGTGGTGTCTACTATTTTACGAACAATATATATATATATATATAATATTAGTAATATTGTGTGCAATGAACCCATTAGTGAATGCTATCTATGCTTTTTTTTTATTTTATTTTAAAATTCATGAAGGTGGGATCTATCCTAATTAAAGGACGTCTAAATCTTTTTTTTTTTTTGGGTAACTGTAATTAATTATTATTTTTTAATTAAAGGAAGTCATCTGATGATATTTTAGGTCTTACTGGGGATGGTTTTGATTTTGTTGTTTTTTATGTTGTTTTGGTGTTTGTCCCTTCTTTATTTTTTTTTTTTAAAGCAATATTGGCAAGTCGAAAAAAAATTATTTGAAAAATTATTAGAAAAATATGTGGGTTAGATTAATTTCGGGTGTGAATTATGTCACACTAAATTTAAATAATAATAAAAAATTGAAAAACTTTTCAGACTGTTTTTAGACTCTTTAGGTTTTTTTTTTCCTTTTTCATTTTCATTTTTTTTTCAATTTATGCACAAAAATTAATAAGAAGAAGAAGAAGAAGAAAAAAAAAAAAAAAAAAAAAAAAACCGAAGGCCCTACCCTTTGCATGCTAGAGTTGTCACAAACTATTTTATTTTTTTAAGGGCAGTTAAATGAGTTAAACTCTCACTACAAGAAAAATCATTTTTGGCGATTAAATTTTTAGTCGCCAAAGGTTCAGTTTTAGTCGTCAAAAGTTGCCTTTTTACCTTTCCTGACTAAATTTTTTAGTCGCCGATTTTGTTGCGAATAAACAGCCGCAGAAGGTTTTGGCGACTAAAAAGGTTTTAGTCGGCAAAAAGACAGGTCTTTAGCGACCAAAGTTTTGGTCACCAATACTCAATTCCACTGTTTAAAATTATACATTTGGCGACTAATCTTTTATCGCCAATAGTTGATGGAACGCCAACCAAACTATTTAGTCGCCAAAACAAATACTTTTGGTGACCAATAGTTTGGTCGCCAAAGGTTGTTCGAACAACCAACCTTCTACCTTCTAAACCTTTAACAACACACTCCTTCCACTATACCACTACAACATCACATGAATATATATGTAATATATATTATTTATATACTATATTGACCCGTATTAATATAAAACTATATATATAAATATAATTATTTTTATGCAATATAATTTATGTAAAAAAAATTTATTTACTAAAAAAAATAAATTAATTTATTTTAATAAATTATTTACTAAAATAAATTCTTTTTTGGCAGAGACAGAAAATTGATTATTAAGATTATTTTCTTCAAATTGGAGATCAACAGGAGTCGGTCGAGAATACCAATTTTTTGTAGTGTGTGGATTAACTTTTGGATAATGAATTTTATTAAAATGAGAAGATTGAAATTGTTGAGTTAATTGATTTAGTTCATTATCAGTTGTTTCAGTGTCAGATTGAGTAGAAACAGGTTCAATAGTGGGTTGTTGGTTTAAAACAGTAAGACCTTTATCTTTAGAGGGTGAAGCATTATCAGAGGTAGATAATTTAGTAAATAATTTTTTAAAGCTTTGACAGTAGATTAATCATTTGTGACTAAACTAGTGCATTTGGAACGATTACTGGGAAGATTTAGTAAAGGTGGATCTAAAGGTTGTTTACTAGATCAGGCTTGAACAGATTCTAAATTGGTTTCTATTTTATCTAATTGTTTACCAATTTATTAAAATTAATTTATTTTAATAAATTATTTACTAAAATAAATTATTTAGTCGCCAATAATGTAATTTTGGGCTACTAAAATATTTTTTAGTCGCTAAAAAAATAAGTTCCGGCTGAAAGTAGCATTTTTGGCGACTAAACTTGTTTTTTGTCGCCAAAAACGTCCCCTTTTCGCTACTAAACTGAATTTTAGTCGCCAATTGCCTGTTTTTAGCTACTAAATTTTTTTTAGTAGCCAAAATGCTTCACTTTCAGCGACCAAACTATTTTTAGTCGCCAAAACACGTAGAATCGGCGACCAAACTGTTTTTTAGTCGCCAAAACCAATACTTTTGGCTACTAAATTATTTTAGTCGCCAAAAACCATCACTTTTGGCTACTAAAAAACCTTCGTCGCTAAAACCCATACATTCGGCGACTAAATCTTTTTTTAGTCGCCAATAACTATACATTTGGCTACTAAACTCTTTGTCGCCAAAAGTCTTCACTTTTGGCTACTAATTCCATTTTAGTCGCCAATTGTGCTACTTTCAGGGACGAAAATTTGGGTTTTAGTCGCCAAAACTGCTTTTCCTTGTAGTGTCTTTGAGCTTGACCCGTGTTTGACTTATTAAAAATTTGTTCAAGATCAATTAGTTATGAAAATAAATCAAACTTAAACATAATTTTAAACTTGCTAAATTTTTAAGTCAAGTTTGAATAAATGACCACTCGACTTGATAAACTCATATACATTATAAAAAATTAAGCTACCCAAGCTCAATTCGTGTTCGGATCGTTAAAAGATAGTTCGAGATCGACTCATTATATAAATAAGTTAGGCTCAAAAAAAATTTTAAATTTATTAAATTATCAAGCTAAGTTTAAACAATCTGCTACTCAACCCAACTTGACTCATTTTTAATCCTACTTCTTTCATATACCCCACAATAATTCGCCAACAAATATATTTGTAATGCAAGGGCCCAATTTTTATTTTTATTAAATTTGTTTTCTAATCAGTAGGAGAGAAAATAGGGAAAGAGAAATTGTATCACCCAACAAATAAGACTCAAGACTTTAGTAAGAAAGCACGTTATCCACTAGGGCAATCATTAATCTTCTTCCATCTAGGGTGGAAAAAATAATATTATTATTATATACTTACAAAAATGTTCACAATTTAAATAAATGGATCAAATTTATTTTGATTGTGACTGTGGAAATATGCAATCAAATCATTTCATTTTCCATATCTATCAAGTATTACATCTCTAATATTTATATACAAAGAGATAATAAACTGATAACAAACTACCTAACAAACTTGTAACTTCCTAACGAACATTGTGCTATGAACTGGTATGGTTTGTAGATCAGTTGAGCTCAGCTTGCGCTGCATCTTAGGTTGTAGCCTGAACTGATCTAATGAGGCCTGAGCTCCTGAGTTGTGATCCTCAACATTCCCCCTTAAGTTAATGGAAGAAGGAACTGCCATCAACCTGTCTCTAAGATAAGAAAATCTGGAGATAGACAATGGCTTGGTAAAAATATTTGCCAACTGATCAATGGTGGGAATATAGTGCAAAACAAGTTTTTAGCAAGCACTTGATCTCGAATACAATGGCAATCTACTTCAATATGCTTAGATTTGGAATGGAAAACTAGATTAGAAGCTAAAGCTATTGTAGACACATTGTCACACCAGAGAAGAGAGACTGTAAGAGGAACAATACAAAAATCTTAAAGCAACATGCCAATCCAAGCAAACTGTGAAGCAGTATGAGCTAAAGATATATACTTTGCCTCAGTGGAGGATCTGGACACAGTGGCCTGCTTTCTAGCTGACCAAGAAATAAGATTAAATCCTAAAAAGACACAGTAGCCTGATGTGGATTTTCTATCAACTGAATCTCCATACCAATTAGAAAATGAATAACTTGAAGATCAAATGAGTTGGGTGTATAAGTAAGGCCATGAGTGATAGTGCCCTTAACAAATTTGAGTAATCTTTTGACACCAACAAAATGACCAACAATGGGGCTATGCATATGCCGACAAAGCTGGTGAACTGCATAAGACAGATCAGACCTTGTGATTGTCAAATATTGTAATGCACCAACTATACTTCAATAGAATGATGGATTATCAAAGAGCACATCTGAATTAGGAAGCAGAATAGGTTTAACAGAAATAGGAGAAGAACAAGATTGCAATTTAACATGCCAGCTTTATTAAGAATTTCCTCAGCATACTTCTTTTGGGACAGAACATAAGTGGAACCAAGTGACATCATTACCAGTGACCAAGATGTCATCAACATAAACCAGTAAAGCAATAAAAACAAAACCAGTTCTTTGAATGAAAAGAGAAGAATCACATTTGTTATTCTTGAAGCCCTAGGAAATTAAAAGGATGAAAAGGTGGAATACCAAGCTCACGGTGCTTATTTAAGGCCATACAAGGCCTTGTGAAGTATATAAACATGATCTGGTTGAGAAGAATGTTCAAACCCTAGTGGTTGCAATATGTAGACTTCTTCTTCTAGCACTCCATGAAGAAAAGCATCAAGTATATCCAATTATCAAGACATCTATATCCCTTGGCAAAAGAATGATACCCTAAGAATACACATTCAACAGACTTAGGTTATAATTTGGTAGAGATGTAAGGCTTGATCCACGAAAAACATTGACAACCAAACACCTTGAGAATAGAAAAATCTAGGATTTGATGAAATAGGATTTCAAAAGGAGTTTTGTGAGCCAATTTAGAAGAAGACAGCCTATTTACCAGGTAAGTAGCAGAAGCAATGGCATCAAGCCAGCAGTGAAGAGGAATAGAAGAATGATGTAGTAAAGCAATGGCAACTTCAGTGAGGTGTCTATGTTTTCTTTTTGCCACACCATTTTGGGATGGTGTATAGGGACATGAATGTTGATGGACAATTCCTTAAGATGAAGTGAAAGCCTTCATTTTATTATTAAAGAATTCTGTTCCACCATCTGTTCTAAGAATTTTAAGTGATGTAGAAAATTGTTTCTCTACATAAGCTTTGAATTCAAGAAATTTATCATACGCTTCACTTTTGTAAGCCAATGGACATAACCAAGTAAATTTACTAAAGTCATCCATAAAAAGTACATAATATTTGTAACTAGAAGTCGAGTCAAAAGGACCCCAAACATCACTGTGGATTATAGCAAGAGTGTCACGACCCAAACCCGCCCCTATGGGTTTAGTACCGTAACCGGCCAGTAATCCGAGATTACCGAAGTCCTGCTTAACAGTAATACAGTAATACAGAGTACAGGGGCTGGCGGAAGCCAATACAGTAATTAAAATATGTCCAATGAGCTGTGACAGTCTGAATGCAAAAAGACTTTTTATATCATATACACATATACAATCAGTACCAAAACAGTATGTACAATATATACAATCATTCAGGATAGGGACTTAATCCCTATTTAAAACAGTACAGTACGAAAACATTCAATCTATACAGAACATAACCAAGAAAGGGGAAAACTAAAACACCCCAAAAGCCCTAGCTTAACAGGCTCGGAACCTCGCAGTGAGGCACAATGGTTGGCTTTGACAAAAGGGAGTCTAACCCACGCTCCTAGCTCTGGTCTGGTGCCTGAACACCTACATATATATATGAGCAGTGAGCTAAAGCCCAGTGAATAACATAATGCGTAAAGAGGTTAAGAATGAATGTCTTTTCAGTATTGAAAACATTCAATTGATTCAGTGTATCAGTCATTCAATCATAACAATCATATGTGGTACATCCATTAGCAGAACAGTACAGTAAACAGTAGGTCTTGAAAGACCGAACAGTCAATGATGGCCATCGTAACAGTAAATAAAAGTTCCAAGGTAGGAATTGACAGAGATCTCTGTAACAGTAGCAGTAACAATAACAGTAGTTGCTAAGGATGCCACAATACAATTCAGAATAGAGGACAAACATTCATTCAGTTAACAGTAAACATTTCAGAAAACAGTTCAATTAATCATTCAGAAAATATTCATTTTCGAACATATCTTTACAGCATTGTTACTCACAGAGTTCTGGGCTACAGATAAGCTAGTACGTGTCTCCGGATGCCAACCCTACACAGTTGCAGAATGAACACACACTAAGCTACACAGTTGGGAAAATAATAACTTAATCCCTAGTTTGCCTCAGTGTGGTTCTACATCAATATCCTCATTAAGATGCCTTAAACTAGGCCTAGGAATGCCTAGGATGGAATGAGGATGCAAAGATGCACTTTAAAAATATTTTCAGAATTTTCAAAAAAATAGAGGTCCCGCTCGAGCGTGGGTTTACTCGCTCGAGCGTACAGGCAAACAAAATACTTCGCTTGAGCGCGAGTTACCCCGCTCGAGCAGACTGTAAAACATGCCAAAAGTACTGGATGTGTGAAAATCACGCTCGATTGGGCGCTCGATACCCGCTCGAGCGTATGACACAAGTCCTCGCTCCAGCGTCCAATATCCCGCTCGAGCGAACTATAAAACAGTGTAAAGTGCTGGATGCACGAATTTCACGCTCGAGCGCTAGTCACTCCACTCGAGCGTGAGTCCAAAATCTGGAATTTTCAGATTTGAACCTCAAGCTCAAAAACAAGTTTCGATGTACCAAATTCGATCCTTTTGGGCTAATTTTCTGGAAAACACTTCAAAACCCATAGTATAACATGTTTCAAAGATCAAGTTGAGAAATCAAAGCCCAAAGGTAATTCAATTAAATCCAATTTCAAACCAATTTTCATGAACATAGCAAGAGCTTTATATGCATGAATTTTAAACAACTTCAAGCTTCAAATACATGCTCAAATGAGCCAATTTCTCCAAAAACAAGATGAACTCATGGCCCGATGCAAAAATATGGACATACATGAGGAATTTCATGAACAATAGCTTCAAACTCAAGAATGGCAACCTGCATGCATGATTTATGCTACAATTCGACATGCTAGGTCCAATTCAAGACTCAACTCTTCAATATAACATGAATGTAACATGAACCATGCAAGAACTATCTTAAATACACAATCAAGAAGGTAATTACCCTACCTTAAGTCTCCAACTCCAAGCTTAGAAGTTCAATTTTGCAATTATCTTCCAAATCCCCTAAGCCTCCGAGCAAATTCAAGATGAAAACAAGGGTTTCTCCTCTCCCTCTCTCTCTCTAGTCGGTTATAGACCCAAGATGGCTGATGAAATGTTTTGTTTGAATGTAACAAGGCTCAAATGTGTTTTGTATAAAGTGGCCACTAAGTGGTAGTTTGGTAAATAAATCCAACTATTATAATTTAGCATTATTTAATCTAATTTAATCATACCAATTCAAATTTCAAATAAATATGCTATAAAATCACATAAATTATGATTAACACATATCACTAATCAATTTCAGATTCGGTCGCCGATAAGGCCTTCAATTTGCAGTTTTAAACATAAAACATGAACAGATAGTTTAACAGTCGAACAGATAGAGATGCACTTACACAGATACAGACAATCAATCAATTCCAGATTTCATTTAGTCAGTTAATTAACATGTTTAGTCTCAGTTTAGCAGTAATCAGTGGTTAATTAGTAAACAGTGGTGAGGGTTGTCACAGTCTCCCTTCCTTATAAAGAGTTTGGTCCTCTTTACATCCATTTTGGAAGAAAACAGGATTCAGTGGGAACAAGTCAGGATATCTTTTCATTATATCATCTTCCCTTTCCCAAGTGGCATACAGCCGTTCCTCGTAAGTGTAGTCATCACTCAGTACTACACGAGTAGGTTCAATCACATGGAATGGATCCCGGAGGTAATCCCTTAATATAGAAATGTGGAAGACGTTATGCATATGCTCCATTTCAGGAGGAAGCGCTACTTGATATGCCACCGGATTGATTTTCTCAATAATCTCATACGGTTCGACATATCTCGGCACTAGCTTACCCTTGACTCTAAAACGAGTCTGGCCTTTCATTGGTGTCACTTTCACAAAAACGTGATCACCTACTTCATACTCTCTGTCTCGCCTTTTGACATCCGTATAACTTTTCTGTCTGCTCTGTGCGGTTTTCATTCTCTGTTGTATCAGTTTCACTTTTTCAGTCGTTTCTTGCACAATCTCGGGCCCAAGTAAAGGCCCATCTCCAACTTCTGCCCAGCAAGTCGGAGATCGACATTTTCTGCCATATAATGCCTCGAAAGGTGCTATATCAATACTTGAGTGAAAACTGTTATTGTAGGCGAATTCAGCTAAGGGTAGATGACTTTCCCAATTTCCCTGGAAATCAAGAACACACATCCACAGTAAATCCTCCAGAGTCTGGATGGTTCTCTCTGACTGACCATCTGTCTGAGGATGGTAGGCACTACTCAGTTTCAATTCAATACCCAATGCAGTTTACAGGCTTTGCCAAAATCTCGATGTAAACTTCGAGTCCCTATCAGAAACAATGGACATAGGCACTCCATGCAATCTCACAATTTCATCAATATAGAGTATAGCCAATTTGTCTGCATTATAAATTATTTTGACAGGTAAGAAGTGAGCAGATTTAGTCAGTCTATCAACAATAACCCATATTGAGTCCCTACCTTTACTGGAGCGAGGTAAACCAATGATGAAATCCATGATAATATGTTCCCATTTCCACTCCAGTATCGGTAAGGGTTGCAGTAAGCCTGCGAGTCGTTGATGTTCGGCTTTAACTTGTTGGCAATGAAGACATTTCGACACAAAATCGGTAATTTCTTTCTTCATTCCCGGCTACCAGAAATTCAGTCTCAAGTCTTGATACATTTTCGTATTTCCATGATGGATAGACAGTTTCGAATTATGGCCTTCTTGCAGAACTCTCCTTTTCAGTTCAGAATCATTCGGTACACACAGTCTTCCCTGGAATTTCAACACATTATTCTCAAATTGGAAATCCGACCTCGGTTTGGATTCCCATTCATCGATGATCTTCCTTAAGGAGTCATCCTGTTACTGTTTCTCTTTAATTTCTTCAATCAATGCCGGTTGAGCAAAAATAGCAGCTATTGTTCCACTTTGTTCTCGCAAAACAATCTCAATTTTAAATTTCTCAAGGTCACAAAGCAACTCTTTCTGTCCGGTGAGTGAACAGGCTAAGTTTCCAATCGATTTCCGACTTAGTGCATCGGCAACGGTGTTAGCTTTTCCCGGATGATACAAAATATGTAAATCATAATCTTTTATCAGTTCTAACCATCTTCGCTGCCTCATATTCAGTTCTTTCTGTGTGAAGAAGTATTTTAAACTCTTGTGGTCTGTGTACACCTCACATGTCGCCCCATAAAGGTAGTGACGCTGAATTTTAGTGCAAACACTACTGTAGCAAGTTCCAAGTCATGGGTCGGGTAGTTCTTTTCATGCGGTCTCAGTTGTCGGGACGCATAGGCAATAACTCTCCCATTCTGCATTAAAACACATCCCAAACCCTTATGAGAAGCATCACTAAAAATAGTAAAACCATCCAGACCTGAAGGTAGGGTGAGAACCAGTGCAGCCACAAGTCGAGTTTTTAACTCTTGGAATGCTGATTCTCTTTGGTCAGTCCAGTCAAATGATATCCCCTTCTGAGTCAACTGTGTCAATGGTAAGGCAATTTTGGAGAAGTCTTTGACAAATCTTCTGTAATACCCGGCTAACCCCAAAAAGCTTCGAACTTTTGTAACATTTGTTGGTCTAGGCCAATTTACCACGGCTTCAACTTTCTGTGGGTCAACTGAAATGCCATCTCTACTAATAACATGTCCCAAAAACATAACATGATCAAGCCAAAATTCACATTTACTCAATTTCGCATACAGTTTCTGTTTTCTTAGGGTCTGTAAGGCAAGTCTCAGATGATGTTCATGTTCTTCTCTAATTTTAGAATAAATCAGAATGTCGTCTATAAATACAACGATAAAGTCATCGAGGAATGGTTTAAAAATTCTGTTCATAAGGTCCATAAATGCAGCAGGTGCATTGGTAACTCCAAAAGGCATAATTAAGAATTCGTAATGTCCATACCTCGTTCGAAAAGCAGTTTTGTCAATGTCCTCTGGTTTAACTTTTAGCTGATGGTATCCGGATCTGAGATCAATCTTAGAGAATACTTGAGCACCCTGTAACTGATCAAATAAGTCATCAATACGCAACAATGGATATTTATTTTTTACAGTTACCTTGTTCAGTTCACGGTAGTCAATGTAGAGTCTCAGTGAGCCGTCTTTCTTTTTCACAAACAAGACTGGCGCGCCCCACGGTGAAGTACTGGGCCTGATGAACTTCTTATCTAACAGTTTTTGCAGTTGCACTTTCAATTCTTTCAGTTTAGTCGGAGCCATTCGGTAAGGAACTTTAGATACTGGCTGTGTACCCGGAATCACATCAATGGTGAACTCAATCTCCCTATCAATCAAATCCCCTGGAAGATCATCTGGAAATACATCTGGGAATTCTCTGACTATAGGAATACTGTTCACATTAGCGTTAACATCAGTAGATATAGTCAATACAGAATAGAAATACCCTTTACACCATTTTCTAATCAGTTTGTATACTTTCATAGATGAAATCAAATATAGGGGAGGTACCACTCCACTTTTGTTAAACACAAATTCGGGTAGGCCAGGTGGACGGAAAATAACTTGTTTTGTCACACAATCTATAGTAGCATGATATTTTGTTAACCAGTCCATTCCCAATATCACATCAAAATGATCAATGTTCAGTGGCAGTAAATCAATATACAGATGCATATCTCCAACAATAATTTCACATGCAGGATACATATAAGCACAAGCCACAGATCCCCCAACAGGTGAAGATACAGCTAACAAGTAATTCATGGGTTCCAATGGTCTGTTCAATTTTCGCAAAAAAGCATGCGATACATATGAATGTGTAGACCCCGAATCAATCAAAATATATGCATTTTGAGTACAAATTGAGAGGATACCTGACACTATGGTCTCGGTATTTTGCACATCTCCCGGTACGAGTGCGAACACTCGGCCTTGCCTCATAGGCTCTTTCCCAGTAGCTTTGGGGTTAGGTTTCGGTGGAGCAGTTGATGCTGCTGCACTTGGTGCAACTTTACTATTGCCCTGAGAAGTGGAAGGGCAATCTTTGACCATGTGGCCCACCTTGCCACACCTGTAACAAGCACCAGATAATTTATAACAAACTCCCTTATGGTTCTTACCACATTCGGAACAGGGTGGTATAGAACGGTTCCCTTGACTAGAACTAGTCGTTGACCCTGTGTTCTGTTTTTTGTTCGATGAATTATTTCTTCCTTTCTTGAACTTGAAACCTCGTCTTTTACCACACCATTCAGACGCTGGTGTTTCAGTTTGTTTTAGTGCCTCGATGTTCGACTCAGCTATGATTGCTCGATCAAGAACATCCACATATTTCAGTAACTTTAGCACATTGATTCTGTCCAGTATTCTACATTGAGGCCGCCTTCAAACTTCCTAGCCTTCTTGTAGTCAGTGTCCACCATGTGTGGTGCATATCTAGCAAGTTCGGTAAACTTTGACTCATATTCTGTGATAGACATGGTGCCTTGTTTTAGTTGTTCAAACTCAGTCACTTTTCTGTCCCTAGCACACTGAGGGAAGTACTTTTCGAAAAAAGGCTTCTTTGAATTGAGCCCAAGTCATAACAGTGTTGACATCACGGATAAGTATCCACCACCTTCTAGCTTCTTCTTGTAAGGTAAAGGTGGCCAGTAGCACTTTGTGTGCTTCAGAACATGGAAAAACTTCTCCGTCTCAGGAACCCAAGCTTCAACTTTTAGCGGATCGAGGCCTCCCTGAAAGGATGGCGGTTTCATCTAAATTTCTGTGTCAGAGCTATGATATCATCATTCATAGGTGGCTCTGGTTGTACTGGAGGAGGTGGGGGCTGTTGGTTCTGTTGTTGCCTTAGTCTTTCAGTTAGTAGTTCCACCATTCTCTCCAACCTTGCCATTCTTGCCTCAGAGGATTCAGTTTCATCAACATTTCTTGCGTTATCCGTCTCACTATAGGCAGTTATAACAATTATAAACAAAGGCAGTTGCATACTTAGACAGATTATCACATTAATAGTTATATTCATGTCTTAGCCATACACACTTATCATGCTCATGTAATGCCCTAATCACTTTTCTAGGACATTCTATAGCTCATTTGGACACGTGTGTGCGGTATAACTCGTGGTTTAATAACGTTCTGATACCACTCTGTCACAACCCAAATCCGCCCCTATGGGTTTAGTACTGTAACCGGCCAGTAATTCGAGATTACCGAAGGCCTGCTTAACAGTAATACAGTAATATAGAGTACAGGGACTGGCGGAAGCCAACACAGTAATTAAAATATGTCCAATGAGCTGTGACAGTCTGAATGCAAAAAGACTTTTCATATCATATACACATATACAATCAGTACCAAAACAGTATGTACAATATATACAATCATTCAGGATAGGGACTTAATCCCTATTTAAAACAGTACAGTACGAAAACATTCAATCTATACAGAACATAACCAAGAAAGGGGAAAACTAAAACACCCCAAAAGCCCTAGCTTAACAGGCTCGGAACCTCGCAGTGAGGCACAATGGTTGGCTTTGACAAAAGGGAGTCTAACCCACGCTCCTAGCTCCGGTCTGGTGCCTGAACACCTACATATATATATGAGCAGTGAGCTAAAGCCCAGTGAATAACATAATGCGTAAAGAGGTTAAGAATGAATGTCTTTTCAGTATTGAAAATAGTCAATTGATTCAGTGTATCAGTCATTCAATCATAACAATCATATGTGGTACATCCATTAGCAGAACAGTACAGTAAACAGTAGGTCTTGAAAGACCGAACAGTCAATGATGGCCATCGTAACAGTAAATAGAAGTTCCAAGGTAGGAACTGACAGAGATCTCTGTAACAGTAGCAGTAACAATAACAGTAGTTGCTAAGGATGCCACAATACAATTCAGAATAGAGGACAAACATTCATTCAGTTAATAGTAAACAGTTCAGAAAACAGTTCAGTCAATCATTCAGAAAATATTCATTTTCGAACATATCTTTACAACATTGTTACTCACAGAGTTTTAGCCTACAGATAAGCTAAGCGTCTTCGGATGCCAACCCTACACAGTTGAAAAAATAATAACTTAATCCCTAGTTTGCCTCAGTGTGGCTCTATATCAATATCCTCATTAAGATGCCTTAAACTAGGCCTAGGAATGCCTAGGATAGAATGAGGATGCAAAGATGCACTTTAAAAACATTTTCAGAATTTTCAGAAAAACAGAGGTCCCGCTCGAGCGTGGGTTTACTCGCTCAAGCGTACAGGCAAACAAAATACTCCGCTTGAGCGCGAGTTACCCCGCTCGAGCAGACTGTAAAACATGCCAAAAGTACTGGATGTGTGAAAATCACGCTCGATTGGGCGCTCGATACCCGCTCGAGCGTATGACACAAGTCCTCGCTCCAGCGTCCAATATCCCGCTCGAGCGAACTATAAAACAGTGTAAAGTGCTGGATGCACGAATTTCACGCTCGAGCGCCAGTCATTCCGCTCGAGCGTGAGTCTAAAATCTGAAATTCCCAGATTTGAACCTCAAGCTCAAAAACAAGTTTCAATGTACCAAATTCGATCATTTTGGACTAATTTTCTGGAAAACACTTCAAAACCCATAGTATAACATGTTTCAAAGATCAATTTGAGAAATCAAAGCCCAAAGGTAATTCAATTAAATCCAATTTCAAACCAATTTTCATGAACATAGCAAGAGCTTTATATGCATGAATTTTAAACAACTTCAAGCTTCAAATACATGCTCAAATGAGCTAATTTCTCCAAAAACAAGATGAACTCATGGCCCAATGCAAAAATATGGACATGTATGAGGAATTTCATGAACAATAGCTTCAAACTCAAGAATGGCAACCTGCATGCATGATTTATGCTACAATTCGACATGCTAGGTCCAATTCAAGACTCAACTCTTCAATATAACATAAATGTAACATGAACCATGCAAGAACTATCTTAAATACACAATCAAAAAGGTAATTACCCTACCTTAAGTCTCCAACTCCAAGCCTAGAAGCTCAATTTTGCAATTATCTTCCAAATCCCCTAAGCCTCCGAGCAAATTCAAGATGAAAACAAGGTTTTCTCATCTCCCTCTCTCTTTCTCTAGTCGGTTATAGACCCAAGATGGCTGATGAAATGTTTTGTTTGAATGTAATAAGGCTCAAATGTGTTTTTTATAAAGTGGCCATTATGTGGTAATTTGGTAAATAAATCCAACTATTGCAATTTAGCATTATTTAATCTAATTTAATCATACCAATTCAAATTTTAAATAAATATGCCATAAAATCACATAAATTATGATTAACACATATCACTAATCCATTTCAGATTCGGTCGCCGATAAGGCCTTCAATTTACAGTTTTAAACATAAAACATGAACAGATAGTTTAACAGTCAAACATATAGAGATACACTTAAACAGATACAGACAACCAATCAATTCCAGATTTCAATCAGTCAGTCAATTAACATGTTTAGTCTTAGTTTAGCAGTAATCAGTGGTTAATCAGTAAACAGTGGTGAGGGTTGTCACAAAGAGGCTTATTGACAGTTGAATTAGACAATTGAAAAGGCAATCTATGACTTTTTGCAATATAGTAGTCAATGCACAAGCTTGAAGATTTATAGTATTAGGTGACTTGAGATGTAAATGTGGCCTAAGATGCTAAAATTTCAAAGCACTATGATGGCATAGCTTATTATGCCATATAGTACTAGAAATAGAAGAAAAATGACTAGGATGCGCTTGGGTAGCAAAACTAGTGTGAGCTGTAGATGAAGCAGAAATAGTAGATGTAGTATGATCAACATGTGATGATGTGGATGAGAGAAAATGATATAAGCCATGAAGATTAGAGCCTTTGTGAAGAAATTTCTTCGTAAGCTTGTCCTGAATCACAAATTAAGTGTCATCAAAACTAATAATGCAATTATTATCTGGAGCCAATTTATGAACAGAGAAAAGATTAGAAGATATGGAATCTGTATGCAGCACATTGTTAATCTTGAAGGCATGATGAGGAATAAGGAGAAGACCTTTACTAGTATTTTGAATAGGAATAGAGTTGCCATCTCCTATAGTAATGTAATCGGAGCATTGATAGGGCTAATAGCAACTAAGATGACTGAGATCATTACGCATGTGACCTGTTGTTGCAAAATCCAAGTACCAAGGACCTGGAACTAAAAAAGAACCTACGGAAGAAGGAGACATGGAAGCTGATGAAGAAGTAACAAAAGCTCTTGGTTGTTGTTATGGATTGTGATATTGTGATTGTTGATTTTGAGACTGAAACTATCGATCCATGTGATGCCAACACTCTAGTGCTAAATATTTCAAGCAGCCACAAATTTGACAAATCTGATATGAGAATCTTCTTCTGCCTCAAGATGAACCAAATCGACTATAACCTCTATAAGATTCATGATTACGTCCTCCTCTTCCTTCTCTAGAATAAAATCGACCTTGAGTTTGACCAAAATTATGGAATGAATTTGCAGATCCTTTAACTGTAGAAAAAGCTACAGTTGGTTTTGTAGATTTCTTATGCTAGATTCTAAATGAATAGCTTCAGAACATAGCAAAGAAGAGAGATCATTAATGGTGATAATTTTTGGTCTAGCACGAATTGTAGTAGTAAGCGCATTATACTAAAAAGGAAGGCCATTGAAAGTGATTAATACCATATATTCATTGTCAATGATAACAGAGACTAGGGCTAATTAACTGACTAAGTCCTTAATCTTTGAGAGATATTCTTTCATTGTATCAGACTTCTTGGCAACACTATTCAGTTTGTTCTTCAATTGATGAATATGTGATCGAGACAGAGTTATAAAGCGCTTTTGAAGAAAGGTCCAAACTTCAGAACAGTGATGGAATTGAAGTACAGAATAATAGATTGGAAATGTAAGGGTAGCATTATGCAACTTAGGAAGTGTGCATCAATCATGGTCCATTGAAGAAAATCTAGATTAGGAACTATTGTATCTATGATTATAGAAGAAGAAAATGGATTTGATCCATCAACATGACCAAGAAGGTTTGTTGCTCGAAGGATATTCTAGAGTTGAGTCTTCCAAACAATGAAATTTGATCCATTAAGCTTGACTGTCACAAAAGATGAAAGCTTGGAGATAAACCGAGTTAAATTTAAGGGAATGAGAGAAGATAATGGTGATGCCATGGATCAGTTGCTCATTAGAGCCTCACAACTCTGATACCATGTGGAAATATGCAATCAAATCATTTCATTTTCCATATCTGTCAAGTATTACATCTTTTAATATTTATATACAAAGAGATAACAAACTAATAACAAACTATCTAACAAACTTGTAACTTCCTAATGAACTCTGTGCTGTGAACTGGTATGGTCTGCGGATCAGCTGAGCTGGGCTAGAGCTGCATCTTAGGCTATAGCCTGAGCTGATCTAATGAGGCCTGAGCTACTGAGTTGTGATCCTCAACAGTGTGACCTACAAATTGAGATCATCTCCATTAGATCATTCAAAGATTATGAAAAAATAAATTCAACGAATGTAATGATTTTTTTCATAATTTAAAATATTAACAAATTCATGTACCTATTTTATAGCAATTACATATGTAATAGAGATCTTACATTACAATTATGTAATGAGGATGATCCTATGGCTTACATCAAACAAAATTTAAATATCTCTCATACATTTGAATTTAGAATATTTTTTAAGTGCATATAAACAAAGAAATATCTGAAAGGCAACATCAGTCACAGCTAATAAGGGTGGAGAATCTCTCTCCATTAATAATGTCAAATGGCCCATAGAATGAAAAAAGAAACCCAGAAAATAGAAAATGGAGAAGAAGAAGACAAGCAACTGAGGTTCTCTATCTCTTTCTTTCTTTGCGATCTCAGTTCTTTACATAACTTAGTCAACTAAAGATGACAAAAGCTCGATTAATATCATGTTTTATAGTATTTATACATATATATATATATATATATATGTGCATAATATGTTTTGTTGTCGTCGTTTCACATGTCCAAAAAAAGGTTTCAAGTTGGGTTGGGACTAGGGAAAATCTCTCTTGGAAACTCTATCTTGAATTATTTGTAGTGTAATTTTCTGTTGAACAATATTATAGACATTGCTAATTTATGAGCCAGATCTTGTGTTTTTATTATTTTGTTTCTCTCTCTCGTGACCTAGTGGGGGACATAGGGGTGGCGAGCGAGGACAATGGCAATCAGTGTTTTAAAAATCTTTAATTTTATCATGTAATTTTAAATATTTATGAAAGAATCTTACATTTTTGACCTTCAAAATTTTATATAATTTTACTCTAGCCTTTCAAAATCTAAATAATTTCACCTTGTTCCTCAAAATTTAAAAA
The DNA here is from genome assembly GCF_055761805.1 of Camellia sinensis. Taxonomy (NCBI): domain Eukaryota; kingdom Viridiplantae; phylum Streptophyta; class Magnoliopsida; order Ericales; family Theaceae; genus Camellia; species Camellia sinensis. Next base: position 101,913,732 of record NC_138966.1, read on the forward strand.
ATATTCATTATTTTCATGAAATTTGAAGTATTTAAAAAGTAACTTTGCAGTATGTTTTGTTGTTGTTGTTGTTGCAAATGTCCAAAAAGTATGGGTTGGCCTGGGCTGGATTGGGACTAAGGAAAATCTCTTATTTTTCTGTTCAACAAAGATGTTATTAATCCACGGCCGCGGCCAATGATCTTTTGTATCTAATTTTTTTTGTTTCTCTATTGCAAAATGCTTGCAGTCATTGGAATACATGCGAATCTTCAAATGCGAAAATTTTAAAATATAATTTAATAGACAAGTGTATTTTAGTATAAGTAGACAAAAAGATTTAAGAACAAAAAATTACGTGCCCAAATCCATTGCCCATGCTAAGTGATGTAAGAGAGACAGTGAAAAAATAGAGCCAACTCAATGACTCGAGGTCCATCCCTAGTGTTCCTTCACCCCATCACCACTGGACGTGATTTAAATTGGATTAGGATTCTTTGCAATTGATATTTTTTGTAATAGTTTTGTTGTGGAAATCAATTTAAAGTTAAAGCAAAATTACGTCGTTTTAAGATATATATGATGATTTTAATGTCATTTTATTTTAATTTTAACTCTGAATTCAATTATATACTTTTAATAAAAATATATATAACAAGATTATTGTAAAAAAAAAAAAAAACTATGATAGAGACTCGGTTGAATTAGCCAAAACTCCTTATCATCTTTTATTCTTGGTAGTTAAAACAACTGTTTGTCGGTCATATAAAAATCAAAAAAACCTAGAACAAGTAACATGGTATTTATTATATTGGATTATATATAATAGTAAAAAGTCAAAGTTTTTGAAACTTTGAAATTTGAATATGCAAAATTAGGGACACATAACCCTTTACTATTAAGATAATTAAGTAAACTTAATGTTGTTGCAATGCTCCGATGATTCCGCACTAGGAGACAAAGCTGGATTATCAAGGAATTAATCTTAATTTATTTGTCATGAATCTTAACATTTTGGTTCAATTCACTACGAAGTTGCCTAATAATAAAATAAGTTTGATTTGTTTTGATTCCTTGACTAAGCTTTCGTTTCGGATGTGGGTTGACTTTTTGACTATTTTAATTTGAGGTTAATAAGTCTTATTTGGAATAAGCTTTTTAACCTTTTTAACTTTTGTGAGAGAAAAAATGAAGTAATTATGGTTTAGATGCGACATTTTGTCTTATTACACTAAAAAACTTATTTTGTCTTTTTTTGATTAAAATAACCCCAACCCAATCCAAACCTTCTTGCCAAACGGATCCTAAAATAATTGCTTCATAAGAAGCGACATACCTTGTCATTTGTAGGCTTAATTGTGTATCCCTACGAGTCACGTCCTTAACCATAACCTAATGAATGTGTGGCATGTTCTTCTATGAGTTCGGCCAATGAAATTGTGAAATAAAATTTTAAAAAAAGAATCGACTTCTCATTAATTGAATTAAACATTTCATTCAATTTTTATAAGAGAGTCAATAAATCTAGCAATACTATGAGACCTACTACCCCTCTTATAAAAACTAAAATAAATGTGCACTTCAACATTCAAAAGATACTTAGCGGATCTCATAATAGGCTCTAGAAATGTTGTGGAATCCACTAGCACTCTCATAAAAAGGGAACTAATCGTCCATTTAACTCAAAATAATCTTATCCCTTAAAAAATTATCTTAATCAATAAGCAGTTGTTCTTTAAATTGTATCATAAGATAAAATCACGGGTTTGAAAAGTAAATTGTTCAATGAGGAGAAATCGTAAGTTTACAAATGTCACTAATTAATTTGAGCTTCAATTCAAATCTAATCCTCGAAAAAGTATTTTGAGAGTATTTTAATTAGATCAGTTGGATTAATTGTTCAAGTTAATTAACATCAACTTTGCCATTGTCATTATCATTTAGGCCCCCCTCTCCCTCTCTTTTGTATATCATTTTATGGGACAATTTTATGGGCAATTCAACATTGTCCAATGGAGTTCAAGAATCCAAACCATAACTTATCATCTCCAAATATTTTTTATTTTTATTTTAATATTTTTTTTTCTCTCTCTATTTTGAATTCATTTAATAATAAACAAAGACAGTGACTAGTGAGGGTGCCATGACGGTGTTGTTATTTTTTCATGCTAATTAAAATATATAAATCGATATGTGTACACATTCCGTCCAATATATAAATGTATTGATAAATTACTTTCTTGAAGGTGATAGTTGGTCGAGGGGGTCCATTCTTGATCCATCCAAAAGCATCACTTCTTTTCTGTTCTTTTTATTTTATTTTTTATCCTTTCTTTTATTATTATAAGTTTTTTGTCAATTTCTTCATCCACAAAATTATTGTCTGCAATCTGGATAATTACATGTAGAGACCATATCTTCTGGCTTTTTACAGATATTTTCAATATTTTTTCTGTGTAATATTTTCCCCCTAGGCCACTTTGTTTTTGTTAAATCTGCAAAGTATCTGTTTGTTTGTTTGTTTGTTTTTTGTGCGCGCGCGCACGTGCGCTAACTCTTCTAGGGAATGAGATTTTTTATTTTGGCTAAATTTTTAAGTAAAAGTTTTTTTTTCTGAGGTTTTTTTTAACAAAGATATCATAGAAGGTAAAAGTTTGGAACCAATGGAAAATTAGAGATGTAAGGCGATAGAGCGTCTAACTCACCTAATAGAAGCCCCAAATTGCATTTGAAACAATGAAAATCATTAAAAAGAAGTCCTGATATAGAATAAGTACGTGAATAATTTATAAAAAAGAATAAATACCTGAAGAATTTAGATACAATTGGACTAAGGGTAGATCTAATTTCAAGGGAATTATCTAATTCTGTGTGATATTTCAAACAATTAGAACAAAAAAAAAATTCATCTAATAAAACAATATCTAATCTTGTGCGACATTTTAGCGTCAAAGTCCCCTCGTACCATCAATGCATATTTGTTATATTCATTTCTTTTGTTTTTTTCCTTGATAAGCATACATACCTGGTTCCAGTTGGATTTGTACCTACACCAAATATGAATAAAATATATTTACATTTTACTTAATTTTACATACTTTTTTTCTTTTACTTTTTAAATATCTCAACCAAACATAGCGTTAATTTATGGACTTGTACATTTTGACTTTCTGAACTATAAAAGTGTATCACTTCACCCTTGCAGATCATTTCCAAAAAAATATATTTATATAATTTTCATAGTTATGAAGGTGAATATGTAAGAATTCTTAAATAAAAATAAAATAAAATAATATTCGTTAATAGGTGAATACAAACCCTTTTGTAAAAAGAAAGAAGAAATCAGTGGAAACAAAACCTATCAAAATTGACCCAAACACATGTCCAAGGGTATTGGGCCAACTCTTTTAATAAGAGCAACATTTTCCATCGCCTATACGAGCACGGGTTTGCTTGTTGGGCCTTGGGTGCTGCACCTTCGGTGGGAGCCCACTCCGCCCGTTCTTCATTTTATTCAGATATTAGTACTAGTAGTCATGCTATCATAATATCTTTGTCTTAAAAAAATAAATAATTTATTTTTAAAATTATATTTTTAATGATTATTAATATTTAATTAACTTAATTTTTTATAACAATGATTTTTTTAATAATTTTTACAAAATAAATAATTCAAATCATCTCGGTAGGAATTGAAGTGGACCCCATTGAGGGAATTTTAAGGCATGATAGGAATGATTTGGGCTTGACTTTTTTAGCATTTTTTTTTTTGTTGTTGATTATTTTTTAGTGATTTTTTTTTTTGAATAGAAATTATATATTTTAAAGTTCTACTCGAGGACCAAAAAAATAAAAAGTACAATAAAATTTAAAAATTAGGAAAATGTCCAACAAAAAGAGCCACAAAGAGTTGATTTTTTAAGTTTTTTTTTTTTTTTTTTTTTTTTTAGACCGACTGAAAATAAATAATAATAATAATAAAAAAAAATGACGCAAATTTGAAGAAAATTATTAAAGACAATATTTAAAATTTATGACTTCTTTTTTTTTATTATTATTATCTAGATCCCAATGCACACCTTAGAGCATTTAAAAAAAAAAAAAAAAACCCTTTGGCCAAGTTTGGCATCTCTTAAAAAAGTTAAAAAGTCAAAAAGTCACTGTCCTATTTAAGTCACATTATCTTATTTAAGTCATATCACCTCTCTACCACATCACTTCAAAACCAACTCATATTTTATAAAAAGTCAAAAAATATACTAATTTAGAACATCCCAAACAATTCCTAATTGTCCAAGAATCCTGGGACCAAAGATTTTTTATTTTAATCACTATTTAAGAAATCTTGAACGGCTATTATACTGATTTTATGATACTTTCTTTTCTAATCATTTTTTCTTTTTTCAAAAGAAATAACAAATTAGTGCAATAATGAGAAAGTAATTGCATTATAAATAAAATCTTTTATGGTGCAACTTTGAAATTTGCACTATGCACATTAATGAGCATGCACACACAAAATTTATACTACTATAAAAATAAAAACATTTTTTCACTGCACAATTGAATTGTAATTTCTCTGCCTTTTATTTTTTTTAAAAAATATGTTGGGGAGCCCCAACCAATCCCCTTATCATACATCAACTAGTATATAGCACCAACATTTTGTTAGCCTTTTTTTTTTTTTTTTTTGAAAATTACTTGTAGGTCCTGTTTGAAATATATGTACACTATTTAATCTAATAATATTTTGAGTAGATCCAACAGTCCTACACGTTTTCCTCTCTCTCTCTCTCTCTCTCTCTCTCTCTCTACTTTTTGTCTCATTCTTTACATTTTCCTCTCTCTTTTTTTCTACGTTTTCCTCTCCTTCTCTTTGTCATGTCCGACGACCAGTAATCACACATTCTTTATTCTCTTTCTCTTTCTAATATATAGTTACTGATGACCGACGATCACCATTGATTGGGGTTCACCAACAACCACCAACCACCGACATTAGCTCGTGACTTCATCCTCACCGATGGCGAAGAAGATGGGATCTACATCAGATTTGAGTAGATCTACATGAGATCCGACTAGATCTAAACCGAAAATAATTGCCGAAGTATAATATTCTCTCTATATCTATTCTTTCCTTCGATTTCGTAATTTTTCTACATTTTCTCTGTTACACACATCTATTTTTCTGCTTTAATAGAGAAAAATTTCAAGATTTGAATAAGTTGTTTTTAAATTTTAGTTACAGACGATGAAAACTATAAAATTTTACAGTTTCATCTTTTTTTGTGCTAAAATGAATCATGCTTTAAAATTGTAAAATTTTACAGTTTCATAACATTCTTTAGAATTGTAAAATTTTGTAATTTCATAACATGTTTTCCAGCTTAATAGAATAATACTTTGAAACTGTAACATTTTACAGTTTCAAAACTTAATTTTCAATTTGATCAATATTACAGATTATTCGCTTAAACCCTACAAAAATTGAAAAATAATATACACTTTTTCCGATTATTGTTTGTTGTTGTTATGTTTTTTAACTATAATTTCTCCATTTATTCCTTTTTTTTTTCTGGGCAATATTCTAAATATTCCGATGAGTCTCGATGAAGTTCTTGACATTTTCCAGTGACGTTCAAAATACTCCGGCGAACTTCCGGCGATACTCAAAACACTCCGGCGAACTTTGGGTGATGCTTCGGCGACTTCCTGGTGATGTTGAATATTTTGGCGAGTCTTCGGTGAGTCTAACAAAAGTCGTTGGATGTAGCAGCATTTTTAAAGTTATAAAAATAAAAATAAAAAGAGTTTTTGGTAACAATTAAAAATATATAGAACTAATTGGTGCAAGTATTTTGTTTTGGGATTAGATGGATTTTGAATTTTACGTATGAGACTTATTAGTAAGTGCCCCAATTATAAATTTGGATGACTTTCTTCAAATTGTTTAATTTTAATTTTTAAAAAAAATTTCATAATTACGTTTCAAATATAAAAATAATTAAACTAAATTTAACAAATATAATTGAACAACACATAACTAGAAATTCAACAGCAAAGAACCTCTATGATGGAGGAAAAATAATGGGGAAATAATAGTTCAATAGAGAGTTAAAAAAATTATAAAAATATTTTGTAATGTTATGAAGTTATTTAATGTAGGCTGAAAGATACTACATTGAAGTTGCTTAAGTTACATTTATAGTCTTTTAATTTTGTTTATTTGGTGAAAATGATGTGTTTTGTGCACTTGTATAGATTTGACAGGAAATATACAAATTCAATATAAAAAAAAAGGCGCAAAAGTAGATTCTCCTTACGAGAAGCAAAAAATCCGAGCCAGCCACCTCACCGCATGTGCGGCCCGCCACTTCACCGCACGTGCGGCCCACCATCGCTCGAGTGGCCCACATGGGCGCTCGAGCGGCCCACCTAGAGATACGTGCATAGAATTTTGGGTTTGTTCTGCTGAGAATAAAAGGAAGAAAAATAAGCTAACCTAGGGTTCGAAAATTATTTTAAGAAAAAGAGAGGCTAGAGTTTGGAAAAGTGATTTTCCTCAAGCTTCAAGGAGAACTTTCATGGGAGCTTCCACGTCTTCCTACTCCTCCATGAGTGGCTAGGCTCTTCTTTTCTAGAGCTTTGATGAAACCCTAGCCATGTAAAAGGTTTGTTCTTAAACTTTGATTGTGAATCGGTTTGAATCAATGTATGGATGATTTAGAAGTTTTTAATAATTGTTCTTTTCATCTCTTCAAGTATTTTACTCTCTGTGATTGTTTAATGCTTTCTACACAGTAGTTTTCTTTGTGTTTGTATTCAAAGTATGAGACGAGTCATGCTACGAGGGATGGGTCGTATTGCTACCCTAGTTTAAAATAAACGACTCGTGTTACTCGAGATGATTCGTACCTATAAGTTGAATGAAACAACTCTCTTGATCAATATTTTAAACTTATAGTTGTGAAATATTGGATATTCCAAACCGGATTGCAATTGATGGCCGATATTAAATCTCATTTATGTGGTTAGAGGTGAATTCTTTACCCTAAGATTTTTTCCTAAAAATCAATATCTCAAACTCTATGTTTAATTGTCAATTTAATTTCTCAATTTCATTTCATTCTTGTTTAGTCATAATATCCATCAATCTTTTTAATCAAAATTAATTTAGAAATTTAACAATTAAATTAATTTAATTGCACAATTGTCTTTGTTGATCGATACCTGGACTTGCCATTATTTTAAAAGAATTTGATATAATTTAGCATTTATATTTGATGTGTGAAACGACCCATCAAATTTTGGCGCCCTTGCCGGAGACTTTTGGCAAAACTGAGTAATTTAAAGTTACATTCCTATTTTAATTTTTAGTTTAGGATTTTATAATTTTTTTTTTTTTAGTGTTACTAAGTGTGCAGAGTGTTTGAAAGTGAAGTTATCACTGAAGTGCAAGCAGAGCGCAACCGAGCTTTAAAAACAAACTGCAGCACTAAAGTGCTAAAAAAGCAAATACTCGCGAGCAAAGCACCAACGTACTACAACTAGAGAGCTCAAGTGGAAATTGGGGATAACGTCTACACGCCAAGCACCAGCAAGACAAGTAAAGCGTTTTCGTTAAATCGCTGTGAGTATTTGCTTCTTTGATATTTTGCTTTCATAACTTAGTGCACAGAATCGGAACTTAGTGTGTGTATGTGAGTAGTGTATGCACGAGGGCCGTTCTTATTGCCCTGAATTGTGGAGTTTGGACCTTGAGCTAAAAAGGACTCTTAGGAAACTTAGAGCCTCTACTCGTGTTCCTAGGCTTGAATATCCATACCCATACCTCGAATCAATTGAGATGGCAAACTCAAATGACCTAAATGGGCCCAACCGGACCCTTGAGGATTACTTCACACCCACTGCATATACATTACCATCATACATTCAGTTACCCGACACCACTACTGCTTATTATGAGATTAAGTCTAGCACCATACAAATGCTCCCATCATTCTATGGATTTGCTCATGATAACCCTTATAAACATCTGCATGAATTTCTGAAAATTTGCTCTGCAGCGAGGATCCAGAATTTCACCAATGAGGCTCTAATGTTGCGTTTGTTTCCATTTTCATTAAAGGACAAAGCCAAACATTGGCTGAACTCCTTACCCGCTAATTCTGTCACAACATGAGACCAATTACAGCAGAAATTTTTGGAAAAGTACTTTCCCATTGGTAAGAACAACCAACTCAGGCGAGCCATCACCAATTTTGCTCAAATTGATGGCGAGCAATTTCATGAGACATGGGAAAGACTTCGTGACTTTCTCCAATAGTGTCCCCACTACCAAGTGCCTGATTGGCAACTTGTTCTAACCGTTTACTATGGCTTAACTGAGCATTACCACCAAATGGTGGATTGTTCTTGTGGTGGGACATTCATGTCCAAAAATGGCGCCGAGACATGACAATTATTTGAGAACTTAAGTGATAATTCCTTTCACCATGTCTCCGCAGCTTGGCAAGTCTGGCAACTAGTAGTTGGAGCCCCAAAAAGAAGGGGCATTTATGAGGTGGGGTAAAACCCAGAGTTAGCCCAACATGTAGAGGCATTATCCCAAAAAATGGACTAACTATTAGCTGCGGGACATACCTCTACACAGCAAGATCAGCCTCAATTTGATGAGGCATGTGCTATAGGTGCGAGCCCTGTTCATGACTTGAATGAGTGCCCTTCGGCATCACAATTCCAAGAATTAGTCCAAGTGCATGTGAATGTGGCTCAAGGTTTCTCCAACCGAAGTAATAACCCATATTCCAACATATTCAATCTGGGATAGAGGAACCACCCTAACTTTTCATGGAGACCTCCTTCACAAGGCACATCTTACAACCCTCCACCACCAAGGCAGAATTTTAATAATTTTGCCAACCAATCTTCTTACCGACCACGCAACCTTACCGACAACCACAATCCCAGCCTGTTCCTCAAGGCAACTTTGCCTTTGAGACTCAGGTGTTGGAAGTTCTCTCAAAACTTAAGGGATTGGCACCAGTAGTTCACTCCCATACTCACTCCATTGTCAAACTAGAGGCCCAATTAGGTCACATGGCTAACAACATTAATATGAGAGATGAGGAAAAATTACCTAGTCAGACTGTAACCAACCCTAAGGGTCAATATGGGGCAGAGGGGTCAAGTGGGAATAGAAAGTGCCATGAGCAGGTGCAAACGATGATTACCTTGAGAAGTAGGAGAGAGTTAGAGTCTCGGCCAATTACGTCTAATGCAATTAGGGCTAAGAAGGGTGACCACAGTGGTACACCCAATAAGAGCAAGGGTGAGAGAGAAACACCTAAGGGGGATGACTTAGTCCTTAGCACTTTACATGAGCCTAAGGCACCATATGTGCCTAAGGTACCCTTTCCCCAATGCCTTGATACGTCGTCCCCTTTTAATAAGAATGCGGCATCCATGGAAGCGATGGTGGAGGTTTTAAATAAGTTAAAATCAACCTCTTCCTGTTGGAGGCGATTAAGCAAGTACCCTCCTATGCTAAATTTTTTAAGGACCTTCGTATACAAAAGCGTAAATCTAGGACACACATGTCCCAAAAGGTCGTACTCACAATGCAAGTAAGCTCCATCTTGTTAAATGACACACCCTCTAAGCTTAAAGACCCAGGTGCCCCAACCATTGCATGCATTATAGAGGACCATTTCATTGATAGGGCCTTGTTAGATTTAGGGGCTAGTGTCAATTTGTTATCGTACTCTGTGTACGAATAATTCAGCCTTGGCGAGTTGAAGCCCACTACTATTACTCTCCAGTTGGCTAACCGATCCCTTAAAATGCCATGTGGCATGATTGGGGATGTGCTAGTAAAGGTCGATAGGTTTTATTTTCCTGTTGACTTTTTGGTTTTACATATGGAACCGGTAGCCAGCTTTAGCAAACAAATCCCGGTGATCTTAGGCCGACCTTTCTTGGCTACGGCCAATGCATGCATAAATTGTTGTATCAGGGTTATGGAAGTTTTATTTGGGAATATGCAAGTGAAACTCAATGTTTTCCAAGCATCCCAATAACCCCATGAGAGAGAGGAGTGCTTATTTGTAGATGTTGTGGATAAGATTGTAGAGAAGGCTTTACCCTCCATTCTTATAGAGAACCCTCTAGAGGCTTGTCTAGCTCATTTTGGGTTTGAAAAATTTGATATTGATGGGTCAGTGGAGGAGGTGAATGTCTTAATTCTTCTTCTACACCGGATTTTCCTCCATAAAAAACCTGATTTGAGTCCCTTCCTTCTCTATCTCGAGAGCCCGCCATCCGATCCTTAGTCACACCACCTACACTTGAGTTGAAGCCACTCCCAGCCACACTCAAGTATACATTTTTAGGGCCAAAGGATACTTTACTTGTCCTCATTGCATCTGACTTGACTGTAGAGCAGGAGAGTCAATTAATGAGTGTTCTCATAGCATATCGGAGTGCTATAAGGTGGTCGATGACTGATTTGTGAGGGGTCGATCCCTCTATGTGCATGTATTATATACATTTATAAGAAGACACCAAACCTTCTCGTGAAATGCAACGGAGGCTTAATCCTAATATGAAAGAGGTGGTAAAAAATAAGGTGCTAAAATTGTTGGATGCGGGTATTATATACCCCATCTCAGATAGGAAGTGGGTGAGTCCCACACAAGTGGTGCCCAAGAAATCAGGCATCACTGTCATTGAGAATGAGCGAGGAGAGTTAGTCCCCACATGAACCATTACTGGATAGCGAGTGTGCATTGCTTATAGGAGATTGAATTCCATGACTAGGAACGACCATTTTCCTTTGCCATTTATTGATCAAATTCTTGAGAGGTTAGCGGGACAGGGTTTTTATTATTTTCTTAATGGTTACTCGGGGTATAATAAAGTCTCGGTGTACTCTACTGACTAGGAAAAGACCACATTCACATGTTCTTTTGGCACTTTTGCTTATAGGCGCATGTCCTTTGGGCTATACAATGCACCGGCGACGTTTCAATGATATATGATATCCATTTTCTCCGACATGATGGAGAACTTTTTAGATGTTTTCATGGATGACTTCTCTGTGTTTGGGCTGTCTTTTAAGGAATGTCTTCAGAACTTAACTAAAGTACTTATTCGATGTGTGGAGACAAACCTTGTTTTGAGTTGGGAGAAGAGCCATTTATGGTTCACGATGGTGTAGTGTTAGGACATAATGTGTCCCATCGAGGTATAGAGGTTGACAAAGCTAAGGTTGACCTCATTACAGGCCTTCATCAACCCACTTTTGTGCGTCAAGTTAGGTCTTTCCTAGGGCATGCAGGTTTTTACCATCGATTCATCAAAGACTTTAGCAAAATATCTCGTCCTTTGTGTAGTTTACTTGCTAAGGACGCACCTTTTATTTTTGACGATGCATATTTGAAAGCATTTGAAACACTTCGAGCGACCCTTTCTACTACCCCTATCATGCAATCTCCTGAGTGGTCCTTTCGTTTCAAAATCATGTGCGATGCATCTGATTATGCCCTTGGCGCCGTCTTAGGCCAAAGGGCGAATAAAGTGCCTCATGTTATGTCCTATGCTAGTTGTACTCTTTCTGATGCTCAATTAAACTACACTACCATTGAGAAAGAGTTACTAGTTGTTGTCTTTGCACTTGATAAGTTTCGGTCCTACGTCCTAGGGTCTAAAGTCATTATGTTTATTGACCATGCCGCTTTGCGGCACTTATTGTCCAAAAAAGAGACTAAACCTAGGTTGATCAGGTGGATTCTGCTCCTTCAAGAGCTTGACCTAGAAATCCAGGACAAGAAGGGATCCAAGAATGTAATTGCAAATCATCTATCCCTCATCTCTATTGAGAACACGAGTGATCCCTTAGCTTGCATAACTCATTTCTGGACAAGCAACGTCTTGCGGTTTCACAAGCGACCCTCCCGTGGTTTGCTCACATAGTGAATTACTTGGCAGTTGGTCAAATTCTGAAAACTTGGTCTAAGTAAGACAAAGACTAATTTTTGTCACAAGTCAAGCTCTATTTCTGGAAAATCCGGAATTATTCAAGTATTATCCAAGTCAAGTGATTCGGCATTGTGTGCCTAAGAGTGAAACCCATAGCATTCTCACCTTTTGTCACTCTCATGCATATAGTGGCCATTTTAGTGGGCAGAAAAGGGCTGCCAAGGTTTTACAATGTGGGTTCTACTGGCCCTCTATTTTCAAAGATGCCCATAACTTCTGTAGAGCATGTGAGCGTTGTCAATGCAAGGGCTCTATGTCACAACGAGATATGATGCCGATGACCTCTATTTTGATTGTTGAGATTTTTTATGTTTGGGGCATCGACTTTATGGGTTCATTTCCACCATCTTTTGGATTTGAATACATTTTGGTAGCTGTAGACTATGTCTCCAAGTGGGTTGAGGTAGTGGCCACCAGAGCGAATGACCACAAAGTTGTGGTTAAATTCCTCCATGAGACTATTTTTTGTCGTTTTGGGTTCCTACATGCCATAATTAGTGACGATGGCAAACATTTTTGCAACCGATTCTTCAAGGCATTAGTGCACAAATACATGACCACTCACAAAGTTGGCACTCCCTACCATTCCCAGACAAGTGGTCAAATAGAGGTGTCTAATAGGGAGGTTAAACATATCCTCGAGAAAACTGTGAGGCTCGATAGGAAATATTGGTCCACTAGATTGGTTGATGCACTTTGGGCCTATCGCACTGCACATAAGACACCCATCGGGATGTCTCTATATAGGATTGTGTTCGAGAAACCATACCATCTCCCTATTGAGTTAGAACATCGGGCTTTGTGGGCCATTCGGAAGTTCAATTTTGATATTGCCAAAATCGGTGACCACCGGAAACTCCAACTTAATGAGTTAGAAGAGCTCCACAATGATGCATATAAGAGCTCTAAAATTTACAAGGCTAGGACTAAGGCATTTCACAATAAACATATTTCTCGTAAGTCCTTCGAGCCTCACCAAAAAGTGTGGCTATTCAATGCTAAATTGCAGTTGTTTCCGGGTAAACTCCGGTCTCGGTGGGATGGCTTATATGAGGTTATAAAAGCCTTTCTGTATGGGCAGTTGAAGTTAAAAATCCACAAGATGGTACGACCTTCAAGGTCAATGGCCAAAGCTTGAAACATTATGTGGATGGTACTGAAAAAGAGGAGATGATTGAGGTTGTCTGCTTGACGGACCCAATATATCTTCCATAGTAATTGCTTTGAGTCTAAGAGACTTTAAATCCTATAAAGGAGTAATTCCTTTGGTGTTTGTCATGCCCGAACGGTATCTGACAGTCTAGTTTAGCCACCTAACTGTGTTTGTAGTGAGTTCTTAAGAGACCAATTGAGACGGTGAAAACTAGAGTTTGAATGGTAAAGTCTAGAACGCAAAGGTTTGGAATTTCCAAGACTAGTGTCCAGTTTAAATACCCGGGGGTGTGGAGATTGCTTCAAAACCACCCTGGCTTAAACTCTGTATGGCTGCCCCCATAGGTCGAGTTAGCTTTAAGCACCTCGATTCTGGATACCAAATCAACCTAGTCTATCACCCTGTTGGAGAAAAAGGAAAGTTACAAGTATTGTTAGAGAGAAAAGTAGTACCCATGGTTTTCGCGTGAAGATTATAGCTTTGTTGAGTATTTAGATATTTTCAAAGTGCTATTTTTTATTTTAGATGCGCATTAAAAGTAGAAATGGTTTAAATTTTTCTTTGGGTTGTAATTCGGTTTATTCATTTTAAAAAAAAATCTTTGGGTTGTAATTGAGTTTGTAAAAAAAATAAAAATAAATTTGCCCTGACCACACGTGCGGCCCACATGGGCGCATGAGCGGCAATCCCAGAAATGGGCACACGAGCAGAGGACAAGGCCGCATGAACGGCCCAGCCCAAATGCACATTACTTTAATGCCGCAAGAGCGGCCCAATTCCGTCGCTGAAGCGGCCAATAAATCAGTGCTCATGCAACCCATACCCCAAAAAAAAAAAATGGAGCACACAAGCGGCCCAGGCCCAAAAGTATTCTATGCAGCCGTCACACGAGCAGCCCAAAAATAAGTGCTTGTGCAGCCCAATTAGGCGCATGAGCGGTCTAACAAAAAAAAAAAAAAAAACTACAAATTTTATTTTTTATTTATTTATTTTATTTACTTATTTTTTATTTCTTAAAAAAAAGGTAGTTTCTTTATTTACTGTTTATTTATTTATTTAATTCTTACTTATTTAAAAATAAATAAATAAAAACATGCAGATTTTATGTTATTTTATTTTTTTTATTTTTTTATTTTTATTTCTTCACAAAAACAAAACAAAAAAAAATGAAAATTTCGTTGAGAAAAAAACTCTAGACCCACTTGTTGACCCTTACTTTCCCAATTACACACACACTCTCTCTCAATCCCACAAACCTACAAACTCCATCAAACCCCACCATCACCAACTTCTTCTTCCTTCTTCCTTCTTCCTTCAACTTTCACTCGCCACTACCTTCCCACCGGAGCATCACCCTATTTTCCGACCAGCGACCTTCCAGCGGCCATTTTTTCCTGCGGATCTACATCTTCTCTTCTTCCTTTCTTTTCTCCCTATTTTTTTAAGGTAATCACCTTCTTTTTGTGTAGATTTCTTAATTTTCACTTGTAATATTAGTCCATTAGTAGTTTAATGGTGATTTTTGAGTTTTGTTCATCATCATTGTCCATGATCTTCATCCTCATAAAATAGAAATTATAAATAAATAAACTAAACTGGGTGTGCAACCAATAGACCTCGCCGCACGTGCAGCCCAACCATTAAAAAAAAAAATCAATAATAATAATAATAATCATAATTTAGCTTGTTGTAGCCTATTTTTCTATATTGTAGTTGTTTAGTTCAATTGTTTAGTTAGTGATTCTTGTTAGTCTAATTGGTTAGTGGATTGTTTTTATTTTGGTTTTAATTGTTTGGTTACTGATTTAGTTTTATTTTTATTTAGTGATTTAATTGTTAGTTTAATTGTTTAGTGGTTTAGTTTTTTTATTTTTATTTTCTGAATTTTTATTTTTTTTTATTTTATTCTCTTCTACTAACTTAGATTATTTTATTTTATTTTCTTATTTATTTATTCCTTGTATTTCATATTTGTGTTTGTCAATTTGTCTCATGCTAACTTAGTGTAAGCTAATTTTTTGTAGTAAAAACAAAAAAGAAAAAAAAAACCACCTGTGGTGTGATGGTAATGAGGTTTTGAGTGATTTGTGTATGCATACGCTATTTGATGAGTGCTGATATAATAGTTCCATGTTTTTGATTGTGTTGGTTGTGTCATTTTGTGCAGATATGTCTACATCATCCCACCGAGCACCCAAACGGCCTCACAATGCCAACATTGCCGCTAGGGATGTACCAACAAACACTTGGGCCAACAAACCAATTGCCTGTGACACATCCTTTGATGTGGACTTCTTCCGACGCCATCAACCCATTGCGTGGAGTGTCCGACAACTTAAAGATCGGGACCTCTTAGGCATCTGCACCGTTACTGAACCGGCGTATCCTCGCGTTGAGTGTCTTGTATGAGAATATGTACATCAGTGACGAGGCCCCGAGAGCTTTTTTGTCCATTGTTAACGGAGTGGAGTTGGTGGTCACACCAACTTCTATTGCCAAGGTTCTCCACTATTCCATGGACAATATCAATGAAGAACAGTTCCCAATGTTCACTCAAAGAACTCACAGTCCCAACACTGGTGACTGAATTTGATGAGGGGCGACAGGATGATGACAACCAAACTAATATTCGGCGGGCTAACATATAACACCGCCTCCTATTCCTTGATGTGATTCTAAAAAAGAATGGCATCCCTCTAGGCCACAAAGAAGAGTGGCGAGGGGACTTCTTCCGTGCCTTGCACCAATTTGACTTCGGGTTTTGGGTCGACATCCCTATTTTAATCTTCAACCAGATGTTCCGTATCTTTAATGAAGTCAAGTTACACAACACCCAAGGTAGTTCTACATGGGCCCTCAGTTTCGCCAACCTCATCACTACACTCATAAAAGGCCAAGGGACATACCCACTTGAACCCAATGAGATTTAGCTTTCGCCGCCAATATTTTATGGTAAAACCCACTGGCGCCAAACCACTGCTCGCCTGCCTCCTCCACTACTCCTCCCTGATGCCCCGACCAATTCTAATGATGTTCTGGTAGAGCCCGTCGTCGCACCAACCACAGCGCCACCGCCATTTCGTATGACACAGGCGCAATATCAAGCTCTTTTTGATAATCAAGCTGCTATTCAGCAATCTATGGTTGATCTTCGGGCAAACTATTAGGCATATCGAGATCACTGGCAGATGGCCTTTAATGGGTATTAGCAGTCAGTTACATCTCTGCAAACCGACTTCTACGCATATTGGAAGTCAAGCCAGTAGTGGTTTGATCAACTTGGCGCTAGGGTTCATGATGAGACGTTCGAGACTCGAACGCTAATGCATGCCCTATTTGAGCAGCATTTTTCGCGACCGTCAGATCCAAATCGGTGATATCCGTTGTATTTTCTTTGTTTTAGTTATTTATTTATTTTTCTTTTGTTTTATTTTATTTTATTTTCCTTTTATACTGTACAGTCCAAAAAAAAAATGTGTGTGTTTGGTGTGTCCTTGCCTCGCTGGATGTGCGCCCACACCGTTCGGTATGATCCTCTCTCTTTCATTTTACTATCTACTTTCCACTTGGTTACATTGAGGACAATGTTGTATTCTAGTTGGGGGGTGAGGGTTTTTATAAAAATAATTCATGTTTGTACTTGCTACACTATCACTTCGTGCCAATATGGTAGTGATATGAGCATATGTTAATTGGGGAACATAGTATGCTTGTATGAAAAGGGTTTATTGGGTTGATACACTAGGAGAGTTGTTTGTGTTTGTGGTATTAGTACACTTGTCATGAGTATACCTTGATTCACATGAACACACTTTCATAGCGGTGACCTCTCTATTCTAATCCTTGGTGTACATCATTGATAATTGTTAGTGTTGCAAAAAAGAATAAATGACAAGCCTTGATTCTCAAAATAAAAATAAACACTTGAATTGTTTGGGTTCGTAGCGTCTTTAACTTGAGTTATTAAGTCCGTAGGGGTGTCTCTACACCTAATGGCCTAAAATCGTCTGGTTTGGAAGTCACTGGCCAAATACTTACTACATGGGTTAATTAGAAAACTTAGGGGACCTAGACATTGCACAGTTAGGAAAAAAATATGAAAAATGACTTGTTCGGATGCATAGCCTTTTCAGCTCGAGTTATTAAGCCCGTAAGGGTGTCTTCACACCTAGTGCCCTAAAACCATCTAGTTTGGGAGTCATTAGCCCAATGCTTATTACATGGGTTGATTAAAAAGCTTAATGGATCAGGACATTGTACAGTCTTCTCATAAAAAATAAAAAATAAACATTTTGAGAATCTTGATTACAAAAGTTTAATCTTGTTTGTATATGTTAAGGGTTATTATGAGTTACACCGGACTATTATAGTGGACAGTTAACTAGTATGGAGATTGCACTTTACACAATGGTACTGATGATGTGTTTACTAGTATTTACAAGTACAGGGAACTTAACTTTTGTAATAATTAAATTGTGGTTTTTGCTCTATAGATTCCTTCATGCTTGTCCACTATGCCTTTAATGACTCATCATGTCTTAATATCACCCGGTAGTGGCACATAAGTTGATTGTTAGGTGGAATAGTGTGGTTAATTGTTATTGAGTAGATATGAATATGTTGATGTTTGTGGGTATCATTTCTAGAAACCCTCACGAGACTATACTCGTCTACTTGGGGTAACCTTGTGGTTTACTGACTTGTTGCATATGCTAAATGCAATCGTGATCCTTACGAAAGTAGCTTAGAGTTATTATTTTACTTTTCTTATTTTTTTTGTTTTGCTCGAGGACTAACAAAATGTAAGTTGTGGGATGTGATGTAGGCTGAAAAGTATCACATTGAGGTCGTTTAAGTTACATTTATAGTTTTTCAATTTTGTTTATTTGGTGGAGATGATATATTTTGTGCACTTGTACAGATTTGACAAGAAATATGCAAATTCAATTGAAAATGACGCGATAGTAGATTTTCTATGCAAGAAGCGAAAAATCTGAGCCAGCCACCTCACTGCACGCGCGGCCAAGCTCCACCGCACATGTGGCCCACCACTGCTCAAACAGCCCACATGGGCACTCAAGCGGGCCACTTAGGGATACATGCACAAAATTTCGGGTTTGTTCTACTGAGAATAAAAGGAAAAAAAATAGGCTAACCTAGGGTTCGAAAATTATTCTAAGAAAAAGAAAAGCTAGGGTTTAGAAGAGTAATTTTCCTCAAGCTTCAAGAAGAACTTTCATGGGGGCTTCCACCTCTTCCCACTCCTCCATGAGTGGCTAGGCTCTTCTTTTCTAAGGTTTTGATGAAACCCTAGCCATGTAAAAGGATTGTTCTTAAGCTTTGATTGTGAATCGGTTTGAATTAATGTATGGATGATTTAGAAATTTTTAATAATTGTTCATTTCATCTCTTCAAGTATTTTACTCTCTGTGATTGTTTAATACTTTCCATACAGTAGTTTTCTTTGTGTTTATATTCAAAGTATGAGACAAGTCATGCTACAAGAGACACATCGTATTCTACCATAGTTTAGAGCAAACGACTCGTGCTACTCGAGATTATTCGTGCCTGTACGTTGAACGAAACAACTCTCTTGATCAATATTTCAAACTTATAGCTGTGAAATATTGGATATTTCAAACCAGATTGCAATTAATGCCCGATGTTAAATCTCATTTATGTGGTTAGTGGTGAATTCTTTGCCTTAGGATTTTTTTTCCAAAATCAATATCTCAAACTCTACGTTTAATTGTCAATTTAATTTCTCAATTTCATTTAATTCTTGTTTATTCACAATATTTATTAATCTTTTTAATCAAAATTAATTTAGGAATATAGCAATTAAATTAATTTAATTTTACAATTATTCCTGTGGATCGATACCTAGACTTGATATTATTTTAAAAGAATTTGGTATAATTTAGTATTTATATTTGGTGTGTGAAACGACTCATCATTATCATTAATATGTAAATAATTTTTATAAGTTACACTGAAATAAATTTCTCCAAAAATAATTAATGTATGGGAGGAATCATAAAGTGAATGTAGAAGGATTAATTTTACCTAAACAATGTAAAAATTTTCAGTCAAAGATTAGTTGCTAGGTATTTTTAGATGCACTGAAATATATCGAATCAAATCAAAAGTGTCCTAATAAACATAGGCTTTTTGTTTCAATTTTAGGGCCAGTTTTTTAAATTTTTACTTGAAAAATATAAATTAGTTTAATAAACATAAACACTAAAAAGTTATCAGTGTGGCCCGATATTTGCTTTGTATCGTCACCAATAAAATAAAATAAAATAAAATAAATCATCGAAAAAAAAAAAAAACACGAAAGAGCTCGAAACAGATTGCATCCGAGATTTACGCAAACAAAAGGAAAATGTTTCGTAGTTCAAATTTTGTGGTTCAAAAGTGACTCAAATGACCAAAACGACGTCGTTTTGGCCATTTGAGTCATTTTTTAGCCACAAAATTTGAGCTACGTAGCATTGTCGCAAACAAAAATAGACAAAGGCCATTTGTAGTCATATGTTGAGAGAGAGTTTTTACATTTTAGAGAGAGAAAGAGTAATGAAAGAGATAGATTTATTTTATTTTTTTAATTCAAATGTAGAAAGATTAAATGGTTGATATAGATATTTTAATTTAGAGCAATGTTAAATATAATTTCATTTTTTATATCATTTTTACACTTTCAGATACAAAACAATAAAGTCTATGTTAATAAATATATATAAGACTCACTTACTTTTGTCTAAAAAAAATTTTTAAAAAAAAAATTAAATTAAAAAGTAAGCAATTAAATTATTTATAGCATTTTTTATCTGATTAATTATTCCCGAGCCACACAAGATTGGGATTGTTATTATGCCATTGTTTGGGAAGTGGGTTTGGGTGGATTTGGAGCTAAAATTGTCACAAAAAATAAAATAAATTTTTTAGTCTTAATAAGACAAAATATTGCATCCAACTCATAATTATTATATTTTTTCTTTCACAAAAAAATAAAAAAAATCAAAAACGCTAGAAGTCCTTCCTAAACTAGGCTTTTTTGTCCTAGACTATCATAGTCAAAAAAAGTCAAAAAATTAAAAAGTTAAAAAGCCAATCCACTTCTCAAACCTCGCATGTGGGACCTATGCCAATTAACAATCCGAATTACTAAGCATGGTTATTTAACTCTAAAAATCGGATTTATTTTTTAAATATAATAATGTGACAATTAATTAAAATATTTAAGAAAATTTACTCTCTCCTTGTCTCTCTCACATATCTTCACTAATTATTAATCAATCTTCTCACTTACATATAAGGCTGAAAATAAGTCAAATTTCAATATATTTGGATTTGTTTATTAAAATTTTAATAAGTCCGACCTCAAACTCGAGCTCAATAAAAATTTAACAAATCAAGCTCGACCCAAGTTGGTTTAGACTTGACTCAAACTTGAGCTTATTCACGAGCCTTAACGAGCCAAATATATTATAAATTCATACTTGCATTTGAGATTAAAATTACAATTAAAACTTTGATTATGCAATTATATATACAATATATATACATATACTAAAAAAAAGTTAATATCTTACCAAAGTAATAACATCTACCACTATTATTATATAAATATATTATTTATAGTTAAGTATTATTTACATATAAATAAATTTAGCTATTATTTACATTTATATTATTTAAATATATGATAAACGTATTATCCTATTTTTTATACATATTATATAAATAATGTATTTGTTATATTATTTAAATAAATGTTAAACAAGCCGAGTTTTAATATATTTGGATTTGTTTATTAACATTTTAACAAATTTGAATTTGAGCGCAATAAAGATTTAACGAATCGAATTCGAACGAGCTCTTACTAAGTCTAATTCGAACCTATTCACGAACAGTTCTATTCATTTGCAACCCTAATTACATATTATTGAATTTAAAATATGAGTCTAAAGAATCAACTTATATATCATTTTTTCTTACTGCCCAGAAAGTTTCTTCGTTTATACGCCTAGTGTGAATAAGCGGACCACATCTAATAGCTAGGCCCACCTGTAGAATAAGGTGGATGGGCTGGATGAAGGATAGTCGGCATGGGCCAACGTAATTCATCCTAATGGGCCCAAAATGGACCCTTCTCATGAATGCTATCTGTAGTTTTCTTTCGGAAAAAATCTACAATGTGCACCCCATAAAAGGTAAGGGCACTAATTTTTAAAAAAAATTGCAAGTAGTTTGTGAGCTGGTTATTCCAGAAAAGCGAGAGGATGAGTTTTCAAAAAAAAAAAAACAGGTGCAAAAAAAAAAAAAAAAATATTGTTCCGGTCAACCGGCTGGACATCAAGGGGACGTCCAAGAGGACGACCGGGTTAGCCAAATTTTCCCGCCTGAAAAGGAGTTTTCAAAAGTGAGTGTAAAATTATAATTTGAAAGCTCAAAATAAACACAACACTCATCAAAGTGGGTGGAAATGTGTTTGGCGAACATAACCAAACACAGCCTAAAGTTTTTTTCAAAATTCTCCTAGGTTTGTTTGATTAGCAAGATAATGATAGAAAATGCAAGTAGGAAATAAGAATTGAACTTCTTATTAAGTTTGTTAGGGGTGGGCGCGGGTCGATTGCGATCACGAAACCTTCAATTCGCCATCTGTTCGCCAGATTGGCGGATTGAAAAAAATCAATCCGCATCCGCCTGCCAATCTGACGGATGTGGATTGAACGGATTGGCGGTTTGGTAGATGGATGCGAATCGGTATGGCGGTTTGAAATTTTAAATTTTTTTAACAAAGTTCAACTTGTGCACTTCCTCAAAAAAAAAAAAAAAAAAAAGAGAAAATATTACAGTCAATGACTTAAAAAAGTATTACAATTACTGCATGCCTCATCCAACGAAAGAAAGTTTGAAATTTTAGAATATTACAATCATTGCATGCCTCATTCACATATTACAATCACAATATGCCTCATCCACATAAAATATTACAATCTGTGGTTCTTAAAATATAAAAACAATTCAAGTCACCAAAACCATGAATAGGGCAATAGTAAAGATTATATGTCTCTGTATTGTTACATTTATATATGTTTTTGAAAATAAAAACCAACCAACATATATCATATTTTCTATTTATTACTTTTAGAGTTAGATTTAAAAACCAAAAAATATAGATAAATAATACGTTTATTTTTTTCAATTCAAAAAATATATTCGTTGAAAATTTTTTTTCAACAGAATATTTGAACTCTTTTTCAATTGAAAACACAAACAAATATTTAAACAAATTGAAAACACAAAGTTTTATAAATTATTAAGGGTGTTCGCGATTTGGCGGTTCGGTTGCGGCCAAAAGAATCTTAAATCTGCCATTCGTCCGCCAAATTGGCAGATTGGAGAAAATCAATCCGCAACCGTTCGCTCGTCATCACGCATCCGTCCAAAATGCGGCGGATCGGTTCGGTTTGATCGGTTTTGGCGGATCGGTATATTCGCTGCTCACCTCTAATGTTTGTTTAATAAGGGAGTCCTATAGATGGTGAAATTTGCTCAAATGTGAAATTTTCAGTTGTTGTTGGAGTTCAAATACAATGTTAAATTTTATCATTGTACCAACTACATTTGAATTATGTTGTGGGTTTATTTGTTGCTATAATTGCCAATGTTCAAAGCAAAGATGCCTTTAAACCAAATGAAAAGCTGCCCTGTTGGCCCCGGTGGTGGTTGGTCCTTTACCTTTTTCCTGCTCATAATCGGGTACCAAATCTGCAATTTAAGTATTTTTGGGTCTTTTACAGCAAATTGCTCCTCAAATTAATCTATAGCACTTACTTTATTCCATATGCCAAACAAGAATTTCATTGCAATTATGTGTAATCAAGTCCAGTCTAGTGTTGACAACATGAATTTTATGGCATACAGAGACTGTAGAAAGACATGACTGCATTTAGTTCACTAGGTTGTGAAATTAGTGTTTTTTTGTTGGAATCTATCTCATGTTTTTAACAGTAAATAGAAAAAAAATCTTTCAATGGATAAAATTCATAAAAAAATCGATTGCACAATCGAATGAGAAACCAATGGATAAACTATTGTTTAAGCACATATGTTTAAAGTGAAGGATTCAATAGCATTGATAGTGAGATTATTATGTAATGATTTTAAAATATGAAAAATTATAGAGGGCAATGTAGAAGTTTATGTATTTGCAATTTTATTTATTTATTTTTGGTATAATTTTTTTTACGAATATACTAAATTCTTTGTTTATTGGTGATTTTAGGATATTTTAATTGTCATTGTTAAATTATTAAAAATATATATTGATATGAGTGAAATTTTTTGTTTGTGCAAGTTGTAGACAATAATTTTATAGATACAAAATTAATCACATAATCAACCAATGAAATAGTTTTGGTCATATAAGTCAGACAATAGGATCACTACTGAAAAGGTTGTTTTGCACAAATAGTGGCAACTATTTTTTCAATGGAAGATTTTGTATTCATACTATTATGGAGTTTTATTTTGACCGGAGGAGGGGTCCCTGCTGTGGAGTCTCCACAGCCGTGACTGCTGTGGAGAAAAACGTCACCGTTTTAATGTTTTTTTTTTTTTTTTTTTTAAAAAAAACGTGACAATGGCTTAGCACGTGGGCATTTGATTCGGATTAGGATCGGTCATAGGCCACGTTTGTTTCGTTTACATGTTGGATTAAGTGTAGGGTGAAATTGAGTAGAACATTATTAGTAGGAAAAATTAGTCTAGGGTCCCTCTCCTACTTTTCGTAATGGAAAAGATCCACAAAATTATTTTTTGATGTCTAAGGTCCCTAAACATATATCAGAGAAATTTGACTCTTTGCCCACAATTTCTCTCTCTCTCTCTCTTCGACTTCACGTTGTTGATTCTTCATCAGATAAGGCCGAGCCCCAGCAACAATAACATTGCGTCTTCCTCTTCTGCTGCTACGCCTATGGAAATAGCCATCGATGGATCCGACTCCGATGAGTGATAGTCTGAAGTGAAGCACCAAGATGAGATGGAGATGGTATCGGCATGAACCGATGGTAGCCAGAGCTGTCACGATGTTAATGATAACCGAAGCTATGACCGCCGATGGTGTGCAAGATGGCTTGGTCTTTGGTGATGACGACGGCCCCTAGAGTGGCAGCCATGGGCTATGAGCACGATGACATAGTTTCTAGAGTGGATGGTTCTCCATTGTTTGGGGAGATAGCTATTAGCTCAACTTCAGCAATAGATAATAGTCCACAGGCTGGTGACTTTGCAAAGCAGCAGTTCCCAGAAATAATAGAAAATGGTCTGCCACTTGAACCAGATTCAGAAGTTGGTTTTTCATATTCTAGGGAGAGAAATATTTATAGGGATTTTAATGGGGCATGTGGCGAGGAATTCTGTGGATTTTCCTCTGATAATGGTATGGTTGGAAGGGACGATGTTGACCTTAAATCACCATCTGATTTCCAAAATTCTCCAGATCATCCATCAGATCATGAGGTTCATGTGCATCTAGATGATGTGGTAACAGAAACCATTCATTCAGAACCAATGATTGTGGCTACTACCATTGCTGACACTCATTATGATGATAATGAAGATGATGGCAAATCTTTATCCACAAGTTGTGCAAAGTTGCAAGAATAATGGGTTTGTGAAGAAGACTTGACTGTTTTATTAATACAACTAGTATAAGCACTACTATTGGTGTTCATGTATAGTGGAGAATTCACTGGATTTTCACATTCCATCAACACTGCTACAGCTTCAAGACAGGAAAACTCCCATAGCCATGGCCATTCACCTGAACTGAATTTTCTCTTAGTTGAAACCAGAGAAATTCTCTGGTTTTTAAACTGAATTTTCTCTGGGTTGGTCCAGAGAAATTCTTTGGTTTTTAAACTGAATTTTCCCGATTCAAGAATTTCAGTATTATGGAGATCCAGGTAGATTTCAGCAAATCAACACAAATCTCATGGGTAATTCAATCAAAGTAAGTATGCATCAGCTTCTCAAATTTCAGTCCAACAACCCAGAGAAAATTCAGACCAACCAAACCAGAGAAATTCTTTGGACCAACCCAGAGAAAGTCCAGAGAAAATTCAGTTCAGATCAAAGAAAATTCAGTCTAAACCAAAGAATTTCTCTGGGCCATGTAAACAAACCCATGGTGGTAACGCTGCAAATTCAAACAGGTGAAGAAATTATGAAAATATTGAGGAATTTTCTCTGGACCAATTTTCTCTGGATCGATTTTCTCTGGACTAATTTTCTCTGGATCAATTTTCTCTGGACCAATTTTCTCTGGATCAACTTGAGGGACCTTAGACATTATAAAAATATTAAGTGTCTTTTATGCTGTAATGTCTTAATACCAGGGATCTGAAAAAAAATTCCCCTTATTAGTATGGTATTACTCAATTAGATTTGTAAGATAAAAAATATTTATTTATACACTATCAAATTAATAATATTATAAATAGTATTAATATATAAAGCTAATATTTTTTTGTTCTAAAAATAAAAATTTTATTTAAAAATTCACTAATCTTCTGACTTAATTTCTAATTCCAATCCCTCTACAATCTTTTATATCAAACCTTCTTTAAATGAGTCTCACGTACTATTAATAAAAGGGCAATGTTACATCTAATCGTTCAAATTTATACACAGTAGTCATCCGAAAATAAAAACGTAACAATCACGAGTAACTGACAGACAAGAGTTGCATCGGTAATTCAGACAACTTACAAAATGTGGGTGAACTCAAATTTATTCAGCGTATCAAAGATTTTTGAAAGGGTAAATTACATAAATAGTCCTTATAGTTTGAGGCATACGTCATTTTGGTTCTTAATTTTTTAATTGTGACATATTTTGACCTTAAATGTTAAATTTTGTTCCAAATAAGGACAATTGAAGGTACCATTGTTTAATTTTAAGGGTAAAATTGTCAATTTAATAAAATATAAATTAATTTGACAAAAATAAATGTCAAAAAAATATTTTAAATTTTTTAAAAATTATTTTCATCTACCAATGATAAAATTATGTAAAATTGATAAAAATTAATAAATTACATGATTAATTTTTTTAAATTAATTTTACATGATCATCATCCAAACACATAATAAAAATTAATTTGGTAAAAAAAATAAATAAATGTTTAAAATATTTATCAATTTTATATAATTTTATTTTTTGTGAGTAGAAATAATTTTTTAAAATTCAAAAATATTTGTTTGACATTTATTTTTGACAAATTAGTTTATATTTTATCAAATTAACTATTTTATCCTTAAAAAATCTAATCATATCTTCAATTATTCTTATTTAAAATTAAATTAAAAATTTAAAACTAAATATATCACAATTAAAAAATTAAAAATCAAAATAACACAACTCCTAAATTAAATTATAAGGACCACGGATAGTATATAAATAAATATTTTTTATCTTACAAATCTAATTGAATAATACTATACTAATAATGTTCTACTCAATTTCACCCTACACTTAATCCAACATGTAAACGAAACAAACGTGGCCTATGACCGATCCTAATCCGAATCAAATGCCCATGTGCTAAGCCATTGTCACGTTTTTTTTTTTAAAAAAAAAAAAAAAAAAAAAAAACATTAAAACGGTGACGTTTTTCTCCACAGCAGTCACGGCTGTGGAGACTCCACAGCAGGGACCCTCCTCCGTGGATATGAGAGTTCTACACTTCATATTACTTTCCAGAATATTGTTCAGTCAAAATCTAACCTCTTCTTTTTTCCTTTTTGTGGTAGAATTTTTTTTTTTTTTTTTTTTGGATATTACTAGTGTTCATAACACAGTGCATCTACAAGTTTGAAAAAAATTACACTCACTCCCCTTCCAATAACAAATATTAACTGTGTCAAGTTTGATAATTAAATTATTATTTTTACTTTTGTGTTTTAATTTTCTAAAAGAAAATGTATCAAAATCAACTAAATTAATTAAGTAATATCTCAAAAACAACTGCTAGGGATAAACAAATAATTTTATCACTCGTTAACCCTTTTTACTTTAAAATTTGTTTAACGTAATTAGTATAATGAAAAATTAGAATTCTATTAAATCAAATAGTAGTATTGTTATAAAAAATAAATAAATGGCCTTCTAACGAAGTAAGGTAAAATGCTATGCAATTTAAAATTTAATGGAGTAAATGTAATTATATAAAAAGTATATAGTGCATTATTCAAGGGCAATTATTAATTGTGCAAACGCATACCATATGTATTTGTGTAAGTTTTCACAAATATATATAAGTTGTCTCATAAAATTGCATAAGTTTTTACAAATATACATAAAATAATTTATAAAAATCTGAGAAATCACAACTTACGTATATTTATGAGAACTTACGTAATTTTGTAAGTTAATATATATATATATATATATATATATATATATTTGAGAACTTACGTAAATGCATATGATATGTCCTGTGCATATCCAAACCCTTTTTTTTCAAACTTCAAGAGAGATTAGTGTACTTTGCCTAGAAAATTATAAGGTAAATTATACTTTATTTAGACCTTCTAATTTTGACTTGAAGTCTATTTTAGTCCCTTAACTCACTCATATTTCAATTTTCACTAAATTTTAAATGGTGAATGACTTGAAACACAGATTTATAGCTCGAGGACATAGAAGATGATGGATCAAAGTAAAATTTGAGTAAAAAATGTAATTTATCTCAAAAAAGAAAAAAAATATATTGCTAACTTTATTTAAATTTTTGAGTGTGACTTAAGTGTTGTTTGATAAAGTTAAAAGTTGAAAACTGAAAATTAAGTATTGAAAACTGAATGCTGAATTTTTTAAGATGAAAAATTGTTTGATAAAAATTTAAATACTTAACTAAAAATAAATTGTTGGATATGTATAACATTAAATTTAAAATTTATTATTATCAAATTGTATATTTCAATTTTTATATTGTGATGGTGGTGGTGGTGGTAGTGGTGGTGATGGTACTAGTGGTGGAGGTGGCGGCGGCGGCGGCGGTAACGGTGGCGATAGCAACAGTAAGCATGGTGGTGGCGGTAGCAGTGGCAGTAGCGGTAGCGGTGGTAGTGGTGAGGATGGCGGTGGCGGTGGCGGTAGTAGTGGTGGTGGTAGCTCTGGTAGTGGTGGTGGTGATGGTGGTGGTGACGGCAGTAGTTGTGACGGCAAGGTATGGTGGTGTGGTCGTAGAGGCGGCGGCGGCAACGGTGGTTTTGGTAGTAAGTTTATAACAACAGTAGTGATACTTATGTTTAATATTTATAAACTCAATCAAAATTATAAAAGTTTCATATGATTTAAATTTTTCTTAAATTATAATTTATATTTTAAAAGGCACTTAAATTTTTAAGTGATATCAATTGTGATTATCAAATTGACTTAATTAATTATCAATTAATACATTCAATTTTAAGTGCTGAATCATATTACCAAATATCAACTTATAATAATGAGGAAAAAAAAACTTTGTTATTTGAATGTATTTAGGTCTAATAAAAAATAATACAAAGCATATAACATCCTCACCCCAACCTAATACTAGTTTAAATTGACATGGAAGGAAATATAGAAAAGGTCTATGCTCAATAGGCCAAAATTAAACAAGAAGTTAATAATTACATAACAATGGGCATGTACCTCATTCTCACAAGATTTGTGCACATGGCTCTCCTACCTATTTTTGCCTCAATAATGGAACAATCCATTTTCTTAATTTTGGTCAGAACTTATTTTCTTGATAACCAGTGCCTCTTTACCCAAATCAGTGCTCTGAAAAAGAGACTTATATAGCGAGTTTCTCGCTCATACCCACATGCTTTAGGCTATGTTGGATTAGGATGAATTTCGATCCAAAAAAAAAGATTAGGATGGAAGAAAAATATATTTTTTAAATTTTCTCTTGTTATATATCTATATATAATAAAGTATGATGATTTTTGAATTTATCATACACATATTTGTCCAACAAGGACATTTGGATGGCTTAGATCTATTCAAATTATAAAACAACGGCTGAGATATATTTTTCAAAAAATATTCTACAAGTACATTTTCTATTTTCCCACTTTTCTCTTTTAATTTTTTTTTCCTTACCCATCTTTCCATGATTTCACATTCCTCTCTCTTTTCTTTTTAGTTTTTTATTTTCTCCCATTTTTATTTTTCTCTCTATTTGTTTTTTTTCTCCTTGTTATTCACTTATTTTTATTCATATTATACGGAAAAGTCAACAATCCCATAATTAAGAACCAGATTTTACTGTGTGTAGTGGAGATTAAATCAATGAATTTGAACAATTAATTATTATTTTTAAATATATTAAATACCTGATAGACTTCATAAATTTAAACTTTATATGAATCTTCAACATATTTTAATAAAGCATGACCGTTTTTGAATCTTCAACATATTTTTGTCTTATTAGGACATTTGGATGGCTCAGAACTGTTCAAAATATAAAACAATGGCTGAGATATATTTTTTCAAAAAATATCCTACATATACATTTTATACTTTCCCGCTTCTCTCTTTCTTACTTTTTCCTTTTCTTACCCATCATTCTATGATCTCATGATCCCACCTTCCTCTCTCTTTTCTTTTTATTTTTTTATTTTCTCCCGTTTTTATTTTTCACTCTATTTGTTTTTTTTTTTTTTTCTCCTTTTTGTTCAATATATTTTACACATATTTCCATATAATGTATGTAAGCCCGTAATACACTAGGACGTTATGAGCATACATACAATTTCCATATAATTACATAAGCAAAAGAAATATTGTATATATGCCCATGGAAATTGTATGTATACCAGGCACATCTATCTATCTAGCTATATATTATATAAGCAAAAGCGAGTTTTCGTGAGGAGTTTTGTGAGAACTCCAAATTTTTATAATGAATTTGTGATTTTATCAAATTAAAAAATAAATTTAAATAGTGTTGGGATTATAATTATATTCTAATCCTAACAATATTTACACCGTGCCTTCAGGCACGAGCATACGCTAGTCTATATAATAAAACATGATGGTTTTTTAATTTTTCCTACACACATTTGTTTTACTAGGACATTTGGATGACTCAGATCTATTTTTAAATTATAAAACAACGGCTGAGATATATTTTTCAAAAAATATCCTACATGTACGTTTTTTATTTTCCCGCTTCTCTCTTACTTTTTTCTTTTCTCACATATCCTTCTATGATTTTATGATCCCACATTCCTCTCTCTGATTTCTTTTTATTTATTTTTTTTCTACCATTTTTTTTCTCTCTATTTGTTTATTTATTTTTATTTTCTCCTTTCTGATCATTTATTTTTATTCATATTATATGGAAAAGTCTGCAATTCCAAAATTATGAGTCAGATTTTACACTATGTAGTGGAGATTATATTACTGAATTTTCAAGTCCACAAATTAAATAAATTTGAACAATTAATTATTATTTTTAAATATATTGAATACTTGATAGACTTCATAAATTTAGACTTCATATGAATCTTCAACATATTTTAATAAAGCATGATGGTTTTTGAATCTTTGACATATTTTTGTCCTATTAGGATATAGGATTATTTACCAATAAATCCTACTTCACAAACTGTTATACCAAATAGCCCCACTTTTATTCTATTATACCAAATAGTCCTGTTGGTGGGTTGATTTGGTCCTTTTTGTTTTTTTTTTTCCATTTTTGTTCCACTGTGTGGACGAGAGTGCCCTTGGTTTAATGTGGTACTGTTTTGCTGGATCAGTTCCTTTTTTGGAAACGTTGCTCATTCCGGTTTGGCTAATTTTGGTGATACATTCAAATACGTTTCACCAATTGTGAGGTAGGGTTTTCGAATTTGAATGTGTGTCTTCCTTGCCAACGGCTGTGTGGCACACCCTCAGAGATTCGAAAAACTGCCGTGCATACGCTATTCTGTACCTAGTATGCTCACTTTTCCTTGGGTCGTTTACCTTTGATATGGATTGTAGGCATTTACATTTTGTTTTGTGTTTTTTCATGTTTCACGTATATGGGTGGTTTATGTATGTTGGCCGTTCATGGTTATCCATTATGGTTGATGTGTTGGGTGTGTGTGGAACTTCGCTCTGTATGGGGAACAAAGGCACATGCGTTTTAGAGGTGTCGTTTGTAATGGCGTGTGGTGTTCTAGTGGTGTTATTCTTTTCCTTTTTGTTAAACCAAGTTTAGAAGTATCACGTTTTTCTTACGGGATGTGATCTGTGTGGATAACGTAGGGACACGTGTTTTGCTGTGGATGGGGAATCATATTGTCAAGTGTGTGTGTTGCCCCGCTCCATAGTGTTTTTAATTTTTTTTTCCCCTCCCCCCTCATGAATCATACGTTCACATTCGCAGGAGAATGGACAATAGAATTATGCTAATACATTGTTACGGCAATGTGAATGTTGTTATTAATCTGCAAGTTCCGTTTCGATTTGACGACATGGTCAGTGGTGTGTGTGAAAAGTTTGATGGGCTCACACTTGCCGATGCATGTTCTACTTCAAGATGCCCGTTTATAACAATTTCATATTGCAGAATGATGTTGATGTGGCGAACATGGTGTGTCTTGCACGGTCTTTTCAATTGAAATGCGTTGATGTATTAATTGAAGTACGACGTGCACAAGACGATGACAATGCTAACACCCAATTACAGACAACTCATTTTGAGCTGACTGATATGTTTGACGAGTCGGACTTGGATGACGAAGATGATTTATTGGCAAAATTCTGCCCTCATGTTGACCAGGTGTTTTTGTCTGCCAAATGGGCTAACGAGATTCAACGTATTGGTCAAAGTTCTGAAGGTGTGGCGGATGAATTCCGAAGTGTTCTTCGCAAGTATGCTGTGAATGTGGCTTCCGTTTTAAATATGTCAAAAACGATTTTATGCGGATCACAGCTGTATGCATGATGAGGGAATCAAAGGGATGCATGTGGTCGGTACACGCATGCGTTTTGCATGCTAACGGATTTTTCTACCTTCGTAAGTGGAATAAGGAGCATATTTGTGGCGTAGCTGTTCGAACCCCGAAAAACCCCAGGGCTAGTTCAGATTTAGTGTCCGATGTTATTTCTGATCAGGTACGTGACAAGCCACTCACGCGTCCCACAGATGTTATCTACGATCTGAAAAAAGATTATGGATTAGAGGTTAGCTACTGAGTTGCGTGGTTAGGTGTTGAAAAAGCTCGGGGTGAGATGTTTGGTGCACACTCCATTTCGTTCGACCAATTGCGATGGTACAGTTCCATTGTCATTGAAAACAACCTTGGAAGGTACTTCAATATTGAGTGTGATGAACACAACAACCGTTTGATAAGGTGTTTCATATCATTTAAAGCATGTAATGATGGGTTCAATCATTGTCGGCCATTGCTATTCTTGGATGGGACTTTTCTGAAGGGAAAATTCAAGGGGCACTTGCTAGCCGCTACTGCGAAGAATAGCAATCAAGGTACTGTTATAATGTTGACACAAATCATTTTCGTTGTACAATAATAATTTCATTATTTACTACCGAAACGATGTTGCAGTGTACATTGACTCACTCACATGACAATTGGTCTCACTAACACACCACCAACATATTTGCAAAACTAACTCACAACAACCCTTTCCAGGTCTCTTCCCTATAGCCATCAAAATTGTTGATTCGGAAAACACCACAAACTGGGCATGGTTCTTGCGACATCTCGCAAATGTTGTCAATAGTCACAGGACCCTTCCGTTCGTATCTGACCAACATGCGGGCTTATTGGAATCAATACCCATCATATTCCCCACAGCCCATCACACATTTTGCCTACAACATTTGCAACGTAACTTGCAACATAAGTTGCAATATGTCAACACTTCATATAGAGCTGGGATGTTAACAAAATTCCGGGCTTGTGCTTACGCACCCACTGTGGCTTCATTCACCCAATGCGTCGAGGAATTCACCAGATGTGGATGGAAGGTTGTTCTCGCGTTCTTAAAAGACTTACCCCTTCAATTTTGGGCTAATGCTTACTTCCGGTATGTATTTCAATCTTTCTTTTTCCTTTTCTGTTTATATTGCACGTCACACTTTTTGCTCATCACATTTTCATGCCTTTTGCCTACATCCTCACTAATATTGTACTTTTCCAATGGCAGCAGTTCATGGTACGGTGAGACGAGTTCCAATACCGTGAATCGTTCAACTCGTAGATACGGTGAGACGAGTTCCAATAACGCAGAATAACTCAATAACTCAATTGGTACGGTGAGACGAGTTCATGGTATGGTGAGACGAGTTCCAATAACTCAATTGGTTGACAGTATTCGAGTTAAGATTATGTGTCAGACGGTGAAACGCAGAATAAAAGCACA
Source organism: Camellia sinensis (assembly GCF_055761805.1). Taxonomy (NCBI): domain Eukaryota; kingdom Viridiplantae; phylum Streptophyta; class Magnoliopsida; order Ericales; family Theaceae; genus Camellia; species Camellia sinensis. Next base: position 101,947,357 of record NC_138966.1, read on the forward strand.
AGCGTGGCCCGGTGTTATTTGCCCAAAAATGGAAGCTCGTTTGGTCAAATCGTATAACAAAGGCAGATCATGGCTTGTAAGCCAATCCACTGACATAGTGTTCGAGGTCCACTCTTTCCCATCCGTCATGGTTGACCTTGACAAACGTACATGTTCTTGTTTCAAGTGGCAAATAAATGGTTTTCCATGCTCTCACGCAGTTGTTGCTATCCGAAACAGCGGACTTGACCTCTACGATTTAGTTGCTAAATTTTACCACGTCACTGCTTACCGAAACTCATACAAACAAAACATACAACCCATTCCAATTGTTGAGAAACCACCATTCAATTCATCTGATTTTGTCATACAACCATCGTCGGTCAAACGACCACCAGGCTGACCCAAAAAAAAAAAAGAATTCTTTCCCAAGGTGAAGAAGTGCAACAAATTCGATGCGGCCGTTGTCAACGCATGGGTAACCACAACCGCACAACATGCAAAGAACCAATTTAGCTTCACGCGCAGAGTCATAAATATCCAATTTTTTAATACTTTGTTCTACTGCAATTGCTGTTTATCTAAATAATTGGGTATGCCCAAATAATTGGGTGTGCCACACCCATAACTTAGTCTTCTATGACAGACAAGTTTACAGAAAACAATTTACAGCTTCCAGTTTATAAGTACCGGGTGAACAATTTGTACCCCGTTACCATGAATAACTTTTCAACTTATGATATTTTCTTTGTTTAAAAAATATTGTCATTTTTTGTCAAACTTATTGTGTGGATGCTGTTCAAATGTTCAAATAGTTCACATGTCATACGTAAACATTCCTGCAGCACGAATTCAACCACCCCGTATGTTGTCAACATGACACGGGGTTCCGTCACATTACACGCCCACCCACAGCACATGAAGCCACTTTTGAAATACATTCATCTCCCACACCAAACCAACACATTACACATACCCATTATCACACAGTCACCTGCCACTATGATCTCATAAACAGCATACATAACATGCACCACCACACAAAAAAAAAAATGCTGAAAAATTACCATTCAAAAACAAAACATTTTCACATCTCAAATCAAACCATACGTTTCCAACAAAAAATAATTACTTCATCACCATTTTAATTACATTTCAAAAGCCGACACTCTAACATGTACCATACTGGTCCTAGTCAAAAAAACCATTGAACCAAAAAACAGTGGATCAGGGAAGTGTATTCGTAGCCAACTAATTAATCATCTTGATTCTGTTTCAAGGATGTCACAAAAAATTAATAAACCTACATCCTAATTATACTGCTTCTAGTCTTTCAAACCATGTCCTGGAGCGTTCACAAATGCCTTAACCATATTTGCACGTAGTATGATGCAATTACTTCCTTGTAGCGAACGTTCCGCGTCACACTGATGCACATGCTGTCGCATAATCGCACACACAATGACCCCACAATCGAGCCTGCACAAACAAAATTATTAACATGTCAGCAGCCAAACGCGCGGTACCCACAACCTTACACAATACAGTCCCCCCAACAAAACGCAAACAAAATTAACTTACGTTTCCGGTTTCTATTGCGGACACTTGGACACAGCTTCCAGCAAGCTGCTGAAATTCACCAGGATGCTTTGCTCATCTAACCCAAAATCACACAAAGTCTGCTTCATCACATTAGCCACACGTTCTTTCTGCCATAGTTCACACAAACCAATTAAACAATCTTCAAAAACAAAACCCACACAATCTATCACATAATCACAAGGAAATTGTAAAAAATTAACGTAACAAACCATACCAGCAGGGTTGTTACATTGTGATGTACATCAGTTCTGTCTCCACGCCACCTTATGGGATTGTAATGTTTCCAAGTCCCATCTTCCGTATCATACACTACAAGTGTCCAATGACCATCGTAACACATTGGGAAGTAGATGAACCAACACTCGCTCGCAGCAGACACATTCGTACGGACAAATTTCTCCATTGCACGTACATCATCATTTTTCACCATGTCCTGCAGAACATATACACCATCAACACAACCCACAGGCACACAACATAAACAATGTTCACAACATAACTACACTACTCACCAAACACACACTACTAAAAAAATATGACTTATCAGCCAAGTCATCATCTCCATACATCCTCAAATGCTCACTTTTAAGCAACTCAACATACGCATCAATTACCTGTCAAAAAACATAAACAAATAAACGACTTATATTCACATAACACCTACGCAACATATGTTGTCCCATAGTTCTTTCTTCACATGTGCACAAAAAACATTTTTTCTACAAAAAATTAACGTTCTCACATTCCCCCGAATGCTACTCTGACGTATGAGGTTCTTCACATCACTAAAGTACACCACCACACCAGCTGCACCAACCTCGCACATGACCGCCCTACACAAACCAACAAATATTAGTTCCCAACAAAAATTAACATGACAACAATTTTTAACAAATCCTAATAAAATTCATACGTACCTATCACCATGCCTATCATAACCTTGCTTGATTCTGCACTTTTCTTCCACTGTCATCAATTTCCACACATCCAACCTGTTGTTGATATCAAATCCGGACCACTAATTCCCTGTTACGACCACAGCGTCCACATCAATAACTCCGTCATTCTTAACACAATCATCATTTCACACAACAACGCAACTCTCTGTGACTGGCTTCTTATTACGCCCATGTAAGTTGGGGTACTCGAAATCAGGCAATTTCCGTTCCTGTCTCACTTTGTTTTTAATGTTACGAACAAACGATGTTTGCACCCCAGAAACAATTACCCCCTCATCCACGTTAACCAGATCCACATCCACCATACAAGCACCAGTTCTCCCATAATGCCCACCATCCGACTCAACAACTTCATATCCGACATTCAGATTCACAGCCTCATTACACATATACGCACCCCCAATATGGGCCCTAATCGGCGACACATTGTATACAACCTGACCTCCAACTCTGGCCCCTGCATCACTACCTCCAACGTCGTCATAACGCACCTCCACCTCGCAAAAAGCTTGCGTCACCACGTGCACATCGCGATCAGCGAGTTGATCCTCAAGAACCAACACATTCCTTCGCAATTCACTATTTTCTTTCTTCAACTTGTCTACCTCCTCATTCTTAATTCCCAACACACACTCAAACCCCCCTACAATGTTCACAGCTTGCGCCTCCAGTTTCCTTTTCAGACCAGCAACTTCTTCCTCAAGCAATGCAATCATTTCATCTTTTTTTTTATTCTCCAATTCCAGGATTGCAATTGCACTGCCGGATTCATTGACTTTGCTGTCATTCACCCCCTCGTAGTCCTTCCCAGCACTGGAACCATGTAACGCGTCTGCTCTATTCCCTCCAACTGTCATGTCTGGTTTGTGCCCTTCCCAGGAATTGCACTCTTCACGTACATCGCCAAATCCAAATTCGAAGTTGTCTGTATGCATCGCAGCCCCAGTGTGTATGCCATCACCTTCAAGTTCATCCAAAAAAGCATCATCATCCGCACCCATCATTTTACGTTCATATTCAAACGACCTAAGTCGATCTACTTTAACCTGCGCAAACACAAACATATTACCATCACGAATAACAAAAAACTCAACACAAGTTCTTAAAGTAAAATAGAAGCCTCCAAACAACAACCACACCCAACACACATACTTGAAAATTAACTGGACCGGACAGATCGACCCCCTGAGCTTTACTCAGCAATTTCCCAATGTCCCATTTCATGAATCTGGGGAACATCTTGTCCGTTTGCAACTCAATTATTGTCGAATGTTCGCATATCCAATACTAAACATAACAAGAAAATAAAATTTCAGTCTACTAATATATCTTCCACAAATATATTATATCACGACTAATTAAATTGAACATTCACATACCAACAACGCGACCACGCAGCCTGTCGCCTTCCATGGCATTTGATGAAACTCCACTGGCCGTATCAGTGCTGTCATTATTGCTCCAATCCAGTCGTACATCCTCACAGTGTTCAAGTCGTTCATATACCGAACAAATGCCCAACTTATTGTTTCACCTGAATTTGTGAAAAACAGCTTGCCACACATGTACAACGCCAGAAGCTTTGCTACGTCTTCCTCATCTTGCCTAGTCTGCCCTTTAATAGCTTCGACAAACAAACTTTTCACCAGTTTCGATGTTAACTGTGACGTGTCACGGCACCTACACTGAATGAAGTCAGATACTGGTCGTTGACCCAGAGATAAATCCAAACGTTTCTTCCTGCATTGCAGACCAAAAATTAGTCTGACATCGCTACTATCAAATTGCACACATGCTCCTCCAATATGAAACGCATTATCACGCGGATCATATATTCTTATAATCTTCGAGATCAGATCATCACACTTCCTGAATTCATTGTGGTTCAGATTGTTGACGTGGATCGCCTCGATCATAATCCAAAATGGTGTTCTTTTCAATTCATTCATATGTGCCTCCCTTAGTTTCGCTGAGCTAACAAGTTTGATTATACCAGCAACGTTTGACCGGTAGTTAATCCTCGTGTGTGCCTGATGCTGTGGGAAATCAATACCCTTACCCACATTACGTCCTACTGCGTTGTGCACAACCTTTGTCTGCTTGAAAAGGATGCGATCCTCCATTTTCACACCCACTTTGTTTTCCTTCGACCCAGCTGCTTCTGCAACCCTTCGCTTTTTACACGATCGAGTCCATGGACTACGTACAGTACTGCTATTTGCAACACCACAAACAAACCATTTCAAGAAAAAAAACAATAACTGCACGAACAAAATACCCCATACAGACACACCCCCCTTCCATTGACATGGCGTGCACCATTTCTTGCCCTTGCATGGCACAAAAAAAACCCCCACCACCAACACATATCCACTTAACAAAAACAATGAATTGCAACACACCCTACCACATTACCACACCAGAACAGCAATCAACATGACAAACAACAAAACCCAAACACACAGCACCCACATACACCACGCCAACAGTGAGCCACCAAGACAAAGAAACAAAAAAAAAAAAAAAAAAAAACAACAACAACAACAACAAAAACAAACAACAAAACCCACCCAAGTCAAACCCACACCACAAAAAAACAAAACCTCCCTCACAAACAAAAGCCCACCCCAATTGTTTGTTCACCATCATATGTGGCCCAAACAATCAACGCCCACAACCCAATGTTCTTTCCACCTAATTCCTAAGCACAAACAACCAAAAACAATTAATTGCAACACACCCTACCACATTACCACACCAGAACAGCAACCAACATGACAAACAACAACACCCTAACACACAGCACCCACATACACCACGCCAACAGTGAGCCACCAAGACACAGAACCAAAATAAACAACAACAACAAAACCAAACAACAAAACCCACCCAAGTCAAACCCATACCACAAACAAACAAAACCTCCCTCACAAACAAAAGCCCACCCCAATTGTTGTTCACCATCATATGTGGCCCAAACAATCAACTCCCACAACCCAATGTTCTTTCCACAGCCACACATCAAACCACACACAACCACAAAAATAAAAAAACAACAAATAAAACATACCCCACCATCAAATATTCGGCCCACGGCCCACGATCTCCACAACAGTACCAAAACACACAGACAAAAACACCACACATACCCCCCCCAAACATGCATTACTGAACAACATTTCAAACAACCCACACATACAACCACACACCCCAAACCATACAGACAAAGCTTCTGTTTTGACCATTGCGTGTGGCCCCCAACAACATTGTCCCCCCTTACTCACTTTCTTCGACCACTTAGCCCCACAAACACAACCAACCACCCAACCACATCCGACAACAAACACACACACAAAAACAAAAACAACTTAGATAAACACAATAACCAACAACATACTTGAATGACTCATAACCATTACTAAACAAACTGAATGAAATTGACAGGGAAACTACATAAATCCAATGTACCACACTAACAAACACAAATACCAAAAATGAGGTTACGAAACATACCTATCCCGTCAATCAAAGAACTATTTCACAGCACCGATGAAGGATTATGCGAACTAGGGTTCCTGTATCTCCCACTTTTTGCAACGTCACACCGTTCGATTGACAAACAAAACAAAACAACAGCAATACGGATCCAATCAACGTCCCAAACGTAATCCTTTCTACAATCGAATATGGCAACCGCGTATTTGATCAAACGAAATTGCGAATTTTCTGGCAATCATATATGTAGGGTTTCATACAGTACAAAATGGGAGACCACAACGACTGTGTGAATATGGATGCACATAACGGGTTAACCTTTGAACGGGGTGTGGGTATGTGGGTGTCCAATCCGTCACAATTGGAATCCCTTCCTATTTGTGTTATGGGCCTTGTATTAACCCCCAAACATACCAACCCAGCCCAATAAAAAAGCCCTTATACGCTTTGCAATTCTGTGACACCACCACAATGTATCACATGCAACACACCACACATGATATTCACTACTTACACACGTGAGGCACACACGCACCACATCGCAAAAACACGCATCACACCCACATGACTAACAACGTCTAAATGAGGGCAATTATGTCCGTAATAATTTCGCAGGACTAAACGGTTTAGTAGAATAAAAATGGGACCAATTGGTTCATTAGTTTACATTTTGGGATTTATTGGTAAATTTTCCTAAGATATTTGGATGGCTCAGATCTGTTCAAATTATAAAATAATGGCTAAGATATATTTTCTAAAAAATGTTCTACATATACATTTTCTACTTTCCTACTTCTCTCTCTCTCTTACTTGTTCCTTTTCTTTCATTCCTCTTTCCATAATCCCATGATCCTGCCTTCCTCTTTCTTTTCTTTTTATTTTTTTATTTTCTCCCGTTTTTATTTTTCTCTCTATTTGTTTTTTTATTTTTTATTTTCTCCTTTTTGTTCAATATATTTTACACATATTTCCATACAATGTATGAACGCCCGTAATACACTAGGACATTACGGGCATACATATAATTTCCATATAATTATATAAGTAAAAGCATTATTGTATGTATGCCTGTGGAAATTGTATCTATGTCAGGCACATCTATCTATCTAGCTATATATTATATAAGCAAAAATAAGTTTTTGTGAGAAGTTTTGTGAGAACTCCAAAATTTTATAATAAATTTGTGATTTTATCAAATTAAAAAATAAATTTAAATAGTATTGGGATTATATTACAATTATATTATAATCTTAACATTATTTACACCATGCCTTTAGGCACGGGCATATGTTAGTATATATATGATGCAAGAAATTAAAATTTTAGTTACTACGCTAATATGGATTCTATAGACAAATTAATTTCATGTAATTTTCACTGCTTTCATATTAAACAAATTATGAAAAAGTTTCATATTTTTCTCTCTCTCATTTTCCATCACCTTCTAAATAAACACAGTTTTAGAGATTATAATCAGATAGTCTTAAAGTATCATATGATATTATTTACGTGATGCACTCAACAAATGAAATATCACAAACCCATTTCGCAGGTCATCTCTCGTTTACCAAAATTTTCCGTTACGTCATTGATCGAGAACACTACTTATATAACATCGCATGGCACTTTATGAGTACTAAATAATTTTCTGTGATTTAAAGGTTTCCAGTGGGCAGAATTAGTATTTTTTTTTAAGTAAGTAATTTATTATTCTTATTATTTGGATAATTGTTATGCACCACCCCCCACTTATTGAGACTCCCACAATACTGGACGCGGTTGAGCCCAATGTTATTATTGTTGGATTGTTGTTGCCTTAAGTCTTCTTGGACTATTTCAAGGGACAAAACATTCAATTTGTTGTAGAGTATTTATCATAATAGTATTAATAAATTATTGAAAAAATTACAAATAAAAAAAAATTAAGGATTTGAGCCTTAGTAAAAATAAATAAATCTTAATTTTTTAATTTTATCACTGTAAACCCCAAACTTTTGATTTATTTTCAATCTAAATCATTTATTTATTTTTGTTAAGTAAAACTATCTGAAAAAGTATATTGTAGTCATTAAAGATTAATTGTAAAATATCTAAAATACCTGCTTCTATTGAGTTTAATAACTAAAATTCATTTTTTTTGACAGTTTTACTTAACGAAAAATAGGCGAATGATTTGAATTAAAAATAAATCAAAATATTAGTATTTAAATTGATAAAATAGAAAATTTAAGATTTATTTTGTTATAAGATTCAAACTCTTTTTTTTAAAAAAAATATAATTTTTAGTAAATTATTTTTTATTGATTGATTAAATAAAAAAATAGTTACTTTTACTCATGTAAAAGCTGTGGTGCACTATTTACGCTCTAGCTCCTTTATTAATCTAGATTGAATTTAAGCTTGACTTTGGCTCGAAATTCAATTTGAGATAAAAATAATAATAATAATAATAACATTAGTATATAATAAAAAATATTTTATGTTTTTATATACCTATATAATACATGTTGTATTATTATTTATGTATATAATAATTGAACAAAACTTATTTTAGTTTCAAATTGACTCGAATATTGTCACGACCCAAACCCGCCCCTATGGGTTTAGCACCGTAACCGACCTGTAATCCGTGATTACCGAAAGCCTGCTTAACAGTAATACAGAGTACATGGGCTGGCAGAAGCCAAAACAGTAATAAAATATGTCCAATGAGTTGTGACAGTCTATATGCAAAAAGATTTTTCATAACATATTCACATTCTGAACAAAAACAGTATATACATACATCATATACAATCATTTAGGTTAGGGACCAAATCCCTACCATAACAGTACAGTAACAGTCTATACATAACAGAGACAGATAGGGTGAATCTGAGACACCTCAAAAACAGCCTTAGCTTGAACAGATCTGGAACCTCGAAGTGAGGCACGAAGGTTGGCTTGACAAAACAAGGGCTGAGCCTGACGCTTCTAGCAACGGTCCGGTGCCTGAACACCTACATATATATATGAGCAGTGAGCTAAAGCCCAGTGAATCACATATGCATAAAGAGATTAAGAATGAATGTTCTTTCAGTGTTGAAAACAGTCATTTATCAGTATATCAGTCATGCAGTTTGTGGCTCATAATTCATGCCATAACAGTCATTCAGAACTATAATAGTCATATGTGGTACATCCAATAGCAAAAAAGTACAGTAGGTCTTAACAGACCGAACAGTCAGTTGATGGCCATCATATCAGTAAACAGTAGTGGTTCCAAACATGGGAACCGACAGAGATCTCTGTGACAGTAATAGTACAGTACAGTACAATAACAGTAAATTGCTATGAATGCCACGAATACAGTTCACAAATAGGACAAATATTCATTTAGTAAGAGATATCATTTCAGAAAGCAGTACATTTGTTCATTCAAAAAATATTCATGATTGAACATATCTTTACAACATTGTTACTCACAGAGTTCTGGGCTACAGATAAGCTAGTGCGCGTCCTCGGATGCTAACCCTACACAGTTATAGGATGAACACACACTAAGTCACATACTTGGAAAACGAAGACTTAGTCCCTACTTAAACTCGGTGTGGTTCTACGTCAATATCCTCATTAAGATGCCTTAAACTAGGCCTAAGAATGCCTAGGATGAAATAAGGATGCAAAGATGCACTTTTAAAACACTTTTCAAAATTTACTGAAACAGGGGTCCACGCTCGAGCGTGGCTTTCTACGCTCGAGCGGACATGCAGAACAAAGGAGCTCCGCTCGAGCGTTGTTTCCCCCGCTTGAGCGGATTGTAAAATCATGCAAAAGTACTAGATGCATGCAATTCATGCTCGACGGACGCTCGATCCCCGCTCGAGCGTGAGACACAAGTCCTCGCTCGAGCGTGCATTCCCTCGCTCGAGCGGACTGTAAACATGGGCAAAGTACTGGATACATGCATTTTCCGCTCGAGCGTCACTTTTCCCGCTCGAGCAGACTGCATGAACTTAGTGTGTACGCTCGAGCGTGGAGTTCCCCGCTCGAGCGTGAGTTCAAAATCTGGAATTTTCAGATTTGAACCTCAAGCTCAAAACTCAACTTTAATGCATCAAATTCGATCATTTTGGGCTAATTTTCTGAAAAACACTTGTAAACTCATAATATGACATGTTTCAAAGATCAATTTGAGAAATCAAAGCCCAAAGGTAGTTCCATTGAACACAAATTCAAAGAAATTTTCATGAACATGAAGAACAATGCAAATTCAACACATGCATGGGTTCCTAGGAACACCAATGCTACAAGACAAGACCAAATGCAATGTTTAACTTCAAAACATGGTGAGTTCATGGATCAAGACCAAAAATATGAACATGCATGCAATAATTTCCATGAAAACAACTCTAAGCTTTAAGATATGCACATACATGCATGATTTAAGCCTCAATACAACAATTTAAGCCAATTCTAGACTCAACTCACTAAACTTCTATGAATCATGCAAGATATAACTCAAATGCAAGCTCAAGAAGATGGTTCTCCTACCTTAGGCCTTGAATTACAAGTGTAGAAGCTCAATTATGCAAGACTCCTTCAAATTCTCTAAATTTCCAAGCAAAACAAGATGAAATCAAGCTTCTCCTAGCTCTCTCTCTCTCTAGTCGGTTAGGCTCAGAAAATGGCTGAGGAAAAGATATGAATTAAGTCTCAAATGTTTTATGAGATGCCCACTAACATGGAAAATTTGTAGATAAGTCCAACTTTTGTAATTTAGCTTATTTAACCCAATTTAGTCATACCAAATCACATTTCAATTAAATATAACATAAAATCACATTAATTCTAATTAGCATAAAACACTAATCAATTTCGGATTCGGCCGCCGATAAGGCCTTCAATTTGCAGTTTAGAACATAAAATATGAATAGATAATTTAGCAGTCAAACAGATAGACATGCACTTAAGCTATACATTCAGTCAATCAGTTCATGATTTCAGTCAATCAGTCATTTAACATGCTTAATCATAGATTAACACTAATCAGTAGTGAGGGTTGTCACAAATATACAATTGTACGAGTTTGAACAAACTATATAAAATGAGCCAGGATAATTTTTAAAATAAATGATTTATTTTTTGGAGATAAATATAGCAAAACAATATGGTTATAACTATTGAATTAACCAGAAATTAGTGAAAAGTCCAATTTAAAGAGGATATAAAGCATTAGATCCAAAGTAAAATCTCATTTGGTGAGAAGAACATGTTAGAATAGTTTTCGAAAAATTTCACTGGTGCCAAAAAATTGGCCGAAAAATTTGCCAAGGGTGGCGCAGTTAGTAGTGGTGATCGGCGGCAGCATGTGGTAGTGGTGAGGTAGAAAAATGTGTAATATTCCACATATATGATGTTGAATGAATGACATGTGTCACATTTCAACAGATAGATAGTTTGGGAGATTTCAACAGATAGGAAATGGGTTTGATAAATTTCAACAGATAGACAATTTAAATTATTTCAAAAGATAGGGTGATTTCAACAGATAGTAAGATAGGTTGATTTTAGCAGATAGTTGCCATTTTGGACTAATTTTGTCCTTTCATCCAAGGAGATTAAAGTTATTAAGAAATAGAATTATGGCCTAAGTACTCTTTAACTATGAATCATTTAGAGTATTGTTATTAGCACCTCATAAATTATTTTGGACCCTTCAATTTTTAACTCTTTTTTTTATTACAATAATAATCTCAAATAAAATTACTAAAAAGGACATCATTAATCTTGGGACACTCTATCTCACAATTAAACCTACACACTCACTACATTATAAATTAGATTTTATGATATTGCTCACTTCCATCACCACCCATCCCTCTTCCCCAAATCTCACATTCAAAACCTACCCACCCTCAAAACCTTGAAAATCCTTTAAAGGCAATATTCCAGTGGTAATAGTGGCAACCCTTTGGCGGAATACATGCTCGAATATTACTTATTTGTTCGAGATGGCGTTCCTGAACAAATAAGTAATGTTTGGGAATGCAGGTCTGAACATGAAAATTTCTTAACACATTGAACGGTCAAAATTGTTAACGCTTGCAGAAGTTTTTATTTTTTCAAGTTCGGGTTTACAGGCTCGAACATTACTTATTTGTTTGGGAATTTCCGAACAAATAAGTAATATTCGGAAATACAGGTTCGAACATGAAAATTTCTTAACACATTGAACGGTTAAAATTGTTAACGTTTGTAGAAGTTTTCATTTTTTCAAGTTCGGGGAATACATGCCCGAACATTACTTACACTTGCAGAAGTTATCGAAATTAGCCCATATCTATTATTAGGTTTAAAAGTTATTCTTTCATCACATAGTTTTAATAATATTGCTACGTAGTTCTCTGCTGAACTCACAATTTTATAATATCTACCAACAAAACCAATTATTATAATTTTTTTTTCCAACAAGAGAAGAAATTATTACGAGAAAACTAAGAAATTATGTATATATAGAGAGAGAAAGCACATACCAACTATGACAATGGTGGATGAAGCAACAGAGACAGTAATCACATTGGCTTTTCTTCTTCTTTGTGGGTTTTGATAGGGTTTTTTGGAAGAGGTTTTTTTTTTTTTTTGGTGTGGGGGTGTGCATTCAATGGGTGAAATGTTTTTTACAATGATAATTTTGGTATTATTTAGGAGTAAAAATGGCAATTGGAACCCGATCCGACGAGGGCCCGATCCCTCGACCCTGAATTGAGCGGTTATTCCCCAAAAAATACTCCCGACCGGCCGAGAGTGGTATTAAAAATTGAATCCCCGATGATATTCGGGCCGGGGACGGGGATACACGTTTCAGCCCAGGACCCGGCCCGACCCCGGCCCCGATCCCCGCTCCGTTTGCCCTCTGACATAAAATTACTATTTTGTCCCTGTTTATATATATTATATATGTGTATGTGTAGGGTTTGGCTGAACACTCTCACACACAAACACAAAGCTGTCTACTGCTCTGCTCTCTCTCTATTCATTTATATCTACTCTCTCTCTCTCTCTTCCTCACATCTCTCTCAGATCTCTTCATCACAGTCTGTGATGTCTCTCTTCCTCACCGCCGCCAAGGGCCACATCCTCCTCCTCCGAGCGCCACTTCCTCCTCCTCAGGCATTTGTTCCCTCCACCACGGTAGATCTGAGCAGATCTCTCCCTTTCTCTCTACTCAGATCTCTCTCTCTCTGTGAATCTGTGATGTTCTCTCTCTCTCTCTCTCTCTCTCTCAATGTGCTGAATATTGCTTACATGCTCTTCAATTTTTTCTCTATTGCTATGTTTATTGGATTTGGCCGCAAAGAAATTTCAATCACCGAAAAAATGAATTTCAGACTTTAGGTCTTGATGTTCTCATTCTTTTTTAAGCCGAAAAAACTCAAACCATCATTTTTTTTTTTTTTGGGGATAAATAAAAACTCAAACCAGCATTATATAAGTATTTGAGAATCTAGTTGGCTAATACAATTGCATTATTTATGGCACGGTTGAATTGAACTTCTCAGTTTGTTAAACTTGTTTTTGCCCTAAATATTTATAATAAAAAATAAATGATCTCCTAATTTTCACTGTTTTGATTGCACATAATTGAGTAATTGTTTTGGCTTCATTTTAATATTATTATTTTTTTAGGCAATGGATTTTTTGTTTAGCCGTTATTAGTTTGAGTTGGTTGGTGATTTGTTCTTACTATTGTGGTTTGCCTTTGTGATCATTTTTCAATGGAAGCTATAAGTGAATCTGTGATGCTGATGATGTTGTTGTTGATGTCATTTGATGATGTTGCTTGATGATGTTGTTGAATGGTTGTTGCTGCTGCTGTTTGGGTTTGGTTTTTTTTTTTTTTGATCCGGAGAATTTTCAGAGTCGGGGAAACCAGATCCCTGTTAGAGGGTGGGGACGGGGATGGTAATAGATCTCCCGTCGGGAATCAGGGTTGGGGATGGGGAAATTCTACAATCGGGGACGGGAAGTGTGGTCCCCGGCCCCACCTCGCCCCGTTGCCATTTCTATTTAGGAGAGAGGGAAAGAAATTTTGAGGGTTTCAAAATTTATAAGTAGGGACCCAAAGAAATGGAGTTCCAAAATAATTCATTAGGTGCTAATAGCACCATTCATGATTTATACATGGGATATTATAAAATGAAGAATAAATTATCCATAGATTCTAATAGTTAGATTTAATTCTCATTAAGTCCTATCAAAAGTTAGTCATAGTAAAATCGAATTTAAAAATAATTTTTTGTAACGATTTTTTTTTGCATGTCACTATAAACTTATAATTAGTTATTTTTTTGTCACGACTTTTTATAAATTATTACTGAAACTTACAATTATTGATGTTTTTCTATGGTGAATTCTTCAAATTATCGCTAAACGTTAAAAATTAGTTACATTTTTTTGTGATGATTTTTTTAACTGTCACTAAAATTTATAATTATTGATATTTTTGTGACAAAATTTTCAAACTGTTACTAAAAATTAATAATTAGTGATTTTTTCTAATAGTATTTAATGAAAAATACCATTAATTATTACAGAATCTATTGAATAATAAATTCACCTGTTAAAATCTATACATAAGTACCCCTAAAATAAATGGATTAAATTAAATTGCCGAAATAGAGTATGTGATGGACCCTATGAGCTTAATTGGACAGTTTAGCCTACATTTATAGACTAGAAATAAGCTGTAATTAAAATAAATAAAGTAATGTTAGGGATATTAAATTTTTATCAAATATCTCATATGAGATTGGTTCTACATAAATTTGGAATCCACATTCATATAAAATATTTAATAAAATATTTGGTAAAATTTTAAGTGCTCTAACATTTCCAAATAAATAAGCAACAAGTATTTTTAACCATTCATACCTTTCTTTAAATTCTCTTTAATTGTTAGGTTCTGTATCCTTGCCACCTCACCGTTCCCTGGGATACTTCAAGAAAAATATTAAGTGCAATTAAAATAATGTTGTCATGTGTCACATGGTGATTTTAATTTTTTTTTTTAAATTTATTACGTGTATTCATCCAATGAAAGTATCTCCAGCTGATATATTGTTTTCAAAATGTCAAATTTTATTTAAAAATTATGCGACAATTTGACATATTAAAATTTGATATCTTCAAAAATAATATGAAATTTGTTACTTTATATCTTTTATTATATTGAGTAGATAGAAAATTTTCAAGGTTTGCCTTTTAATATGTTAAATTTGGTATGCCATTGTTCCATGCCTTCTAATATCAAATTTGTTACTTTATCTCTTTTATTATATTGAGTAGATAGAAAGTTTTCAACGTTTGCTTTTTAATATGTTAAATTTAGGTCATTGTTTCATGCCTTCTTTTGTAGTCAAACTAGATAAGATTATTGTAAAAAATGAATAAATTATATTTTATTTTTAAAATAGATAATAATTATGAGTTTGAACTTAAACTATTCATTTTACAAAATAAAAAGTGATTTATTAATCTATTTATTGGTATCCGATGAAACTAATTTTTTGTACAAGTGGTCATCACTGCGAGGTTTAGATCATCGGGATCCACAAAATGGGCAAGGGAGGATAGTTTTTTTTGTTTTTTTCTTCTAATATAATGGAGGCTGAAGCCCTGGACTACAGACGAACACGTCTAGAGAAACTTCCTCTCATCTTATCGCTAGCTATAGCCAACCCCACACACAGAGGGGCTGTTATCAGAGTTTCAAGTTCATCGACCTTATTAATAGCAGATTTTGCTAACACATCCGCACAACAATTGGCTTCTCTGCAAATAGAGTGCAGCTCACATTGTCAATCCCTCTCGAGCATTTCTCCAATTTCTTGGCAGAGATTGAAGTTAGGATCTGTCTAGTTCTGGGCCTTGATAGCTTGGATTGCCTCCACCGAATCTAATTCAACAGTAACATGACGGTGCCTCTTATCCCATCTCATTTGCATACCACGCAGAATGGCTCATAGCTCTGCCATTATGGGTGAAGCTCTCCCTATGCAGTACTTGAAACCACCAATCTAGTCCCCTATTTCTAATTGTAAGAGACCGCTAGCCCCAGCCTGATTATAGTGCTTGTTTACCGCTCCATAAGCATTAATCTCACCCACCCAACTGAAGGAGGAGCCCAAGAAGTCATAACTGTGCTTCGGGATTTGGACTTGGTAAGATTATCACGAACATAAATATATTCATTAATTCTTCCTGTAATAATTAGAATCGAGGCATGGGGTTCCTTGAAGTCTTCATCGTGCACTTGTCTATTCCACCAAAACCATATCAAATTGACAATAGCCATAAACCACAGTACCCAGTCCTCGGAGATTGATTTAGCCCGGGGGGGGCTTTTGTAAGTTGACGTCTATTATAACAATCCTGACCTCTGATTAACATGCAATCCATGATTTAATACGTCTAATAAGTAATTAAGATGAAATCCGGAGTTAATTACTTGTGCATTGCATTATTTGTGTTTATATTTGTCTAATGTGGAAATATCTGTTTGTATTTCTATTATGGTTTATGAATTGAAGGCCCTATTGGCAGCCAAATGTGAAATTGACTTGGTATATGTGTTATTTGAAATTTTTAGAACATTATGTGTAACAACCCTCACTTTGTTTTAGTCATGCTCACGTGCATTTGCATAATCTTTGTCTTACTTAAACTTGCATTTTTCGAACCTTGATTTGTTTTGTCTGAGTGTTGCTTGCATGTTTTGTTTCTCGCTTGGTGTGTGTTAAGCCAATGTCATCTTAAGCCTAGGTCACACCTTTGAACCTCTTACACCTAGGACCATTTTGGAATCCACTTTGGTTGACATCCACCTTCGCCCTGGCATATTGGCCGAGATGTCATCATCTAGGCCGAGGTGTGCATCACCCAGGCCGAGATGTGCATCATCTAGGCCGAGATGCTATCATCTAGGCATCCGACATCCTTGAACCTTGCACCTAGTGACCTTGTGCTGGGACTGGAATGACCTAGACCGAGGTGTGGCACATCTAGCTGGGCCAAGCGTTATCCTTCCTAGCTGAGATCATTGAAACCTTGCTTGCCGAAGCCTATGTCTTGACCCGAGGTCCTTACCTTGTTAGAGTACTCTTGTCACCTTGCTTGTTGTATACACTTTGTCATGCACTTGTCTTGTCAGTCAGTCAGCCACCTTTTTGAGGTGAACTAACCGGTCGTTGCCACGTGTCCCAGCAGAGGGTTAAGTCTGCTAGCAGTAGAGAAACCCACATCATTTGTCATATCTTTGCCTTTGAAGAGAGAGAAGCTCTAGGAAGAGAGGAAGAAGGAGTTCTTGAGAGAGAAATAGATTTCCAAGCTTGATCCTAGGTTAGATTCTTGGTCTACTCTTGTTATTATTTATGTTGATCCGATTGCATTGCATGATCTAGCATGATTCATGAGTCATGCATTGATTTAAAGTTTGGTTTTAGAAAGAGAAAATGTTGTTCTTGTGTTCTTGAAAGAAAACCATGTTTTAATCCGAAAAGTTTGTATCAAGATCCATGTTTTTGTGTTTGTTTTCATGAAATCTCTAAGTATGGGTACCCAGGTCCATGTTTTCTAACTCATCTCATGAAATCTGTGATTTTTGTAATAACAAGTTAAGATTTTAGCATTCATATTCTTCATGTTCCTCGAAGGGAAATCCAGATTCTCCTGACTTCATTTCCCTGAGCATGGTCATCGGGACCACACCTCGGCTAAGAGGTGTGGGACCTCGGCCAAGACCTGGTTGGTACCCATCATGTTTTCCCGAGATGAAAAATAGTGCTTGATTCCTAGCACATGATTGTTTTGCTTTGACTTGGTTTTAGAAAGAAATGCCGAGATCATTCACACTCATGAAAAGCTTGTTTTAAGAATGCATTTCATACCCATCCTTGAGCATCTCTTCTTGACTTTTTGAAGTGCATTCAGTAGACTTTATTATGTGTTTGTAGGTCTTGGATTCTTGCCTTAATCCCTATACCCGAAGAGCTATGTGAGTGGTATTTTTAATAAAGCTATGTTATAAAGGTTTGATAAAGCTTTGCTTTGCTTTGGAAAAGTATTTGATCAAGCATGAATGATTATCTCTAATTTTTGTATCAAGTATTATCTTGTTTTGGAAAGTCCTTAGTGCTAGGGGACTATAATGCAACTAGTACCCTTGTTTTGAAAGTCCTTAGTGCTAGGGGACTATAATGTAACTAGCACCCTTGTTTGAGATATCTCCCTTGTCTTGCCACCAACGGTTTACCGCGTGGGTTTGTCCGAATTGTCATCCTTTGTATTATATTGATGCTAGTAAGCATCCCTTGAAGTTTTGAAAGATTTGATAGATGAACTTAGTTTATCCCTTAATTTTGTACAAGTTATGATATGTATTGTTTTGATAAAGATCTCGAATATCATTCATTCTAAACCTTTATTTCTAATATCATTCACTGAGTATTCCAACTCACCCTCTCCATATATATATGTAGGTGACGAGCAAGAAGGCGGTGACGCCTAGATGATTATTTGCAAGTTGTTGGATTCATATTTTGTAGCATCTTGAAGATTATGCTTCTTGGCTTGGTTGTTGTAGTTCGTTTCGTATATGTCGGCTTAAGAAGCCTTTTGATCAAGATGTAATATGTATTTGTTTTATTTGTTCTTAAGTTGTAAAACCATGTTATGTATGACATTTCATTTGATCTATGCACAGCTCTTGTGTACTATTTAGATTTAAATTTATTACATCCGCACATGTGAGCCCCGTATGTATACTCTGATTGTGTGTGACTTTGTAAGTTGACTTTTGGTAATCTCGGATTACTGGCCATCATGGCACTATTCTACTAGGGGCGGAATGGGGTCCTAACAGATTGGTATCAGAGCACCGGTCCCTTATAGTACATTATTCACACACTTTGAGTCCTAAAGAGCATAGGATGTCCCTTAGAATGATGTTAGGACTGCATCATATTGCTTGCTATTTGACAAGGTGTGCATCATCTCAGCATAATCGTTTGTTACTTGCATACATGTTTATTTACTCATTTTGTTTTAAAGTCATATTTTGCATACTCTTAGCATCATGAGAAGAGGTAGACCTCCAGTTGGCCGAGATCATTCCGAGGACAGATTGGACAGACTAAAACGGTTGGTCGAAGGTTTGGTCCGTGAGTTAAGACAACCTAGGCCACAAGACACTAATACCATCTATACCCAGGCCGAGCAGACAAACGGCCGACATGCAGTTCTGCCTCCACCTCCTCCAGTACCGCAAGTGCCTCTACAGCCAGCTTTATACGGGAACGGCACGATAACTTTGATCAAAGAGTTCAAGAAAATGAACCCACCAAGATTCCAAGGGGGTTAGAGCCGATGAAAGCCGAAGCATGGGTTTTGGAAATAGAGAAGTTGTTCGAGATTTTTCCCAGCACTGACGCCTAGAAGGTGTCATTAGCAACATTCACATTGGACGACGATGCTCGAAGATGATGGATGATGATCCGATAAGGCAATCCAGGTTTAACTTAGGCCAGATTTTTAGAGTTGTTTTATAACAAGCATTTTCCCCTTAGTGTCCGAGATCGCAAGACCACGAAGTTCTAGACTCTGACACAAGGCAACAAAACAGTGGCAGAATACGACCGTGCTTTTACCGAATTGGCGAGATATGCGCCTCACATGGTCGATGACGAATATAGAAAAGCTAGGAAGTTTGAAAGTGGGTTGCATGGACCAATACAGGATCGAGTTAACATACTCAACATGCCGACTTATGCCGGAGTGTTAGACAAGGCTATCCTAGCAGAAGCTAACTTGAACTGATACCAGAGTTCAGCAGAGAGCCAGAGGAAGAGACAAAACTATGAGAATCGCCGAGTACCGTTTAATGCCAAGAAGAAGACGAATATGGGCAGTTCCAGCAACTCAACTCAGGAAGGTGATACTAAGCTGACATGTGCAAGTTGTGGAAAGCCACATTTTGGAGTCTGTCGTTAGGCGTCAGGAGCTTGCTTTGAATGCGGCGAGATAGGTCATCGTGTGAAGGACTACCCGAAGACAAAGGCTGATGATGGTAAAAAGAATGGGAACACTTCAGGCTCTGCACAGAAAAACAACGTCGGAAGGGCGCAGACGAGGCAGGGCGGAGTTTTTGCATTAATGCCAGGAGACACCCAGAGTGCCGAGACAGTTGTGTTAGGTACCCTTCCAATTTGCTCTCAAGATGCATACATATTGATTGATTCGAGTTCTACACATTCATTTGTATCTGCTAAATTTGCCGAGAAGTTGAATAGGGAACTAAAGCCCCTTGGTTATGTGTTTTCTGTGTCTACTCCATCTGAGAGAACTATGACTGTTGTATCCATTTATAGGGCATGTGTTGTTGTAATTGAGGATGTAGAGTTATTAGTTGATTTGATGTCGTTGAACATAACTCACTTTGATGTCATATTGAAAATGGATTGGTTAGTAGGAAATCATGCATCCATTAACTGTGTTTCCAAAAGTGTCACGTTGAAACCCCCAAACAAAGCCGAGGTTACGTTTCAGGATGAAGGAGTAATATCTTCACCTTACTTGATCTCATCCATGAAGGCCTATAAGTTGATTAAAACAGGGTGTCAAGGTTATTTGTGTAGCATACTAAGCAATCTGAGTGGAAACGTTGAATTGGCCGACATCCCAGTTGTTGAGGAATTCCCCGACGTCTTTCCAAATGACTTGCCTGGCTGCTTAGTTGATAGAGAAATAGAGTTTACTGTTGACGTCATGTCGGGAACCCAGCCTATCTTCAAAACACCCTATAGAATGGCCCCAGCTGAGCGTAAGGAATTGAAATTACAACTACAAGAATTGTTGGATGAGGGATTTATTTGGCCGAGCACTTCACCTTGGGGAGCACCAGTTCTATTTGTGAAGAAAAATGACGGTACACTTCGTCTTTGTATTGATTACCGAGAACTAAACAAGGTAACCATTAAGAATAAGTACCCATTGTAGAGGATCGATGATTTGCTTAATTAACTACAAGGGGCACGAGTCTTTTCTAAGATTGATCTCAGATCGGGCTACCATCAATTGAAGGTTAAAGCCGAGGATGTTGAGAAGACTACTTTTCGGACAAGATATGGCCATTACGAATTTTTGGTAATGCCTTTTGAAGTGACTAATGCTCCTGCAGCATTCATGGATTTAATGAACAGAGTCTTTAAGCCATACCTAGATGAGTTCGTGGTTGTTTTCATCGACGATATATTGATCTATTCCAAGGGTAGTGATGAGCATAAGAGACATCTGAGACTTGCCTTACAAATTCTGAGAGATAGAAAATTATATGCCAAGCTTAGTAAGTATGAGTTTTGGCTTTCCAGTATTTCATTTTTGGGGCATGTGATTAATGAAGAAAGTATCTCTGTTGGTCCAAGTAAGATTGAAGCCATTGTGAATTGGCCGATGCCAACTAATGTGTCCGAGGTTTGTAGTTTTCTGGGCTTGGCTGGTTATTACAGAAAGTTTGTGAAAGATTTCTTAAGGATTGCAGTACCATTGACACAATTGACTTAGAAGGGAGTGACATATGAATGGACCGAAGATAGAGAATCAGCCTTCCGGGAGCTCAAGACGAAGTTAGTTATAGCACTAGTTCTTGTACTACCATCAGGTAATGAGGAATTTTAGATTTATAGTGATACTTCACATAAGAGTTTGGGTTGTGTATTAATGCGAGGGGGTAAAGTCATAGCATATGCATCTCGTCAATTGAAACCTCATGAAATGAATTATCCTACCCATGATTTAGAACTAGCAGCCGTAGTGTTTGCCTTGAAAATCTGGCGTCATTACTTGTATGGAGCCTCTTTCGAAGCTTTCACCGACCACAAGAGCCTAAAGTACTTGTTCACCCAGAAAGAACTGAATATGAGGCAGAGAAGGTGGCTTGAATTATTGAAAGACTACGATATGCAGATTCAGTACCATCTGGGTAAAGCAAACTCAGTGGCCGACGCGTTGAGCAGGATGATGAGCAATGATTTCAGTGGAGCCGACGATTATTGAGGAAGTGAATGCCAGACAGAGAGAAGATGAATTCTTCAAGAAGGTGATTGATGAGTTTGTCACCAAGCCGAGGTCAGGGTACACCGTTGAGAATCAGGTATTTAAGTTTGAAGGAAGGTTGTGCGTGGCCAACGTCCCAGAGTTGAAGAGGAAAATTTTGCAGGAATCCCATGGTTCCAGATTTGCTGTTCATCCAGGAAATACCAAGATGTGCAGCAAAATTTTTGGTGGCCAAATATGAAAAGAGAAATAATCGAGTTCGTATCCCAGTGCCTATATTGTCAACAAGTAAAAACAGAGCATCAGAGACCAATAGGACTTCTTCAACCTTTGTTAATTCCCGAGTGGAAATGAGAACACATCTCCATGGATTTTGTTGTTGGTTTACCGAGAATGCAAAAATGTATGGATTCGATTTGGGTTATCATTGATAGATTAACTAAGTCAGCACACTTCTTACCTGTGAAGACTACGTTTAATGCCGATCAACTTGCTTTGTTGTATATGAATGAGATTGTTCGACTTCATGGAGTGCCGATGTCCATCGTGTCAGACCGAGATCCGAAGTTTTTTTCTAGAATTTGGCAGAGTCTACAAGGAGCTTTGGGTGTCGAATTGAGGTTTAGTACAGCTTTTCATCCCCAGACCGATGGGCAAACAGAGAGAACGATTCAGACACTTGAAGATATGCTTAGACTATGTGTATTGGACCTCAAGGGAAGTTGGGAAGAACATTTGCCATTGGTAGAATTTGCCTACAACAATAGTTATCAAGCTAGCATTGGCATGACGCCGTATGAAGCTCTGTATGGAAGGAAGTGCAGATAACCGATATGTTGGACCGAAGTAGGAGACAAAGCTTTGATTGGTCCTGAACTGGTTCAAGTGACGACCTAGAAGATTAAGCTCATTCAGCAAAGAATTAAAACTGCTCAGAGTCGACAGAAGAGTTATGCCGACCAGAGAAGGAGAGAGTTAGAATTTGAAGACGGGGATCATGTATTCCTGAAGATTTCGCCGATGAAAGGAGTTTCAAGATTTGGGAAGAGAGGTAAATTAGCACCTCGTTATATTGGACCATTTGAAATTCTCAAGAAAGTTGGCCCCGTTACTTATAGACTTGCTTTACCACCAGAACTAAGTCAAGTCCACAATGTATTTCATATTTCGATGTTGAGGAAGTATATTCGGGATCCATTGCATGTGATTGATCATTTCGGGATTATGATTAATGAAGATTTGGGTTATGAGGAGAAGCCGATACGGATTCTTGATAGGCAAGTGAAACAGTTGAGGAACAAGTCGATACCGATGGTGAAGGTTGAATGGAAAGAGCATCATGGCAAGGATGTTACATGGGAAATGGAAGAAGAAGTGAAAATCCGTTATCCGGAGTTGTTTTCGGGGCAAGGTAACTTAAGTTTGGGGACCAAACTTCTTTAAGGGGGGTAGGATGTAACAACCCTCACTTTGTCTTAGTCATGCTCACGTGTATTTGCATGATCTTTGTCTTGCTTAAACTTGCATTTTTCGGACCTTGATTTGTTTTGTCTAAGTATTGCTTGCATGTTTTGTTTCTCGCTTGGTGTGTGTTAAGCCGAGGTCATCTTAAGCCTAGGTCACACCTTTGAACCTCTTACACCTAGGACCATTTTAGAATCCATTTTGCTTGACCTCCACCTGCGCCCTAGCATATTGGCCTAGATGTCATCATATAGGCCGAGGTGTACATCACCCAGGCCGAGATGTGCATCATCTAGGCCGAGATGCTAGGCATCCGACATCCTTGAACCTTGCACCTAGTGACCTTGTGCCATGACTAGAATGACCTAGACCGAAGTGTGGCACATCTAGGCCGAGGTGTGGCACAGCTAGCTGGGCCAAGCGTTATCCTTCCTAGCTGAGATCATCGAAACCTTGCTTGCCGAAGCCTATGTCTTGACCCGAGGTCCTTACCCTGTTAGAGTACTCATGTCACCTTGCTTGTTGTATACACTTTGTCATGCACTTGTCTTGTCAGTCAGCCACTTTTTTGAGGTGAACCAACCGGTCGTTGCCACGTGTCCCAACAGAGGGTTAAGTCTGCTGGCAGTAGAGAAACCCACATCATTTGTCATATCTTTGCCTTTGAAGAGAGAGAAGCTCTAGGAAGAGAGGAAGAAGGAGTTCTTGAGAGAGATGTAGATTTCCAAGCTTGATCCTTAGAGTTTGAACCGTTAGATCCGTATTTTGAGATTAGATTCTTGGTCTACTCTTGTTATTATTTATGTTGATCCGATTGCATTGCATGATCTAGCATGATTCATGAGTCATCCATTGATTTAAAGTTTGGTTTTAGAAAGAGAAAATGTTGTTCTTATGTTCTTAAAAGAAAACCATGTTTTGATCCGAAAGTTTGTATCAAGATCCATGTTTTTGTGTTTGTTTTCATGAAATCTCTAAGTATGGGTACCCAGGTCCATGTTTTCGAACTCATCTCATGAAATCTCCGATTTTTGTAATAACAAGTTAAGATTTTAGCATTCATGTTCTTCATGTTCTTCGAAGGGAAACCCAGATTCTTCCGACTTCATTTCCTTGAGCATGGTCATCGGGACCACACCTTGGACAAGAGGTGTGGGACCTCGGCCAAGACCTGGTTGGTACCCAGCATGTTTTCCCGAGAGGAAAAACAGTGCTTGATTCCCAGCACATGATTGTTTTGTTTTGACTTGGTTTTGGAAAGAAATGCCGAGATCATTCACACTCATGAAAAGCTTGTTTTAAGAATGCATTTTATACCCATCCTTGAGCATTTCTTCTTGACTTCTTGAAGTGCATTCAGTAGACTTTATTATGTGTTTGTAGGTCTTGGATTCTTGCCTTAATCCCTACACCCGAAGAGCTATGTGAGTGGTATTTTTAATAAAGCTATGTTCTAAAGTTTTGATAAAGCTTTGCTTTGCTTTGGAAAAGTATTTGATCAAGCATGAATGATTATCTCTAATTTTTGTATCAAGTATTATCTTGTTTTGATGACATTCTTGGAAAGTCCTTAGTGCTAGGGGACTATAATGCAACTAGTACCCTTGTTTTGAAAGTCTTTAGTGCTAGGGGACTATAATGCAATTAGCACCCTTGTTTGAGATATCTCTCTTGTCTTGCCACCGACGGTTTACCGCGTGGGTTTGTTCGGAATGTCATCCTTTGTATTATATTGATGCTAGTAAGCATCCTTTGAAGTTTTGAAAGATTTGATAGATGAACTTGGTCCATCCCTTGATTTTGTATAAGTTATGATATGTATTGTTTTGATAAAGATCTCGAATATCATTCATTCTAAACCTTTATTTCTAATATCATTCACTGAGTATCCCAGCTCATCCTCTCCATATATATATGTAGGTGACGAGCAAGAAGGTGGTGACGCCTAGATGATTATTTGCAAGTTGTTGGATTCATATTTTGTAACATCTTGAAGATTATGCTTCTTGGCTTGGTTGTTGTAGTTCGTTTCGTATATGTCGGCTTGAGAAGCCTTTTGATCAAGATGTAATATGTATTTGTTTTATTTGTACTCAAGTTGTAAAACCACGTTGTATGACATTTCATTTGATCTATGCACAGCTCTTGTGGACTATTTAGATTTAAATTTATTGCTTCCGCACATGTGAGCCCCGTATGTATACTCTGATTGTGAGTGACTTTGTAAGTTGGCCTTTGGTAATTTCAGATTACTGGCCATCATGGCACCATTCTACTAGGGACGGAATGGGGTCGTGACATTATGGTAGGTTCAATTGAAATTCGATTCGGAACGAATCAATTTATATTAATTAATACCCTCACCTAATCTAAGTTAATCAAGGTTAATTAAGCCCACTAGTGAAGCCTATATAAGGCTAATATAAACCTTAGAACCTTTTACACACTCTCATTCCTCATCTTTTGACTCCAACGTGTGAAAAGAGGGAGAGATGGAGAGGGACCAAGATAATTGAAATCAAATAAAGGAATTGCTAGCCATCTAAGGGAAATTGACTTGAAGGCTCAAAGATAGAACAACCTAGAGCTCAATTGAAGGTCTTAGGTGAGTGTTTGATTCTTAATCTTTGTATTTAAATTGTTAATGAAGAGAATTCAAAAAGTTTTGGTGACTAAGTAAAAGACTTGAGCTTCAATGAATGAATTTCATGCATGCATGCATATATCATGGCATTTTGACTAGATTTCTAAATAATTGTCACATGCATGTGTCTATCTTGATGTGGTCGTGAAATTCATCATAATTCTTACCATTTGACGTTAATTAATCATGTTTTGGAAAGCCTTAGTTCAAAGTAGTTCATACATGTCATGTTCATGGCATATTCATAAATTTCAAGTTGGAGTTTTGGTCAATTAGCATGCTTTTGGGCCTTGATTTAGTGAAATGATCTTCAAACCATGGTATTTTACAAGTTTCTAAATGTTTTTCGAAAATTTGGCCCAAAAAGATGAGTTTTGAAAAGGTGTAATTCAAGTTTGAACCGTGAGAGTGCAATCTAGAAATTCCAAATTCTGCACTTCCGTTTAAGCGGCATAATTGCGCTCGAGCGACCACTCTGTGATCTTGCACTTCTGTTCGAGCGACCAAAAGTTCGCTCGAGCGAAAAATGCGAGCTCCTAGAAGTTTTCACATTTTACAGACTGCTCGAGCGACAAAAGTTGCGCTCGAGCGGGGACCTCAGTCTTATGATCAAGCGACTGTCAAGTGGAGAGTTCACACAACCAATACTTTTTCAGAGTTTACAGACCGCTCGAGTGAGAGAAGCTAAGCTCGAGCGGCCCCTCACATGTTTGCATGTCTGCTCAAGCGAAAGAAGTTATGCTCAAGTGTGACCCTTATTTTCAGCAAGTTTTGTTAAGGGCTCCAAAATGCATTTTGGCATCCACATTGCATCCTAGGCATTCGTAGACCATGATTAAGACTCAATAAGAGGTTAAGACTTAGAAACCCACTAAGAATGCAATGAAAGAAGTTAAGTACCAACCAAGTGTGTGTTTCATTATGTGTTTCTGCTGTGTGTGTGTAGTTTACGCACCACAAGTTATCTAAATTGTATGTTCTGCAAGTGGAGCCATCTGTGAGTAATAACTTTATAAAGCTATGTTTACGTCTAAGTAATTTCTTATATGATATGATATGACAATAAATGTTCTATTTTATGAAATGTTATATTCTGTCCAATGAATGACTGTTCAATTTTTGACAAGTATTCGTGGCATCCTTAGCACAAGGCCTTTGCCCGAGGCTAACAATACCGTGGTTTATAAGCAAGACCCTTGCCGGGGGTAATAATACTGTGGTCTCATGGCCCTTGCCTAGGGGTAACAATATCGTAGCTCAAGTATATTACAAGTTCAAGGTACCGGAGGTTCCCTATGGGACTAACAAGCAAGTTAATGCTAATGGATGTACCATATATAACGAAGCATGAACTTTGATTGCTGTTTATAGATTGAACAAGAACATGAACATAAATTTTTTTCTCATGTGAACTCTGATTTCTGTACCAATTATGGACATCATTCATTTAAATCCTTTACTCTATTATTATTCGTTGGGCTTCCGTTCACTCTATTATATTATGTATGCAGGTGAGCAGGTGCGTGACCAGGCCTAAGCTGCTGCCTGGAGTTTTGGGTCAACCAGCCACTGTGCCTCCCAGGGAGGTTCCCTTTGAAATGTTTAATTTATAACATTGCTACAGATATTTTTGCTTGTTTTGTTTATCTGTATATTGGGCTAAGTTCCCTTTTGGCATTATCAGTGTACTTGGGTGACGTAAGACGCATGTATTTATGACGCTATATATATATAAGTTGTTTTGAAGTTTTCTGTCTCATATACGTTAACACAGCTCTATGGACATTGTATATTTTCTATATTTGCTTCTGCAACCCCTTATTATATGTTATTCTGTTAAGAGGCCTTTGGTAATCCAAGGATTACTGGCCAATTACGACGCTAAACCTATAAGAGTGAGTTTGGGTCATGACATCTATCCACCTAACCAACGGCATAAAGAAGAAGTGGGACCAATGAGAAGGGGAGATAATGTCTCGCCAAATGCGTTGTGCTCTACGACAATCCCCTCAAATGCGTTGTGCTTTACGACAATCCCTCAAAGCATGGATGGTTGTTTCACAATGATGATCACATAGAGTGCAGGTTACCTTTGAACTGAGACGTCCCCAAAGCTTCAACCCATTTGTTAGCAATCTGTCATATCAGGTCAGCCACAGAGTGTGCTTCCATCTATTGAGAGAGTGATGTTTCCATAAGTTTTTCACTCAGGTTGGATGGCAGCCGAATTTGGAGAAGGGTTTAGACTAGTCATAACAGATTTGGCCATAAATTTACCTTTGGTGGAGTGTCGCCATATGAGCTGGTCCTTGTTATGTATTTGAGAAGTGAGCATCATTGTCCTCATCATATCCAGTACATAATTTGGAAGCCACACAGAGAGTTGAGCCAAATTTCATCACATGCCCGTAATCCAATAATCACACATCAACTTATGCAATTCTTCTACAAGAGGGGAATGAAAATCAATTTGAATTAGAGGTTGATCCCCTATCCATAAGTCATTCCAAAACTATATAGATTTCGCATTACCTATTCGCCATTTTGCTCCATTCTTAATTAGCTGAGCCCGGCAAGGGAGGATAGTGGTATAGAGAGAAGTCATTCCCATGACTTACTTGCAAGTGGATACTCAACTATAAAAACAGTCGAACAAGAAACATTTGCAAACCTAACAACTTCAATTAAAGAAAGAACTCCATAACAAGAATAAAGAAACAATTAGGAAAGTTCTCAATAGGAAAAAAAATAGTCAATTTTTATATTTGGTAAGGATTAACGTTATGATGTCTTAATTGAGAATGTATAAGAGTATCAATTGCCAAGTAAATTTTGGCATAATGGGTGCAGAGATGAATATGAATTTGTAATGTGGGAAGAAAAATATAATATATGATTGGTTCAAGGAAATAGACTTCATGTCTAAAAAATGTATTAATCCCAGTTGAAATTGTCAACTCTATTATTTTGCACTAATCAAATACAATGTTTTTTTTTTTTTGGGTGGATAATACAATGTTAATTGCAATGTAGACATACTTTATAGGTCAATTTTTACCTTTTAAAGTATCAAGTAATATCTTAAGTATCAGTTGAAGAAGCTCTAAGACAAGAGCTTCTATTTCAACACATAAATTCCCCTCAATGTTTACATTTAAGTGGTTTTTTTCAAAATTACAATGTTATCCCTTAATCAAATTTCCATTAAGGACAAACTCTTCTCTTCGTCCAGTTTCTTAATACACATCTCACCAACTACCCCACCACCATCCCACTAGCCACTCTACCACTGACCGTTATTAGACATTGCCTCCTAACCCAGCCTCTAGCACACCTAGCCTCTCCTCCGTCCTTCCACCTTCGAGCCTCTAACCTCTTCACCCCACCTTTCGCTTCCTTAATAGATCACACCACCCCTAAACCTTAAACATTCTTCTTTTATCGTTCAAACTAGTGTCGAACAAATGCCGCCATTCGCATATCAATCATTGAATATCATGCTCTCAACAGTGGTGACGACAGGTTTCATAGAGGTGAGGTTTGCGACATTGGGGGGTTCACGATGGATGGGGTTCCCATTATATTCACACACACACACACACACAAGATGATGAAATTGGTCAAATTCATTTATCATTTATCCAATTAAAATACAATAGTTTGAGTCAAATTGTGTTTGTTAAAAACATTGAATATCATAATGTATGCATATATCACATGAAAATTATGTGAATTAACCTGCTACATATTAGAAAGTCAGTACACACATGAAAAAGAAAGAAAAGAGAAAAAAAAATCCCAAAGAAATTAATTTATTTCAACTACATATACAGAGTACCAAAGTAGATAGTAAATTAAAAGTTCACTAGCTAATAGTATATGAAGGGGCTAAATGTGAAATGGGTCGGGTCCAAGCCTTGGGCCGGCCCAATCCACTGAAGTCCGAATCTAAGTGGGCAGGAGGAATATATGGGCAAACCAATTGAGCCCAACTTCATGATCAATAGTCTACCCAGGTCCTCAAGCACTTGGGCCCAACTTGCAGTGGAAAGGCTAGTCCAGCCGTGGTGCTGGGCTGGGTCGAGCTGCGAGACTGAACCTATGGGCCGAGCAGAAAATAGGCCGAGCCCATACAAAGATATTCGAATGGATCAGCCCATCTCCATGAATGATCCTATAAAAGGCCGAGACAAGGCATAATGATGCCGAGCTAAGGCACAGCGGTACCGAGCTGAGGAAATCCCGCAAGGAAACGTGGAAGTTGTGAATGTGTGCATGTGCAAGTTGCCACCTCAGCTGGTCCCCTACACTTAGAATCACGAAAGTTGTTGAATCAAAGGAATATGGTTTGTTACCAGCATGACTACAATGAGTATATGCATTCAATGACAACTACCAGGTGGTTCCCCATCTTGAGCAATGCTAAAAGGACACCTGGCAGCATCCAAACTCCATGAACCCACCTTGAGAAGCAAGCAAGAAACACCATATATGCAACGTGAACTTCACATTGAAGGTAACTGAACAATTCCAAGTAAAACTACAAGCTCAACTCGATATACATTATCTCTCCGATCACTAATTCCCACACCGGAGGGATTATCCGGCCAACCCCAGACGGGCAGCTCTAACGGTGCTCCTCGTGACAGGAATCTCAGTCCCTGCATAGTCCAACCGAGTGCGGAGTCTCGATCCACTTTCATCTAATGCAGAATCTGGTACGCACAGTATACAACTGTGAACTTTTGTATTTTTGAGAGGCAACACCCAACTAACTCCCTAAAGAGAGAGAGTACCACTCTCAACTCAACTCTAGGTTTTATACATTTCTTGAGTAATGGTATAGATATCTTAAATATTATTTTTAAATTTATTAATACTGGTGCTGAGAGGGTAATTTTGGTGAAAATTGGGCCGAGCTATGAGATGGTCATTATGGCCCAAAGCACGAAGGGCTGGGTGAAAAGGCCGTAAAGTTACTCTAGCCCAAGAGAGGTAAATCTTACTCCGGCCCAAGAGAGGTAAATATTGCTCCGGCTTAACGGAGAAATAAAGTTACTCCGGTCCGGAAGCGACTTGGAGCTAAGCCGATCTCAAAGTTAGTCCGGCCATGACGTATTGTGGATAGGACGGACAGAACCTTACTACTCGGAAGCTCGGTCCAAACATACCATGAGTTGTACATGAGAGAACCGAGATAAGGAGGAGTAAAAGGAAGAACCGAACTAAGGATAGTTCGGCCTACTCTGTGGCTCAGCATAGCCAGTTTTATTTCGGTCATGTTGTGGTTCGGCCATGATAAAAACCATCTCACTTGGTTTAAGCAGTGAGGGGAGTGTTGAAGGATAAGCATTATCCTACAGGAGTATGAATCCTATGAGGACTCTGCATGGAGGAGTAGAAGTCCTACTAGGATTGTGCCACACGAAATCTATAAAAGCTCACAAACATCACCTTTGGGGAGGTAACACACAACTTTGCTTTCTGAATACACAGAGCTTTTTGTCTATTTGTCAAGTTTACTGACTTAGGCATCGGAGAGGTTTCCGGCACACACCCGTCGGCTAGCTTACGTTTGTGTTCTCAGGTGATAAAGCGACGACGTACGGAGGAGAGTAGACTTGGTCGACAGGATTATACGAGAAGATTTATTTCTTTCCCGTACAATTGGCGCCGTCTGTGGGAATTACAGACAGAACAAAACCTCTTGACTAAAAACTTCTCCTCTTTTCAAACAATGGCATACATTGAAGAATTGCCGCAGTCCGCCGTCGACGGGCTAACTCTAGATGGGGGCGCAAGGCGTGAAGGATTACCTTCTGTCCTTCCCATGGCGGACTTGGAGTCCCAACGACATAACCCCAGGAGAGATACTAGGGGAAGACGGACTCACAGCCCCCGTCAATCTCGCTCGCAAAGTCCTGACAGGCAAAGGCGGAGGGTTGATCCTCAAGTTCTGGAGGACCGCGTAAAGGAGCAAGATGAATTAATAAGGAAGATGGCAGCGGACATGGAGGCCTTGAAGCGCCAGATGAAGAGAAAAAAAGTGGCGACAGGAGAGGGGCACAAAAACAAGACACCCCCTCGCCACTCAGAAAATCGTACTAGGAATACCACACCCTCGCAAGGAGAGAGTAAAAGCCTCAGGACAGGCGATACTCAATCCTGGTCTTCCAGAACTCGTCACTCCAGGTCTGAGAGGACGAGATCTGAAAGATTATACACAAACGGAAGCACGTATTGGCCCTCGCATTCGCACCAAACCAGATCTAGACAGACGGAATTACCCAGATCATCCGACTTACGAACCGTGCTCGAAGCAAAGGCACGATGCAAGGAGGATGCCAGGACAAGGGATCCACACAGAGTTTCGGCCTTACAACGGTTGGCTCCTCGGATGCATGGAAGCGTCGAGGTTGGAATGCCAATACCGCGCCCTACCTACGAACCAACGGACAAAGCATTAGCAAGGCTACAGACTTCGCCGTTTGTTCCGGCGATTGAAAATGCGCCCCTACCATCAGGCTTCCTTCAGCCCAAATTCACTACATATGAAGGGAAGACGGATCCCTACTCACACTTGAGCCACTTTCGCTAGGTCATGGCTGTATATAGGCGAAACGAGGCCTTAATGTGCATACTCTTCCCATCAAGCCTTGGCGACCTAGGCTTGACTTGGTTCGAGAAACTTCCAGAGGGCAGCATAGCCTCTTGGGCGCAATTGGCAGAGGTCTTCGTAACAAGGTTCCGAACAAACACCAAAACCCCAGTAGAGATCGACCAGCTACTCTCCATCGACATGGGCGATAAAGAGACCCTAAGATCCTACAATAGTCGCTACTGGGAGACATTCAATTAGATTGGGGACTGCCCCACCAATCTCGCCATTGCACAGTATAAAAGAGGCCTTCCAGTCGGGAATAGACTAAGGGACTCGATCACCATGACGCCACCCCTCACCATGGAAGCCCTGATGGAAAGAGTGCATCAGCACATCAGGGTAGAAGATGATGGCGCACGTGCCAAAGTAAAATCTGGTGCGACCGCAGTACCAGAAAAGAAAACCTCAGCAAAGGTCAATGCAGTAGATCGTCAGAACCGAAACGGACGTGGCAGACGAGATAACGGAGAAGACCCGGATAAAAGATGGTTGAGAATCCGCACTGCCATAACCACGGTGTTCAAAAAACTGATATATCGGATTCTGAGCGAAATAGGAGATGAGCCTTTCGTCAAGTGGCCAGCCAAGCTAAGAGAAGCTCAGAAGGACTATGACGAAAGATCGCGGTGCACCTTCCATAAAGAAAAGGGACACCGCACTGAGAATTGCACACCATTGAGACAACACCTGGAGGAATTGGTAGCAGCAGGACACTTGGATAAGTACATTGAAGGAGGGACGCAACCAGCCCCCCAGGATCACAATAACCCCAACGAGATGCCAGTCGACGCCCCACCTCAAGGCGTTATCAATGTGATACATGGGGTCTTTGAACCCGAGCGTGTATGCGAGCTCAGAGGATCAATCAAAAAGGCTGAACACTTAAGAGATGTGCTAAGTGCCCAACCTGCCACCAAGAAGGGGAAGACAGAGGCAACAAACGTCATGTCTTTTTCGGATAAAGACTTGGAACAGATATATTGCCCTCACAATGATGCCCTGGTCGTCACTCTCCGAGTCAAGGATTTTGACGTCAAGCGGATTCTGATTGACCAGGGTAGTTTATGTGAAATCATGTACTACGAAACATTTAAACAACTGAAGCTATAAGACAAAGACTTGGCGCCTGCTGTGTCACCTTTAATTGGATTCAACTCTATGCCAGAATGGCCTGTCGGCAAAATAATTCTTCCAGTTAGAGCAGGAAGCGTGACGAAACAAGTGGAGTTCTGGGTATTGAAGGTCCCCTCCACTTACAACATCATTTTGGGCAGAACATGGCTGCATGTCATGCGATCGGTGGCGTCATCCTACCACCAAGTAATGCGGTTCCCCAACGACACCGGAGTAATTGAAGAAGTCTATAGAGATCAGATCATGTCGAAGCAATGCTTCGTCACGGTGAATAGCAGCCGCGCTACCAAAGGATACGTTCATTCGGTAGAAGAACCTGAGAGTAATGAGCTATTTGCGGATGTCAGCAAAGCGGCAGATCAGAAAGCAGTGGAGGACTTGGTGGAGGTAAAAATAGATGAAAAGAACCCGGATAAGTTCTTCTTGCTCGGTTCGTCGTTGTCCAGCACTGAGAGATTAGAGGTCTTGAAATTCTTAACCTCGAACATCGAAGTGTTCGCCTAGACACCCTACGACATGCCAGGCATTGATCCAAACTTCATCTGTCACCAACTCAATGTCCACCCATCTGCCAGACCAGTCATTCAGCGCACATGCAAATTGGCACTTCACCATGCCGAAATAGTGGCAGAAGAAGTAGGTAACCTGCTGGAGGCAGGAGCAATTAGAGAGGTGCACTACCCAAAATGGATCTCCAACACGGTCGTAGTGCCAAAGAAGAATGGCAAATGGCGTGTCTGCGTCGACTACAAAACAGTCAACAAGGCATGCCCAAAAGACAGCTTTCCTCTACCACGGATAGATCAATTGGTAGACCTAACGGCGGGGCACAACCGACTTAGCTTTCTGGATGCATACAGAGACTACCACCAAATCGCCATGCATGAACCAGACCAGGAAGTCACATCCTTTACAACGCCAAGAGGATTATACTGCTACAAGGTCATGCCCTTTGGCCTAAAGAACGTAGGGGCAACATTCCAACGAATGGTCACCAAGATGTTCGAACCATTGTTAGGAAGAACGATGAAGGCTTACATCGACGACATGGTGGTCAAAAGCAAGGATGAAAATGACCATCTCAAGGACCTAAGAGAGATGTTTGATATCCTGAAGAAGCACAAGTTGCGCCTCAACGCATCTAAGTGTGCATTCGGTGTAGGATCTGGCAAATTCTTGGGCTTCCTTGTGACCAACCGGGGTATAGAAGTGGACCCCTCCCAGATTAAAGCAATTCAGGAGTTGGAGAGACCAAACTCAATAAAGGAAGTACAGCATCTCACCGGTATAGCGGCCGCACTCAATCGGTTCATCAGCCGATCGTCAAACAGACTACGACCATTCTTTCAAGCTTTAAAGGCCAAGTTCGAATGGGACGAAGAATGCGACCAAGCACTGGAAAGCCTAAAAGAATACATGTCTTCTCCACCATTGCTGGTCACCCCCATACCAGGAGAAGAACTCTTTCTATACCTTGCAGTCTCTCAGTACGCAATTAGCGCAGTGTTGGTCCGCGCAGAGGGAATTCAACATCTGCCCATCTATTATGTCAGCAAGACATTGCTGGGAGCCGAAACACGGTACTTGCCATTAGAAAAACTTGCATTGGCCTTAATGATGGCCTCCAGAAAATTGGCACACTACTTTCACGCCTACACCATAGTTGTTCGCACAACTTTTCCACTAAAAGCTTTGTTTGAGAGGGCGAACTTTTCTGGGCGAATTTTGAAGTGGGCAGTAAAGCTGGCACAATTCGACGTCAAGTTCCAACCTAGAACCACAGTAAAAGCCCAATCTTTGGCAGACTTCGTCGCAGAATTTACTCCTGGAAGTCATCATATCTGCCCAGTCGACCTAACTGACACAACCGAACTAGGGATAGAAGTTGACGCCGGAATAGCGCAACCCCTAGCAGAAGGTACTCAGTCAGACTCCAAGGCAGACCAGACTAAAGACAGCAAGGAAGAAACAAACCAAGCTTCAACAAACCAAGACTCACCAACAAATAAAGACTTGGTTCAATCAGATAGCGAGGGGCAAACAACAAGCATAGGCCTTGAAGAAAACACCAGCAACGTTCTTGACCCCACGACATCATCCGACCCCTCCACCTGCTGGAAGTTGTTCGTTGGTGAGATGTGGAAGCTCTTTATGGATGGAGCATCCAACCGGCATGGTACAGGGCTTGGCATAGTCCTCATCTCACCAGACGGCTTGGCGATGGAGCAAGCAATCAACCTTGGCTTCCCAGCATCAAACAACGAAGCGGAATATGAAGCACTTCTAGCAGGACTCAAATCAGCATACCATATGAAGGCTACCGAATTAATGGTTTACAGCGACTCACAACTGGTGGTAAACCAAATTTCTGGCGACTATGACGCAAAGGATGACAGGATGGCCAAGTACCAAGAATTGGTCAGAATAGAGATCAAGAAATTCGAAGTAGTAAGGATAGAGCAAATCGGCAGGGAGGAAAATAGTAGAGCAGACGAACTAGCAGGCTTCGCCTCAATGGCAGACACCTCCATCCCTCATCCACTACTGATCGACTACCTACCAAGACCAAGCATTGAGGACCCCGAAGCAGAAGAGGTATGTTGCACAGAACTAGGCCCCTCATGGATGGATCCCATCATACTATTCTTGAAAGATGGCGTCCTACCAGAAGAAAAGAAAGAAGCCAACAAAATTAGAGCAAAATCACAGCGATTTTGGCTCTCCCCATCTTTGGCATTATACAAAAAGTCGTTCTCACGACCCTATCTAAAGTGTGTCCACCCCAGCAAAGTGGAAGCATTCTTGTACGAGATACACGAAGGGGTGTGCGGAAACCATCAAAGAGGACAATCGCTAGCTTACAGGGCCATTTCACAAGGATACTGGTGGCCATACATGCAAGCAGACTCAAAGAAATATGTGAAGAAGTGTGAGAAATGCCAAAAATTCGCACACCAAATACATCAACCAGCAAGAGAACTCCTACCATTAACTAGCCCATGGCCTTTCGCAATGTGGGGCTTGGACATAGTAGGACCACTTCCGACAGCACCCGGCAACAGAAAGTTCTTTCTCGCAGCAACAGACTACTTCACAAAGTGGGTGGAAGTGAAAGCATTGGCATCGATCAAGGAAAGAGATGTGAAGAAATTCGTCTGGCAAAACATCATCACTCGGTTTAGCATACCAAAAGCCCTTATCTCAGACAATGGCACTTAGTTCGACGGCAGAATCTTCAGAGGCTTTTGTGAAGAATACAAAATAGAGTTCTATAATTCTACACCCTCATATCCCCAAGCAAATGGACAAGCAGAAGCTTCAAACAAAGTAGTCTTGGATGGGTTGAAGAAAAGGTTGGAGAAAGCCAAAGGCAAATGGGCGGAAGAACTTCCTCATGTGTTATGGGCTTACCGCACCACACCGCGACGATCAACAAGAGAAACACCATTCTCCTTAGCCTATGGAATGGAAGCAGTAATCCCACTGGAAATTGGCCTCCCCACAATTCGAAGCGAAAATTTTGACCTCGACTTAAATGGAGAGGCCATAACATTTGCGCTCGACCTGGCCGAAGAAAGAAGAGAAAAAGCACTAGTCCACATTGCCTCATACCAACAAGAATTATCCAGAAAATACAACAAAACGGTGCATCCAAGACAATTCAAGATTGGAGATTGGGTACTGCGCAAAGTGATGGGAAACACCTTGATACCAGGAGATGGCAAGTTAGGGCCAAACTGGGAAGGTCCTTACAACGTGGTTGGGTTAGCAGGCAAAGGGACATACCACTTAGAAGACAAGGACGGCAAAGCAATCCCTAGGCCATGGAACACGGCCAATCTCAAGTTATTTTATTTTTAGCTTTTTTCTTTTCAAACATGTGTAATTTCTTTTTCTTCAATAAAACAATCGATTCTTTTCAGCATGAGTTGTTCTCTATAAAAGTTAGCTTTAGTGAAGTTAGGAATATTGCAAACATTTTTTTTTCTAAGTTGGCTGGAAAAACTAACTCAGAGGTTGGCTAGATTAAACCAACACCCTTCCTAAGCCCAGGATAAAGATCTAGGCTGCAGGACATTTGGTCGGAATAACCAAACATTATTCTAAGTTGGCTGGAAAAACTAACTTAGAGGTTGGCTGGATTAAACCAACTCTTTGTACTCTTCAGCCGAAGTATGGGTATGGCTGAAGAGTGGTTGACTGGATTAACCCAACTCTTTGTACTCTTTAGCCGAAGTAAGGGTATGGCTGATGTGTGGTTGGCTGGATTAAACCAACTCTTTGTACTCTTCAGCCGAAGTATGGGTATGGCTGAAGAGTGGTTGGCTGGATTAACCCAACTCTTTGTACTCTTCAGCCGAAGTAAGGGTATGGCTGAAGTGTGGTTGGCTGGATTAAACCAACTCTTTATACTCTTCAGCCAAAGTATGGGTATGGCTGAAGTGTGGTTGGCTGGATTAAACCAACTCTTTGTTCTCTTCAGCCGAAGTACGGGTATGGCTGAAGAGTGGTTGGCTGAATTAAACCAACTTTGTACTCTTCAGCCGAAGTATGGGTATGGCTGAAGAGTGGTTGGCTGGATTAAATCAACTTTTTGTACTCTTCAGCTGAAGTAAGGGTATGGCTGAAGAGTGGTTGGCTGGATTAAACCAACTCTTAGTACTCCTCAGCCGAAGTAATTATGTCGGCTAAGGAGTGGTTGGCTGGTAAGCATAGTTAGTATGAGCAGCAAAAACCGAAATAAAAGTTGGAAGTGTTAACATACACATCAACCGAAGTAAGAGTTAATGGAAATTTTCATTCATCAGAAAGCAAATACAAAGGAGGGGCCGTAGCCTGGTTACAAGAGTAAAGAAGTAGCAAAAAAAAGAAAAAGTACAAAATCAAGAGAAAAGGTCTTCAATTTCGGCATCAATGTCAACTTGAACGCCTATTGCAGATGGAGCATCCGTCTCAGTAGCAACTGGCAGAACGATATCAATCGATGGCTCAACAGTCAAGTCTTCCACCGTTGCCTCCAACCGAGCTGATTGGTCGTTGACTTGCGCGTTGACTACCGGAATAACAGTTTGTTCGTTTTCATCGTCTGAATCATCTGAATCCTGCAAGAATTGTTCTTGGACCGAAGCAGCATATTCTGCAAGCGAGGCCGGAATAAAGTACTGTGGAGCATTGTAGACCTCGGTTTCAGGCCCACAGTCGAGCTGCTCCACCGCACTTCTTCAGCCGTACTTGA
Organism: Camellia sinensis; assembly: GCF_055761805.1. Classification (NCBI taxonomy): domain Eukaryota; kingdom Viridiplantae; phylum Streptophyta; class Magnoliopsida; order Ericales; family Theaceae; genus Camellia; species Camellia sinensis. Next base: position 101,986,620 of record NC_138966.1, read on the forward strand.
AGAATAAATCCTTTGCCCCCTCGCATTGCGGAATATAGAGGCCCTCCGCCTCTTTGAAACCTGCGGCGTTGGCATCACCAACCTTCTTCTTCAAATCGGCTATTTTGGCGTCCTTTTTGCCTTCGAGTTTGGCCAACTCGCGCAAGTATTTATCCTTCACCGTTATTGCAATTTTTTGCTTCTCAGCTTCAGCTGAGCTAACAAGTCCGGTCAAGCGACCATTCTCGAACTGTAGCTCGGCTATCTGCTTTTTGGCTTGCTCAAGCTGTGCTGTCTTTGCCTCGGCTTCCGCCACTGCTTGTCTCGTTGTTTTTCGGAGCTCCAGCACTTTCTTATGTGCAAGATTGTTCTTCTGAATGGCCTGCAAAAGAGTAGTAATTCTCTTTAGCCGGACTGACAGTTGGGAAAAGTTAGACAAAGGAAAGGGAGAGCCACTTACCAGGATCATTGATTTTGTAGAAGACCGGATGGCCTTCAGTTCGGTGTTGAGTTGCTTGTTGTGGTGCTCCATATCTTTTGGAAGGCAAACACTCTTGGCTAGGTTGAAAGCCATTAAGCGGTCCTTCTCAGCAATAACCGAGTCACTTGCCTCGATATTTCGGTTCTGAAAGGAGAGAACTGGAGCCCATTTTGAGGAGTCAGCTCGGTCAGACTGCTCTGGTTGAAGGATGGGTTGAGGACTTGGTGGAAGGATGGATTCGTCCTCATCCACAAGTTGTTGTTCCGTCGGGGTAGATCGGGCGCGCTTAGAAGGGCGTGATGAAGAAGGCTGTTGAGAAGGGAGGGCCACAACGGCAGGTGGCGTTTGGCTTGGTGGCGGTACTTCAGGCCTGTTTGTTTCGGTTAGAAGCGCCCATACTCTGTTCTTTTTAGCCATCTCCTCTTCAGCTGTTAGTGGGATTAGTCTGATTTCTGGCAAGGTTGGGTCCGGTTCTGGGGCCTCCTCAAGAAGAAAATCAGTCATTCTGGCTTTTCGGCGACCACTATATCTGTAGGTCGGCTCGGACTTAAGCAGTTTCGCCCAACTACGTTCTGGATACCGTAGTACGGCGCGCAAAGTTGCTAGATTTGGATAGCTATATAAAGAATGGAGGTGGGTAGAATCTGCGAAAGAAGACAACTGTTAGTTCGGCTGAAAGATTGAAAAACTGAAATATAGTAAGGCAAACAAGAAAGCCGAAGTAAATATACCGGGTTCTCCTTTTTTCCAGTTTATACGTCAGCCAGGAATTTGGGCTTGATGATCCTCAAAGTTCCTAGACACCCAGAAAAAGTCGTCGTCGTTTAGGTCTTTATCCGGTGTATGTTTTATTATCTTCTCTCAGCGACGGTGTATTCTTAAATAATAGACCCACCCGTCTTATTTTGAACCAATAGAGTATTGGTGGAAAATTTCGGCCAGGCCAAGGTTGAGTCCGGCTTAACGGTTCAGTTCGGCTATTCCCATTATGATGCGGTAGGAATTGGTGGATAGTCGGGTTGGGTATAGTCTGGTTTGCCTAAAAAACTCACATATCAAGGATTGGACTGGAAATCGTAGTCCGGTCTCGATTATGGACAAAAGGGTGAAAGGAACAAAGCCTTCATTGCCCCAAGGAATGACGTCTTTTTCGGCTAAAATCAGGTGGACGTCATCGGGTATATTGTAGTCTTTTCTGAATTCGGCTAGGCCGCCCGGAGTATTTACTAGATACCTATACTTACCCATTTTTTGTATAATTTACGAATAAATTAGATCGGTGCAAAAATTGTGCTCAGTAGCTCGGTTGAGCGCGCAGAGGAGTGCCTGGGCAACCTAAGTCTGCAAGGTAAAAAACAGAGGGGGTTAAGCACAGTTCATTGGACCGTGCTACAAAATAAAAGTAAAAAATAGGAGCCCTACTTCGGCTTTGTGGGTACTACAGGTTCTATCTCGGTTTCCGCAAGGTGATTGGTAGCTCGGTTTGAGCAGGGTTTTTTTTAGCCAGACCTTGGCAAGCGTCTCGGCATACTGGTTATGGAAACAATTTTGTTAGACCGGTTCATCATCTAGGGGCAGCTTTCTGAGTTCGGTCTAAAAAACTAAGAAAGCTGGTTTAGCCCCAAAGGCTTAAATCGGTTGGAGTTCAGGTATCTCAGTATACTAAGTACAAACCTAGTTCGGTTGGTTACCTCGGTTAAGGGCTACCAAGAAGTTGGACTTATTCAAAGCTACTAACATAAATATGAAGTGTTAGTTCGGTTGTAAGCTAACTAGAGTTTTACCTAGCTTAAATAGTATCCTAGTTCGGTTGCATCATGATTCTGGATCAAAAGCTAGTTTTCTACAGGATATTACATATACTCATATGTTCTACTGTTAAGTTTTTTCTATAGAAGTACAGAGCAAAGCAAGACAGAAAAAGTGTTTGCAAAAAGCACACAAAACAAAATATACAGATACGAGAGCAAAACAGAGCAAGAAAAATGGATTTGCTTACCAGATTGAAGAAGAAGACCTGGAGATGGAAGCAACACACGAAACAAAGCTTTACAGTTGCAAAAGTTGGAGAGCAATGGAGCTTGAAAGAAAGAATGAGGGAAATGAGAAAAACTGTGGTAAAGCCAAAGATGAGAAGGTTGTTTTGTGAAAAGGACGAAAGGAGAAAGTTTAGGCGGGACTGTTCAAATTTCACGAAGTACAAAGACGGCGTGACAGCCGTCCTCAGTCAATCAGAGCGTGCCACATTAGAATGGGAAGCGTTACAGTCGCAGTGATTGAAGAGACGTTTTGACCGGACAAGTAGAGCCCGGAGTGAAATAAGCCCAGCTGGAGAGGCTAAAGGGTTTTTTAGCTCGGCTGGAAAGGCTTGAAAACTTCAGCTCGGCTGATAGGCAGGTAATCCCAATCATGCTGTGCAGATGGAATTAAGGGGCAATTGAGAGGGTAATTTTGGTAAAAATTGGGCCGAGGTATGAAATGGTCATTATGGCCCAAAGCACGAAGGGCTGGGTGAAAAGGCCGTAAAGTAACTCTGGCCCAAGAGAGGTAAATCTTACTCCGGCCCAAGAGAGGTAAATATTGCTCCGGCTTAATGGAGAAATAAAGTTACTCCGGTCCGGAAGCGACTTGGAGCTAAGCCGGTCTCAAAGTTAGTCCGGTCATGACGTATTGTGGATAGGACGGACAGAACCTTGCTACTCGGAAGCTCGGTCTAAACATACCATGGGTTGTACATGAGAGAACTGAGATAAGAAGGAGTAAAAGGAAGAACCGAACTAAGGATAGTTCGGCCTACTCTGTGGCTCAGCATAGCCAGTTTTATTTCGGTCATGTTGTGGTTCGGCCATGATAAAAACCATCTCACTTGGTTTAAGCAGTGAGGGGGTGTTGAAGGATAATCATTATCCTATAGGAGTATGAATTGTAGGAGGACTCTACATGGAGGAGTAGAAGTCCTACTAGGATTGTGCCACACGAAATCTATAAAAGCTCACAAATATCACCTTTGGGGAGGTAACACACAACTTTGCTTTCTGAATACACATAGCTTTTTGTCTATTTGTCAAGTTTACTGACTTAGGCATCAGAGAGATTTCCGGCACACACCCGCCGGCTAGCTCACGTTTGTGTTCTCAGGTGATAAAGCGACGACGTACGGAGGAGAGTAGACTTGGTCCACAGGTTTATACGAGAAGATTTATTTCTTTCCCGTACAGGTGCAATATTGAATTATTAAAATGGTCACTTTGCATCAAGTCCTATTTCGTGGGGTTACTTACAGCTAAGTCCTATCTTAAATATTTTACGAGGCATTTGACCACAAGTCTCGTCTTACGGACTTATATTTCATTAAATCTTAATTAAAAAAATATTGTGATAAGTTTTATTAACTAAACGAATCCAAAATACCCATACGTATACACACTGCACTTCTTTGTTTTTTACTCGATTAGTACCTCACGAGTTCGTCGCCAACATTGTCTTCTTTGATTTCTCCAATCGATGATTAATCAAGGTCAAGTGAGCCTTCTCTGATTTCTTCAATCGACCAGCAAAAAAGAAATGCACTCTATTTTAGATCTCGAAAATTCAAATTAAACTAAAATTCCCAGATTAGCAAATTGATAAATTTTTCAGTTTTAAAACTAAGAACTAAATTTTTGTGTGTATTCTCTCTCTCTCTCTTTATGTGACGAGCTAATAATTTTCATAAAAATTGAACAAAATTAAAAAATTTCGAAGTTTTAAAATTGAGAAGTTTCTGAATTTCACATCATATCTTTCATGCCCGCGTATAAGCTCCTGAATTACCTAACCTTGCCTTAGATAAAAAGCAAAACGGTCCAGTGGATGGAAAACTTTTACAAACAGGATTTTATGGATTAAAAACATTGCAGTGGACTTGTACTAATTAGTCCTTGAAATAGGACTTTTTAATAATTAATCCTGTCCTGTTAGACTCAAATTTTAGAAAAAAAAGTCAGTGCCTTAGCCAATAAGGTACACTTTTTGCAGTTTTTTTAACCTACAATGGAATGAAAGAAACAGAAAATACAAAAATATTGTCCATAATTATATGTCAAAAGGATGGAGACTTAAAAAATCCCTAATTTTCTAATGAGTAAACAACCGGATTTCTAGGCAGCCAAACAAGGATTAGAAATAGTTTAACCTCTAATTGGAAATGTCATCCACAACTCAAGATCCATAATAATATCAACTGATTAGGAATTATTGAATGACAAAAAAATTCAAATGATGCAAGCACAGATCCTATGGTTTAAATGGTCAAGTTTTTGACCAGGTGGAACTTTTGATCCTATTCCTCTGCACCTTATTTCTCCTTCTAAAAATAGAAAAATTATAAATTTAAAAAAAAAAAATTCAAATTCAGAAAATCAGCTTCCGCCTCACAAGCTGTGCCTAATCATAGTTTTTTTTTTTTTGTTTTTTTTTATTTATGTTACAAAGTGGGTGCAAAATGTTTTTAAATAGGTGATCAATGTATTTTTTTTTAAGAGAGATTTGGTCAAAATCCTTTCGTAATAAAACTTAATGTGTTAAAGATAAACATAAAAAGAAAATTCTTAAAAAGTCCAACACTTATCACTATTATTAAAATATTAAATTTTAAAATAATAAAACTTTTGATCTAAATGTCAGTTTTTAATAAAATTAGTTCTTTAGAATCTTCTTATCAAGATCTATCAAATAAGATTCATATTGGCTATGAAATTCTTAAAATATATATATATATATATATATATATTACCGTCGAAATTGATGTAAACAGTAATATATTACTCTATTTGACAGTAACATGTTACTCTATCTCATAATAACATATTACTCTGACAATATTATCTAAAAAAAAAAAAGATATTTTAATTTATCTTTACTCAATTATGTGCTCCTTTCTTGGGAGGTTTATGAAGCAAAATAAATTGAGTTGTCATGTTCACCAAACAAGGGTCTAACGGAGGGATCTTGGCTAAATTTTCCTATTTTCTAAAGAGTAGTGTTTGGCTGATAAGTCATTTTGCAAAAGGTGAATATAAATTACACTAACATCTCTTGAGATTTGAAAAATATACATATTGAGTTATAAAAGTTTGGCAAAATTATATTAGATTATTTTAAAGTTTTAATAATTCACATAATACTTACTATCTTTTTATTAATAATTCGTTAGACCATCTCTAATAGTTCGTTAAATTTAAAATTTTATGAAAAACTATCATTTTTCCTACTCCAATGATTTCATCAAATGAGTATCAAATTGAGAACATCAAAAATCTTTCATCAAATTGAGGACGCATGGGACCTTTCATCATTTCATTGTTTATAACTGTTGTATCTTCATCATCGGATGTTCACCCTTTTGCAAAAATTTGTGAAAAAATTACACTAGTTAGTCGACCGATATTTTGATGAAAGTTTAAAATACTCAATTGTAGCACTTAATATCCAATGGAGTTTTTATTCAAATCTTTACTCAAATTTGATAAAAAAAAGATACACCGTTAGAGATGCTCTTAGTGATGTATGTGAGGGAAAAAAATAATGTTATTATTTTTTGGGGCATCTACATACAAGTCCCATTTTGTGAACTTATACTCCATTACGTCCTAGATAAAATTATTTGCTCCTTCAAGCCCCATTAATTTTTAATAGACCAATTTACCCATCCAAACCGCCTTCCTTCTCAGTACAACCGCCATTGCCGCTGAACTTCACGGTGGAACACAAAACCACACTTTTTCTCTCTCTCTCTCTCTCTCTCTCTCTCTCTCTCTCTCTCTCTCTCTTCTATTTTCTTCGTGACTGTCGCGGTCACCGACTGTGAGGAAGCAACGGCGGGTTCAATCGCCCGTCGCTGGCGAGTTCATTTCTCAGTCTGGCGTATACTTCGATCTGTTCGGTGAGGTTGTTTTCTAGATGTCAGTGTGCTAGGGTTCCAAATAACAATTCAATTGTATTATCTTCTCTCTCTCTCTCTCTCTCTCTCTCTCTCTGTGTGTCTAGCTTGTATGCAACACATACATATACATATATTTACATGCTGTATTAAATTATATGTAAATGTTGTCTCAAATTTATCTGTTTCATCGTTCTGTTCAAGTATATCCACCTCTCTCTATATATATATATATATATATATATGTATAATCGTTGATTTCTTGTTTAATTGTTGATTTCTCTCGACTGCTACTGTCTCAACCACCACTGTCCTAAAATCATTGTCATTCAGCCACACCTGGTTCACCGTCGTATCTGCATTGGATTGGTGTAATTATGCCAATGCAGCTACTCCGACGGTGTTGCCAGAGTTGTCAGGGTTGATCTCAGGGCCTCCAAGCCAGGATCCGAGAGCGTTGTTGAGCTACGCTTTGCCTATTGACAATAAAGCTATAAGGGAGGTTCAAAAGCCACTTGAAGATATCACTGACAGTCTCAAGATTGCTGGACTCAAAGCACTTGATTCTGTAGAAAGAGTAAGAATTTGGTTTTGTTTGTGATGATAATGAATTAGATCATCAATGGTGATGTATAATTGTGTTTTTGTGATTTGTAGAATGTGAGGCAAGCCTGTTTTTGGAGAGAGAGAGAGAGAGAGTTTTTGAAAATTGAGAACCTTCTCAGTTTATAATATTCTCAATTTTAATCATGAAAAAATTGAGAAATTTCTCAAAATTGATAATTATAAATTTCTTAGAATATTCGCAGAATTATCTTTCTTTTCTATCCCATACTTTTCTTAGAAGCCAAACAGAAATTTTTTAATTTTGATAATTATATACTGAAATCATTCTCTGTTTGAAAATTGAGAATATTCTCTGTTTTGAAATTGAAAACATTCTCAGTTTTGGGATTAAAGGGCAAAACGTCTTTTTACATATAAATGGGACTTATTGGTTAAAAAAATTTTTGACAGGACCTAAGCTACCACCAAATATGTAAATAGGACTTTTTGATAATTAACTCTTATTTTTTTTACACTGAATTGTTTATTTACCTTCTTTATCTAATTTTTTACACACCATGTGCTGACCATTTTAGCCTTATTAAAAAGAGATTAATATAATCATATCAAATTTATAAAACTTGTTATATTTTTAAAATTTCAAGGATTGTTAGTGTAATTACCCTATAAAATATGGATTAGAATTGTGTGTCATTCAATCTTTTGCAATGATTTTACTGTGATATTTAGTACAAGTAGACTAGTCAACAAACGATATCAGATGCAATTTTTAGTAAGTTGAAAATTAATAATTGGACAATAAAAACTAAAGCACTTCTCTCCTTATATTTTAATTATCAATTTATATATTAAAACTGAATTTGTCTTGGCTTTATTTATTACAATTTAGGTCTCCTTTATCAAATATATTTTTTAGTTAAAAAATTAAAAAGTCACTATAAAGGCTAGTTTGGCATGTACTAAATAAGTCAAAAAGTCAAAAAGTCACTATCTTATTTAAGTCACATCATCTTATTTAAATCACATCACCTCTCTAACACATCACATCAAACCCAACCCAAACCCACCAATAAGTCACTCTCTTTAATTTTTTTACACAGTTTTTCATAAAAAAATTAAAAAAATATTAAAATAGCATGTTCCCAAACACAACCCTATTATAACTTAAAAGTTGATAAGTTAATAGCAGAAGTTAAAAACACTACTCTCTTAATTTTTAAATAATTTTTTTTAAAACTTTTTTAAGTTAACCTTATCTTATAACGATAGGTAGTAACTGTTATAAATAAAATGACACATACTTCTAAAATAAAAAATTATTAGTAACTCAAATCACAAGAAAAACACAATGAGGTAGTTTTGCTTCCAGTTTAATCTTGCACAGTTAGATTACCCATAATAAAATCACAAACAATCCTCACGATCCATTAAATATCTCACGACAAATATAATGGAATCTTCACAAATCTGTCACCCTCTTCTAATTTTGGTAACGGGCTAAACCACACAAGCCACACAATTTATTTATATATATTTTAAAAAAAATTTAAGATTACTTAGACTTTTTATATTTATTTATATTGAGTTAAATAATTAAAATATTATTTTTTTCATCGATTCTAGTTAAGGAAAATAGAGTGATAGTTTAGATTGAAAACAAACTAATAGATGAGGGTTTAAATTGATATAATTAAAAATTCATAATTTATTTTATTATAAGGGTTTAATTCTGAATTTTTTTTATTTTATAATTTCCCCTTATCTTTTTATGATCTGAAAACTTTTTATTTATTTATTTATTTATGTGTCTTTTCCAAAAATAAAAGCAGAATACAAAAAAATAATGAAAAAACAACGCAACACTTATAACATCCATTCAATTTATATTTATGAATACTGATTGAGTTTGGATAAAAATAAGTAATAAAATCAGATATCCATCGATTGCCATTGGTTACGGTTCAAAAAAATCTATTGCCATTGGTACTATTATTATCACCACCGCCTCTACTACCACCACCATCACCTCCACCCCACCACCTCCTCATCTACTATCATTGCCACCACTATGACCATGACCACTTTCATCACCGACCATCATTTCCACCACCTTATCTCCTCCTTATACTCCTTCACCACCACTGTTACTCCTACCACCTCCTCATACTCTACCACAATCACAGTCACCTTACCACTAGGCCAACTTTGGGGCGAAGTCGCCGCTTTAGGCCTCTAAAAAAAAAAGGGTCTCAATTTTTTTTTAAATATTATATTAGCCTATAAATAAAGCCTAATTGAATTTAAAAAGCCCTAAGTAATAGATGGTTAATATTGGTGAATTACTTAAAACTAAGGATGATTGTTTTTTATCAAAAAAAAAACTAAAAAGCTTATTGATATGTTGAATTGTTTGAAAACTAACGGATGGTTGTTTTCCTAATACATGGATTATATAGAATATGAACCTAAAGGTCTCATTAAAGTAGAAATTACACAAAAGGATAATTACTTACACATTTGGGTTTAATTTTTTAGGGAAGAAAGTGGGTTTCTCCGAATGTAAACTTACACATTTGGGCAATTCGCACTATAGAGGTTTTGAATTTTTCTTCATTCTGAAACAAATCTCACATTACAAATAAGAACATAATACTCCAATGTAACATTCTAATAACGTAAAATTTCAATGTAACATACTAAAAAATTTCTTAATGTACTTTTTCCAAACGTAACACTCCGATGTAACGTACAAAAAACTCCTTAGTGTACTAACACTGTAATCAATGTAATCTCAAACGTTACACTCCAATGTAACACATATAAAAATATTAAAAAACTACCTAGTATACTTTTTCTAAACGTGACACTCACAATTTGAAATTATACATTTACCCAAAACTTACTAAGAAAATTATGTACTTTTGGAATGGTTTGAAGAATCTCACATTCTTTTTTTGAGTGTTACATCGAAATATTACGTTTAAAAGTATACTAAGAAATTTTTTTGTGTGGAGTGCTACACTAAGTAGTTTTTTTTAAAAAAGTGTTGTATTAGGGTGCTATGTTTGAAAAAAGTATAATAAAGAGTTTTTTTGGAAGTGTTACGTTTGAGTGTTATATGGGAGTGTTACAAATTAAAATTATACATTTACTCCAACCTTATTAAGAAATTTTTGTACTCCTTTTGAAATATTTGAACAATCCCACATCCTTTTGGAATGTTTGAAGAATTCCATATCTCAAGTCATTCCAAATAAAAAAGATTCTCATATAAAAATTCATCTCAAATTTGATTATCATAGGTTATGTATCTTATCTTTATAACAAAAAAAAAAAATAGAAATAGAAATAGAAATAGAAATAAGAGCATAACCTTATATTCAATTTTTAAATAATATATTAAATCTACCTTGTAACGCCCTCAAAATAATACGTAAAATCCATCACTTTAGACATGCATTGATATAAAAGAAACCAACTATTTCTATTCATCAGAGTAATTCTTACAACTGTATTACATGTTAACAACAAAAGCAAATGCCCTAAGGGCTTACAGCTTTCCAAGTCAACACCTGGTTACACAAAAGAAGAGTACTAACTCTATACAAAATAGCCCTTGGCTTGATACACATGTAATACAAACAAAATAAACAAAAAGTGTCTTCAACTCTCATCATTATCCAAGCTATGTCCTTGGAGGTGGCATACTACCTATACTTGAAAATAATGTCCCACAAATGGTGAGCCAACGCCCAGTAGAGATATGTTAAACACAATATGAGCAATAACTAAGACATTAGCAATTGAAAAATGTTTAATTTCCATAAGCCAATTCATAACCCATTTCCATTTCATTTCAATTTCCATTTCTTATCAATTTCACAATTTACATCAACGGCTCAGAACCTGGCCAACCACTTATATGAGACAATGACTCATATTAAACATTTCTCATTTTACAATCGATAAACATACTAGTTGTATCAACTTCTCAACAGATAAGCATACAAGTTGTATCCACATTTCAACAGATATGCATATTAGCTATATCAACACTTCCAATGATAAGCATATGAGCTGTATCAACTCTTCCAAAGACAAGCATATGAGCTATATCAATACATTATCTGACAAGCATATGAACTATATCAGTGGAGTCCATCCCCTATCTCCTCCAAAACAATATCCGATTTAGAGGTCCATCCCCTATCTTCCCCTAAATCGTGGAGTACATCCCCTATCTCCTTCCACACACACCACGTAAATACACAAAGGTCATATACACAATCAATCAATACATAACGTTAATGTATTCTATCAACCGTCATCCTCTATGACATATCCAATTGATTAGTTTTAGTTTGCCTAATCATCATGCATTGTCTACAACAATCAAAACTACCCTCCAGCGGTAGCCCAAGCAATTATTTCTAAACAGATAATAAAAGCTTCAACAGATAAAATATCAATGTTTTCAAAAGTGAGCGATTAATAAATCTAACTCCACTATTCAACCATATAATGAACCAATTTCATTATTTCCAACTCAATTCCATATAGCTACAATTTTCCCAAATTAATTATACCAATTAATTTTAAACAACAAATTAGGGCTTTTACCCCCAACTCTCATTATCAACTCAAAGGTTCAAACATCACCAACCAACAATTATATCATCATTTTGAAACCCAAAATACATATTATGAGCCAAAAATCACAAAACCCTCTTTAACACATTTTGAAACCCTAAGCCCCAAAATCAACCATTTAAACAATAAGCTCAAAATCTAGGTTAAAACCCATAAGAGTGAGTAGGAATCCCTACCTCAAATTTGGAGTTCAAGGAAAGAAGGTGAAGAAACTCAATGTGCTCCAAAACTCAATATTCTCGGATCAATGGATAGCCCTCGACGATCAACCCAACTTTTACAAAGGCCGGAAGAAAAGGAAACACTCTAACTAGATCAAACCCCAGAGAGAAGAGAGTTTCTAGAGAGAGGAACTCTCAAAATGGCTTTTTAGAAAGTAAGAAAGAGAGAGAGAAAGTAAAAAGTGAATTTAAAATGCCCAGCCGCCAACTGATATACGACATTCCCGCTCGAGCGGAGAACACAACGCTCAAGCGTCAAGAACAAAAACTAGGTACGCTCGAGCGCAAGAAGACCCGCTCGAGCGCCAAGACACAAGAATAAAACACATTCGCTCGAGCACGAAAACCAGTCCGCTCGAGCGTGGATTTCCCCCTCTCAGAACTTACACCAAAAAGTACTACCCGCTCGAGCGCCAAAGTACCCGCTCGAGCGCCACCGTTCGAGCGCAAAGAAACCCGCTCGAGCGTGAAAAACATGCCTGCAGAATTTCTGCAAAGCACCAAAATACTGGGAGCGTGCAATCTCCGCTCGTGCGCAAGAAGACCCGCTCGAGCGGACCTCCTAAAAACTGGGCAACAAAGAATTAAAACCAAAGCCTAACCAACCTGTAACAACTCTGCCCAATACATCCTAAAACCCGAACAAATTGAATTAAAGGATGACAACAAGATAGATACAACTACCAACTCCACGGAACTGAGTCCGGAATACAACAGAACAGTAAAGGGACAACCGAGGTCGCTATAACCTCCCCCCCTTGAAGAATTTCGTCCCCGAAATTAGACACAAGTTTTTCAAAAATAGGTTTTCTCTATTCTCAACAATATTACAACATAATATTAAACAACCCGACCCATTACCGGTCAATCTCATCTCTTTTCAAGAGGCATATCACATTATTCATAACAACCTGCATTATCAACATGCATTCTTTTGAAATTTACCAATTTCAACTCATTTTCCACAATTCCATAATACATGCAACATTAAGATCATGCCTGAATTTCCACAATACATTGAACATATGCAATGTTATAACAAATTTCCATTAACCAAAACATTCACAATGTTTTACAACTTAAAACACATATAATGTTCTTAAAGTTCAACGATATTACAAAATTACCAATACATGGTTACACATCAACAAACAAGTCCGGATATTTCTCGCGGACTTCCAACTCACATTCCCAAGTGGCTTCCTCCACTCCGTGATGTTTCCACAAAACCTTCACCAAAGGAATGGTCTTGCCACGCAAGACTTGATCCCGCCTATCCAAGACCCGAACCAGTCTCTCCTCATATGAGGCATCCTCATCTACCTCCAAGTCGGTCCAATCTAACACATGGGACGGATTCGGCTCATACTTCCGAAGCATACTCACATGAAACACGTCATGTACTCCGGACAACTGCAGCGGCAAAGCTAAACGATAAGCAACCTCGCCAATCCTCTCAAGGATCTCAAAGGGACCAATAAACCGAGGGGTGTAACATGCCCGGGGGGTACCCGCGCGCGTTAAACAGTTCGGACTCCCGAGATCTCTTTGATCTATTCTCACAAGTGCAATGTGAAACATAGATGAGAGTCCAGATTTGGCAACTTTTATTGAAAATCCATTTTATTGCAATTTTGTCAAAAATGGACTGCGTCATCAGATCTCAGAGTCGCCACCTAATATTTATTTTGGGAAAATTAGGAAACCCATAACTCGTGCCAAGGCCACTGTTCGTCGTAACCAAGGATGCTTGGCTCGGAACCTTAGGTATGAGAGGGGAAGGTCAATAATGAGCACCCCCGCCCACCCGATCAAAGATCGGCCTTTACTAACCATGATATGAATTTTATTTTATTTATATGTTCATGTTCTGATTAGTTAATAAATCCTAAAATTTACTATGTGAAGCATACAAGTATAGACTATGCCATTCATTTTGGAACAATTTGATATCATGCATTTTGAAAGAGTTTTGACGATGTACAACCCAAATAAATTGAGTTTACAAGCATGAAAAATCAACATCATTCCAAATTAAGCGACACAACCTCCATCCACTGGCATTCATAGAGTTATATCACATAAGCAACTAGCCTCATGGTAGAATGCTGGACATAGTAAGAAAAACACACACACGGGATGCTAAAGCATAAAAACTCACATGTTGGATGACCCGCGAACAAGCTACAAAACAAAGTTAGTAAAACATGCATGATCTTATATACAAAATCCTAATGCAATTCACTCATGAGATGCAACTAAAGATTCGGCTTCTAAAATATGATATGCGAATCATCTCAAGAACGTGAGGTAGCGCACATAATCACATAGGAATTGATTAAATCCACAAATGCAAACTTAGCCGAATCAAGATGCATGAAACATGGATGCAAAACATAACTATGATGAAAAATAAATATGATGTTTATGTACAAATAAAGAAAGCAAGTAAAAGAACGGGATAGAAAGAAGCGGGGCGGGGAATTATTACAACGCTCTGAATAAATTATTACAAACCAGATAAGAGAGAGAGAAAGGAATATTACAACAAAATAAAAACCTCACAAACTCTCAAAATAAAATAAAATAAAATAAAATAAAATAAAATAAAGAAACTTCATGTGCGCCGGAAAATGTTTTGCTTGACGTAGGAAGACTGCTCCGTTCTGTTTGGGGAAACTTATTTTTTGCGGGAGCACTATTCATCCCGAGGTACTATTCACTGCCGGAAGTTACTATTCATCATGACAATTACTATTCACCTTTCTTGATCGTTATTCATCTTACCGGGCATTTTTCATCCGCTGTTACTATTCATCGCCGGAGGTACTATTCATCGCCGGAGGTACTATTCATCGTCGGGGTTACTATTCACCGCCGGAAGTTACTATTTACCGCCGGAGGTTACTATTCACCACCGATCACTATTCATTTGGCGGGGTCACATCTTTTAACAAATTAGGTGGTTCGACCAACCATTTAAAGTGATAAAATTACAACAATTTATAAATAGTAAACTACAACATTTTATGTAAATTACAACAGTTTATATACAACCGTAAATTACAGCAGATAAAGTAATAAAATTAGGTGGTTCAACCGACCATTTAAAGCGATAAAATTACAACAATTTATAAATAGTAAACTACAACATTTTATGTAAATTACAGCAGTTTATATACAACCGTAAATTACAGCAGATAAAGTAGTAAAATTAGGTGGTTCAACCGACCATTTAAAGCGAAAAAAAAATATTATAAAAAACAATAAATAAAGTACTTAAACAAATTATATCACATTTTGAAATTAAATGAAAGTTTGCAAAAACTCACCTTTCGGGGACATGATGAATTTTCTGATTCACAAACTTTCTTTTGATTACCCTCAAGTCTGTGGAATGTGTTCTCAATTCTCAGTTAAAATTTGGAATTACAACTTTAACAGTTCCTTCTTTCTGATTCTTTTTCTCTCAATATTCCCTCGCACCAATCCCCATTTTTTTTATTCTCTCTCCCAATTTTTTTGACTCTCCTGATTTCTCCCCTGCCAAAAAAAATTCTTCCTTCCTTCTCTGATCTTCCCCCTTTTATAGAAAATAATTGTAAGAAAAGGACAAAAGAAGAAACGGTGGTGGAAGGAGTTGATTTCAAAAGATGCACAGTGATTTTACTGTGCATTGCACAGTAAAATTACTATACACTTTACAATATAATAATATATAAAATAGATTATTAGCATAAATACATGTACAAATACCCAGAAAAATATATAAAAACACACAAATACGTAAAATTAAAATACATGGACTAATAAAATATATTTTAGTAGGCGAAATATGCAACATAATTTGACCAAAGCGGGTCTAAAGGCACAGAAAACAAAAAGACGCACGATGGGAGTGTAATGAATTTTTTTTTCAAATGAGGAATAATACCCTTATATAATATAATATTATATATATACAAAAGTATGGTGCGTGGGTGAAACCAGGGTACTGAATAAATTTAATAAAATATTATATAATAATATAACATAGTATATATATATATATACATATAATACATAATAAAAGGAAAGAAAATGGAGAAGGAGTCTAAAATAATTTGGCAAAAACAGGTGTAAGACTAAGATTAAAGTTTATATTCCATCTTTTTACTGAGAATTTTGTGAGATAGCATATTCCTGTTTTCATCATTGAGTAATCAAAAGAAAGCGCCCAAGTCTTAGGGCCGGTCAAAATGGGGTGTCTACAGTTGCCCCTCTTTGACAGAGCTCAAAGTCATTTCATGACGTGAGTGAATGTCAAAGCCCAAAGACGACCCTTTTGACAAGGCCGTAAGACTTGGGCAAGCAAACAAGACGCAATGCAGGTGGTTGAACCCGAAGGTTGCCTACGTATCCTTTTGCAAGGAATCAAACCAGCGTAGTTCAGGGGCAGAATGGAAGTGACATGCTCAAAATGCAGTTTGAAGGTTGGACTTACACGCTTCGCGAAGCCAGTTGTTTGAAAATTCATGATTATGCAATGCAATACAATGCCATGGAGTGATGATAAAGATATGAAGATGACAACAATGAAAAGGTAAGCTTCGTGCAAATGATATGAAACATAACAGGGGGTGCATTGCATTAAATGTGCCACAAGATCACATACAAATGTGTCACAACATAATTTTAACCGAGTGAAACAACAGCCTAACGCGTCTCACGCGAAAGGAGGAATGGCGGTATAACCAACAATCTCATACGGAGAGGAAGAAGGTATTAACCACGTAGAAAATGACAATGGTGTGACCAACAGGCGTATCTCAACGTATTTTATACGAAGAGAGGGAAGGTTTTAACCAGAGAAAATGACAATGGTGTAACCAACAGGCGTATCTCAACGTATTTTATACGAAGAGAGGGAAGGTTTTAACCAGAGAAAATGACAATGGTGTAACCAACTGGCGTATCTCACCGTATTTTATACGGAGAGAGGGAAGGTTTTAACCAAGTAGAAAATGACAATGGTGTAACCAACAGGCGTATCTCAACGTATTTTATACGAAGAGAGGGAAGGTTTTAACCAACGAGAATGATAATGGTGTAACCAACAGGCGTACCTATCCGTATTTTATACGGAGAGGGGGAAGGTTTTAACCAAGTAGAAAATGACAATGGTGTAACCAACAGGCGTATCTCAACGTATTTTATACGAAGAGAGGGAATGTTTTAACCAACGAGAATGATAATGGTGTAACCAACAGGCGTACCTATCCGTATTTTATACGGAGAGGGGGAAGGTTTTAACCAAGTAGAAAATGACAATGGTGTAACCAACAGGCGTATCTCAACGTATTTTATACGAAGAGAGGGAAGGTTTTAACCAACGAGAATGATAATGGTGTAACCAACAGGCGTACCTATCCGTATTTTATACGGAGAGGGGGAAGGTTTTAACCAAGTAGAAAATGACAATGGTGTAACCAACAGGCGTATCTCAACGTATTTTATACGGAGAGAGGGAAGGTTTTAACCAACGAGAATGACAATGGTGTAACCAACAGGCGTACCTAACCGTATTTTATACGGAGAGGGGGAAGGTTTTAACCAGAGAAAATGACAATGGTGTAACCAACAGGCGTACCTATCCGTATTTTATACGGAGAGGGGGAAGGTTTTAACCAAGTAGAAAATGACAATGGTGTAACCAACAGGCGTATCTCAACGTATTTTATACGGAGAGAGGGAAGGTTTTAACCAACGAGAATGACAATGGTGTAACCAACAGGCGTACCTAACCGTATTTTATACGGAGAGGGGGAAGGTTTTAACCAGAGAAAATGACAATGGTGTAACCAACAGGCGTATCTCAACGTATTTTATACGAAGAGAGGGAAGGTTTTAACCAATGAGAATGACAATGGTGTAACCAACAGGCGTACCTAACCGTATTTTATACGGAGAGGGGGAAGGTTTTAACCAAGTAGAAAATTGCAATGGTGTAACCAACAGGCGTATCTCAACGTATTTTATACGGAGAGAGGGAAGGTTTTAACCAGAGAAAATGACAATGGTGTAACCAACAGGCGTATCTCAACGTATTTTATACGGAGAGAGGGAAGGTTTTAACCAGAGAAAATGACATTGGTGTAACCAACAGGCGTATCTCAACGTATTTTATACGAAGAGAGGGAAGGTTTTAACCAACGAGAATGACAATGGTGTAACCAACAGGCGTACCTAACCGTATTTTATACGGAGAGGGGGAAGGTTTTAACCAAGTAGAAAATTGCAATGGTGTAACCAACAGGCGTATCTCAACGTATTTTATACGGAGAGAGGGAAGGTTTTAACCAAAGAAAATGATAATGGTGTAACCAACAGGCGTATCTCAACGTATTTTATACGAAGAGAGGGAAGGTTTTAACCAACGAGAATGACAATGGTGTAACCAACAGGCATACCTAACCGTATTTTATACGGAGAGGGGGAAGGTTTTAACCAAGTAGAATGACAATGGTGTAACCAACAAGCATACCTAACCGTATTTTATACGGAGAGGGGGAAGGTTTTAACCAAGTAGAATGACAATGGTGTAACCAACAGGCGTACCTAACCGTATTTTATACGGAGAGGGGGAAGGTTTTAACCAAGAAGAACAACAATGGTGTAACCAACAGGCGTACCTAACCGTATTTTATACGGAGAGGGGGAAGGTTTTAACCAAAGAAAATGATAATGGTGTAACCAACAAGCATACCTAACCGTATTTTATACGGAGAGGGGGAAGGTTTTAACCAAGTAGAATGACAATGGTGTAACCAACAGGCGTACCTAACCGTATTTTATACGGAGAGGGGGAAGGTTTTAACCAAGAAGAACAACAATGGTGTAACCAACAGGCGTACCTAACCGTATTTTATACGGAGAGGGGGAAGGTTTTAACCAATGAGAATGACAATGGTGTAACCAACAGGCGTACCTAACCGTATTTTATACGGAGAGGGGGAAGGTTTTAACCAGAGAAAATGACAATGGTGTAACCAACAGGCATATCTCAACGTATTTTATACGAAGAGAGGGAAGGTTACGAGAATGATAATGGTGTAACCAACAGGCGTACCTAACCGTATTTTATACGGAGAGGGGGAAGGTTTTAACCAAGTGAAAAATGACAATGGTGTAACCAACAGGCGTATCTCAACGTATTTTATACAGAGAGAGGGAAGGTTTTAACCATGTAAACATCACATTTCACGTGAAAGGAGTAAAGGTGGATTCGAAATCCAAACGCGTCTCACGCAAGTGGAAGAAGGTATGGTAGAATGACAAGGGGTAACCTCTACATGTAGAAGCCACCGATACTGCTTTTCTTCTTGATCATATTCACAACTTTCCCTATTCTCCAACGGGGTGACAGACTAGGTTGGTTCAGTATCCAGAATTGAGGCGCATACACGCTACCTCAACCTATGGGGCTGCCATACAGATTTCAAGCCGGGGATACACCCCTGGGTATTTAAACCAGACTTTAGTCTCGGAAATTCCAAACCTTTTGCGTTCTAGGCATCGCCATTCGAACTCTAGTTTCCACCGTCGCAGTTGGTCTCCTAGGAACTTATTGCAATCACAGGCAGGTGGCTATACCAGACCATCTGAAGTCGTTCGGGCACGACAAACACGAAAGGAATTGCACCTTTAGAGGATTTAAGGTCTCCTAGACCATTCTTAGACCATTGAAGTCGTTCGGGCACGACAAACACCAAAGGAATTGCACCTTTAGAGGATTTAAGGTCTCCTAGACCTAGGGAGTGCACAAGATGGTGTGATGCGCAAGATAGCGCGATTAAATTGAAATTGCACAAGACAGTGCGATGGAATCGAAATTGTGCGATAGGTGCTTTATTATGCGTTAGATGCACAGAATGAAAGAAGGAATTGTATGCTCGAACCAAATACCGTATACATATACTATGTACAGACAAAATACATACAAATACGGCAATATACACAGACATGCATGTACGGTATACATACATAGATTCAGGGAATATTCTGTTTGCAGCCATCAACCGAAAGATACCGTTACTGAGAAGGCATATTCCGTTTGCTGACGTCAACGCACGTACGCAAAACACGCAAAAAAAAATAAAGGAAAAATGCAAAATGCATAGACACGGGGGTTCGACCCTCTGATCTCAAGTTTGGCCTTCGAGTCCTCGACCACTGAGCCATGCCACTCTTGTGACAAAATATTCAAACAAATATATATATATAGGTATACGAGACATATATATACATAAGACCAAAACAAAACAAAAGAAACATTTGTTTGTGGGGTTTGAACCCCTGACCTTGGGCTCAGCCTTCCAGCCTTCAACCACTGAGCCAAACCACTAAACCTAAGCCACTTTTGTGACCAAAACGTTCAAACAAATATATATAATACATAGATATACAATATATACACATATATGTATAAATATACAATTCTCCTGCCTCTCTCTCTGTTTTTGTCTCACTCTCTCTTCCGCCATCTTCTTCGAGCGTTGTGTCTGGCGCGCGATTTCAACAATCGCGGCGCCTGACCGACAGGCTATCCAATCGTGCCCCGATTGTCAATGATCATCTCAGCCTTCCTCCCTCTTTGTCTTCTTCTTTGGCTTCATCCTCTTCTTAAGTTGAGGCCTGCGAAAGAGAGAGGTAGAGCAAAAGCCTGCAAACTTTCTCTGCCACCACTCTGCAACCTCTTTCTTTTGCATTATTCTCCTTTGCCATGGCCTCTTCACATGGTTCTCTCACTCTTTTTCCAGACCTGAACGAGTCCACGATAGAGATGACCAATTCTGACTCCCCTGAACCTCAACCACGGGCTCCTCCTCCTTCCCCTGTTTTCAACTTTCCAGCGATGTCAGTTGAACAAATCATGGCGGCACAGTCTGACATCGAAGCAAACTCGTATACGCTGAGGTCATGTGTGGAGACTGTGACAGCGGTCTCCAACTTGTCCCGTCGACTGCAGAACAGGATGTGTGAGGTACATCGGTTAAATGCACAACTCTCCCTCCTCCAACGTATGTACAAAGACGCTCGGGTAGAAATTGGTGTGCTGAAAAAGCAGAACAAAGAATTGAAACGACTGACGACCTCCGTGACTCGATTCGGAGTTTCTTCGCACAACCAATTTGATGGCCGGCGAGGAATAATCTCCTTTGGAAGTTCTGCCAAGGCTGAGGCAGAGTCTTCAAAAGCTTCGAAGGAGTAAAGATGAAACGAGGCAGCTGGTGGTAAACTGTGTGCAAATGAAGCTGGTTGCAATCTTCGCCGCCGGGTTACTGCCGGAAAACTGAGAAAATGCTACTCTCTCTTTTTTTTCTTTTTTTTTTCTTTTTTTTTTTTTTTTGTTTTTTTTTTTTTTTTTTTTTTTGTTTTTGTGTTTTGTTTTTGTTTTTGTTTTTTGTTTTGTTTTGTTTTGTGTCTCTGTGATCGGGGATGTCCTCCCCTGACTGCAATAAAATCAGTTTAATTTTTGCACATCGATGGCGTAACTGGCATATCACTTTGAACTTGAAAACATTTTTGTTTGATTGAATTTGAGAGTGATTGAATTTTGAACTCTGAATTGAACATTGATTCTATACTGACCTGAATCAAAGAATGACTTCATGAAAGAAAAACGAAGCAAAAAAAAAAAATCCAAACACACTTATATACACTGACTGGTATGAATACACCGACTGGTATAAATATACTGACTGGTATGAAAGGAACACACTTATATACACTGACTGATATGAATACCCTGATTGGTATGAATACACTAACTGGTATGAATACACACTTATATACACAGACTGGTATGAATACCTTGACTGGTATGAATACACACTCACATACACCGAGGAGTTGACTCGAGTGGTGGAGAAGACAGAATCTCTAACTCGACTATGCCCCTAATTCATTACCTTGAATTTTTTTATTTTTTTATTTTATTTTTTTGATTTTATTTTATTTTTTTTTTATTTATTTTTTTTTTTCCATAAAAATGTTTTGATGAACATGACAGTTAGATTAGCATACTTATTCCATTTTCTGTTTCAAATCATGTAAGCTAAACTGTGAGCACTGAAAATTTTCCCTTTTCAAATCCAAAGAATGGTCTAAGTTTTGCAAAAATGGAACAATTTTTGAGAAAAATTAGTCAGCTTCATTCAAATTAATCAAAACCTATTTTTGCAAATGGCCACTACTCAACTAACATGGAATCAACCATTGGGGTGCATAGTCCCAAACCAGATAATCAAAGGTGATATCTGAACCAAGCCAACCGAACCAAGCCAATCCGAACCAAATGAAGTCGAGCAAAACTGGACCAGACCGAACCGAACCGCCAAATCGAATCGAACCGAACTGAACCAAGTTAAATCAAACCAATTGAACTGAGCAGAATGAAGATACACCAATCAAACACGGATAGGACAACCAAGTCGACTAAAGACACACCAAGCAAACATGGACGAGATGAATGAGTTGAAAAATTATTAGGGCCGAACTTCAAGATGAAGCTACCTACGTATCCTCAAGATAGGAATCAGGCCATCGTAGTTCCGGTTGAGGGTCACTCAGGTATTGACACTCTCCTTTTGTGCTCTAACTTTTGCCAAAGCCGCCCTTTCGGGTTTTCAACCTTGCGAGCTTTTCATTTTTCTACTTTTTTTCATTTTGTTCATTTCTTTTTTTTTCTTTTTTTTTCATTATTTTTGTTTTTTTTTGATTTTTTTTTTTCTGCTCTAAATTTTGCCTGGGTCGCCCTTCCAGGTTTTCAACCCAACGAGCCTCTCAAGGATGGTACTTTTATTTTAGCTTGTCCATGTTGATTGGGTGTGAAATCTCTAGGCCAATGACTGCTACACTTGACCAGTAGATATGATGATGTAGGGACTAGGCTAATTGGGTCTGAATTTGCCCCTAGTGTAATGGATAGGAACTCGACTGTCCTTCAATAATAAAATTCATTCTCTCAAATTCTGGGTTTTGCCTTTCTGGGCGGTCTTCATTGGGAAACAATTCAGTTTTAACTCTTTGATCACATCCAACATTTTGCCCCTAGTTCAAGGGCTGCTTCAAATCTAAATCACATCTGACCTTCTTGCCCCTAGTTCAAGGGTTGCTTCCAATCTGAATCACAGGCCCTACATAGTTCTGGCTAAGGTTCACTCGGGTATTGACACTCTTCTTTTACGCTCTAACTTTTGCCAAAGCCGCCCTTTCGGGTTTTCAACCTTGCGAGCTTTTCATTTTTCTTTTTATTTATTTATTTATTTTTTATTTTTTGCTCTAACTTTTGCCTGGGTCACCCTTCCGGGTTTTCAACCCAGCAAGCCTTTCAAGGGTGGTACCTTATTGCCCCTAGTTTAAGGGCTGCCTCCATTTCAGCTATGCAAGCCTCACACTTTTGCCCCTAGTTCAAGGGCTGTTTCAAATCAAAATCACATTCTCTGCCCTGAGTTCAAGATCTGTTTCCAATCTGGATCACATCATTGCCCCTAGTTCAAGGGCTATTTCCAATCTAAATCATATTCGACCTAATTGCCCCTAGTTGAAGGGTTATCTCCATTTGAATCACATCATGACCCCTAGTTCAAGGGCTATTTCCAATTTGGCTACGCAAGCCTTACACTTTGATTGATCATTGAATACTTCTAATCAAGGTTTGAAAGCTAAAGAGCTAAGGAGGTCGGACCTCGAATCAAGAGGGATCCCATGCTGTATAATCAATTCCCGGCATGTCTTCGTAGGACCACGCAAAAATAGTTTTTGAAATCTTTTAACAAAGTGACTAATCACCCGTACTCTTACGAAGATAAGACAGACCCAATTTGGACCAAGCTAGGATCATTCTCAGTTCCCACATTAACAAAAATGATTTTATTCATCAAAGGCTTAGCACACCTCTCTTCTTCTTAGTTGATCAAAATTTGCAAATCCCGAGGAAATTCTTCCTCTTTGTTTTCATCAGAGTTTTGGAAAAAGTTTTAAAAAACTTTGGTCAATGCAATGAATTAAGGCACAGAGAAGTAGGCAGACTCTATGGCATTTTGTTTTTTTGTTTTTCTGTTTATTAAAAAGAGACTATGACTCAGCAATGGCAACAGACTTTTGACAACATACTCAAAAGAAAATGACAAAGAGAACCTAGACAGGACAGAAATGTCTAGGTTAGCACTATCGAAATCAACAGACTCTGACTCATTAGGCTGACTCGAGCCTGACTCTAACTCTACAAACTTGGTGGAGTCAAACTTACACTCAATACTCAATTCAGAACTCAGAATAAAACCATTCTCAATTTTGCTAGTCAAAGTGTGGGCCAGCCACAACATTCAAAATAAAGCTCATGCAATCAACAGGTGGTCACTCCCCAAGCACAGAGATGGTCGACTTTGTGGGATATCGGCATTTTTTTTTTTTTAACAAATTTTTTTTTTTGATTTTATGTTTTTGTTATTTTTTTGTTTTTGAAGTAATGGTGCTAAACTGAACAGCCTGAGCCACTAATTCGAATTTGAGAACCCCTGTATAGATCCAATACATTACACATAAAGCAGGAAAGAGAACAAACACCCCTAAAGAGGGTAGGGTTATCCTGTCCTAGCTTGGAATGATCTAGGGTTTCACTATTCACACAAGTGGTATCATACATCCTAGAAATGGGAAAGCATTCTGTCCTAATTTGAAAGGTACTATAGCTCACTATATGTACAAGGTTGGCTCTACTTTATGGGTTGAAGCCAAGGTGACGTTACCAAAGAGTCCTTTGGGTCATAACCAATAAAGATCCCAGGAAATCAGAAGAGTCAAATAGCCTCTCTTCGGAGTCTGAGAACCTTAGATAGCAAAGCTAGATAGCAGGGCTACATAGCAAAGCTACCCTTTTGACAAATCTCAAAAGGTTACAACACAAGACCTCTAAAGTATCGTAAAAATAGGTGGAGTGTCACAAAAAGCTTACCTGTGCTCCCACCAGTATCTGGGCAACACAAGGACTGAAGTGCACCAATGAATGCAATGCAATGAACATATAATTGAAAATAAAGGTCATATCATGGAGTTCGAGTCAAGGTTTCATAAAATCCCCAGCAGAGTCGCCAGAAACTGTAACATGCCCGGGGGGTACCCGCGCGCGTTAAACAGTTCGGACTCCCGAGATCTCTTTGATCTATTCTCACAAGTGCAATGTGAAACATAGATGAGAGTCCAGATTTGGCAACTTTTATTGAAAATCCATTTTATTGCAATTTTGTCAAAAATGGACTGCGTCATCAGATCTCAGAGTCGCCACCTAATATTTATTTTGGGAAAATTAGGAAACCCATAACTCGTGCCAAGGCCACTGTTCGTCGTAACCAAGGATGCTTGGCTCGGAACCTTAGGTATGAGAGGGGAAGGTCAATAATGAGCACCCCCGCCCACCCGATCAAAGATCGGCCTTTACTAACCATGATATGAATTTTATTTTATTTATATGTTCATGTTCTGATTAGTTAATAAATCCTAAAATTTACTATGTGAAGCATACAAGTATAGACTATGCCATTCATTTTGGAACAATTTGATATCATGCATTTTGAAAGAGTTTTGACGATGTACAACCCAAATAAATTGAGTTTACAAGCATGAAAAATCAACATCATTCCAAATTAAGCGACACAACCTCCATCCACTGGCATTCATAGAGTTATATCACATAAGCAACTAGCCTCATGGTAGAATGCTGGACATAGTAAGAAAAACACACACACGGGATGCTAAAGCATAAAAACTCACATGTTGGATGACCCGCGAACAAGCTACAAAACAAAGTTAGTAAAACATGCATGATCTTATATACAAAATCCTAATGCAATTCACTCATGAGATGCAACTAAAGATTCGGCTTCTAAAATATGATATGCGAATCATCTCAAGAACGTGAGGTAGCGCACATAATCACATAGGAATTGATTAAATCCACAAATGCAAACTTAGCCGAATCAAGATGCATGAAACATGGATGCAAAACATAACTATGATGAAAAATAAATATGATGTTTATGTACAAATAAAGAAAGCAAGTAAAAGAACGGGATAGAAAGAAGCGGGGCGGGGAATTATTACAACGCTCTGAATAAATTATTACAAACCAGATAAGAGAGAGAGAAAGGAATATTACAACAAAATAAAAACCTCACAAACTCTCAAAATAAAATAAAATAAAATAAAATAAAATAAAATAAAGAAACTTCATGTGCGCCGGAAAATGTTTTGCTTGACGTAGGAAGACTGCTCCGTTCTGTTTGGGGAAACTTATTTTTTGCGGGAGCACTATTCATCCCGAGGTACTATTCACTGCCGGAAGTTACTATTCATCATGACAATTACTATTCACCTTTCTTGATCGTTATTCATCTTACCGGGCATTTTTCATCCGCTGTTACTATTCATCGCCGGAGGTACTATTCATCGCCGGAGGTACTATTCATCGTCGGGGTTACTATTCACCGCCGGAAGTTACTATTTACCGCCGGAGGTTACTATTCACCACCGATCACTATTCATTTGGCGGGGTCACATCTTTTAACAAATTAGGTGGTTCGACCAACCATTTAAAGTGATAAAATTACAACAATTTATAAATAGTAAACTACAACATTTTATGTAAATTACAACAGTTTATATACAACCGTAAATTACAGCAGATAAAGTAATAAAATTAGGTGGTTCAACCGACCATTTAAAGCGATAAAATTACAACAATTTATAAATAGTAAACTACAACATTTTATGTAAATTACAGCAGTTTATATACAACCGTAAATTACAGCAGATAAAGTAGTAAAATTAGGTGGTTCAACCGACCATTTAAAGCGAAAAAAAAATATTATAAAAAACAATAAATAAAGTACTTAAACAAATTATATCACATTTTGAAATTAAATGAAAGTTTGCAAAAACTCACCTTTCGGGGACATGATGAATTTTCTGATTCACAAACTTTCTTTTGATTACCCTCAAGTCTGTGGAATGTGTTCTCAATTCTCAGTTAAAATTTGGAATTACAACTTTAACAGTTCCTTCTTTCTGATTCTTTTTCTCTCAATATTCCCTCGCACCAATCCCCATTTTTTTTATTCTCTCTCCCAATTTTTTTGACTCTCCTGATTTCTCCCCTGCCAAAAAAAATTCTTCCTTCCTTCTCTGATCTTCCCCCTTTTATAGAAAATAATTGTAAGAAAAGGACAAAAGAAGAAACGGTGGTGGAAGGAGTTGATTTCAAAAGATGCACAGTGATTTTACTGTGCATTGCACAGTAAAATTACTATACACTTTACAATATAATAATATATAAAATAGATTATTAGCATAAATACATGTACAAATACCCAGAAAAATATATAAAAACACACAAATACGTAAAATTAAAATACATGGACTAATAAAATATATTTTAGTAGGCGAAATATGCAACATAATTTGACCAAAGCGGGTCTAAAGGCACAGAAAACAAAAAGACGCACGATGGGAGTGTAATGAATTTTTTTTTCAAATGAGGAATAATACCCTTATATAATATAATATTATATATATACAAAAGTATGGTGCGTGGGTGAAACCAGGGTACTGAATAAATTTAATAAAATATTATATAATAATATAACATAGTATATATATATATATACATATAATACATAATAAAAGGAAAGAAAATGGAGAAGGAGTCTAAAATAATTTGGCAAAAACAGGTGTAAGACTAAGATTAAAGTTTATATTCCATCTTTTTACTGAGAATTTTGTGAGATAGCATATTCCTGTTTTCATCATTGAGTAATCAAAAGAAAGCGCCCAAGTCTTAGGGCCGGTCAAAATGGGGTGTCTACAGTTGCCCCTCTTTGACAGAGCTCAAAGTCATTTCATGACGTGAGTGAATGTCAAAGCCCAAAGACGACCCTTTTGACAAGGCCGTAAGACTTGGGCAAGCAAACAAGACGCAATGCAGGTGGTTGAACCCGAAGGTTGCCTACGTATCCTTTTGCAAGGAATCAAACCAGCGTAGTTCAGGGGCAGAATGGAAGTGACATGCTCAAAATGCAGTTTGAAGGTTGGACTTACACGCTTCGCGAAGCCAGTTGTTTGAAAATTCATGATTATGCAATGCAATACAATGCCATGGAGTGATGATAAAGATATGAAGATGACAACAATGAAAAGGTAAGCTTCGTGCAAATGATATGAAACATAACAGGGGGTGCATTGCATTAAATGTGCCACAAGATCACATACAAATGTGTCACAACATAATTTTAACCGAGTGAAACAACAGCCTAACGCGTCTCACGCGAAAGGAGGAATGGCGGTATAACCAACAATCTCATACGGAGAGGAAGAAGGTATTAACCACGTAGAAAATGACAATGGTGTGACCAACAGGCGTATCTCAACGTATTTTATACGAAGAGAGGGAAGGTTTTAACCAGAGAAAATGACAATGGTGTAACCAACAGGCGTATCTCAACGTATTTTATACGAAGAGAGGGAAGGTTTTAACCAGAGAAAATGACAATGGTGTAACCAACTGGCGTATCTCACCGTATTTTATACGGAGAGAGGGAAGGTTTTAACCAAGTAGAAAATGACAATGGTGTAACCAACAGGCGTATCTCAACGTATTTTATACGAAGAGAGGGAAGGTTTTAACCAACGAGAATGATAATGGTGTAACCAACAGGCGTACCTATCCGTATTTTATACGGAGAGGGGGAAGGTTTTAACCAAGTAGAAAATGACAATGGTGTAACCAACAGGCGTATCTCAACGTATTTTATACGAAGAGAGGGAATGTTTTAACCAACGAGAATGATAATGGTGTAACCAACAGGCGTACCTATCCGTATTTTATACGGAGAGGGGGAAGGTTTTAACCAAGTAGAAAATGACAATGGTGTAACCAACAGGCGTATCTCAACGTATTTTATACGAAGAGAGGGAAGGTTTTAACCAACGAGAATGATAATGGTGTAACCAACAGGCGTACCTATCCGTATTTTATACGGAGAGGGGGAAGGTTTTAACCAAGTAGAAAATGACAATGGTGTAACCAACAGGCGTATCTCAACGTATTTTATACGGAGAGAGGGAAGGTTTTAACCAACGAGAATGACAATGGTGTAACCAACAGGCGTACCTAACCGTATTTTATACGGAGAGGGGGAAGGTTTTAACCAGAGAAAATGACAATGGTGTAACCAACAGGCGTACCTATCCGTATTTTATACGGAGAGGGGGAAGGTTTTAACCAAGTAGAAAATGACAATGGTGTAACCAACAGGCGTATCTCAACGTATTTTATACGGAGAGAGGGAAGGTTTTAACCAACGAGAATGACAATGGTGTAACCAACAGGCGTACCTAACCGTATTTTATACGGAGAGGGGGAAGGTTTTAACCAGAGAAAATGACAATGGTGTAACCAACAGGCGTATCTCAACGTATTTTATACGAAGAGAGGGAAGGTTTTAACCAATGAGAATGACAATGGTGTAACCAACAGGCGTACCTAACCGTATTTTATACGGAGAGGGGGAAGGTTTTAACCAAGTAGAAAATTGCAATGGTGTAACCAACAGGCGTATCTCAACGTATTTTATACGGAGAGAGGGAAGGTTTTAACCAGAGAAAATGACAATGGTGTAACCAACAGGCGTATCTCAACGTATTTTATACGGAGAGAGGGAAGGTTTTAACCAGAGAAAATGACATTGGTGTAACCAACAGGCGTATCTCAACGTATTTTATACGAAGAGAGGGAAGGTTTTAACCAACGAGAATGACAATGGTGTAACCAACAGGCGTACCTAACCGTATTTTATACGGAGAGGGGGAAGGTTTTAACCAAGTAGAAAATTGCAATGGTGTAACCAACAGGCGTATCTCAACGTATTTTATACGGAGAGAGGGAAGGTTTTAACCAAAGAAAATGATAATGGTGTAACCAACAGGCGTATCTCAACGTATTTTATACGAAGAGAGGGAAGGTTTTAACCAACGAGAATGACAATGGTGTAACCAACAGGCATACCTAACCGTATTTTATACGGAGAGGGGGAAGGTTTTAACCAAGTAGAATGACAATGGTGTAACCAACAAGCATACCTAACCGTATTTTATACGGAGAGGGGGAAGGTTTTAACCAAGTAGAATGACAATGGTGTAACCAACAGGCGTACCTAACCGTATTTTATACGGAGAGGGGGAAGGTTTTAACCAAGAAGAACAACAATGGTGTAACCAACAGGCGTACCTAACCGTATTTTATACGGAGAGGGGGAAGGTTTTAACCAAAGAAAATGATAATGGTGTAACCAACAAGCATACCTAACCGTATTTTATACGGAGAGGGGGAAGGTTTTAACCAAGTAGAATGACAATGGTGTAACCAACAGGCGTACCTAACCGTATTTTATACGGAGAGGGGGAAGGTTTTAACCAAGAAGAACAACAATGGTGTAACCAACAGGCGTACCTAACCGTATTTTATACGGAGAGGGGGAAGGTTTTAACCAATGAGAATGACAATGGTGTAACCAACAGGCGTACCTAACCGTATTTTATACGGAGAGGGGGAAGGTTTTAACCAGAGAAAATGACAATGGTGTAACCAACAGGCATATCTCAACGTATTTTATACGAAGAGAGGGAAGGTTACGAGAATGATAATGGTGTAACCAACAGGCGTACCTAACCGTATTTTATACGGAGAGGGGGAAGGTTTTAACCAAGTGAAAAATGACAATGGTGTAACCAACAGGCGTATCTCAACGTATTTTATACAGAGAGAGGGAAGGTTTTAACCATGTAAACATCACATTTCACGTGAAAGGAGTAAAGGTGGATTCGAAATCCAAACGCGTCTCACGCAAGTGGAAGAAGGTATGGTAGAATGACAAGGGGTAACCTCTACATGTAGAAGCCACCGATACTGCTTTTCTTCTTGATCATATTCACAACTTTCCCTATTCTCCAACGGGGTGACAGACTAGGTTGGTTCAGTATCCAGAATTGAGGCGCATACACGCTACCTCAACCTATGGGGCTGCCATACAGATTTCAAGCCGGGGATACACCCCTGGGTATTTAAACCAGACTTTAGTCTCGGAAATTCCAAACCTTTTGCGTTCTAGGCATCGCCATTCGAACTCTAGTTTCCACCGTCGCAGTTGGTCTCCTAGGAACTTATTGCAATCACAGGCAGGTGGCTATACCAGACCATCTGAAGTCGTTCGGGCACGACAAACACGAAAGGAATTGCACCTTTAGAGGATTTAAGGTCTCCTAGACCATTCTTAGACCATTGAAGTCGTTCGGGCACGACAAACACCAAAGGAATTGCACCTTTAGAGGATTTAAGGTCTCCTAGACCTAGGGAGTGCACAAGATGGTGTGATGCGCAAGATAGCGCGATTAAATTGAAATTGCACAAGACAGTGCGATGGAATCGAAATTGTGCGATAGGTGCTTTATTATGCGTTAGATGCACAGAATGAAAGAAGGAATTGTATGCTCGAACCAAATACCGTATACATATACTATGTACAGACAAAATACATACAAATACGGCAATATACACAGACATGCATGTACGGTATACATACATAGATTCAGGGAATATTCTGTTTGCAGCCATCAACCGAAAGATACCGTTACTGAGAAGGCATATTCCGTTTGCTGACGTCAACGCACGTACGCAAAACACGCAAAAAAAAATAAAGGAAAAATGCAAAATGCATAGACACGGGGGTTCGACCCTCTGATCTCAAGTTTGGCCTTCGAGTCCTCGACCACTGAGCCATGCCACTCTTGTGACAAAATATTCAAACAAATATATATATATAGGTATACGAGACATATATATACATAAGACCAAAACAAAACAAAAGAAACATTTGTTTGTGGGGTTTGAACCCCTGACCTTGGGCTCAGCCTTCCAGCCTTCAACCACTGAGCCAAACCACTAAACCTAAGCCACTTTTGTGACCAAAACGTTCAAACAAATATATATAATACATAGATATACAATATATACACATATATGTATAAATATACAATTCTCCTGCCTCTCTCTCTGTTTTTGTCTCACTCTCTCTTCCGCCATCTTCTTCGAGCGTTGTGTCTGGCGCGCGATTTCAACAATCGCGGCGCCTGACCGACAGGCTATCCAATCGTGCCCCGATTGTCAATGATCATCTCAGCCTTCCTCCCTCTTTGTCTTCTTCTTTGGCTTCATCCTCTTCTTAAGTTGAGGCCTGCGAAAGAGAGAGGTAGAGCAAAAGCCTGCAAACTTTCTCTGCCACCACTCTGCAACCTCTTTCTTTTGCATTATTCTCCTTTGCCATGGCCTCTTCACATGGTTCTCTCACTCTTTTTCCAGACCTGAACGAGTCCACGATAGAGATGACCAATTCTGACTCCCCTGAACCTCAACCACGGGCTCCTCCTCCTTCCCCTGTTTTCAACTTTCCAGCGATGTCAGTTGAACAAATCATGGCGGCACAGTCTGACATCGAAGCAAACTCGTATACGCTGAGGTCATGTGTGGAGACTGTGACAGCGGTCTCCAACTTGTCCCGTCGACTGCAGAACAGGATGTGTGAGGTACATCGGTTAAATGCACAACTCTCCCTCCTCCAACGTATGTACAAAGACGCTCGGGTAGAAATTGGTGTGCTGAAAAAGCAGAACAAAGAATTGAAACGACTGACGACCTCCGTGACTCGATTCGGAGTTTCTTCGCACAACCAATTTGATGGCCGGCGAGGAATAATCTCCTTTGGAAGTTCTGCCAAGGCTGAGGCAGAGTCTTCAAAAGCTTCGAAGGAGTAAAGATGAAACGAGGCAGCTGGTGGTAAACTGTGTGCAAATGAAGCTGGTTGCAATCTTCGCCGCCGGGTTACTGCCGGAAAACTGAGAAAATGCTACTCTCTCTTTTTTTTCTTTTTTTTTTCTTTTTTTTTTTTTTTTGTTTTTTTTTTTTTTTTTTTTTTTGTTTTTGTGTTTTGTTTTTGTTTTTGTTTTTTGTTTTGTTTTGTTTTGTGTCTCTGTGATCGGGGATGTCCTCCCCTGACTGCAATAAAATCAGTTTAATTTTTGCACATCGATGGCGTAACTGGCATATCACTTTGAACTTGAAAACATTTTTGTTTGATTGAATTTGAGAGTGATTGAATTTTGAACTCTGAATTGAACATTGATTCTATACTGACCTGAATCAAAGAATGACTTCATGAAAGAAAAACGAAGCAAAAAAAAAAAATCCAAACACACTTATATACACTGACTGGTATGAATACACCGACTGGTATAAATATACTGACTGGTATGAAAGGAACACACTTATATACACTGACTGATATGAATACCCTGATTGGTATGAATACACTAACTGGTATGAATACACACTTATATACACAGACTGGTATGAATACCTTGACTGGTATGAATACACACTCACATACACCGAGGAGTTGACTCGAGTGGTGGAGAAGACAGAATCTCTAACTCGACTATGCCCCTAATTCATTACCTTGAATTTTTTTATTTTTTTATTTTATTTTTTTGATTTTATTTTATTTTTTTTTTATTTATTTTTTTTTTTCCATAAAAATGTTTTGATGAACATGACAGTTAGATTAGCATACTTATTCCATTTTCTGTTTCAAATCATGTAAGCTAAACTGTGAGCACTGAAAATTTTCCCTTTTCAAATCCAAAGAATGGTCTAAGTTTTGCAAAAATGGAACAATTTTTGAGAAAAATTAGTCAGCTTCATTCAAATTAATCAAAACCTATTTTTGCAAATGGCCACTACTCAACTAACATGGAATCAACCATTGGGGTGCATAGTCCCAAACCAGATAATCAAAGGTGATATCTGAACCAAGCCAACCGAACCAAGCCAATCCGAACCAAATGAAGTCGAGCAAAACTGGACCAGACCGAACCGAACCGCCAAATCGAATCGAACCGAACTGAACCAAGTTAAATCAAACCAATTGAACTGAGCAGAATGAAGATACACCAATCAAACACGGATAGGACAACCAAGTCGACTAAAGACACACCAAGCAAACATGGACGAGATGAATGAGTTGAAAAATTATTAGGGCCGAACTTCAAGATGAAGCTACCTACGTATCCTCAAGATAGGAATCAGGCCATCGTAGTTCCGGTTGAGGGTCACTCAGGTATTGACACTCTCCTTTTGTGCTCTAACTTTTGCCAAAGCCGCCCTTTCGGGTTTTCAACCTTGCGAGCTTTTCATTTTTCTACTTTTTTTCATTTTGTTCATTTCTTTTTTTTTCTTTTTTTTTCATTATTTTTGTTTTTTTTTGATTTTTTTTTTTCTGCTCTAAATTTTGCCTGGGTCGCCCTTCCAGGTTTTCAACCCAACGAGCCTCTCAAGGATGGTACTTTTATTTTAGCTTGTCCATGTTGATTGGGTGTGAAATCTCTAGGCCAATGACTGCTACACTTGACCAGTAGATATGATGATGTAGGGACTAGGCTAATTGGGTCTGAATTTGCCCCTAGTGTAATGGATAGGAACTCGACTGTCCTTCAATAATAAAATTCATTCTCTCAAATTCTGGGTTTTGCCTTTCTGGGCGGTCTTCATTGGGAAACAATTCAGTTTTAACTCTTTGATCACATCCAACATTTTGCCCCTAGTTCAAGGGCTGCTTCAAATCTAAATCACATCTGACCTTCTTGCCCCTAGTTCAAGGGTTGCTTCCAATCTGAATCACAGGCCCTACATAGTTCTGGCTAAGGTTCACTCGGGTATTGACACTCTTCTTTTACGCTCTAACTTTTGCCAAAGCCGCCCTTTCGGGTTTTCAACCTTGCGAGCTTTTCATTTTTCTTTTTATTTATTTATTTATTTTTTATTTTTTGCTCTAACTTTTGCCTGGGTCACCCTTCCGGGTTTTCAACCCAGCAAGCCTTTCAAGGGTGGTACCTTATTGCCCCTAGTTTAAGGGCTGCCTCCATTTCAGCTATGCAAGCCTCACACTTTTGCCCCTAGTTCAAGGGCTGTTTCAAATCAAAATCACATTCTCTGCCCTGAGTTCAAGATCTGTTTCCAATCTGGATCACATCATTGCCCCTAGTTCAAGGGCTATTTCCAATCTAAATCATATTCGACCTAATTGCCCCTAGTTGAAGGGTTATCTCCATTTGAATCACATCATGACCCCTAGTTCAAGGGCTATTTCCAATTTGGCTACGCAAGCCTTACACTTTGATTGATCATTGAATACTTCTAATCAAGGTTTGAAAGCTAAAGAGCTAAGGAGGTCGGACCTCGAATCAAGAGGGATCCCATGCTGTATAATCAATTCCCGGCATGTCTTCGTAGGACCACGCAAAAATAGTTTTTGAAATCTTTTAACAAAGTGACTAATCACCCGTACTCTTACGAAGATAAGACAGACCCAATTTGGACCAAGCTAGGATCATTCTCAGTTCCCACATTAACAAAAATGATTTTATTCATCAAAGGCTTAGCACACCTCTCTTCTTCTTAGTTGATCAAAATTTGCAAATCCCGAGGAAATTCTTCCTCTTTGTTTTCATCAGAGTTTTGGAAAAAGTTTTAAAAAACTTTGGTCAATGCAATGAATTAAGGCACAGAGAAGTAGGCAGACTCTATGGCATTTTGTTTTTTTGTTTTTCTGTTTATTAAAAAGAGACTATGACTCAGCAATGGCAACAGACTTTTGACAACATACTCAAAAGAAAATGACAAAGAGAACCTAGACAGGACAGAAATGTCTAGGTTAGCACTATCGAAATCAACAGACTCTGACTCATTAGGCTGACTCGAGCCTGACTCTAACTCTACAAACTTGGTGGAGTCAAACTTACACTCAATACTCAATTCAGAACTCAGAATAAAACCATTCTCAATTTTGCTAGTCAAAGTGTGGGCCAGCCACAACATTCAAAATAAAGCTCATGCAATCAACAGGTGGTCACTCCCCAAGCACAGAGATGGTCGACTTTGTGGGATATCGGCATTTTTTTTTTTTTAACAAATTTTTTTTTTTGATTTTATGTTTTTGTTATTTTTTTGTTTTTGAAGTAATGGTGCTAAACTGAACAGCCTGAGCCACTAATTCGAATTTGAGAACCCCTGTATAGATCCAATACATTACACATAAAGCAGGAAAGAGAACAAACACCCCTAAAGAGGGTAGGGTTATCCTGTCCTAGCTTGGAATGATCTAGGGTTTCACTATTCACACAAGTGGTATCATACATCCTAGAAATGGGAAAGCATTCTGTCCTAATTTGAAAGGTACTATAGCTCACTATATGTACAAGGTTGGCTCTACTTTATGGGTTGAAGCCAAGGTGACGTTACCAAAGAGTCCTTTGGGTCATAACCAATAAAGATCCCAGGAAATCAGAAGAGTCAAATAGCCTCTCTTCGGAGTCTGAGAACCTTAGATAGCAAAGCTAGATAGCAGGGCTACATAGCAAAGCTACCCTTTTGACAAATCTCAAAAGGTTACAACACAAGACCTCTAAAGTATCGTAAAAATAGGTGGAGTGTCACAAAAAGCTTACCTGTGCTCCCACCAGTATCTGGGCAACACAAGGACTGAAGTGCACCAATGAATGCAATGCAATGAACATATAATTGAAAATAAAGGTCATATCATGGAGTTCGAGT
Source organism: Camellia sinensis (assembly GCF_055761805.1). NCBI lineage: Eukaryota > Viridiplantae > Streptophyta > Magnoliopsida > Ericales > Theaceae > Camellia > Camellia sinensis. The sequence continues at coordinate 102,023,192 of NC_138966.1, forward strand.
CAAGGTTTCATAAAATCCCCAGCAGAGTCGCCAGAAACTGTAACATGCCCGGGGGGTACCCGCGCGCGTTAAACAGTTCGGACTCCCGAGATCTCTTTGATCTATTCTCACAAGTGCAATGTGAAACATAGATGAGAGTCCAGATTTGGCAACTTTTATTGAAAATCCATTTTATTGCAATTTTGTCAAAAATGGACTGCGTCATCAGATCTCAGAGTCGCCACCTAATATTTATTTTGGGAAAATTAGGAAACCCATAACTCGTGCCAAGGCCACTGTTCGTCGTAACCAAGGATGCTTGGCTCGGAACCTTAGGTATGAGAGGGGAAGGTCAATAATGAGCACCCCCGCCCACCCGATCAAAGATCGGCCTTTACTAACCATGATATGAATTTTATTTTATTTATATGTTCATGTTCTGATTAGTTAATAAATCCTAAAATTTACTATGTGAAGCATACAAGTATAGACTATGCCATTCATTTTGGAACAATTTGATATCATGCATTTTGAAAGAGTTTTGACGATGTACAACCCAAATAAATTGAGTTTACAAGCATGAAAAATCAACATCATTCCAAATTAAGCGACACAACCTCCATCCACTGGCATTCATAGAGTTATATCACATAAGCAACTAGCCTCATGGTAGAATGCTGGACATAGTAAGAAAAACACACACACGGGATGCTAAAGCATAAAAACTCACATGTTGGATGACCCGCGAACAAGCTACAAAACAAAGTTAGTAAAACATGCATGATCTTATATACAAAATCCTAATGCAATTCACTCATGAGATGCAACTAAAGATTCGGCTTCTAAAATATGATATGCGAATCATCTCAAGAACGTGAGGTAGCGCACATAATCACATAGGAATTGATTAAATCCACAAATGCAAACTTAGCCGAATCAAGATGCATGAAACATGGATGCAAAACATAACTATGATGAAAAATAAATATGATGTTTATGTACAAATAAAGAAAGCAAGTAAAAGAACGGGATAGAAAGAAGCGGGGCGGGGAATTATTACAACGCTCTGAATAAATTATTACAAACCAGATAAGAGAGAGAGAAAGGAATATTACAACAAAATAAAAACCTCACAAACTCTCAAAATAAAATAAAATAAAATAAAATAAAATAAAATAAAGAAACTTCATGTGCGCCGGAAAATGTTTTGCTTGACGTAGGAAGACTGCTCCGTTCTGTTTGGGGAAACTTATTTTTTGCGGGAGCACTATTCATCCCGAGGTACTATTCACTGCCGGAAGTTACTATTCATCATGACAATTACTATTCACCTTTCTTGATCGTTATTCATCTTACCGGGCATTTTTCATCCGCTGTTACTATTCATCGCCGGAGGTACTATTCATCGCCGGAGGTACTATTCATCGTCGGGGTTACTATTCACCGCCGGAAGTTACTATTTACCGCCGGAGGTTACTATTCACCACCGATCACTATTCATTTGGCGGGGTCACATCTTTTAACAAATTAGGTGGTTCGACCAACCATTTAAAGTGATAAAATTACAACAATTTATAAATAGTAAACTACAACATTTTATGTAAATTACAACAGTTTATATACAACCGTAAATTACAGCAGATAAAGTAATAAAATTAGGTGGTTCAACCGACCATTTAAAGCGATAAAATTACAACAATTTATAAATAGTAAACTACAACATTTTATGTAAATTACAGCAGTTTATATACAACCGTAAATTACAGCAGATAAAGTAGTAAAATTAGGTGGTTCAACCGACCATTTAAAGCGAAAAAAAAATATTATAAAAAACAATAAATAAAGTACTTAAACAAATTATATCACATTTTGAAATTAAATGAAAGTTTGCAAAAACTCACCTTTCGGGGACATGATGAATTTTCTGATTCACAAACTTTCTTTTGATTACCCTCAAGTCTGTGGAATGTGTTCTCAATTCTCAGTTAAAATTTGGAATTACAACTTTAACAGTTCCTTCTTTCTGATTCTTTTTCTCTCAATATTCCCTCGCACCAATCCCCATTTTTTTTATTCTCTCTCCCAATTTTTTTGACTCTCCTGATTTCTCCCCTGCCAAAAAAAATTCTTCCTTCCTTCTCTGATCTTCCCCCTTTTATAGAAAATAATTGTAAGAAAAGGACAAAAGAAGAAACGGTGGTGGAAGGAGTTGATTTCAAAAGATGCACAGTGATTTTACTGTGCATTGCACAGTAAAATTACTATACACTTTACAATATAATAATATATAAAATAGATTATTAGCATAAATACATGTACAAATACCCAGAAAAATATATAAAAACACACAAATACGTAAAATTAAAATACATGGACTAATAAAATATATTTTAGTAGGCGAAATATGCAACATAATTTGACCAAAGCGGGTCTAAAGGCACAGAAAACAAAAAGACGCACGATGGGAGTGTAATGAATTTTTTTTTCAAAGGAGGAATAATACCCTTATATAATATAATATTATATATATACAAAAGTATGGTGCGTGGGTGAAACCAGGGTACTGAATAAATTTAATAAAATATTATATAATAATATAACATAGTATATATATATATATACATATAATACATAATAAAAGGAAAGAAAATGGAGAAGGAGTCTAAAATAATTTGGCAAAAACATGTGTAAGACTAAGATTAAAGTTTATATTCCATCTTTTTACTGAGAATTTTGTGAGATAGCATATTCCTGTTTTCATCATTGAGTAATCAAAAGAAAGCGCCCAAGTCTTAGGGCCGGTCAAAATGGGGTGTCTACAAGGGGATAACTTCTCACTCTTCCCGAACCTCATCAAATCTCGCCTAGGTGATATTTTCAAGAAGACGTGATCACCTACCTCAAACGCCAAAGGCCCCCTCCTACGGTCGGCATAACTCTTTTGGCGACTCTGGGCTGTAACAAGCCTCCTACGGATAAACTCAACTTTCTCCGTCGTCTTCCTAACCAACTCCGGACCCAACAAAGGTGCATCACCCACCTCGGCCCAACACACTGGAGACCTACACGGTCGACCGTACAAGGCCTCAAACGATGCCATACCGATGCTAGACTGAAAACTATTGTTGTAGGCAAACTCCACCAAGGGCAAGTGCCTTTCCCACGTCCCACTAAAGTCAAGGACACAAACTCGAAGCATATCCTCAAGGATCTGAATAGTACGCTCAGACTGCCCGTCAATCTGAGGATGATAAGCCGTACTAAAGGTTAACTTAGTGCCCAAGGCACTCTACAAACTCTGCCACAACCTAGCAGTAAAACGAGGATCTCTATCTGAGGCGATCGTCACTGGGACCCCGTGCAATCTCACTATGTCCCGAATATATAAGTCGGCAAGATGATCTACTGAATCTCGCATGCGCATAGGAATGAAGTGCGCCGACTTAGTCAACCGGTCTACAACCACCCAAACGGCATCACTACCCCGCTGAGTCCTCAGAAGACCTACAACGAAGTCCATAGTGACATGCTCCAACTTCCACTCAGCAATAGGCAAGGGTTGCAACAAACCCGCTGGCCTCTGATGCTCGGCCTTCACTTGTTGACAAGTAAGGCACTTAGACACAAAAACAGCCACATCTCTCTTCATACCCCGCCACCAAAACTGGCGACCCAAATCCCGATACATCTTAGTGCCTCCCAGATGCACCACAAGACGTGAATGATGGAACTCTCGGAGTACTTCCTCTCGGCACGACTCCGGCACAAACAGACGGTCTCGGTATCTCACACTCAGGTCGGGATACACCGTCAAACCCTTCTCAACCTTCCCATTTGAGATCTTCTCTCGGAGGGATTCTACCTCAAGGTCACCTCTCTGTGCCTCTAACACTCGGGTCACAAGTGTAGGCAGTGCAACAACAGAAAACAAGCCCGCAGCCTCAGCTGATTCACTTAGAAGCAAGTCAAACTCGCCAAGCGCACCCAACATCTGCCATTCCCGGATGGCTATACAAGCTACATCACTAATGGATTTCCTACTAAGGGCATCGGCCACAACATTGGCCTTTCCCGGGTGATAGTGTAACTCAAAATCATAGTCCTCAATGAACTCTACCCATCTCCTCTGCCTCAAATTCAAGTCTCTCTGTGTAAACAGATACTTCAAACTCTTGTGGTCCGAGAACACCTCGAACCTCTCACCATAAAGGCAGTGCCTCCAAATCTTCAAGGCAAAGATCACTGCTGCTAACTGTAGGTCGTGTGTAGGGTAATTTTTCTCGTGTATTTTCAACTGACGTGAGCCATAAGCTACCACTTTCCCCTCTTGCATCAACACACAACCCAAACCCTCTCGTGAGGCATCACAATAAACCGCATAACCCAACCCTCTCTCCGGAATAATCAAGACCGGAGCGGTGGTGAATCTAACTTTCAACTCTAGGAACGACTTTTCGCAAGTCTCGCTCCACACAAACTTGACCCCTTTTCGCGTCAATCTAGTCAACGGTGAAGCTAGCTTGGAGAAATCTTTCACAAACCGACGGTAATACCCAGCTAATTCCAGAAAACTGCGGATCTCAAACACACTCTTAGGCTGTGCCCAATCTTGCACTGCCTCCACCTTGGATGTATCAACAGACACTCCTTCCCCGGATACCACATGGCTTAAAAATTTGACCTCTCCTAGCCAAAACTCACACTTCCCAAACTTGGCATACAGGCTATGGGCTCTAAGCAACTCAAGCACCACTCTCAAGTGTTCCTCGTGCTCCTCCTCAGAAGGCGAATAGATAAGAATGTCGTCCACGAAAATGACTACAAATCGATCCAAGAATTCCCGGAAGATCCGATTCATCAAGTCCATAAAGACTGCCGGTGCATTGGTAAGCCCAAATGGCATCACCAGAAACTCATAATGGCCATACCGCGTACGGAATGCCGTCTTAGGAATATCCTCCTCCCTGACCCTCAACTGGTGGTAACCCGATCTCAAGTCTATCTTAGAGAAACAACGGGAACCCTTCAACTGGTCAAACAGATCATCTATACGGGGCATAGGGTACTTATTCTTGACCGTAGCCCGATTCAACTTCCGGTAGTCTATACACAATCTCAAGGCACCATCTTTCTTTTTAGCAAAGAGGGCCGATGCTCCCCACGGTGAAACACTAGGGCGAACAAAACCCTTATCTAGCAATTCTTGGAGCTGAATCTTCAACTCACTCAACTCGGCTGCGGCAAAACGATAAGGTGCCATAGAAATCGGCGCTGTGCCGGGTACTAAATCAATAGAGAACCCTATCTCTCGGTGAGGTGGCAAACTAACGAGATCCTCGGGAAAAACATCCGAGTACTCACAAACCACTATCGGCAACACAGTCGGGGTCTCATCGCACTCACTACTCAAAAAGCTAGCAAGTAGACCACTAAGCTCACTCCGCCCTCGCGGATCATACATCGGTGGCAACACACTACCAACCCGATCCCCCAAGAAATGAAAATACTCCCGCTCAAGGTACAAATTGTGACCCTCTAGCAATAGCAATTAATAACAGCCCGGTATGACGATAGCCAGTCCATACCCAAAATAACATCAAAACCCTTCATGGGCAAGACAACAAAGAGAAAAGGAAGCCTATGGTCGGCGACCTCTATATCACAACCTCTAACACCTTGTTTCAAGATCAACTCACCACCAACAGGCGATATTACACATATAGGAGATGCTAACTGTGCCAACTTCAATTCCAAAACAGATGCAAATGCAGCAGATACAAAAGAATGAGACGCACCTATATCAATCAATACACTAGCAACCGAGTTGCAAAACAGAAAGGTACCTCTCACTACTGATGGAACCGGTACTAGATCCTGCGCGGTAACAGCATACACGCGCCCTGTAGGCCCCTGATCTACCTGCTCACCTCTAGGAGCAAAAGACTGCTGCATTGACTGGGATGACGAAGCTCCCGGATTAGCCCTCGAGGCCTGCACAGACTGAGCTGGCTGATAACTCTGCGTCTGTCTAGAACCAAACGCTCCTGAAGTAGCACTCAACTGTGGGCAATACCTCTTCAGGTGCCCAGGCTGACCACACTGATAGCAAGACAAAGGCTGGCCCCTGCCCTGACTCTGGCCTTGAGGTCTAGCTGAAGAAGAAGCAGCTCGCTGACCCCCTCCCTTCTGCCGGCAAACCGAAGACTTGTGACCCAACTGGCCACACGCAAAACAAGTCAAGCCTTTCTGACTACCTCTCCCAGGGCCCGCACTCGGCACTAGAAAGGTCGATCTAGACAAACCACCCTGAGACTGCTGAGGGTTAGAACCCCTCTATCTCCTGCCATCACCCTGACCATCTTGGCTCCTCTTGGAGCCTCTCTGTCCCTCGTCTTCCTCTTGCATCATAATCTCCATATGAGCAGCAGCATCAACCAAATGTCTGTACTCTCGGAAAAAGGACCCTCCAACCCTCAACTTGAGTCCACGCCTCAACTTCTGCTCAAACTCAAAACAACGGCGTTCCTCGGACGCCACCAGTTCAGGTGCAAACCTGGACAGACTAGTAAAAGTAGCCTCAAACTCGGCCACTGACAAGCCCTGCTGTCTAAGTTGACAAAACTGCTCTCTCAGCTTCTCCCTAGCAGCTGAAGATAAAAACTTTTCCTGGAAAGCATTCACAAACGCCTCCCATGCACCACCAACACTGCCCTTCTCGTACTTCCACCATTGACCCGCATCTCCCTTTAGCTGGAAGGATGCCAAGGTCACCTTTAAAGCCCGTCCTCGATGCCAAGCATCTCGAACGTCTTCTCCATCTGTTCCAACCACTCGTCAGCGTTAAGCGGCTCCTTCGAATCCCCAACAAACTCTTCCGGATTGGACCGGAAGAATTCTCTCTTCAAGAAGGAAGGCCCTGCTTCAACAACCTGGGCCTGAACTGGATTCTCAGCTCGGAAAATACCCACAGACTCCCTCAAAGCATCGGCTATCCCTCGGGCTAAAGCGCCCATAGCCTCCTAACCTGCTGGCTCGGCCACATTGGCCTGGCCAACCCCCTCCTGCTGTGCCGGAATATCATCCGGTAAAGGCATCTCCTGCCTACCACTCTTGCCTCGTCTACCACGTCCTCGTCCTGACATCCTAATAAAGGTAACGAAGAACGTTAGTACATTCATAAATGTGCCAAAACTAAACACTCGCGTCCTAATACATAGACAACTGCAATTCACTCCACGTAAGCTCATAAACACATAAGCACTTACGAATTTCATTTCTGGATAATGATAGTCCCGAGGCGTTACCAGAGTTCCGGTTAGAAACAGCATTGATCAAGTGCTTTTCCAACAAGACTCACAGAAACCCAAGGATCCAATCAACATCCTAGAAACTACATTCCATACCCACATAGTCACATAAACATGTTATCAATTAAACACATAGCATATGGCACTACATCTAAGTCTCTATCAAGCGAGACAAACCCATTGTGATCCTAATCACTTTCCACGTACCCAAAGTATTCGAATCCGGTACACTCTGATACCAAGTTGTAACGCCCTCAAAATAATATATAAAACCCATCACTTTAGACATGCATTGATATAAAAGAAACCAACTATTTCTATTCATCAGAGTAATTCTTACAACTGTATTACATGTTAACAACAAAAGAAAATGCCCTAAGAGCTTACAGCTTTCCAAGTCAACACCTGGTTACACAAAAGAAGAGAACTAACTCTATACAAAATAGCCCTTGGCTTGATATACATGTAATACAAACAAAATAAACAAAAAGAGTCTTCAACTCTCATCATCATCCAAGCTATATCCTTGGAGGTGGCATACTACCTGTACCTGAAAATAATGTCCCATAAAGGGTGAGCCAACGCCCAGTAGAGATATGCTAAACACAGTATGAGCAATAACTAAGACATTAGCAATTGAAAAATGTTTAATTTCCATAAGCCAATTCATAACCCATTTCTATTTCATTTCAATTTCCATTTCTTATCAATTTCACAATTTACATCAATGGCTCAGAACCTGGCCAACCACTTATATAAGACAATGACTCATATTAAACATTTCCCATTTTACAATCGATAAACATACTAGTTGTATCAACATCTCAACAGATAAGCATACAAGCTGTATCCACATTTCAACAGATATGCATATTAGCTATATCAACACTTCCAATGATAAGCATATGAGCTGTATCAACTCTTCCAAAGATAAGCATATGAGCTATATCAACACATTATCTGACAAGCATATGAGCTGTATCAGTGGAGTCCATCCCATATCTCCTCCCAAACAACATCCAGTTTAGAGGTCCATCCCCTATCTTCCCCTAAACCATGGAGTACATCCCCTATCTCCTCTCACACACACCACGTAAATACACAAAGGTCATATACACAATCAATCAATACATAACGTTAATGTATTCTATCAACCGTCATGCTCTATGACATATCCAATTGATTAGTTTTAGTTTGCCTAATCATCATGCATTGTCTACAACAATCAAAACTACCCTCCACCGGTAACCCAAGCAATTATTTCTAAACAGATAATAAAAGCTTCAACAAATAAAATATCAATGTTTTCAAAAGTGAGCGATTAATAAATCTAACTCCACTATTCAACCATATAATGAACCAATTTCATTATTTCCAACTCAATTCCATATAGCTACAATTTTCCCAAATTAATTATACCAATTAATTTTAAACAACAAATTAGGGCTTTTACCCCCAACTCTTATTATCAACTCAAAGGTTTAAACATCACCAACCAACAACTATATCATCATTTTGAAACCCAAAATACATATTATGAGCCCAAAATCACAAAACCCTCTTTAACACATTTTGAAACCCTAAGCCCCAAAATCAACCATTTAAACATAAGCACAAAATCTAGGTTAAAACCCATAAGAGTGAGTAGGAATCCCTACCTCAAATTCGAAGTTCAAGGAAAGAAGGTGAAGAAACTCAACGTGCTCCAAAACTCAATATTCGCGGATCAACCCAACTTTTACAAAGGCCGGAGGAAAAGGAAACACTCTAACTAGATCAAACCCTAGAGAGAAGGGAGTTTCTAGAGAGAGAAACTCTCAAAATGGCTTTTTAGAAAGTAAGAGAGAGAGAGAAAGTAAAAAGTGAATTTAAAACGCCCAGCTGCCAACTGATATACGACATTCCCGCTCGAGCAGAGAACACAACGCTCGAGCGTCAAGAACAAAAACTAGGTACGCTCAAGCGCAAGAAGACCCGCTCGAGCGCCAAGACACAAGAATAAAACACATCTGCTCGAGCGCGAAAACCAGTCTGCTCGAGCACAGATTTCCCCCTCCCAGAACTTACACCAAAAAGTACTACCCGCTCGAGCACCAGAGTACCCGTTCGAGCGCCACCGCTCGAGCGCAAAGAAACCCGCTCAAGCGTGAAAAACATGCCTACAGAATTTCTGCAGAGCACCAAAATACTGGGACCGCGCAATCTCCACTTGAGCGCAAGAAGACCCGCTCGAGCGGACCTCCTAAAAACTAGGCAACAAAGAATTGAAACCAAAGCCTAACCAACCTGTAATAACTCTGCTCAATACATCCTAAAACCCGAACAAATGGAATTAAAGGATGACAACAAGATAGATACAACTACCAACTCCACGGAACTGAGTCTGGAATACAACAAAACAGTAAAGGGACAACCGAGATCGCTATATACCTTTTCAAAATCAATAGGACTAATTGGTTTATAAGAAAACTCTTTGAACTAATCGGATTACCATTCTTCAATATGGGATTTATACGTAAATTTTCCTTATACAAATTATATATAATTGCTTATAGGAAATAACTTTTAAAATTGAAGTTGATTAAAATTTTCCTTTACGTTGTGTTTGGTTGCAAAATTTGATAAGAAATTTAGAAAAATAAAAGAAAAATATAAGTGAAATGTGAATAAAATATATCTATATTTCATCTAGTTTCATACACATTTTCCCTTTCTAATAAAATTTTTGACTTCTAAAAATGATTTAGTTGCACAATAAAATTTTTAACTTATAGCCACGGCCAAAATTGGATAAATTTTTGATAAATTGGATTATCTAAACATGATTAGTAATTTTACATCTAAAAATGTGGAAAGAATTGATGTTTAAGTGATACTTTGTTACAAGTTATTCCCTATTTATTTAGAGAAAATTTTATTTTACCTCTCAAATTATATCTCGATTATCAATTTAACCTCTATACTTCTCATAATTTCAATTTCACACTTAAACTATTTAATTTTAGATTAATTTCATCCACGCTGTCAACTGCTGTCTCTAATTAGACAGCAGTTGTTGCTATCTTCATTTGAGATTTCATTTTACTCCCAAATTATCTCCAAAATATCAATTAAACCCATGAAGTTTGGGGGTTTAATTGATATTTTTGAGATAGTTTGGAGGCAAAATAAAATTTCAAACAAAATTTCGATGTTATGTCAGTAACTTCTGTTTGATTATAAACGGCAACTAACGATAAGGGTAAAATTGATTCAAAATTAAATAATTTAAATGTAAAATTGAAATTATAAGAAGTACAATAGTTAAATTGATCACTGAGATATAATTTTGAAGGTAAAATGAAATTTTCTCTTTTATTTGATACTTTAACTTGGATTATTTTAGTTATTTTTAATGTACACTTTGTTATATATTTAATTAAATTAATATACACATATATAAGGCTCTGTATTGGGAGTTCCTTTTGGTACTCCGAAAAAAGTTCAAGACGACCTGCTACCACCCAACATCCTAATCCACTCCCAGCACCCCCACCCCCACCACCACCATCTCCACCACAACCCTATCACCACTGCGAGTTGATTTGTCATACTCAATTTATCTCTACTAAGTACTTAAATTCATTTATTAAATATGTATATTTTTTGTCTTTTTACGAAAAGGTATGTAAAAAAATATAGAGGTGATGTGATAAAAAAAAGATAAAAAAATAGATTATTTTAAGGATGCCAAACTTGACCTAAATAAGTAAATTTAAATTGGATTACTTTAATGTATACTTAATTTGATTCATCAAAATTCTTCTAAAGAAAATTCTCGAGAGATTTTATTTGTACCCACAAAAATCATTGAGTATATCCAATTTCTCTATATGCTCTATTAAATTATTTAAGATGATAATTTACTTTCAATATACTTTATGTTTTCTTTTTTTAAATTATTTTTCAAAATATATCCAAATAATAAATAAATAAATTTTTTTAAATAATACCACTTTAAAAAACTTCTCATTACAGTTATTTCTTTTAATCACATCAAGAACCACAAACACTGACAAAAGGAGTAACGAAACACACACATCCCTTCATCTCTACCACATCATTCTCTTATAATCTGATAAATATTATTATATAATAATATCAAATAATATATATACACGTTCATTTGAATACTCTAGGACAAGCGAGGGGTCAACGTAGAACAAGATATTGGCCCTCGATTAACTCCTCTTTTTAAACCCAGTTTTCCAAATGACTGTCATCTTTTATTCTCATTTTCCTTTCTTTTCATTTTTTTGGATGGGAAAGAGACCGATCTATATATATTCTTACGCAGTGTTTGGTTAAGAGATTTGTAAAATAATTTGTAAAGGAAATAAAAAAAATAAAATAAAATATGAATAAAATATATTAATATTTTACTTAATTTTACATACATTTTCTCTTTCTTTTTTCAAATCATTTTCCAAATCTTCCAACCAAACATAACGTTACAGAGCTTTTAAAACTTTTTGTTTTTTTATGAAGAACTATTTTGGATTTCTATTCTCCAAGGAATAATACAATAAAAAATAATGGTATTGATGATAATGGTAAATTTTGATGAAGTGAATTGGAGTTTTAGAGTGAAAAAGAAGATGAAGAAAAAATAATTAAATCTTAAAAAAGAATACGAAGAGAGTTAAATATGAAGAACATGCGTACTATGAAAAAAATTAATATTTTATTTTGAAATTTAATATATATTATTTTTATTAATAAATTTATATTAAAATATAATAAAAAATTAAAATTTTAAAATTCTCACTGAACATATTTAATTATTGTTTAGGTATAAATAGAATTCCCAAAATTTTCTCGAAAGGACCTAGAAATGCATATCTGTGGTACTCTTTGCGTGGACCCACTTTATGAAGAAGTCTTCTTTTATTTTATATTAGGAGTAAATTTTGATTTTTCTTTTTTTTTCTGAGTTTGAACATACCCATTTTGTTTTTTTTGTTTTTTTTTTTTTTTAAGATGGGGAACTCGCCCATTTTGTTATCTCGGTGACCATTGTTGGTCCATGAATTAGAAACAAAAAGGGTCAAATATGATATAGGCTTGAGTCTAGATTCTTCATTAGGCTACCTTTGTAGTGTAGGTGGGCTTTTCACGATCCAAGCTCTGTTTTTTGGTGGGTTTACAATTAATAATAAATGCCTACCAACCACCGTGCCACTATCAAACAAGAGGGAGTTCACTCATCCACCAATGTGATTCATTCTTTTTAGGATTGCTACCCTCTAACTCCTTGCCATGGTTAACTTAACCCTTATTATAAACCCTTCTAACCATACGTACATATATATATAGATATATTAGGAGTGCCCATCCATATCGATGTGCAATTACAAAATTTCTAAGTTCATACATGTATAGTTATTGCTCTTAAGAATATTCTCGAAAATAGAAATTTTGTGACATCAATAAGAACTCTATCCTTGCTTTATAAATAGTATATAGATATATATAAACTTTTATTTTGTTTTATTTTTTTAAATAATGATTAACTTCCTAGTTACTCATAACTTGCAACACTTGCTTGTCGAGTATCTAAATGCACTTACAAAATTGGTTCAACACTACATATTTCATAATTTTCTTTTAATGTCATTATATTCCTAAATTAAATTATTAAGAAGGACAAAATCCTAAAATCCTATCCATTTTAGCTTTTGTTGTTGCCACTACCAACTTTGACAATCATCGCAATTCCTTCCTCAACTCTACCACTCTACAACCCCTCCTCACCTCCAATCGCTATCACCAGCGCCTCTTCAACTCGAATAACAGCAACCCATCCTCTTTGTACCCTCCACAATTGCCACCTTCCCAACGTTACCACCTCGACCCAGTCTCTTTTTCCAGTGCCACATATAGAAACAATCTTCTGTGTAAAAAATAACTTGAAACAAATCAAACAAATAAAAATAAATTACTTACTGAATTTATTTTTCCAAACTGAGTAAATTTTTAAAGGATCAAGTCGAGTGTGTGACACTATGTCCTTAAGACAAATTCGCCATGCTACGGTGCTTATGGATAAAAGGCATCTATCTCCCAGGATACAATGATCTTCACAAATTGTAGTAGCACTCCAAACAACTTGTATGACAAACCAAACCTGTGTTCTATACTCTCTTAAATTTTTCTAAAATTGTATGAAGAATATATATGCAACAAAGCAAAATTGGACAGCAGAAATGAATTTTTTAAATCATTTTAGGATGTAAAAAACTGCTGGAAATGGCCTCTATTTATAGGCAAAAAGGTGACCAAACAATCTGTCCGAACAGGTGTGAATTTTGAATGAACAGATTGGTTTTGAATTCAACAAGTGTAGTTTCAAATTTGAACAGATAACTGCAGCAGTTTTGAATCTGTCCAAAAATTGCTAGGCAGTTTTGAATCTGTCTGGAAGTTAAAAAACCTGTTTAATAGTTGGGAATTTAGTGGAATTCGGAGACACAATTTTTGGACAAATTTTTTAATTCAAATACATTTTGAAATTCAAATAATTTCTTGCAAGAATTTGAAAAAATTCAAATAAATTTTGTCCAAAAAAGCAATGTTAGAACCGACTAGATCCACAACCTACACTCGTGCCCGACACGGCTCAACCTGTCGAATGGACGGCGGCGTGGGCGCGTGATGGTTTGAGCCAAGGTTCCACAACCCACACCCGCGGCCAGCACGGCTCGGCCGGTCGGTCGGACGAACGGCGGCACGCGCACATGGTGGTTTGAGCCACAACCCACACCCACGCCCGGCACGGCTCGGTCGGTCGGACGGACAGTGGCGGTGGTTTGAACCAAGGTTCCACAACCCACACCCGCGTCCGGCACGGCTTGGCCAGTCGGATGGATGGTGATGCGCGCACGTGGTGGTGTGAGCCAAGGTTTCATTTGTCCATAATTCCTCCCTTCTACAAACTTGGGGTACCCCTTGTGACCCAACCCAAGTGTTGCCATCTAGAGCTTATATACATACAAAAGCTCTCTTAAAGTTTCAATATGAAACAAGCCTTACAAGGAAACCTGCATTTAATTCTTTAATTGTCCATTCCACGAATCCGAAAACGACGTCAAATTCTCATTTACTCATAAATAGTTTTGACAAACTGTTTTCATCATGTAACTTGCCATGCGGCAAGGAACACGTCACCTCTTCGGACCCACCCCAAAAGACGTGTGAGACCCACTCAATTTTGGGCTCAAAGATGGCCCAAATAAGCCTATAAAAAACTAAATTTCCAACAATACCATGACCTAGCCCCAGTATTTCTCATCCTTCTCATTTTCCTCCTTTCTTAAACCTTAGATCTAAATACTTAGATCTCTCTCTCACTCTCTATCTTTCTCTCGCAAGAATCTCGGTAGATGAGTGGGTTTGTAATGGGAGACACCGTGAAAAGGTTCACGATAGAAGAAGTAATTTGCGGTGAAAAAAAAAATTGGATTGGGGGTGCTGGTAATGCCAGAAAAGGATAGGAATGAGGCGTGGTGGTTGATTGAAGGAGGCCTTAGAGTAGCAATTGAAGGTGGTGGTGATGGAAATAGAATTTGGGTTTCGGTGTTATGTAGTGGTGATATTAGAATTAATTAGGGTGTTGAAAGAAAAACAATAACATTCAAATTTGTAAATGAAATGTTCAAAGAGATTAGGTGTTTGACCAAATTTTTGTGCTGAATTTAGATGCACCCTTTGTGAAGTCACTAAAATGACTCTTTTACCATTCTTTTGACGAGAGAGGGGGAAGAAGTTAAGGGATCAACCTGTAATGAATGAATCGTTTTCTTGCCAAACATGATATCTAATTTAAGTTTTATAACTACAAAGAAAAAATCAAAAATCAAAAAAGGGGAAAAGGAGTTAAAAAAGAAAAAAAAAATTGCCCACTCAGCATTCATTAAAAAACAAATAATATAAAAAAAAATCATAATATCAATACACATTCATTTTATATATTTCCATACGTTTTCATATATTTTCATATCAAATCATTATTTCTTGCAATACGTGTAAATTTAAAATTCTTTCATTCATTTTGAACTGTTCTTTTTAAAGGGTTATTTGAAATGATTGTACTTTTTTATTTTTTACAAATAAAAAATAAAAAAAATATAAATGTATAAAAATAGAGAAATGATGTGATCCAAAAAAAATAAAAAAATAAATAAATTTATTTTTTTAGTGTATCCCAAAATCTCAACTTTAAATAGTACAAGGATTAAGTGGGGAAAATTTTATAATATATATTCCATTTTAAAGTATGTGTCATATGTCCAAATTATAATATTTGTGATATTTGGTTATGACTTGATGTATGATTCATTGTGATTATTATTTTAGTAATGATCTAAAAAGACTTTGGTTATCCTCAGTGGCGGAGCCAGAAATTTAATATAGGGGCATCTATTAATTATAATCTCAAAATTTTTATTCCCCAATCAATAACAATAACAATAACATAATAATAATTTTTGAGCTAATATTAAACATTAAAAATTAATATTCATTACAAAAAAAAAAATTAATTTTAAACTTTTACAATTGACCCCAACGAGTTTTCTTCTTTTAAAATCAAAAAATTTAAATTTAGCACAAATCACAACAAATCAAAATTTCTAATTTTAGCACAAATTATAACAAATCAAAATTTCTAATTTAAATATTAATCACTGCAAATTAATATTTTTAATTTTAGCACAAATCAAATCCCTAATTTTAGCACAAACAACAACAAACCAAAATTCCTAATTTTAATATAAATCACTACCAATTAAGTGCTCGTTTGGCAATGACTTTTTAGTTGGCTTATTGATTTTTTGACTTTTTTAGCTTGGGACTTTTAGTCGTTTGGTATTCTTATTTGGCTTTTTTGGCTTTTTGGCTTTGGAATTGTGTATTTTTTTTTTTTGTCTTTTTGCTTATTTTGTCGTTTTATGATTTTTTTGACTTTTTTTTGTCATTTTGTGATTTTTTAGTCTAAAATGTTTACCAAACGACCCCTAAGATTTATAATTTTAGCATATCAAAATCTCTTTTTTTAACATAAATAATAATAAATAAAAAAATTTTACAAATCAAAACTTAACAAATAACTATAAATTAATACTCATAATTTTATTTAAAAGTAAAAAATAATAAATAAAGTTACCTGTAAAAAATGAAGAGAAGGTACCAAGGTTGTAGTGTGACCCCAAATATGTGTTGTGTGATCTTAATCTAGTGAATCACGAGTCAGTAAATTGCAAAGCAATAAAGGGAGACAAAGAAAACAAAGAAAATACGAAAACACTTAACAAGTACTGTGAATAAATAAAAAAATAAAATTTCATACACTTTTAAGGTTTTAGGGTTTTAGCCTTGCCGTAATTGGAACTGTGTGCACTCACCCAAAAAAAAAAGTTGTGTGTTAGTGTTTGGTTGGGATTAGGATTCAAAAAACAAAAACACACGCGGGTGCGTGTGGTGTGTCAGTGTGTTTGGATAAATTGGAAGGGTTGTGTGTTATGTATAGAAAGGGCACTGTGTGTAAGTAAGACCCCACAAAAATTTTTTTTTGAAAAATCAGGGAAATACGTGACCTCCTTTGTCCCTATGTCCTTCCTCCGCTTGTTATACTAATATAGTATTTAGTTATAACTCATTAAATTTGTTAAATATATTAAAAATAATTTAGCCTCCGTTTGGGAAGTGAGTTGGCTTTTTGACTTTTTTGGCTGTTTTAGCCTGGGCTTAAAAACTTGGTTTGGGAAGGGCTTTTTGACTTTTTGGCTTTTTTGAGTTTTTTTGTGAGAGAAGAATGTAATGATTATGGGTTGGATGTGATGTTTTGTTTGTTATGGCTAAAATAGCCTATTTTATTTTTTGTGATTAAAATAGCTAAAAAAGCCTGCAAACCCACCTGCCAAACACAGGCTTAATTATAATATTTATGAAAATCAACCCCATAAATATTAAAGGTGTAACCCTTCAAGTGGTTTAATGAAAATGCATTGCGGAAAAAAAATTTAAAAAAGTACCGTGATAATTTGTGATTGGGTTGGTGACCAAGATCAATATTATCTCTTAATAAAATCAAATTATTTAAAAAAACATAAACTAAATCTGCCAATGTCAAGTATTAGATTGAACTTTAATGTTTTGCTTGAAAGTTTATCCACACAAAAAAAAAAAAAAAAAAAACCTAATTCAAGCTTAAATGAATGAATAAGGGTTGTATTTATCTCAATTTCAAATATGAACTTGAGAGAATTTGTGAGAGTCGTGAGACCTATTACAACTCTCATTTTGATAATTTAAATAGTAAATTTGGTAAAACTCTTTGTATATATTATCCATGAAAAAATTAGGCCGATTTGATAATTATAATATTTTTATTATATCGTATATGTCTATTAAAAAAAAATAGATACTCTATTTTCAAAAACATATGTAATGTCTAACTTTTTAGATACAAACACAATAAAATAAAAATTTTATAATTATTGGATTAACTTAATTTTTTCGATGAATGATATACAATGAAAACCTTATAAAATGAACGGTTTGAATAAACAAAACACATGGTGAACTCCATGATACCCCTTACGTTCAAATTTAAATTTGAAAAAAACCTAATTGAATTACTGACATCAAAAGACGTAAACAAACAAAAGCATTATTGTTAATCACCAATAAACTAATATGTTAAGCATGATTTATGACATTTTGAGTTGTGCTAATGAGGACTAATGGTCATTTTATAAACAAGCATGCTCTTTTTGCCTTATTTTTCTAATTATTATTATTATTTTCCTAATGCAAGCAATATGGCCTAAACTAGGTCTTGTTTGGCAATAAAAGTAAAAATGACAAAAAGGATTTAATAAAATGTTGTCTCTATTTTGTGGAAAGCGGTGCAAAGTTCTACTCGCCCTAAAAGCGAGTGGACTTCACGCTCCAATTACATGTGGCGCTATGGTGTATTTCTCACGTGAAGCGAAGCACGTGATCAAAAACACCCTGTTGTGTCGTGATTGGTGCATGTGTTTCACTCAATTTTGGCGCAAGGGGCATCATAGGAAGCTTCTATTTGCAAACACTCATTTCTCTCTTTACATATCTTTTTTAATAAATAATTGGTTTAAAAGTAGAGTTTCGAAAATAAATAATTGGTTCGAAAGTAGCATTTTAAAAATAAACAATTTGTTCAAAAGTAGAGTTTCGAATTTTTTTTATTATTTTGACATTTAACTTTCGAATGTGTTTATTTAGTGTCCATAATAATAATTTTACTTGAAAATAAAATTATAATAAAAATAATTTTTATTAAATATGTGTAAAGAGAAGAATGGAAATGTGCAAATAAAAGCTCCCGCATCATAGGTTTCCTACTACCGCCCATGCCTTGAAAATACTATACTACCCTTGTGAGATGGCGCAAACTCATCGCAACTTTCAAGATAAATCCTCTACGATTGAATGTTGAGCTAAATTTCTACAATCATTCTGATCAATCATTGATGGTCCATTTTGGAGAGAATGTTTACGATTAAGAGCGTCTTCAATGCTTATGTTATTGATCAGGTAAAAATTAAAAAAAAAAATTGGCTTCACAAAACTGGTGCTTCAATAGCGTGTCATTACTTTCGTTAAAAAATGGCAAAGTCAAACTTTAAATCAAATTTGATTCAAGATTTGGGAAAGTTGTCTTGTTGCCAAATGAAGGAAAGAAAAAGAGATACGAGGGCAAAGAGTATCAAACCATGGGAGAAAAAAATAGTTAAATTTGGCAAATAATTGTGCCAATTGATTGTTAGTCTTTATTGGAGTGGTATAGTCAAAAATTAACTTTTGTATACTGTAGCAAGCTAAAATATACTTTGGTAATATTTTGACTTAAACCATTAAAGATGTTTTAACAGGTATGAAAAAATTAACGGTGCTTCTTTATTTTTATTTTTTGGAGTTATATTGTTAGATTGATTGCTCAAGATATTTGGTCTCCACTAAAATTTGACGAAAAAAATAACAACATTGATAATGATAATGATAATGTGCTTCATGACTTGTTATGGAGTTGCTATATATACAAAATAATGGTAAATTTTACGAAAAATGTTTGAGGGCCCGAAATCAAGGGCTTGAATTTGGCTCAAAACACAAAACAACGTCGTTTTGCGTTTTGAATTTTTTTTTCCTTTTTCTTCCTTTTCTTTCTTTCTTTCTTTTCTTTTTCTTCTTCTTCTTCTTCGTTTGAACACAGGCGAGAGAGAAACAGAGGCGAGAGGAGAGAGGCAAGAGAGGGTTGTCGTCGTCGTCGCAGCTCGTCGGCCGATCATCGCAGATCGTCGCATCGCAGCCCCGCCTCCGCCTCCGCCTCCGCCTCCACCTCCAGCCCCATTTTTATAGCCCCCTCCAGTTCTGCTTCTCCTCTTCTTCTTCTACTTCCTCCTTCTCTTCTTCTTCCTCCTTCTTCCTTCTCAAATTCGAGTCCCGATTTTCGGGCTCTGTACCGAGCTCTGTATAGATGACATTTATTGCTTTTTTGTTTTTGTTTTTTTGGTAGATATCATTTATTGTGTTGATGCGCTTAGAATACACTAAAAAAATAGTGAATTTACCCACTCAACAAATATAATTTTTATTTTATTTTATGGTATTGAACTTTTCAAAAGTAGAGGTAATTATACAATAATGCTACGTCCTCTCAATTTATCACACCTAAATCACCCTTAATGATATGATATTGAGATTAGATCTCACATGATGAAAAGTTTGATAAATCAAAATTAAATATTTGTTAGACAAATCATTAAAGATAATTTTTAAGCATGATAAATTAAGTGTTTCAAGTATTTTTTTCTTATTTAGTAGCTTCGAAATACATCGCGGCATTGAATAAGTTGTGCAATCAACTAATAATGAATTTTTTTATAAATAGATAATATTAACTAGTTTTGTTAGATAATCAAGAGATTAGTGATGACTTACTGTGTTTTGCACTTCTACACGTGTCAACACAATATAATCAATGTCACATGCTAATTTAGGACTACATAAATAATTTTCAAATGGTACTATTTGGCACAATTTATTATAAGTTAAAAACTGATAATTCAAAAGTATCAATCACCTAACTTTCAATAAATTAGTTTTTTAAATTTATTTATGCCTAATAAGTTATGTAAACAAAAAATATACCAAACAATTTAGTAAAAACTTTCAAAATTTAAAAAAAAAAAAAACAAAACAAAAACGGCATGTTTGGTAATTATTTCGTTTTCAGTTTTTAGTTTGTATTTACAAAAATTTACAAAATTGTCATAAAAACTTATTTGATAATTTTTTTGGTTTATAAATGGTTGTCTCAGTTTATAAATTTGAGGAAAAATTATAAACTCAAAAATGAGTTTACGTTGATTTTTAAATAGAAATTTAAAAATTTGACTAAAAATTTTTTTTTTTATTAATTTTTTTTTTCAATTAATTTTTTTAATTATTTTTTTTTCAATTAATTTTTTTTAATTAATTTTTTTCCAATCAATTTTTTTTCCAATTATAATGCTTATGATCCTATTGTCATAAATAATAAAAAAATAAATATAAATATTTTAGGCCTGAACAAATATGTTTTTTTGTTTATGTTTTTTAAATTTTTAAAATATTTTGTTCAAACCCAACGCGTTTATAGTTTATATTTTTTTTAAAATAAACAAAAATCAATTTATAAATTTTTTGTGAATTGTGGGGGGCATATTTTTGTGAATGACAACACATGACCAAGGTGGCACCGAAGTTCCAGCCAAGGTGCCACGTGTCCTGGTCATGGCACCGAGGTGATCTCGGCTAGGTCGAAGTTGTCTACGAAGATATCGGAATCCGAGGTGAACGGATAAGCTGTAAGAGTTCTAGAATGGGGAAGGACCTCAGCCTGGATAACAATAAACCTCTTAGGGAGTTTATCTTTATCTATTAGAGAGTCTAAGATGAGCATTGAGCCAGAGTCCAAGAGAAGCTACGCTTCTACAGAGATCAGGTTAGTACTGGCTATAAAAATAAGGCACCATCGTGGGTCTAAGGTATGCTTTTAGTATTCTAGCTAGTAAATTAAGCACTATTTGCTATCTTTTAGAGATAATTAAGTACTGACTTGATCGTCGGAATGCCCCCAGGTGGACGAACCACCGTCGGAGTCTTATCTTTCTGTGACAGGTTGTTCGGGCGCAATCTATTCTGCCGGTGTTCTCCAGCTGAGTACCTGTTTGGCAGCGTGGTCAGAAATCAGCACCCACAATTTGGCGCCGTCTGTGGGAATCAAAAGAGAATATATGGCTAACGACAAACAGAAAAAGAAGATTGGAGACGACATCCCTACTGGAAGTGGCAAACACATTGACCTCAACATAGAAGAAGAAAACTGCAATGAAGAACCCCGAAAGCAGAATCCCGGAGAAAAAGGCGTTGGCAAAGAAGGAGACATGCCAAAGAAGGCAGATCGAGGCGAATATTACAACGGAAGCGACCTCTAGGTATGGAAAGATAGATGCCTGAGGAAGGACGGCGAGATGAAGAGGATGGCAAACAAATTGGCAGACCTGCAATCGGTTGTCAATTTCATGATGCAGAACAACGTTATGCAACCACCATTCCCATTGGATGACAAGCCGATTCCAGCAGCCAAGAACGATGCCCAGAAAGGGGGGCAGAAAGCAATCCCGCTATCCCTTAGCATGACAGGGCGAGGGTGCATTCTCATCGGCCTTCACTGGAGGTCAGAAAAGAAGAATCGATGAGAGGAGAGTCTCAGAAGACACATCGTGCCAAAGAAGCCTATGCCAAGGAACATCAGCGTGTTCAAGGGAAGGAGCTTTCCTTTGACACGACGAATAGAGAGAGGTCCAAGAAGACTCACAATGACACCGGGAGCAGCGCACCCAAAAGGCTGAAGTCCGTTGATAGCCGAGCTCCTGGACGGACTAAAAAGGATTTGAGAGACTACCTACAAAGAAAGCGACAAGATGCCGAGGTCACATCTCCGGTTAAGCCGAGAACAGCATTCTCAGTAGAACTGGACAATTTTAAGGCCCTGAAAAGATTTCAGATGCCGAGATTCCAGATATATGACGGCAAGTCTGATCCTATTTTCCACATTGGCTTGTACCTAAACTCAATGGCACTGTACACCAGGAATGAGCCATTGCTGTGTAAAGTATTCCCCTCGTCCTTGGGGGAAATCGCATCAAACTGGTTTCACAAGTTACCAAAAGGAACTGTGAAGAGTTGGGAAGGCCTGGCCGAGATGTTCGTGGCCAGGTTTATGACAAACAAACTGCAGCCATTGAGGGTAGACTCCCTGATGGCTCTGAGAATTGGCAAAGATGAAAGCCTCAAGGCTTATGCCAAAAGGTATTATGAAGTGTCTAACCGAATACCAGGGTGCAATCAAGAATCAACGATCGTTTCTTTTAAGAACGGCCTGAACGATGACTACCTGCTTCGAAAATCACTGGCAAAGACGCTGCCCAAAAGTATGGAGGAACTCATGACTATCAAGAAGTATACAAGAGCCGAAGAAGACACGCTAGGGACAAAGGCATTGAAGCAAGAGAAGAGAAACGGCTCGCCGAAGCGAGGCTGAGGAAATACTGGATATAACAGGCAAGAGACGGGACTAAGGGCTGCACAGGCAGTCACCACAATGTTCCAGATCCCGGTCTACAAAGTCCTAGAGAGAATTAGGAACCAACCTTACTATAGAGCACCAGAGAAGATCCCTGGCGAATTTATGGGAAGGAGCCTGGGGAAGCATTGTGCCTACCATAATGAGGATGGACACTTGACTCAGGGTGCAGAGCCCTAAAAACACACTTAGAAGACTTGGTTAGATAACGCCACTTGAGGGACTTGGTGGATGAAGCCAAAACAAGGGAAGAACAGGCAAGGTTGCCCCAAGCACCGGCACCACCACCCCTACCAGCACCGCAACCACAAGCAGAAGGACCTCAAGTGATCAATGTGATTCACTCAAGGGTCAATGAGAACGAGATACGGAAAGAGACTCAGAGGGTAAGACACTTACAGCACGTGTGTCAGGTCCAGCAAAAAAGGCCTAGGGCAGGCGAGTGCCAGGGACCAATGTTATCTTTTACTGAGGCTAACCTAGATATAGTGCAACATCCACACAATGATGCTATGGTGATATCTTTAAAGATTGAAGAGTGTCGAGTAAGGCGCATTCTAGTTGACCAAGGCAGCTCTTATAACATCATATATGTCAAATGTTACAAGGAGCTTAGCCTTCACCATGACGATCTGGAACAGTCCAACAGTCCAATGGTCGGGTCCAATGGGACGCTGACATGGCCCTTGGGGGCAATAAATTTGGAGGTACAGGCAGGCACTAGGAAAGTGAGCACATAGTTCACAATCATTAACACCCCCTCACCTTACAACGTTATCTTAGGAAGACGGTGGTTGCACGCAATGAGGGCTGTACCCTCAACATTGCACCAACTATTGCGGTTCCCAACGGAATAGGAAATTGAGGAGATCAGAGGAGACTAGGTGCATGTGAAGAATTACTCCATGGCAGTAATGAAATCCACCTGCACCATACGAGAAGCAGACACAAACGAGATTGAGGACGAGGACATGGAGGTCCTGGACGACGTCGGCAAAGAACCAGCTGAGAAAAGTGAAGAAACCCTGAAGAAAGTTCTGGTCCAACAAGATGATAAGAAGCACTTATTCCTTCTCGGCTCAGGTTTAGCCGAAGAGGAAGAAAGGGAGTTGGAAGCATTCTTGCGAGCAAACAGAAAGGTGTTTTCCTAGACGCCATACAAGATGCCTGGCATTGGTCCCGAGGCCACATGCCATAGACTGAATGTAGACAGGTCGGCTAAACCTGTCATCCAACGAGCTAGAAGGCCAACCTTAATGCATGTTGAGGCAGTAAAAGAGGAAGTAGATAAACTGCTAGAGGCCAAAGCCATTCGAGAGGTAAACTACCCAACATGGTTATCAAACACAGTTGTTGTGAAGAAAAAAAATAGAAAATAGAGGGTCTGCGTGGACTTCACTAGCCTGAATAAGGCCTGTCCCAAAGACAGTTTCCTGCTCCCCAAAATCAATCAATTGGTAGATGTCAGTTCAAGGCATGGAAGGATGAGCTTCCTAGACGCTTACAGGGGGTACCATCAGATAACCATGTACCCCCCGATGAGGAGAAGACTGCATTTATCACCCCAAAAGGGTTGTCTTGCTACAAAGTGATGCATTTCGGGTTGAAAAATGCAAGAGCAACTTACCAGAGATTAGTAACTAAGATGTTCAGACATCTAATAGGCAAAATAGTGGAGGTATGCATTGATGACATGGTCATGAAAACCAAAGAGCCTGAGGATCATTTGGCCGACCTGAAAGCAGTATTTGATATCCTGAGGACATTTCGGCTCCGACTCAATGCATCGAAGTGCGCATTTGGAGTTGGGTCAAGAAAGTTCCTAGGATACTTGGTTATCAAAAGGGGCATTAAGGCGAGCCCAGATCAGATCAAGGCCATCTTGGACTTGAAGAGCCCAACATCGGCAAAACAAGTGTAGATATTAACTGGAAGGGCCGCAGCCCTAAATGGGTTCATAAGCAGAAATTCTGACAAATGCAAACCTTTTTTTAGTTTAGTGAAGAAGGCCACAGATTTCTTGTGGATAGAAAAATGCGAAGTCGCCTTGGCCGACTTAAAGAAATATCTAACCACAGCCCCAGTTCTCTTAAATCCTATACCAGGAGAGGAACTCTTCTTGTACTTGGCAGTTTCGAAGCATGCTGTGAGTGCAATGGTAATTAGAGAAGAAAATGAGAAACAGAGGGTAGTTTACTATGTGAGTAAAACCCTAGCAGGCGCAGAGACCAGGTATTTGCCCCTGGAGAAATTGACACTAGCTTTAGTGATGGCGTCCAAAAATTTTAATCACTACTTCCAAGCCCACAAGATTGTGGTATTGACTGAGCATCCCTTGAAATCCCTACTACAACAAGGAGATCTGACAGGCAGGGTAGCCAGGTGGGTAGTAGTATTAGGCCAATACGACTTGGAATTTAGGCCCAGAACAACAATCAAAGGCCAGGTTCTGGCCGACTTCGTGGTCGAGTTCACACCTGGAGCCATCCCACGTCAGGCTCCGATGAGCCGCGGCTTAGGATGTCCAGGAGAACAAAAAGAGACCTAACTGGGAATGAAAAACCCCACAGTATAGCAAAAGAAAGAAGAAAAACTCAAGTCCTGCGATATTTACATCGGCGACTCCTTCCGCCTGTTTGCTGATGGAAGTTCAAACCGACAGAGAGCGGGGGCAGGAGTAGTACTAGTATCTCTAGACAGACGAATGCTAGATCAATCAATTCGTTTGGGGTTCAAAGCCTCCAACAATGAAGCAGAGTATGAAGCATTGATCGCAGGATTGAAGCTGGCAACAGCAATAGAAGCCGACGAGGTTGTGGTCTTTATAACTCCCAGCTTATTGTAAACCAGGCAACAGGTGAGTATGCAGCCCAAGATGAAATAATAATAGCCTACATTAAGGAGGTTGTTAAACTACTAACCTCGTTTCAAGACTGCCGACTACAGCAGGTAAGCTGAGATGACAATAGCCACGCCGATGGCTTGGCTAACCTGGCTAATGTAATGAAATAGGGGGAGGCAAGGATAATAATGGTTAACTACCTGTCAGGCCCAAGTGTGGAACCACTAATCACAGAGTATGAAGCAATGTGCGTAGAAATTGGACCAAGTTGGATGGATGCAATAGTAGTGTTCCTTAGAGATGGGAAGCTACCAAAGGACATAAAAGAGGCACACAAAACCAAACTGAAGTCGGCAAGGTTCAGTCTAACAGCAGAGGGACATCTCTACAGAAGGTCTTTTACTAGTCCTCTTTTGAGATGTGTGCATCCGTCGCAAGTTGAAGATTTCTTGTATGAAATACACGAAGGAGTATATGGAAGCCACGCCGGGGACAGGTTACTTGCTCATAAGGCCATTACTCAGGGGTACTGGTGGCCCTACTGTAGACGTCCCCGAACGCCCCGGGAGGGTGAGGTCCCGTTCCGTTCGTTTTGCGGGTCTACTACAGTTCAGACTCAAATTGTCACGGTTCTTAATCTAAACCAAAGAGTCCAAATCTGGCAAATCGTTTTGAGAAAACAGATTTTTAGAAAAAGAAGTGCCAAACATGGACTGCTTTGCCAGATACAGAGTCGCCACCTAAATATTTTATTTTGGGAAATTTAGGAAACCCTGACTCGGTGCCAAAGGCCACGTGTCTGTCATCACCAAAGTTGCCTCGGCTCAGGAACTTGGGTACGATTGGGGAAGGTCAGCTATGAGCACCCCCTCTCGCCCGATCAAAGATCGGCCTCTACCAACCGTGATATCTTGTTTTGAAAGCATTATGTGTTCTTATTCCAGTTATTAGCCTAGAATTACTATGTTATGCGTACAACAAACAAATATAGACCAAATCGCCTAAATTGGAACAAAACCATTTCATGTTTGTTTTGAAAATGGTTTGCTACTCGCAAGTAGGCTAAAAAATACCGGTTTTGCCACCCTCAAGTGGGCTTTTGAAAAGATGATTTTGCCACTACCTAGTGGGCTTAAAACTCACAGTTTTAATGCATTATTCCAATTTAGGTAATTCAACCTCCATCCAAAGGCATTCAAGCAGTTATATCACATAAGCAGCTAGCCTCATGGTAATCATGCAATTATGGCAACACTCACACGCATGCGGTATGCTAAAGCGAAAGAACTTACAGAGTACTCCAAGCCAAAACAGGAACTAGTTAGTAATCATATGCATGATCCTAGTTCATGTTTAAAATATCTAATGCAACACATGCAAGATGCAACTATGATAGGCTCGGCTATCCTAAACGTGGCATGTGAAATACTGCAATTAACAAGTACTCAACTTTGGAACTGAAATACAAGTGCAGTTAGCATGATGTGCCGAGCCCGGTGCATGTAAGACAAATGTATGGATGCACGTATGCATAACATAAGGTATGCTAAATTAAACATGTCCTAATACTAACCATCAAAGCAGGTAAGTAAAAGGAAGAAAGAAGTGGGGATTGGAAGACATGCACACACGCACCCGCACTTATTACAAATACGCTCTCACTCGGAGAGACCGAATAAATATTACAGTCCAAATAAATAACTTAACTACTTAATTAATTATTATAGAATTCCTATTTAATTAACAAATTAAATGCAAGGTGGCCACGGCCCCCGCCTCGGGATGCGTGAATGATGCATACTCGGATTTATCTTCCCCCGAAAGCCCGTACCATACCACTGTTGCCTCTGTTTACACTGCCCTGCTTCTCTGAAAACTGCCAAAATCCTGGGACAGGTTCCCTGAACCCTGTATGACACCATCGGCTGAAGGGAATACCCACCGGCCACAGGAAATGGTCACCGGCCGCTGATGAAGTTATCGGCCATTTATGGATTGCCGGTCGGCACTGTATTTAACCGACCGGCCAAAGCTTCCTGCAGAACCTGCAATTAGCAGCAGCAGAGGGCAAGCAGTGTATGGCATGGAATTTTTAGGCAAATGTATGCATGGACACACTCCCTATCATGTAATGGACTCAAGGGGGAATGGCCCTCGACCCTCGAGCCATCAATTATGCATGATGGCCTAAGAGGTCAAGTTTTGCAACTTCGATATCAAATGAAATGCAAGCACAAAACACATCAAAGGGTCCCAACCCTTATCATGATTGATCAAGAGGCAAGGGATGCATGCTCAATGAAATGCAACCTAGACATGGAGGCTAAGTATGCAACATGAACATGCAAATGAGCAATGTATACTAGGCGCGCAACCTAAACATGTAAGCAAACATGGCATGCAACAACATGCGATGATGGACTTAAACTAACATGGATAGCTCGCAAGCATGCCAAAATCAGTGGCCATTAGATGAAAATGAGACTCTCAAAACGCGTGCACGCATGCACGCAAACCGAGGACCAAACCTAAGGCATAGTATGCAACTCTAACAAGGCATGGCAATGCATGAAATATGGCATGCAAGCATGTAATTCCAGCACTGAAATGTGATACAAAACAGCCCCGAATCATGGAAACATGGCACCCGATGCATGGAATGGCCCCGAAACACAAAACTAGGCATACGCATTGGCCTATAGCTATACAAAGCATGCATTATTTGATTATGAAGCATGAAGACAGAGTCAAGGAAGTCCCAAAACATGCATATTTCCAGTTCAAAGCATGGCCAAAAGATGTTAGCAAGATGGACTAAAATAGCATGCAACTCTGACTAGCAAACATGGGTTGTATGGCAAGTATATGATGCACATGGAATCTCACCAAACCATCAAAAATCAGTGAATAAAACATGTGAAAATAGGCCCAAATAACCACTGATATGCAACCATGGCATGCAAAAATGATGAGTTACTTTAGAGGGCCATGCAAGGAGTTATTAAGCACATGCAAGATAAACATTTAGCAAGACCAAACCAACTCTGAAAATGAGTTCTAAGGGTCCTAAAACCCACTGAAAAATGTCTGAACCGAGCTCAAGAGGTGTGCAAACATAGGCCCCTTTGTAAGGCCAAAAATGCAAGTAATGAAGACAATAAGGAGAGGGGATGACCCTCTCCTTCTTAGGACCTTAAGACACCCTCCTCACCACTGAAATCTCTTAAGATTTCAGTGGTGAGGAGGCCTAAACAAGGTGGTCCCGGTGCTCACAAAAAATGCATAAGAATGAGACCAAACAAGGCTTAAGAGGGGGTAGACAACCCCAAACACAAAAGTGTTCTTAAACAAACTTGAAAATGAGCTAAAAACAAGACTTTTTTCAGTTATACACAAAGCTCAAATCAATATGAAAGATAGGTCAAAAGACAATGCAAGATTGGGGAAAATAAAACAAGAAACTCACCCTTGAAGAACACTTCAAGAACAGTTGGTCCAGCCACTCTTTTCTGACCAAAATCAGTCCAAAACCTTAAAAATCAACCCTCAAAGTCTCTCAAACTCGAAGCAAGGTGTGGTAGTGTGTGTCTTAGTGCAAAACTAAGGTAAAAATGCACGTTTAGGCCACAAAACACACACAAGGGAGGAGAGAGAGTAAAATATAGAGAGAGAGGGTGTATATATCAGATATATATGTATAAGCTCTGGTTTTTCTTTCAAAATCACCAAAAACTTTGACAATGGGAGAAGAGGGGTCCTTATATAGGCAAAGGGAAATGGTTTAAGCTTCTCAAAGAAGCTAAGTGAAAGGGGCAAAGGGGGCAAAGGGGGAAAAGGAGGTCAAGGCTTCTAGAGGAAGCTAAGACAGCTGGCCAAGCTTCTTGAGGAAGCCAAGATAAGGGGTCAAGGCTTCCTCAAGAAACCTTGAGCAAATGGTGCAAAAAAAGGGGTCAATGGCTCAAAACAACCACCTATGTGTATAGGGGGACGGGTTTGTGCATCCCAGCTGGCACAGCTGGCATGTCCCATGCCTGGAAGGTGCAAAAAGGTCAAACCGGCCAGAAAAGGAGGTCGTCGGCCAAAATAAACGGCCGGTCGGCACAATAAATTGCCGGTCGGCTAAATAGATTGCCGATAGATGCTGCCAAGGTCAAAAAATGGCCGGTGGATGTCCAAATTGAATCCCCGGAAGTTAGCTTTCCAATGCCGCAAACCTTGCATTAAAATTTCTTCTGTGCAAAAAGTTATGCCCTTTTTGGTGAAGCCGCGCAGATTCGATCCAACCGGGATGATGCCCAACTTCAACTGATCATACCTCCCCCACCCGGACTTGGCTTTAAGAGATTCTTGAGTGCAAAATGAAGCCCCGGAAGTGAGCTTTCCGACGGTGGTAGCCCCATAGCTAAAATCCAAGTATGCAGATTAATAAGCTTGATTCAGCGAGGACTGCTCGACTCCCTTCTACCCGGATTCATGCCTGTCTTCTCCTCCAACTTGGTTTCTTCTCTCTTCCCCTCCCCTTATTTCTTCAACTTCAAACCCCTAAGCAAGGTGTTTTGAAAGATTTTTCAAAGATTTCATCTCTCTTTCATTCATTTCCACTTTGTCCCTGCTGGGTTTACCGAAAAGCGCAACGTTTGACAAAATGCGAGCCTCGGAACATCGTAGAAACTTTATTTTCAAAACATTTTGCAAGAGAGGATTTTAAAATCCAAAATCTTTTGATCAAGATTGTTTTGGTCAAAAAAAAAAAAAGGGGGTATGAAGTTGAGTTTTGACTATCTCATTGCTGACGAATTTGAACCTTTGCCCTGCACACCTTTTATCACCAAGTAAACCATCAGTAATGCCCAAATCTTAAGGGCGGTAAAAAATGGGGTGTCTACACCTACATGCAGAAGGATGCTGAAGCCTATGTCAGAAAGTGCAAGAAGTGTCAAAGGTTCGCACCTTTGATATGTTAACCAGCAGCAGATTTAAATTCAGTGTCCAGTCCTTGGCCATTTGCCTAGTGGGGCATGGATCTAGTTGGGTAACTACACCAAGCAACTGGACAGAGAAAATTTCTACTAGTAGCAACAGACTACTTCACCAAGTGGGTAGAAGCAGAACCCCTTGCGAAGACTCGAGATGTTGATGTAAAGAACTTCATATGGAAGAACATCATTACCAAGTTTGGGATTCCAAAGGCAATAATAGCAGACAATGGCACACAGTTTGACAGTAAGCTAATCAAGAGCTTCTGTGCCAAGTACAAAATCAAGAACTACTACTCCACTCCAAGCTTCCCTCAAAGCAATGGTCAGGCAGAAGCATCCAACCAAACTATCTTGGATGGGATCAAGAAGAGGCTGCAAGTAGCAAAGAGAAAGTGGGTAAATGAGTTGCCCAATGTACTCTATATCAGATTATGCCGAGAAGATTAACTGGTGAATCCCCATTTGCCATGGCTTATGGCACCGAAACAGTCATCTCACTAGAAGTCGGCATCCCAGGGATCAGAACCCAGGGAGTAGAGAATGGTACCAACGAGGCATTCCTGGCCCAAGATGTGGACCTGTTGGAAGAAAAAAGGGAGAGAGCAACAATTCGGCTGGGGGCATACCAGCAACAACTTGCTAGGGCTTACAACAAGAAGGCTAACCCAAGAGAGTTTCAAGTTAGGGACCTCGTCCTAAGAAAGGTCGTCAGCAACAAGAAGGATCCCAAAGAGGGCAAGTTAGGCCCAAATTGGGAGGGTCCTTATAGGATCATCGCGGCCGTTGGCAATGGGGCATATCGGCTTGAAGATAGTGAAGGCAAAGAGTTGCCAAGACCCTGGAATACTTGCAACCTGAAATTTTTCTATCATTAGATTTTTTGTTATAATTTTATTAGTCGAGGTATTAATAAAGTTTTAGTTTGATTGAAATTATGTGATTGGACTGAATAGTCCTATGGCGATGTTTCTGATTGAAACATGACGAATAACTTAGACTTATTATATGGCAGAGTTAAATTATACTTGCATATAATAGAGTTGAACTAAGTTGGTGATGTTTCTGATGGAAACATGATAAATAACTTAGACTTATTATATGACAGAGTTGAATTATACTTGCATATAACAGAGTTGAACCAAGTTGGTGATTTTTCTGATTGAAACATGACGAATGACTTAGACTCATTATATGGCAGAGGTAAAACTATACTTGTATATAATGGAGTTGAACTAAGTTGGATTAACCTAGATTTGCCACGTCGGCAGAATCAAAACTCAGACTGGAACTAAGTGCATTTGAGTAAGATTAACAGAGGAACCAAGGTTGAGGACCTTGGCTAGTCTCTGTTTAAATCTAACTTCGCCAACAAAATCATAGCCACATGCTTAATGAGAACCTAAGTGAAACTTAAGTTCACATTAGAGGGCAGAGAGCTGGAGAATGATGAATAAAGTTTAAAGTGCTTGGGACTTGTTGAAATTTTATATTTACAAGTTAAATTTATTCCGAGGTAAATTTGAAGCAAGTACATACATATTCGCCGAGATTACCAGGTTGCCAAACTTGGGAAGTACGGAAGACTGAAGGCTTGATAGAAGACAATAAGTAAAAGTGAAGTGGCAAGTTTAAAACAACACTTGTGAAAATATTTTTTCAATGTTTTCAAGTGTTGAGCCAAAGCCGAGATGAACAAATTGTAAAGTTATGTCCGAGGATTTATACTTTGAAGAGGTCATACAGATAAAAGTACAATTTGAAGACATGCAAAATATTCTGAGTATGGAAAGAGTAAAACATACAAACACCTGAAAGAAGAAATTATACTTGTATTCAAAAGAAAAAAGGCACTTTGGCCTGCAGAAAGATTACTTGTTCTGATACAAAAAGGGCACATCGGCCAAATACAAAGCTAACATTGTTCAAAACAAAGTATTACAGCTAATAAGGAAACAAAGAAAGAATACAAGGAAAAGCAGAAATATCCTAAGTGTTAGGATTAGCTTCATCGGCTGGTGGTGTTACACTCTTGTCAGCCTCTACCTCAGCATCAATCTTACGCAGTGTGTCATCAAGGCTCTTATTGGCGGTCTCGACCTCGGCCTCAGAGGTGGTTTTTTGAACTGTGGTCTTTTGGACCTCGTCCTTCTCATCCTAAGTCAAGTCCAAGACTTGCTCATTCAGAGTTGGGGACTTGGCCCCAGCAGAACCCCCAGCATCGACTGTCATCTCGGCCTCTTCATCATCATCTTCTTCTTTATCTTCTTCCTCCCCAGCCTTAGCTTTAGATT
The DNA here is from genome assembly GCF_055761805.1 of Camellia sinensis. NCBI lineage: Eukaryota > Viridiplantae > Streptophyta > Magnoliopsida > Ericales > Theaceae > Camellia > Camellia sinensis. Next base: position 102,056,302 of record NC_138966.1, read on the forward strand.
GGCTTGAAGCATGAGGGAATGGCATTGCAAGTCGACCTTCGTCATAAAGGGAAGATCCTCAGGGACAGCCAACTCCTTCAGAGCAGCTATCCAACCAAGGGTGTAACCCTTGTTGCGTGCCTATCTAACTTGTTTCTTGAACTTCTCGCGGACGTCGGCTACCCCCTCAGCATAGGCCTTCTCGTCCGCCGCTTTGATTTTGGCATTTTTTATGGCCAAGGCACTTTGGAGCTTTGTTTGGGCTTCAGCAGTTTTTGCTTTGTCATCTTGTATTTCAGCTTTGAGGACCTGAGCAACAGCCTCTGCAGCACTGGCCTTTTCTTCGGCTTCATCCTGGGCTTGCTTAGCTGCCTTGGCCTGATCTATCAGGACTTTCATCTTGGCCTCGGCTTTGTTTAGGGACTTAAGCAAGCCAGCAACCTCCTTGGTCTTGTGGACCAGCTCCTTTTTCATTCCTTCTGCCTTCATCGCAAAGGAGTGGGCGTGCTGGATCACCTAGAAGAAATGAAAAGAACAAAGTTAGTAAACTCTTTAAGTATGAAAACAGAGAATGGAGAGTATCAAGTGTTAGGAGTTTACCAGTACAGAGTGCTACACCATCAGGGCAAAATTTTCGTATTCGCTGACCTCAACCATACGGTTGAGGTCATTAGGGAGGAGCAATGCAGTAGAGAGAGCAACGCTGACTTTAATGTCAATAGCGCTATCACTGGCTCTAACTGGCTTGTCCTTAATTGTGATTGATAGGGCCCAGGGGTCGTTAGGTCTTTGTGGACCCGAGGTGGTTGCAGATTTAAATCTCGGCCTTTTTGACTGAATATTTTCAGAAGGACCAGCCTCGGCAGGCCTCTTCTCGGGGGTGGAGGAACTTTTCTCAACCTCAGCCAATTTCGAAATTGGCAAGGTGTCCTCAAAATCAATCTGAGTCACCGTTGCCTTTGCTTGGGCTTTCTTCAACCTCTTTGGCTTAGCCTTTGGTTGGGATTGTGATGGGGAAGATTGAACTGTCACAACACCCGAAATGTCAGCCGAAAGGTCTTTGACTACAGCCTTATTACGCCCCATCTCGTCGGCGGTGGGGGCGACTATAACCTTGGTTCCAAAGCAAATTGCTGGCAGTGCAGTAGGCGGGTTTGTTGGATTGTAAGCCGACGCCTCAGAGGATTGGCATTTTCGGCTATGAGTTCTACCAATAGGAGTGTTAGCGGGAACTCGGCAACGGCATCGACGCTGCACTGGAGGAATCAATTGGGGAGCAGATATTGAAGACTACTCTGTTGGGTTAGAGGTTAAGGCTTGATCTGGCCGAGGTGATAAAGTGGTAGGAGGAGTTGTAGCAGAAGGAGGGGACTTGCTCTTCTTGGGGATGTTGGGAAAAGTGGATTTATAGGTTGGGATGTAGTTCAGCAACAAAGGAGCCTTGCACTGATTAACAGACAAGTCCAGCAGCTTCCTGAAATCCTTGCTGGGGTAGAAGGTTTTACGGAAGTCTTTCGGTGGCTGAGGAAGAACTGCAAGCAAAAAACAGACATTAGAACATATAAAAAGATCAAAGTAATAAAGACTTGAAAGCAAGTAAAGTGACACTTGGCTCTTACCATTATCCTCTTTAAAAACTATTCGGCTTAAAGAGTAGAGGTGGAGGTCATCATCTGATGGGAACTCCCAATTTACCGAGACGATAAAATAATCATCTCCAGTACCTTTGTTGGAGTCTGGGAGGTCGGCAATGAGTTTGTATTCTGTGGATCTCGGCTTAAGGTAATAGATGTAGCCCTTTTCTGACTTCAGGCCACACATGGTGTAATAGTATTGGATGTTGGCAAGGGTTATCCTAGCATTTTCTCGGCTAGCTAGGGCAATTATGCCGTTAATGACTCTGTAACAGTTAATGGCTAGCTACATTGGGTTAAGTTTGTAGTAATGAAGGACATGGCGAAAAAGGATATCGAGAGGGAACCTAAGTCTGTACTCTATAAAGGTGGCTACTGGGAAGGGCATGACGTTGTCGTTGGGCATGATGGAGTCCTTCTCCCCTGCCAACGTAAAGTTTACATCGGCAGGGATGGAGAACTCTCTCCTAAAGTGATTGAGTTTTTCTGGGGTGTCCACTCTCCACTTAAACATACCCATGATGTCGGCTAAAGGGGGAGGATGCAAGATTTTAGAAGGAAGAGGTTTGTGTGGGTTTAAAGAACCTCGGCTGAATCCTATGGAGCACTAGAATGAAGGTTTCTGAGGATCTAAGGGGATTTTGGTTCGGTTTTCCTAAGGGATAAGGTTCTAAATCAAATCCCAAGCTTAAATCTATGGAAACAAGAATTAAGGGCAAGAATCTGGAAATAAAGCAAGAAAAACAGGAAGAAAACACAATGATTCAGCCTCAAGGAAACCAATAGAAATTCAAGCACATTGTACGAAGTGTGTGCAGATGTGCAAAGTCAAGTACAATGGCAAGATAAACAAAAATGTGAGTGGAATGTGTGTAAATATACCCAGAAATAGATTGGACAGAAGCAAAATCATAAACAAACATAATGGAATTTAGGATACAAACGAAGATTCAAAGAACGTGAATAGATTCTCAATAACAGTGTACAAAATGTAACGAAGTTCGAAGTAAGTCAAAAACTAAAAGGAGGGGAGCAGTGACTTACCGAAGAAAATGGCACCGGTGTGAGATGTGCCGAAGTCATACGACGACGGTAAATGGAGCGAAGCAGTGAATGCTTCACTAAAAGGGATGAACAGAGCAAGTTGCAGACTTAAGAGCTTGAATAATGGCGGTTTGGAAGCAAGAAACGTTAGAGAGAGAAGGCTTGAGCGAAATCAAAGATATAAAGTGAAAAGATGGAAAGAGGGGAAGCATTTTTGTCAAAACACGAAAAGGCGGCAAACCACAGTGAATGTGCTTTGGACGACGTGCCTGTTAGGTGGCATGCGTAGAAGCGACGCGATCTAATGGCGCGTGTCTAGTACGAGTCAATGAGGAAAAGACGCATGGCAAAAACGATTGAGAAGCCATGCGTGACAGCTCATGCGCAGATGGAACTCTTGGAGTTCTTGATTTAATGAAGCAAAGACCTCGGCGAGGGGGACGATCTCGGCTAAAGAACTTGAAAAACTTAGTTCTTGGTTCTAGGGCATTGATAAAACACAGTATAGTCTTGGTCGTATGGAGCCACGTGTGACGACCTCAGTAACAAAGGGTAGAGCAAGTTTTAGCCGACAGACTATGTGAAACAAGTGATATAGGTTCCATCACCTCAGGATGCCAAGGTAATAGAACCTAGGGGCAGTTGTGGAGGCATATTTTTTGTGAATAACAATACGTGGCCAAGGTGGCACCGAAGTTCCAACCGAGGTGCCACGTGTTCTGGTCATGGCACTGAGGTGGTCTCGACTAGGCTGAGGTTGTCTGCGAAAATACCAGAATTCGAGGTGAACGGATAAGCTGTAAGAGTCTTAGAATTGGGGAGACCTCAACCTAGATAAGGATAAAACTCTAAGGGAGTTTGCCTTTATCTATTAGAGAGTCCAGGATGAGCATTGAACCAGAGTCCAAAAAAAGCTAGGCTTCTACAGGGATCATGTTAGTGCTGGCTATAAAAGTAAGGCAGCCTCGTGGGTCTAAGGTATGCTTTCGGTATTCTGTCTAGTGAATTAAGCACTATTTGCTATCTTTGAGAGAAAATTGAGTACTGACTTGATCATCAGAGTGCCCCCAGGTGGACGAACCACCGCCGGAGTCTTATCTTTCTGTGATAGGTTGTTCGGGCGCAATCTATTCTGCCGGTGTTCTCTAGCTGAGTACCGGTTTGGTAGTGTGGTTAGAAATCAGCACTCACATAAATATAAACCAAAAACCTAAACGTTACTAAATACTAGGGCCTATTTGATAACCATTCCGTTTTCAGTTTATATTAACAAAATTTTTTAAAAAATGTCATAAAATCTTATTTGATAATTTTTTTGGTTTATAAATGGTTGTCTCAGTTTATAAATTTGAGAAAAAAACGTAAATTCAAAAAATGAGTTTACGCTTTCAGTTTTTAAATTTTTTTTTCAAATAATTTATTTTCAATTTTTTTTTTCAAATAATTTTTGTTTCAAATTAATTTTTTTTCAATTAATTTTTTTTCCCAATTAAATTTTTTTTCAATTAGGTTTTAAATTTTTTTTTCAATTAATTTTTTTTTCAATTGTTTTTTCCAATTATTTTTTTTCCAATTAATTATTTTTCCAACTAATTTTTTTTCCCAATTAATTTTTTTTTCAATTAATTTTTTAAAATATTTTTTTTAATTATTTTTTTTTAATTGTAATGTCTATGATCCCATTGTCATAAATAATAAAAATAAATATAAATATTTTAGGCCTAAACAAACATATTTTTTAGTTTATGTTTTTAAAATTTTTTAAACATTTTATTCAAACCAAACGTACTTGTAATTTATGTTTTTTTAAAAATAAATAAAAACTAATTTATAAAATTTTTGTAAACATAAACAAAAAAACATAAACGCTACCAAACGTTACCTAAATAACATAAATAAGTTAACCTAGCAAGCCAAATATAGGGGTTGGACATGACAAAATAAATTGGAGTTTATTGAGCTCAAAAAAAATCTTTACATGGTAAAATAATATTATTTAACAACACTACATGTTATGTTTATCATTATTATACATGTATTTTTGGTTGTAAGGGAGGGTGTTGAATAAAGAGGTAATTTTTTATTTTTATACGGGTTCGATAATCCATTTCATTAATCTTATATTTATCGCTTTTAACTGCAAAAAATGCCACTAGATTTCGTCAAGAGAACCATAAATTTGAGGACCAATTCACCAATTCTATGATTCTAATTTATTTGAACGAGTACAGGGTGTATTTCTCAAAAATATTACTATACTAGCAGTTACGCAATGCACGTGTTATTTGATGGTACGATGTATGTTATAAAAAAATAATTTTTATTTTTATTTTTATTTAAAATTAAAATATAATTATAATTATTTATTTTGATAATATTAGTGCATCGTTTTATAAAAGTGTTACTTGTATACACACACATATATATATACATATATATGTATATTAGTTTTAGTTAAATTATTTATGCATTTTTATAATATTAGTTCTATCGCATTATAAAACTGTAATTATCATATAATAGTTTTATATGATATATATTAAATTATATGATAATAAAATAAATACTCATTTTGATATACAAATAATAATTAAATTTGAATAAGAATTAGTAATATAAAATTAAAAGTGATTCTAACTATTTAATTTTCTTTTATATTCATTTGGAAAATAAAAATATGTAAAAATAGAAACAATTTATTGAAAAAATTAAATATAAATATGTTGTAATTGGATAATCATATAATGATTTTATATGATATATATTAAATTAAAAAATTATAAAATAAACGCTCTTAATTAAATTAAAATATCAACTATATAAAATAAATTTAATAACGACTAATCAAGAAAAAACCTTGTAACAATATCTTAACTCAAAAAGAAAAAATAAATGAAAACATCGATAGATACATGTCAATGTGTGAAATAATTAATCATCTGTAATATAATGTCAAAACATAGAAAAACTTATTGTTCAGCAACTAAAAAAGTAACTCAAACAGTAAATTTAAATTTCAGAGGTTTTTTGAAAGTATTATTGTTGTGCAAGTTTTTCCTCGTGTGAGTTGTGATTATATAAAATTATGTAGAAAAGATTTTGTACAATCAAAGTATAATTTATATAGAATTTGTAGTTAGATTTCATATAAAACTCAAATTGGTCTTGTAAAATAAGTATTTTTATGATGGAAAATATATAGAAAATAAGTATTTCTTAAATAGAGTTCATATGAAATAGGTAAAGTGAGTATAATTTAAATTGAGTTTGAGTCTGTATAAAACTCTATATATAAATAGAACATACATACATATGACTTTTTTAGAAGGAAAAAAAAAATTAAGCCCTTAGAATGTGAAAAACACTATGGCCTCGTTTGGGCAGTTAGCTATTTTAATAGGCTAAAATATTTGTGTTTGGGAAGAGAGTTGATTTTTTTTGTAGTTAGATGTGATGTTTGTGAGAGAAAAAATGAAATAATTATAGGTTTGATGTGACATTTTGTCTTATAAACTATTTTAGCCTGTTTTATCTTTTTATGAATTTTAGTCCAAAAAAAGCCAAACCTTGGCTTCCCAAACTGGGCCGTGTGTGTGTGTGATTATATAAAATAATATAGTAAAGATTTTGTACAATCAAAGTACAATCCATATAAAATTTGTAGTTAGATTTCATGTAAAATTCAAATTGGGTTTGTGAAATAAGTATTTTTATGATAGAAAATATATCAAATAGAATCTATATAAAATAGATAAAGTTAGTATAATTTAAATTGGGTTTGGATTTGTATAGAACTCTATATGTAAATAGATTTGCTATATATACACTAATTGGTGCACTAATTAGTATACCAATTGATAATGTAGCATAATTTAAGATATTTTTAGCATTTGTAATTTATATAATGAGTGAGATTAATAATAATATCATAACTAGTGTTGGTACATTAATTAATACATGTAATACCACTCTATACAAACTAATGGTAAATTTTACATGTATAGATGACATATTGCTTTTTTGTTTTTGCTTTTTTGGTAGATATCATTTATTGTGTTAATGCACATAGAATATAGTAAAAGAAATACTGAATTTAACCACTTGACAAATATAATTTTTTTTATTTTTTTATTTTATGGTATTGAACTTTTCAAAAGTAGAGGTAACAATGTTACATCCTCTCAATTTATCACACATAAATTATCCTTAATGATATGATATTGAGGTTAGACCTCACATGATAAAATATTTGATAAATTAAAATTTGACATTTGTCAGACACATCATTAGGGGTGATTTTTAAGTATGATATATTAGGTGTCTCAAACATTTGTCTTAGGGAAAAATACACAATTAGTCCAAGTAGTTTGCCTCGCGTGTCATTTTGGTCCTTGTCATTTTAATTTGTTCGATTTTGACCTTAAATTTTGAATCATTTTGGTCCAATTGAAAACGGAAGTTAAGAAATTGGACAGAAAATTTGCACGTGAATAACATGTAATTGGTTTCCAAGGGAAAAATAGACATTTTGCTTTCCCTATCCCTTTCAGTTTTTTCTTACGCTTCTCTCTCTCTCAAAACCCTAACAACGCCATTGCCTTGAAGAACTCGAGACCGAGCACCGGCAGCGAAAGAACCTCACAGGGTCCACCACCACCACCACCGCCGCCTCCGTCTCCGCCTCCACCACTCCTCTTCCTTCTTCTCTCACACTTTCTTCGATCGTCTCTCTCTACTCTCTGTTACTAGCGCCAACTCCCGTTGATGCAAAAAGATGATGTAGAAGTGAAGGATTTGGAGAAGAAGTGGGTTTTCATCATCATCAACCACATGTGTCTGAAACCAACCCACCAGATCAAATTCACATGTCAAGGATGCAAAGATTAAGTGCCACAAATCCTCTCAGACTTGTCATTAACAGTGGAACCAGAGTCCCCCGAGTCCCCTAAGTCCCTCTCTCTCATTCTCAACCTCGTTCCACTCCCTCTCCTACTCAATCTCGCTCTACTCCTACCCCAATCTCACAGGTACTTAATTGATCCTCACATCTAACTAATCAAATTTCACATTTTTTTGTGTGAATTTTTGGAAATTTGATTTGAATTTTTAATTTTTCTTTTTGGGTTTTTCTTGTTTTAACCAACCATCTTTAACAACACTGAATTCAAGATCTTATACCAACAAATTCTTTCTGTTTCTGTTCCTTTTGCACTTGGTGACTGCTATTAGGTTGGTAGCTTTTCTTGTGTTTAAGGGGGTTCAAGGCCTATTACAAATTGGTTTAACTCAAAAAAGGAGAAGGGTGTATTGCAATTTTTTCTACCTCAGGTTGAGGCTGCTTTTCTTTTGAGCATCACACTAGCATTTTCATGGCAAAAAGCTGTTACACTATGTTTGGAAACCTAGGAGAGAAAAGAAAATAAATGATTACTTAAATTATAAAAGAAAAGAAATGATTGTGATTTCTACCTCGAGTTGAGGCTGCTTCTCTTTTGAGCATCACACTAGCATTTTCATGGCAAAAAGCAGTTATGTTTGGGAAACTATGAGAGAAAAGAAATGAAATGATTACTTAAGTTGTAAAAGAAAAGAAAAAAAAAGAAATGATTGTAATTTCTCTCCTTCTTGTTTAGATAAGTAAGAAATAAAAGAAAAAAAAATGATTGTGATATATCTTCTTTTTGTTTGGTTAGATTTCATAAGAGAAAAGAAAAGAAATTATTTTATGTTATATTACCAAAACAACCTTTTTATGTCTTCAATCATTTTTTTTCTTTTATTTTTACAGGGACAAAATTGGTATTATGAAAATATAAGAATCTATTAGTTTCTTTTCCCTTCCAATCTCTCCACTTTTGGGAAGATTGAAAATGAGGGTTATAAGACAAATGAGTTTCTCTCCGTTTCGCTTCATTTTTCCTCATTTATCTCCACTTAAGTTATCCAAACAAGCAAGAGAAATATATATCTCTCCATTTCTTTTCTTTTCTCTCCAAATCACTCAATCCAAACATAACGTCAGAGTGTGGCCTACATTCATGGTTCATTTCATAATTTGGAGTTGTTTCATCATGTCCTTACCTGCTGGAATTCTCCTTATTTGCTTCCAAAAAGCCCCCGCCGATGGCGTTGGAGTCCTGTTTATTGCATTTGCTATTGGTGATGGCTTGTATGCTTGTTGGGTTTCTCACAGAATTGTTTTTTGTTGTAAAGTTTTGATTAAATCACTTGAACCCGTATCGAAATTCCCTGATTTGAATCAACCCACTTATTGGATGCTTGGGGCTAGATTCATGTGGATGTTTCTATGGATTCTAGCTGTGATTGGGTCCTTGAATTTTTACTTCCAACCGGTGCTCGATCTCGACTTCTTTAAGGTAGTGGCGTTGCTAGGGTTTTGAGAGAGAGAGAGAGAGAGAGAGAGAGAGAGGCGTAGAAAGAAGCTGAAAGAGAAAGGGAAAGCAAAATGTCTATTTTGTCCTTGGAAACCAATCACATGTTATTCACATGCAAATTTTCCGTCCAATTTCTTAACTTCCGTTTTCAATTGGACCAAAATGATACATAATTCAAAATTTAAGGTCAAAATCGAGCAAATTGAAATGACAATGACCAAAATGACACACGAGGCAAACTACAAGGACTAATTGTGTATTTTGCCCTTTTTCTTATTTAGTAGCTTTGAAATACAACGCGACATTATATAAGTTGTGCTATCAACTAATGATGAATTTTTTTTATAATTGGATAATATTAACTCAATTTTGTTAAATAATTAAGAGATAAGTGATGACTTACTGTTTTTTGCACTTCTACACTTGTCAACACAACATAATCAATGTCACATACTAATTTAGGACTGCGTAAATAATTTTCAAACGGTATTATTTGGTGCAACTTATTATAAGCTAAAAACTGATAATTCAAAAACATCCATCACCTAGCTTTCAAATAATTAGTTTTTTTAATTTATTTATGCCTAATAAGCCATGTAAGCAAAAATTATACCAAACAATTTAATAAAAACTTTCAAAATTTAAAAAAAAAAAAACAAAACAAAAAAACAAAAACTATAAAGTAACTTAGATAAGTTTACCTAGCTAGCCAAATGTAGGGGTTGGACATGACAAAAGAAATTGGAGTTTATTGAGCTCAAAAAAAATCTTTACATGGTAAAATAATACTATTTAACAACACTACATGTTATGTTTATCATTATTATATATGTATATGTTTTTTTTGGTTCCAAGGGATGGTGTTGAATAAAGAGGTAATTTTTTATTTTTATAATCCATTTCGTAAATCTTATATTTATCGCTTTTAAATTCATAAAATGTCACTAGATTTCGTTTGGAGAACAACAAATTTGAGGACCTGTACGGGGAAGAAATAATTCTCCTCGTATAATCCTGTTGACCAAGTCCACGCTCCTCCGTACGACGTCGCGTTGTCACCTGAAAACACAAACGTGAGCTAGCCGGCGGGTGTGTGCCGGAAACCTCTCCGATGCCTAAGTCAGTGGGTTTGACAAATAGACAAAGCTCTATGTTCTCAGAAAGCAAAATTGTGTTGTGTTCTGTTACCTCCTCCAAGGTGATGCTTGTGAGCTTTTATAAGTTTCGTGTGGCACAATCCTAGTAGGACTTTTATTCCTCCATGCAGAGTCCTCCTAGGATTCATACGCCTAAGGATAATGCTTATCCTTTTACACCCTCCTCACTGCTTAAACCAAGTGAGATGGTTTGTACCATGGCCGAACTATAACATGACCGAAATAACTTGACTGTGCAGAGTCACTGAGTAGGCCGAACTTCCTTAGTTCGGTTCTGCTTTTAATTCTCCTTATCTCGGTTCTCTCTTGTTCAACCCATGGCACGGTTGGAAAATACCTAACCAATTGCGACCGGTATAACTCCTAGGTCGGTCTAATTCAAAGACACTGTCAGACCGACCTTTTCAAGGGACATCATGACCGGACTAAATCCGCGACCGGACCTACTCCAAGCTACACCGGACCGAATTAACTTTATCAATTCTTGGGCCGGAGTAATTATACTTCTTCTGGGCCGGAATAACATTATGGCCTTTTACCAAGTCCTTCATACTTTGGGCCACAAAATTCCATCTCACAGCTCAGCCCAATTTTCTCCAAAAATTACCCTCTCAATTGCCCCTTAATTCCATCTGCACAGCATGATTGGGATTACCAGTCCACCAACCGAGCTGAAGTTATTAAACCTTTCCAGTCGAGCTAAAAAAAACCCTTTAGCCTCTCCAGCCGAGCCAAAAACTCTTGGGCCCTTAAGCCGAGCTAATTTTACTTTGGGCTTCACTTTGTTCGGTCAAAACGTCTCTTCAACCACGACTGTAACGCTTCCCTTTCCGTATACACGTGGCACGCTCCCATTCGTAGAAGGCAGCTGTCAGCGCCGTCTTCGTGTTTCGCGATTTTTGAACAGTTCCCGCCCTCTCTGTCTCTTTCCACAAAACAATCATCCTGCCTTTGAACCATTCACTTTTACTATTCCTCATCTTCTCTCTCTGTGCTCTTGTTGTTCTTCCGTTGCTTCTGAAGACTGTTTTTGCTGCCACTTTTCCATCTCCAGTCTCCTTTTCTTCAATCTGGTAAGTAAACTCATTTTGTTTCTTTTGTTCTCGCTTCCATACCTGTTCTACGCATTTGGTTTACTGTATTTTTGCAGAACATGCTCTTCCATTTCTGCTTTGCTTCTGTATTTTTATGAAAAAACCAGTAGAACTTCATGTGTGTATGAACTATTATGTAGAAAACTAGTCTTAGATCCAAAATCACATAGCAACCGAACTAGGATACTGTTTGTCCAATATTGGTAGATCACTTTAGACAATAACCGAACTAGAACTTGTAGAAGTCTTAACAAATCACCAACTCCTGATTCACTGTAGCCGAAATAAAATCACCGAACAAAGAGTTGGTTCCAGCCAACCACTCTTCAGCCACACCCTTACTTCGGCTAAAGAGTAACAAGAGTTGGTTTATTCCGGCCAACCACTCTTTAGCCATACCCTTACTTCGGCTGAAGAGTAACAAGAGTTGGTTTATTCCAGCCAACCATTCTTCAGCCATACCCTTACTTCGGCTGGAGAGTGAAAAGAGTTGGTTTATTCCAGCCAACCATTCTTTAGCGATTTCCTTACTTCGGCTAAAGAGTAACAATAGTTGGTTTATTCCGGCCAACCACTCTTCAGCCATACCCTTACTTCGGCTGAAGAGTAACAAGTATTGGTTTATTCCAGCCAACCACTCTTCAGCCATACCCTTACTTCGGCTGAAGAGTAACAAGAGTTGGTTCATTCCAGCCAACCTCTAAGTTAGTTTTTCCAGCTAACTTAGAACAATGTTTGGTTATTCCGACCAAAACGTCCTGTAGCCTGGATCCTTATCCTGGGCTTAGGACGGGTGTTGGTTTAATCCAGCCAACCTCTAAGTTAGTTTTTCCAGCTAACTTAGAATAATGTTTGGTTATTCCGACCAAAACGTCCTGCAGCCCGGATCCTTATCCTGGGCTTAGGAAGGGTGTTGGTTTAATCCAGCCAACCTCTAAGTTAGTTTTTCCAGCTAACTCAGAATAGAATGCCTGCAATATACCTAATCGTTACTAAAGCTAACTTTTACAAAGAACAACTTGTGCTAAAAAGAATTGCTTGTTTTATTGAAGAAAGAAAAAATTACATATACTTGAAAAAGAAAAGCTAAAAGTAAAATAACTTGAGGTTGGCCGTATTCCATGGCCTAGGGATTGCCTTGCCATCCTTATGCCCCTTTGCCTGCTAACCCAACCACCTTGTAAGGACCTTCCCAGTTTGGCCCTAACTTTCCATCTCCTGGGATTAAGGTATTTCCCATCACTTTGCGCAGTACCCAATCGCCGATCTTGAATTGCCTTGGATGTACCTTTTTGTTGTATTTTTTGATTAACTCTCGTTGGTATGCGGCGATGTGAACCAGTGCTCTTTCTCTTCTTTCTTCTGCAAGGTCGAGTTCTAAAGCTATGGCTTCGCCATTTAAGTCAGGATCAAAATTTTCACTTCGAATTATGGGGAGGCCAACTTCCAGTGGGATTACTGCTTCCATTCCGTAGGTTAAGGAAAATGGTGTTTCTCCTGTTGATCGCCGAGGTGTGATGCGGTAAGCCCATAAAACATGAGGAAGTTCATCCGCCCACTTGCCTTTTGCCTTTTCTAGCCTTTTCTTTAGTCCATCCAGGACGACTTTATTTGATGCTTCTGCTTGTCCATTTGCTTGAGGATATGCCGGTGTAGAATTGTAGAACTCTATCTTGTACTCTTCACAAAAGCTTCTGAAGATTCTGCCGTCGAACTGAGTACCATTATCTGAGATCAGTGCTTTTGGTATGCCAAACCGAGTGATAATATTTTGCCAAACGAATTTCTTCACATCTTTTTCTTTGATTGATGCCAATGCTTCCGCTTCCACCCATTTGGTGAAGTAGTCTGTTGCTGCGATAAAGAATTTCCTGCCGCCGGATGCTGTTGGAAGTGGTCCTACTATGTCTAAGCCCCACATTGCGAAAGGCCATGGGCTAGTCAATGGTAGGAGTTCTCTGGCTGGTTGATGTATTTGATGTGCGAATTTCTGGCATTTTTCACACTTCTTCACATATTTCTCTGAGTCTGCCTGCATGTATGGCCACCAATAACCTTGTGAAATGGCCCTGTAAGCTAGCGACCTTCCCCCTTGATAGCTTCCGCATACTCCTTCGTGTATTTCAAACAAGAATGCTTCTACTTTGCTGGGGTGAACGCACTTTAGGTAAGGCCCTGAGAATGACTTCTTGTATAATGCCAAAGATAGAGATAGCCAAAATCGCTGTGACTTCGCCCTTATTCTGTTGGCTTCTTTTTTCTCTTCTGGTAGGATGCCGTCTTTTAGGAACAGGATGATGGGATCCATCCAAGAGGGGCCTAGTTCTGCGCAGCATACTTCTTCTGCTTCGGGGTCTTCTATGCTTGGTCTTGGTAAGTAGTCGATGAGCAATAGATGAGGGGTAGATGCATCTGCCATCGAGGCAAAGCCTGCTAGTTCGTCTGCTCTGCTGTTTTCCTCCCTGCCAATTTGTTCTATCCTTACTACATCGAACTTTTTGATTTCTGTTCTGACCAGTTCTTGGTACTTGGCCATTCTGTCATCCTTTGCTTCGTAGTCGCCAGAAATTTGGTTTACCACCAGCAGAGAGTCGCTGTATACCATTAGTTTGGTGGCCTTCATGTAGTATGCTGATTTGAGTCCTGCCAGAAGCGCTTCATACTCTGCTTCGTTGTTGGATGCTGGGAAGCCAAGGTTGATTGCTTGCTCTATAACCAGGCCGTCTAGAGAGATGAGGACTATGCCAAGTCCTGCACCATGCCGGTTGGATGCTCCATCCACAAAGAGCTTCCACATCTCTCCAGCGAACAACTTCCAGCAAGTGGAAGGGTCAGATGATGTCGTGGGGTCAAGGATGGTGTTTTCTTCAAGGTCCATGTTTGCTGTCTGCCCTTCATCCTCTGATTGAACTGTTGGTGAGCCTTTGTTTGTCTCTTCTTTGTTGTCATTAGTATGGTCTGCCTTGGTGCTTGATTGACTACCCTCTACTAGGGGTTGCGCTATTCCGGCGTCAACTTCCATCCCTAGTTCGGTTGTGTCAGTTAGGTCGACTGGGCAGATATGATGGCTTCCAGGAGTAAACTCTGCGACGAAGTCTGCCAAAGATTGGGCTTTTATTGCGGTCTTGGGTTGGAACTTGATGTCGAATTGTCCCAACTCTACTGCCCACTTTAAGATTCGCCCAGAAAAGTTCGCCCTTTCAAACAAAGCTTTTAGTGGAAAAGCTGTGAGGACGACTATGGTGTGGGCATGAAAGTAGTGTGCCAATTTTCTGGATGCCATCATTAATGCTAATGCTAGTTTCTCTAAGGGCAAGTACCTTGTTTCGGCTCTCAACAATGTCTTGCTGACATAAAAGATGGGCAGGTGTTGTATTCCTTCCGCACGAACCAATACTGCGCTAACTGCGTGCTGAGAGACTGCCAGGTACAAAAAGAGTTCTTCACCAGGTACTGGAGTAACAAGTAGTGGTGGGGAAGACATGTACTCCTTCAAGCTTTCCAGAGCTTGGTCGCATTCTTCATCCCACTCAAACTTGGCTTTTAAAGCTTGGAAGAATGGTCGTAGTCTGTCTGATGACCTGCTTATGAACCGGTTGAGCGCAGCCGCCATACCAGTGAGATGCTGCACTTCCTTGACTGAGTTTGGTCTCTCTAACTCCTGGATTGCTTTAATCTGAGAGGGGTCTGCTTCTATACCCCGGTTGGTCACAAGGAAGCCCAAGAATTTGCCAGATCCAACTCCGAATGCGCATTTGGACGCATTGAGGCGCAACTTGTGTTTTTTCAAGATCTGGAACATCTCGCCTAGGTCTTTAAGATGGTCATTCTTATCCTTGCTTTTGACCACCATGTCGTCGATGTAAGCCTCCATTGTTCTGCCTAACAATGTTTCAAACATCTTGGTGACCATCCGTTGGAATGTCGCCCCTGCGTTCTTTAGGCCAAAGGGCATGACCTTGTAGCAATATAATCCCCTTGGTGTTGTGAAGGATGTGACCTCCTGGTCTGGTTCATGCATGGCGATCTGGTGGTAGCCTCTGTATGCATCCAGAAAGCTAAGTCGGTTTTGCCCTACCGTTAGGTCCACCAGTTGATCTATCCTTGGTAGAGGAAAGCTATCTTTTGGGCACGCCTTGTTGACTGTTTTGTAATCGACGCAGACACGCCATTTACCATTCTTTTTTGGCACTACGACTGTGTTGGAGATCCATCTTGGGTAGTGCACTTCTCTTATTGCTCCTGCCTCCAGCAGGTTGCCTACCTCTTCTGCCACTATTTCGGCGTGGTGGAGTGCCGATCTGCGTGTGCGTTGAATGACTGGTCTGGCGGATGGGTGGACATTGAGTTGGTGACTGATGAAGTTTGGATCAATACCTGGCATGTCGTAGGGCGTCCAGGCAAACACTTCGATGTTAGAGGTCAAGAATTCCAAGACCTCTAATCTCTCAGTGCTGGACAACGATGAGCCAAGCAAGAAGAACTTATCCGGGTTCTTCTCATCTATTTTTACCTCCACCAAGTCTTCCACCGCTTTCTGATTAGCCTCTTTACCGACGTCCGCGAATAGTTCATTACTTTCTGGTTCTTCCACCGAATGAACATATCCTTTGGCAGCGCGGCTGCCGTTCACCGTGGCGAAACATTGCTTTGACATGATCTGATCTCCATAGACTTCTTCAATTATACCGGTGTCGTTGGGGAACCTCATTACTTGGTGGTAAGATGACGCCACCGATCGCATGGCATGCAGCCATGTTCTGCCCAGGATGATGTTGTAAGTGGAGGGGACCTTCAATACCCAGAACTCCACTTGTTTTGTTACGCTTCCTGCTCTGACTGGAAGGATTATTTTGCCGACGGGCCACTCTGGCATGAAGTTAAATCCAATTAGGGGAGAAACTGCAGGCGCCAAGTCTTTGTCTTGTAGCTTCAACTGTTTGAATGTTTCGTAGTACATGATCTCACATGAACTACCCTGGTCAATCAGAATCCGCTTGACGTCAAAATCTTTGACTCAGAGAGTGACAACCAGAGCATCATTGTGAGGACAGTATATTCGATCCAGGTCTTTATCCGAAAAAGACATGACGTTTGTTGCCTCTGTCTTCCCTTTCTTGGTGGCAGGTTGGGCACCTAGCACTTCTCTAAAGTGCTCAGCCTTTTTGATTGAACCTCTGAGCTCGCATACGCGCTCAGGTTCAAAAACTCCATGTATGACATTGATAATACCTTGAGGCGGTGCATCGAATGGCATTCCGTTGGGATTATTATGATCCTGGGGGGCTGGCTGTGTCCCTCCTTCAATGTATTTGTCCAAGTGGCCTGCTGCCACCAGTTCTTCCAAGTGTTGTCTTAGTGGCGTGCAATTCTCAATTCGGTGCCCCTTTTCTTTGTGGAAGGTGCACCGTGATCTGTGGTCATAGTCTTTCTGAGCTTCTCCCAGTTTGGCTGGCCACTTGACAAAAGGCTCATCTCTTATTTCGCTCAGAATCCGATATATTGGTTTTTTGAACACCGTAGTTATGGCGGTGCGGATTCTCAACCATCTCTTGTCTGGGTCCTCTCCACTATCTCGTTTGCCACGTTCGTTCTTGTTACTTCGGTCTACCGTGTTGACCTTTGCTGAGGTTTTCTTTTCTGGTACTGCGGTCGCACTTGATTTTGCTTTGGCACGTGCGCCATCCTCTTCTACCCTGATGTGCTGATGCACTCTCTCCATCAGGGCTTCCATGGTAAGGGGTGGCGTCATGGTGATAGAGTCCCTTAGTCTGTTTCCGACTGGAAGGCCTCTTTTATACTGCGCAATGGCTAGATTGGTGGGGCAGTCTCCAATCTGGTTGAATGTCTCCCAGTAGCGACTGTTGTAAGATCTGAGGGTCTCTTTTTCACCCATGTCGATGGAGAGCAACTGGTCTATTTCCACCGGCGTTTTAGTGTTTGTTCGAAACCTTGTTACAAACGCTTCTGCCAATTGGGCCCAGGAGGCTATGCTGCCCTCTGGGAGCTTTTCGAACCAAGTCAAGCCTAGGTCGCCAAGGCTTGATGGGAAGAGTATGCACATTAAAGCCTCGTTTCGCCTGTACACAGCCATGACTTGGCGAAAGTGGCTCAAGTGTGAATACGGGTCCGTCTTCCCTTCATATGTAGTGAATTTCGGCTGAAGGAAGCCTGATGGTAGGGGAGCGTTCTCGATTGCTGGGACAAACGGCGAAGTTTGTAGTCTTGCCAATGCTTTGTCCGTTGGTTCGTATGCTGGGCGCGGTATTGGCATTCCAACCTCGACGCTTCCATGCGTCCGAGGAGCCAACCGCTGTAAGGCAAAGACTCTGTGTGGATCGCGCGCCCTGGCATCCTCCTTGCATCGTGCTTTTTCTTCGAGCACGGTTCGTAAGTCGGATGACCTGGGCAGCTCTGTCTGTCTAGATCTGGTTTGGTGTGAGTGCGAAGGCCAATACGTGCTTCCTTCAGCGTATGATCTTTCGGATCTCGTCCTCTCAGACCTGGAGTGACGAGTTCTGGAAGATAAGGAATGAGTGTCGCCTGTCCTGAGGCTTCTGCTCTCTCCTTGGGAGGGTGTAGTATTCCTACTACGACTCTCTGAGTGGCGAGGGGGCGTCTTGTGCTTGCGCCCCTCTCCTGTCGCCACATCTTTAGTCTTCATCTGGCGTTTCAAAGCCTCCATGTCCGCCGCCATCTTCCGAATTAGTTCATCTTGCTCCTTTACGCGATCTTCCAGGGCTTGAGAATCAATCCTCCTCCTTTGCCTGTCAGGACTTTGAGAGTGACGAGGGCTGTCATTCCTCCTTCCCCTGCCACCCCGCCTGGAGTTATGTTGTTGGGGCTACAAATCTGCCATAGGAGGGACAGAGGGTAATCCTTCACGTCTTGCGCCCCCATCTGGAGTTAGCCCGTCGATGGCGGACTGCGGTAGTTCTTCAATCTGTGCCATTGATTGAGAAAAGGAGAAGCATAGTCAAGAGGTTTTTGTTCTTGTCTGTTCTTCCCACAGACGGCGCCAATTGTACGGGGAAGAAATAATTCTCCTCGTATAATCCTGTTGACCAAGTCCACGCTCCTCCGTACGACGTCGCTTTGTCACCTGAAAACACAAACGTGAGCTAGCCGGCGGGTGTGTGCCGGAAACCTCTCCGATGCCTAAGTCAGTGGGTTTGACAAATAGACAAAGCTCTATGTTCTTAGAAAGCAAAATTGTGTTGTGTTCTGTTACCTCCTCCAAGGTGATGCTTGTGAGCTTTTATAAGTTTCGTGTGGCACAATCCTAGTAGGACTTTTATTCCTCCATGCAGAGTCCTCCTAGGATTCATACTCCTAAGGATAATGCTTATCCTTTTACACCCTCCTCACTGCTTAAACCAAGTGAGATGGTTTGTACCATGGCCGAACCATAACATGACCGAAATAACTTGACTGTGCAGAGTCACTGAGTAGGCCGAACTTCCTTAGTTCGGTTCTGCTTTTAATTCTCCTTATCTCGGTTCTCTCTTGTTCAACCCATGGCACGGTTGGAAAATACCTAACCAATTGCGACCGGTATAACTCCTAGGTCGGTCTAATTCAAAGACACTGTCAGACCGACCTTTTCAAGGGACATCATGACCGGACTAAATCCGCGACCGGACCTACTCCAAGCTACACCGGACCGAATTAACTTTATCAATTCTTGGGCCGGAGTAATTATACTTCTTCTGGGCCGGAATAACATTATGGCCTTTTACCAAGTCCTTCATACTTTGGGGCCACAAAAGTCCATCTCACAGCTCGGCCCAATTTTCTCCAAAAATTACCCTCTCAGGACCAATTCTATAATTCTAATTTATTTGAACAAATACAGGATGGATTTCTCAAAAATATTACTATATTCCAAAAGTCAACTTCTATTCAAAATTAAATGCCATGTTGGCTACCACTTGACGTAAAAGTGTGAGTTATATCTAATAAAATATTTTTATGTCGTGTGACTGTTAATGTGTTATTTTTTGTTTAATTTTGGGCATAAGTTAGATTTTTGGAGTAAATTAAAAAAATTTGAAATATGAAGAGTCAAAGTGAGAGAAAAAAAAAAAAAAAAAAATCAAAAGTCAAAATGAGAAAATAACCAAATATAAAAAGAGCAATATGTAATTCACTTATCTTTCACTAAGACAAGCCTGAAGTGAGCCCACAACGATGAAATATGGACCCCATTTTAAAAGTTGGACCAGAGACAAATTGGTTCTTGAGAGCAACAAATTGGTTTTTAATAGTTTGATTTGTGTACTTGAAAAAATATTTGATTTGATTTCATAATTAGATGATAAATAATATAATTAAGATAGAAAGAAACATACAAAAAAAATAAAATAAAATAAAAATAACAATAGATGGTTATCTATATATTTTTGCCTTTTGAGAGAAAAAATTGCTAATTTCTTTCAAAATGAAATGTTTGATGAAAAGAAAAATATCATGTAATAGTTTGTTTGTTTTTTATATTTATTACAAATGATCAAGATATACAAAGTTATGTGATAGAATTTAGAAGTATGATTGAGATCCTAAGAAAACCTTTTACCATTTGACTTGTAATAATATGGCATGTCAAATTTTAATTTGAAATACACTCAATTATTTAGAATTTGTTTCTCTTATCGCATCATTCTCTTGAGATCTCTAACATTTTTCTGAATTTAAAGTTATAAATTGTAAATCTCTGGTATTTCTCTAGAATTTAAGTATAGGGCAATGGTTAAATATTTCATCTATTATTCATTTTAGGCAAATATTATGGTACACACTTAAAAAAGAAAATAATATAATTTTATATTTTTTGAAGCATAACTAAATAAAAAATGTCATAACTCAATACAATATGAGATATAACTAAAGATGCCATCAGTCATAACTAAAATAATAACATAACTTAAAAAAATAGTAATAACGAAAGAAGAAAATAATATAATTAAGAGTGTATATAATACACCCCTGTCATAGGTGTATATATTAGAATTTCCCTTCATTTTAAGGTCATTCTAGAGGTTGAGTTTAAAAATTATTTGGTAAATATGAAACAAGATATTGTATGTATTTATAAATTAATCAAAACACAGAAGATTAAAAACGTTAGCAAATATATTAATATATTAACAACACAAAACTTTCAAGTAGGTCACATTAATTAACGTGAAATTCACCTAATATTAGCAGAGATGGTGTGGTTGTTGCGCGGGCATTTGGGTTTATTTTAGGATCCGTTTCAATTATTTGAACCGTTCACATTATAAAGTATATTGAGTACAATATATTTGTAAAAAATTAAGTTGATCATCGTTAACCATTTCATCAAATTATATTTTTATCTACAAAATAAATAGCAAATTTGATTTGAAGTAAAAAACTAAATGTAAATATGATTCGATGAAATGGTTATTGAGTTATTGATATCCGATCAATTTAACTTTTTTTAGATAGGTTCTACTTGTGGGGACATATTTTTTGGTAGTCCACGTGGTCGAGGTTGTTAGCCGAGGTGCTATGTGGGCAGATCATGTTTGCCAAGATATTTGGGGCACTGCCGAGGTATTCTGCGGGAATACCGAAATCCGAGATCAATGGATAAGGGACAAGAGTCCTAGAATGGGAAAAGACTTCAGTTTGGGTAAAGATGAGACTCTTAGAGAGTTTATCCCAATCCTACTGGGAGTCCAAGATTAGCAATAATCCTAAGTCCATTAGAGTTAGGCTTCTATTGGGACTAGGATTGTGTTAGCTATAAAAAAGAGGCACCCCCATGGGTCTAAGGTATGTCTTTTATGCTCTGTCTAGTGAGTTAAGCATTATTGATTATTTTTTAGAGATATACTGATTTGATCGTCGGAGTGCCCCCGGGTGGACGAACCACCGCCGGAATCTTCTCTTTCTGTTGCAGGTCAGACAGGTGTCATCTATTCTGCCAGTGCTGTCCAGCTGAATACTGAGTTGGCAGTGTGGTCGGACAATTACTCACACAATTTGGCGCCGTCTATGGGAAAGAAAGGAGAATAGATGGCCAACGACGAACAGAAAGAGAAGGTTGGAGACGACACCCCTACTGAGAGTGGGAAACATATTGACCTTGACGTTGAAGAAGACAACTGCAGCGAAGAGACTCGTGATAAGAATCACGGAGGAAAGGACGTCGGCCAGGAGGGCAGCGTACCGAAGAAATCGGATCAGAGCGAGTATTATAACGAGGACGACCTCCAGGACACGCCGATTTCAGCAGCCAATGCCTAGAAGGGAGGGCAGAAACCAATCCCAAAAGCCCCTCAGCACACCAGGAGTGAAAGACACTCTTACCGACCTTCAAAGGAGGTCGGGCGAGGAGAGTCGAGAAGGGAAGAATCGCGGAGGACGCATCGCACCAAGGAAGCAGACCCTAGAGAACATCGGCATGTTCAAAAGCAGGAGCTGTGTTTTGACACAGCTCATGGAGAAAGGTCAAAGAAGGCTCACAACGAAACTGAGAGCAGTGCACCTAAAAGACTGAAATCAGGAGATAACCGAGTTCTTAGGCGGACAAAGGAAGACTTAAGAGATTACCTCAAGAGGAAGCAACAGAATGCCGATGCTAAGGTAACCTCCCCTGATAAACCGAGAACACCCTTCTCAGTGGAATTAGACAAATTTGAGGCACCGAAGAGATTCAATATGCCGAGGTTACAAATATACAATGGTAAGTTAGACCCCAACTTCCACGTTGGATTGTACTTAAACTCAATGGCATTGTATAGTGGGAACAAGCCGTTGCTCCGCAAAGTGTTCCCCTCATCGTTCGAGGAGATTACATCAGATTGGTTTCACAAACTTCCGAAGGGAAGCGTGAAGGCCTAGGAAGGCCTGGCTGAGATGTTTGTGGCCAGGTTCGTGACAAACAAGCTACAGCCATTGAAGGTGGACGCCCTAATGGCCTTGAAGATCGGCGAGGATGAAAGCCTTAGGGCCTATGCCAAAAGGTACTATGAGGTATTCAACCGAATACCAGGATGCAACCAAGAGGTGGCGGTCGTGTCGTTTAAAAATGACTTGAAGGATGACTGCCTGCTTCGAAAATCACTGGCAAAGACATTGCCGAAAAGCATGGAGAAGATGATGGCCAAGATAGAAAAGTATGCCAAAGCTGAGGAAGACACGCCGGGGACAAAAGCGTCCAAACAAGAGAAGAGAAATGGTTCGCCGAAGCAAAGCCAAGATAATACTGGACACGAGAAGACAATAGCTTAGCCTAAGTGAGCAGATCGCAGATTCCAGATCTGGAATCCCAGATCCCAGAAGACAAGATCTCGGCTTAGATGATTAAGTCTGAGAAGAGAAGAGTTTGGCCTAAGTTAAAGAATTTTTCCACAAAGGAGTATGTGGAAGCCATGCAGGGGGCGGATCCCCTGCCCATAGAGCACTATCAAGGTCAAAGCCACGTGCCTAATGAGAACCCAAGTGGAACTTAAGTTCACATTAGGGTGCAAAGGACTGAAGAATGATGCTTGGGAGTTGGAATTTCACAAGCCGAGATGATGTTTAACACTTGTTGAAACTTAAAAAGTTTACAAGTTGAAGTTAAACCGAGATGATGTTTAACACTTGTTGAAACTTGAGAAAAGTTTATAAGTTGAAGTTAAACCGAGATGATGTTTAACACTTGTTGAAACTTAAAAAGTTTACAAGTTAAAGTTAAACCGAGATGATGTTTAACACTTGTTGAAACTTGAGAAAACTTTACAAGTTGAAGTTAAACCGAGATTATGTTTAACACTTGTTGAAATTCTGAGAGAATTTATAAGTTGAAGTTAAACCGAGATGATGTTTAACACTTGCTGAAACTTAAAAAGTTTACAAGTTGAAGTTAAACCGAGATGATGTTTAACACTTATTGAAACTTAAGAAAAGTTTACAAGTTGAAGTTAAACCGAGATTATGTTTAACACTTATTGAAATTCTAAGAGAATTTACACGTTGAAGTTAAACTGAGATGATGTTTAACACTTGTTGAAACTTAAAAAGTTTACAAGTTGAAGTTAAACCGAGAAAAAAGATTGATTTAAACACTTGTTGAAATTTTGAGAAAATTTACAAGTTAAAGTTAAAACCAAGGTTATGAGTGAAAGAAGTATCTATACACGTGCCGAGGTGACTATGTTACCAAGACTTGGAAGATAATGGAAGATAGAAGTCTTAAAGCAACACTTGTGAAAATATTTGTTACAATGTTTTCAAGTGTTAAACCGAGACCGAGATAAGCAAGGTCGGAAGTTTTGTCCGAGGTATGTTAACCTGGGAAGATTGCACAGTTAAGGTGTATGTTGAAGACATGCAAATTGTATTCTAAGTATGGAATCATACAAGGCATTAAGAAGAGGGAAAACATTCAAAACACTTGAAAGAAGAAGTTAAAAAATGCATTCAAATAAGGAAAAAAGGCACTTCGGCCTGACATTGAAGAATAAATTGTTTGAGTAACAAAAAAGTACAAGGTACAAAGACAGTACATGTTCAGTACATGGTGAAATTCAAGATACAGGTTAAATGATCAAAAGACATGAACGAGTAAAGCAATGAAGCGAAGTAAAGTTCGCCGGGATTAGACGGTGGTCGTACGCAAAGAAGTGCAGCAGAAACCTCGCCAGAGGGGAGAGTGAAACTGGTTGCAGACAGCTTCGCAAAAGCAGCAATAGAGGATTTGCAAGAGAAAGTTTAAACAAAAACGAAGATGCAGAAGTGAAAAGACGGAGAGAGTGAAGAGATTTTTTATCAAAATACGCAGGTGCAAGGCGACTTAATGACACGTATCAAACACAGCTCAGTAGAGGAAAGATGTGTGGCAGAAATGGTTGAAAAATTGTACGTGCCAGCTCATACGCATGAAGAAAATTCTTGAAGTTCTTGATTTAATGAAACAAATATCTCGGCTAGAAGGACAGTTTCGGCTGAGAAACTTGAACGAATTTGGTTGTTGGTTCCAAAGCCTTGATGAAAGCAGACTATAGGTCTGGGTCATATTAAGCCTATGAGTTCTGACTTCGGCAATAAATGATGAAGCAAGCTTAATCGATGTGCTAGATGAAAGAGATAATATAGGTTCCATCACCTCAGTTTGCCGAGGTAATAGAACCTAGGGGGCAGTTGTGGAGACATATTTTTTGGTAGTCCACGTGGACGAGGTTGTTAGCCGAGGTGCTACATGGGCAGATCATGTTTGTCGAGATATTTGGGGCACTGCCGAGGTATTCTGCGGCGATACCGGAATCCGAGATAAACGGATAAGGGACAAGAGTCCTAGAATGGGCGAAGACTTCAATTTGGGTAAAGATGAGACTCTTAGAGAGTTTATCCCAATCCTACTAGGAGTCCAAGATTAGCAGTAATCTTATGTCCATTAGAGTTAGGCTTCTATTGGGACTAGGACTGTGTTAGCTATAAAAAAGGGGCACCCCCATGGGTCTAAGGTATGTCTTTTATGCTCTGTCTAGTGAGTTAAGCACTATTGATTATCTTTGAGAGATATACTGACTTGATCGTCGGAGTGCCCCCGAGTGGACGAACCACCGCCGGAATCTCTTCTTTCTATTGCAGGTCAGACAGGTGTCATCTATTCTGTCAGTGCTCTCCAGCTGAATACTGAGTTGGCAGTGTGGTCGAAAAATTACTCACACACTACTTAATATATCCGAAAATGTGAACGGTTCGAATCATCGAAATGAATTCAAATAGCCACACAACAGTGATTATTAGTGATTATTGTGTCTCCTGCACAGCAACGACACCATCTCCAATATTAGCACATTTGCTTCCTTACAAATAATTTAAGTGAATCAATTGTTTTTTATGAGATACATTAAGATTTTGTCACCCGGATTATAACTCTAATTTTGAAATTTCTGAAGTTAAAAAGAATAATAATAATTTGGGTAAATTACACTGTCACGTTCCCGAGATTTCTGTTTAATACAGATTCAACTCTCACATTTGAAAAATTGGATTCCCCTATGTGAGATTTGTAATCTCATTACAAATTGTCCTCTAGATTGCAGATGTCATATCCTAAAATTTTCTAAATGACCATTTTGTCTTTTTTCCTACCATTTCTTCTTCCTATCATCATTAATACATATATAACTTTACATCATTAAATTCTACTTGAACATATTCTTATTAAGTGATAACATACAAATATAAATTTTATATAGAATTTTCAAACACAATGATATAACTTAATAATGACATTTCACTTTAAAACAAAACACACACAAACATGATTTATATTTCCAACAATATCACTATCACAATATTTTTATAATATTTTTTGTATAAATTTTTATATATGAATATAATTTTTTTTTTATTTCTACCATTATATTTCAATTAGGTCAAATTAATCTAGATATATTTTAAAAGTATAAAATTTGTACAAAAAACTTTTTTTAAAAAAAAAAATCCATTGAATACAACAAAATAAGATAATATATTAAATTTTTATATTTTTATATTTTTGTGTATTTGGTGAATTTAAAAAAAAAAAAAACCCCAAAATATTATACCTCTTAAGTATATCTAGATTAGATGTATCTAAAAAATTAAAAACAAATGCTTAAAATATTAAAAAAATTAGTAAAAATACGAAAAAAAAAACTCAATTTTTTGTGTGAATTAAACAAAAAAAAAAAATGATTGTTATTTCCCTTGAAATGACATGAACAAAATATTTGTATTATTTTATTGTTTTATATGTATAAAGGCTAAAGGGAAAATATGTCATTTTAATTTGATAGGAGGTAAGTGTAATTTTTCAAATATGAAGGAGGAATCTGTATTAAATAGAAACCTCAGGGAATGTCAGTGTAATTATAACAGTTATGGTTTTGTCTCAACCCATTTCATGTTTTTAGATCCAAAATTTCATTTCTTTAACTGTTATTTATGTTCTCTATCGTCTTGTTGGTAGTTGAGTTAGTTTGTTAGTTGTGTTTGAAACACGTTTGGAATTAGTTTTTCAAAAGAATTGTTGTTATGTTTTCTACTTGTTTGCTCGAGCGGGTGTTTTAGTCGCTCGAGCGGTTTTTGAGATCTCCCAGTATTTTGCAGGTCTGCAAAAATTCTGGGAGTAGGGTATCTTCATTCGAGTGGTATTTCTTGCACTCGAGAGGTTTTCTTTAGTCTACAAACTCCTAGGAAAGGGCCATTGTGCATTCGAACGATGTTTTGGTCGCTCGAGCAATCTCACTTATTGTGTCTTACGCTCGAGTAGTATTTTGGTCGCTCAAACAATCTGCGCGTATATCAGTTCGGAAAAAGGGATTTTTGAATCAATTTTTCATTTCTCTCTCTCTAAAACCTTCCAAACCCTAATTTTTTCATTCTCTCTCTCTCTCTCTCTCTCTCTCTCTCTCTCTCTAGTTCTTGCTTAAAACCTCAAATACTTCATCATCCATTGATTTCTCTGCCATTGCTCCTTGGAGATAAATGTAGAACTCGTCGAAAATTTCATTCTAATTAGAGAGGATATCATTTTCGGCTCCGTCAAAGTTTCACCCTTGCTCTCTTTTTCTTCTACTCTTAAGGTAGGGATTTCTTTAACCTTTAGTATGATCTTTAGCTTGGTTATTTGCTCCCTGGAGAGGGTTAATGATTTGTGGATTTTTGGATTAAATCTAGGGTTTAAATGTGAAATATAAAAGAGGAATTTTTCAAATAAATACTTAAGAAGGGTTGTGAAAGTGTGTATATTGATGGGTTGTGTTAAAATATGAGAGGATCTTTCTTTAAATGTGATATTTGAAAATAAATAAAGTTTTGTTTAAAAATTATTGATGTTTGTTTTATGAAAGAAAAATGAAGAATGTTGGATTTTGAAAGGATATAGAAAAACGTATCTATTGATGATGAGAGTGGAGTTGAATATGTATTATCGCTCCCATTTTGAAATTTATGAGATTTTATATGTTATTAGAAAATTATTTGTCGAGTAAAAATATATGTTTTGAGCTATCGGTAGAGGATAGTCTTGATTGTTATAGAAATTATATGAGGATTAGGTTAAATTAAAACTAACTTATCATACATTGTGCATTAAGCATTGTTTCATACTTGAACATTGAAAATGTATTATTTTGAGAAAAATGAGTGTGTACCTTGGTGAATTTAGTTAGGGAGTGTGGTTGTGGCTTATATTGTTGGCCTGTGTGTCCTTGGTGAAAGTTCAAAAACTCGTGCGGTTAGGTATCGATCCTTCTAGTTAGTACCGGTAAAATGCCTTTGGTAGTACTTGTATAGCCTACTGGCAAATACGTACCTAAAGATTTCTAGTGTTTTGTATCTCCTGTCCTGTTTTTTGATATAAAAAAGGATATTTTCATAAACTGATATATAATCTTGACATTGCAGTGTTTTGAATTGAAAATGAAAAATATTTGACAAATGGCATACATGTGCATTCACCTTATAACTTCGTTAAGTTTCATAAATTGTGCTAAAGAATCTCTACTGGGTTTTAGCTTACCCTATGTGGAAAACAATTTTTAGGTGTCGATGATGTGACTCCGCCAAGGACATAGCTTGGAAGGACTTAGAGCCAAGAGCTTCTTTTTTTCTTTTTTCTTTTTCAATGTAATTATTGTTGTACAAGCCATGGGCTTTAACTATGTTGAGTTGATCTCACTTTTGTTGTACCCAAGTATTAACTTGGAAATATGTAACCATTAGGGTATGAGTTTATTTGTATCTATTTTGTATTTCTATTTATGTACACATGTCATATACTATAGATTCAGAATTTAGGATTTATGTATGTATACACGCATATGTCATCTTTTGTAAATAAAAAATGATATCAATGAAAGGTTAATATTTCGCATATTTATGTTTTCTATTGGATATCATGGTATGTGTTGTTGTTATTATTTCAGAGTGTTATAGTAATTTACCCTAATAATTTAAAAGACTATATTATTTTTACCTCTCTGTCTATTGTTCATACTACCTATTTGTCCATATGCCATCTATCTGTATACTTATTTGTCTATATGCTATTTATCTATCCACCTAATCTGGCTATATATCCATATCACCACCACTATCAATCACTGCCAGACACTTCTAGTAACTTTTTCAACAACTTTTAGGCACCAATGAATTTTTTAACGATTGGCTAATGATGGTTCGCCAATCTGGCGACAATAGAGTAAAAATGAAACAAAATTTTATTGTCATTCTTACCAAGTAATTTTATTAATTATATCTTTATCACCAAAACAAAACAATCTTTGAACCTAATGCCATATATACCAAAAATATGGGAAATTCTAGTTACACACCACTAGTCCTTAATACATACCACTAACAAATTAAATTTGTATTACAATAATATCCTCAAATGAAAAGACCATTAAAGACAATATGGGGATGTATTATACCCATTTAAAGAATTATATAAAAACACAAAATACTCTTCACATACCATCATCTATAGACATACAAACACTGCATTTCTTCATGATCTTCTAAGACTCATATCATCTTCACCATTATTACCTAACACACTAAACTCATGATATTATGTATTATCAATTAGCTCATTTCATTCTCTTCTCCATTATACTTATTTTTCAAACTTAAAACATTATTGTCTTTGAAAATTTAGGGTTTAAGAACATTGAAATCAATTGATTTTGAAGATTTACGCACCATAGATAACACTCAGGGGTTATTTGGGAAGTGATAGATTAGTATATTTTTTGGCTTTTTATGAAAAAAACGTGAAATATAGGTTAGGTTTGAACAATACAATAATGAAAATATCAGTTTACTACTTAACTTTTTTGTTTTTTATTTATCTCGTTCGTATAGTTGTTGGGAAGATAACTTTTTTCGTCACATGTTCAGATAAACAGAGTTAAACTTTTACACAATATTCGATTGTTTATATTCAAATAAAATTATTTGTTAAATTATTAATGTTGACCAAATATAAGTAACAGAAGGTAATTTATAAGTAAATTGGGCCGAGCTGAGTAATGGGCCGTTTTATGGGCCGCGGTAGAAAAGGGCTTGGCAAGTGGACCGTAGTGTTAGCACGGTCCAAATGGAATGACAATCACCACGGTCGGAGTGGAGTTAGCGCGGTCTTAGCGTTTGGAGCCAAGGTATGATGGCTTCTCATGATGGACCTCGATCTGGTTAGCGCGGTCGTAGCTTGCCGTAGATTAGCCCGGTTTCAACAGGCAGCCGATGTACAACTGAACGAGAGCCAAGTTAGCTTGGTGTTGTGCATTGGAGCACCAAGCTTGATTAGCTCGGTCTTAAGTTAACAATTCGGTTGGAGTATGCCTAACCAGGATACAGGCACTGAAGGGGAGATCTGAGTTGGGTTAACTCGGTCGTACTGTCATCCAACCGGGGTGAACCATCTCACTTGGTTTAAGCAGTGAGGGGGGTGTTGAAGGATAAGCATTATCTTTCAGGAGTGTGATTCCTAGGAGAACTCTACATGGAGGAGTAAGAGTCCCACCAGGATTGTGCCACACGGAACTTATAAAAGCTCATAACAGAACCTATGGAAGAGGTAACACAACTTTGATTCCTGAATTCACAGAGCTTTTGTGTCTATTGTCTATTGTGCTGACTTAGGCATCGGAGGGGTTTCCGGTACACACCTGCTGGTTAGCTCACGTTTGTGTTTTCAAGTGGCAAAGTGACGACGTTTCGAGGAGTGCAAGCTTGATCAACAGGATCATACGAGAAGAATTATTTCATGCTCGTACAATTGAAGTCGTCTGTGGAAATTCCATAAAGAATAAAACCTCTTGATCAAACTTTCCTCTCTAGTTGAGATCAATGGCGCACAATGAAGACTTACCGCAATCTGCTATCGACGGACAAACCCCAGAGGGGGGTGGAAAGCGCGAAGGTTTGCCTTCTATCCCTCCCATGGCGGATTTAGAGCCCCAGCGACAGAACCCCCGGAGGGATGCAAAGGGAAGGCGGGGTAACAGCCCCCGTCACTGTCAAAGCCCCGAAAGGCAGAGGCGGAGGATTGACCCTGAGGTTCTGGAGGATCGCGTTAAGGAACAAGATGAGTTGATACGAAGGATGGCGGCAGACATGGAATTGATGAAGCGCCAGATAAAAGGAAAAGAGGTAGCGACAGGAGAGAGGCGCAAAGGCAGTACGTCCCCTCGCCACTCGGAAGGTCATGGTAGACACACCACGCCATCACAAGCAGAGAGTAGGAGCCTTAGAACAGGCGACACTCAAACAAGGATGTCCAGGACTCGTTACTCCAGGTCTGAAAGAACGAGACCTAAGAGGTCATATACTGAAGGATGCACCTATCGGCCCTCACGCACGCACCAGACGTCATCCAGGCAGACGGAGTTGCCCAGATCGTCTGATTTGCGAACTGTGCTTGAAGAAAGGGCACGGTGGAAGGAGGATGTCAGGGCATGCGACCCGCGCAGAGTTTCAGCCCTTCAGCGGTTGGCTCCTCGGACGCACGGAAGCGTCGAGGTAAGAATGCCAATACCACGCCCTGCCTACGAACCAACAGACAAAGCATTAGCAAGGTTGCATAGCTCGCCATTCGTTCCGGCAATTGAGAACGCACTGTTACCTTCTGGCATCCTCCAACCTAAGTTTACGACTTACGAAGGGAAGACAGATCCCTACATGCACCTAAGCCACTTTCGCCAGGTTATGGCAGTATACCGGCGAAACGAGGCTTTGATGTGCATTCTATTCCCATCTAGCCTTGGCGACCTAGGCTTAACCTGGTTCGAAAGGCTACCAGAAGGCAGCATCGCCTCCTGGGCACAATTGGCCGAGGCGTTCGTGACTAGGTTCAGAACGAACACCAAAACACCAGTGGAGATCGATCAGCTACTCTCTATTGACATGGGCGACAAGAAGATACTGAGATCCTACAACAGTCGTTATTGGGAGACATTCAACCAGATAAGAGATTACCCCACCAATCTTGCCATCGCGCAGTACAAAATGGGGCTACCAGTCGGAAACAAGTTGAGGGATTCAATAACTATGACGTCACCCCTCATAATGGAGGCCTTGATGGAGCGAGTGCACCAACATATCCGGGTGGAGGAGGATGGCGCCCGTGCTAAAACAAAATCTGGCACAACAGCGATACCAGATAAAAGGACTGCGGCAAAAGTCAATACGGTAGAACGCCCCAGCGGGAATGGGCGAGGCAGGCGGGCCAACAGAGAGGACTTAGACAAAAGATGGTTAAGAGTCCGCACTGCCATCACAACGGTGTTCAAAAAACTGATCTACCAGATTCTCAATGAGATACGCGATGACCTTTCATCAGATGGCCAGCTAAGTTGGGAGAAGCACAGAAGGACTATGACGAAAGGTCTCGGTGTACCTTCCATGATGAAAAGGGGCACCGCACTGAAAATTGTACGCCGTTGAGATAGCACTTAGAGGAGTTAGTGGCAGCTGGACACCTGGACCAGTACATAGAAGGAGGGACGCAGCCAGCCCCCCAAAACCACGACAACTCAAACGGAATGCTGATCGACACCCCACCTCAAGGCGTGATCAACGTAATACATGGGGTATTCGAACCTGAGTGAGTATGTGAGCTCAGGGGAATGATCAAGAAGACTGAGCACTTAAGGGAGGTATTAAGTGCACAACCTGCCATTAAAAATGGGAGAACAGAGGTTATGAATGTCATATCTTTTTCAGACAGAGGCTTAGCAAGGATATATTGCCCTCGCAATGATGCACTAGTTGTCACTCTCCGCATCAAGGATTTCGACGTCAAACGGATTTTGATTGACCAAGGGAGCTCATGTGAGATAATGTATTATGAAACCTTCAAACAACTGAAACTAGAGGTTAAAGACTTGGCACCCGTCGTATCCCCCCTGATCGGATTCAATTCAATGCCAGAGTGGCCAGTTGGCAAGATAATCCTCCTAGTTAGAGCAGGAAGCATGACGAAACAGGTAGAATTCTGGGTATTGAAAGTCCCTTCCACTTACAACAAAATCTTGGGAAGGACATGGCTGCATGCCATGCGATCGGTAGCGTCATCCTACCATCAAGTAATGCGGTTTCCTAACGAAGCTGGAGTAATTGAAGAGGTCTTTGGAGACCAAATTATGTCCAAATAATGCTTCGTCGCAGTAAATGGCAGCCGCGCTACCAAGGGATATGTACAGATGGTGGAAGAACCAGAGAGCAATGAGTTGTTTGCGGATGTTGGCAAAACCGCTGAATAGAAGGCAGTGGAAGACTTGGTACAGGTAAGGATAGATGAAAAGAACCCGAAAAAGTTCTTTTTGCTCGGCTCATCTATGTCCAGCACTGAGAGATTAGAGGTCATGGAATTTTTGACCTCTAACATCGAAGTGTTCGCCTGGACGCCGTATGATATGTCAGGCATCGACCCAAACTTCATCTGTCACCAATTAAATGTCCATCTATCTGTCAGACCAGTTATACAGCGCACTCGTAAATCGGCACTCTACCATGCTGAGATAGTGGCAGAGGAAGTGGGAAACCTTCTAGAGGCAGGAGCTATTAGAGAAGTGCACTATCCTAAGTGGATATCTAATACAGTGGTGGTGCCAAAGAAGAATGGAAAATGGCGCGTTTGCGTGGACTACAAAACAGTCAACAAGGCATGCCCAAAAGATAGCTTTCCCTTACCCAGGATAGACCAACTGGTAGATCTTACAGCAGGATACAACCGACTTAGCTTTCTTGATGCGTACAAAGGTTACCATCAAATCGCTATGTATGAGCCAGACCAGGAGGTCACATCTTTTATAATTCCCAGAGGGCTATATTGTTACAAGGTTATGCCCTTTGGCCTAAAGAACGCAGGGGCAACATTCCAACGATGGTCACCAAGATGTTTGAACCATTGTTAGGCAGAACAATGGAGGCTTACATCGACGACATGGTGGTCAAGAGCAAGGATGAGAAGGACCATCTCAGGGACCTAGATGAGATATTCCAGATCCTGAAGAAGAATAAGTTGCGCCTTAATGCATCCAAGTGTGCGTTCGGCGTAGGATCTGGCAAATTCCTAGGCTTCCTGGTGACCAACCGAGGTATCGAAGCCGACCCTCTCAGATCAAAGCAATTCAGGATCTAGAGAGGCCCAACTCAGTAAAAGAAGTGCAGCATCTCACTGGCATGGTAACTGCGCTTAACCGATTTATAAGTCGGTCATCGGACAGATGTCGACCATTCTTCCAAGCATTAAAGGCCAAGTTTGAGTGGGATGAAAAATGCAACCGCGCCCTAGAGAGTTTGAAAGAATACATGTCTTCTCCACTATTGCTAGTAACACCAATACCTGGAGAAGAGCCCTTTTTGTACCTGGCAGTTTCACAGCACGCAGTTAGTGCAGTGTTGGTCCGAGCAGAAGGAATCCAACACCTGCCCATCTTTTATGTCAGCAAGACCTTGCTGGACATAGAAACCAGGTACTTGCCATTGGAAAAACTGGCCTTAGCCTTGATGATGGCATCAAGGAAGTTGTCGCATTACTTTCACGCCCACCCCATAATCGTCCTCACAGCTTGCCCATTAAAAGCTTTGTTTTAAAGGGCAAACTTTTCTGGGCGAATCTTGAAGTGGGCGGTGGAATTGGGACAGTACGATATCAAGTTTCAACCTAGAACCGCAATAAAAGCCCAAGCATTGGCAGACTTTGTGGTAGAATTCACCCCAGGAAGCCATCACATCTGCCCAGTTGACTTAACTGGTGTAACCGAAATGGGGATGGAAAGCGCCGCAGGAAGCGCGCAACCCCTGAATCAGGATGCCCAGCCACACCCCGAAACAGATCAGAGTAATGATGAGCAGGAAGAGGTGAACCATGCTGCACCAGGCAAAGACCCATCAGCAAACAAAAACTTGGTACAATCAGATAGTGAGGGGCAAACAGCAGGTGTGGACTTGGAAGAAAACATTAGCAACACTCACGACCCAAAGACATCATCCGACCCCTCAACTTGCTGGAAGCTATTCGTCGGAGAGATGTGGAAGCTCTTTGTGGATGGCGCATCTAACAGGCACGGTGCAGGACTTGGTATAGTCCTCATCTCACCAGATGGTCTATTAATGGAACAGGCAGTCAACCTTAGCTTCCCAGCATCAAACAACGAAGCGGAGTATGAAGCGCTTCTGGCAGGACTAAAATCAACGCTCTACATAAAGGCCACTGAGCTAATGGTTTACAGTGACTCACAGCTGGTGGTAAACTAAATTTCAGCCGACTGCGAAACAAATGATGAAAGGATGGCTAAGTACCAAGAGTTAGTTCGAAAAGAGATCTTGAAGTTCGAAGTAGTGCGGATAGAGCAGATTGGCAGAGAAGAAAACAGCAGAGCAGATGAACTAGCAGGCTTTGCTTCGATGGCAGATACATCCATCCCACATCCGTTGCTAATTGACTACCTACCAAGACCAAGCATTGAAGAACCCGAAGTAGAAGAGGTATGTTGCGCCAACTTAGGCTCTTCATGGATGGATCCCATTATAATGTTCTTAAAAGACGGCGTCTTACTTGAAGAAAGGAAACAAGCCAACAAGATTAGAGCAAAGTCGCAGCGATTTTGGCTCTCCCCATCAATGGCCTTGTACAAAAAATCCTTCACAGGACCTTACTTGAAATGCGTCCATCCCAGCAAGGTTGAGGCATTCTTGTTTGAGATACACGAAGGCGTATGCAGAAGCCACCAAGGGGGGAGATCATTGGCTTACAGAGCAATTTCGCAGGGATATTGGTGGCCTTACATGCAAGCAGATTCAGAGAAGTATGTCAAAAGGTGCAAGAAATGTCAGAAGTTCGCACACCAAACACATCAGCCAGCCAGAGAGCTTCCGCCTTTAACTAGCCCGTGGTCATTCGCAATGTGGGGCTTGGACATAGTAGGACCACTTCCAACGGCACCCGGCAACAGAAAGTTTTTTCTTGCAGCAACAGACTACTTCACAAAATGGGTAGAGGCAGAAGCACTCGCATCAATAAAAGAAAAAGATGTGAAGAAGTTCGTCTGGCAGAATATCATCACTCAATTCGGCATACCCAAGGCTCTAATATCTGACAACGGCACTCAGTTCGATGGCAAAATCTTCAGAGACTTTTGTGAGGAGTACAAGATAGAATTCTACAATTCTACACCGGCATACCCCCAAGCAAATGGCCAAGTAGAAGCATCAAACAAAGTCGTCTTGGATGGATTGAAGAAGAGATTGGAGAAAGCAAAAGGAAAGTGGGCTGAGGAGCTTCCTCATGTTTTATGGACCTACCGTACCACACCTCGACGATCAACTGGAGAAACGCCATTCTCCTTAGCCTACGGCATGGAAGCCATAATCCTACTGGAAATTGGCCTCCCCACCATCAGAAGCGAAAATTTTGACCCAGACTTAAATGGAGAAGCCATAGCATCGGAGCTTGACCTTTCAGAAGAAAGAAGAGAAAGAGCACTGGTTCACATCGCTTCATACCAACAAGAGTTATCCAGAAAATATAACAAGACAGTACATCCGAGGCAATTCAAGATTGGAGATTGGGTACTGCACAAAGTGATGGGAAACACCCTGGTACCAGGGGATGGCAAGTTAGAACCTAATTAGGAAGGACCTTACAAAGTGGTTGGATTAGCAGGAAAATGAGCATACCACTTAAAGGATAAAGATAGCAAAGCCATTCCCAGGCCATGGAATAGTGTCAATCTCAAACTATTTTATTTTTAGCTTTTCTTTCAAGTACATGTAATTTTTCTTTTTTCAATAAAACAAGTAGTTTCTTTTCAGCACAATTGTTGTCCGCTGTAAAAGTTATTTTAGTAAGCTAGGGGCATTGTAAGCAGAGTTGGCCAGAATAACCAACTTTGCGCTCTCTTCAACTAAGATTAGGATCTGGGCTGAAGAGGTTGGCTGGAAAAACCAACACCTCTCCTAAGCTGAGGCTAAGGATCCAGGCCGCAGGACGTTTGGTTGGAAAAACCAAACACTTCGCTCAGAGTTGGCCGGAACAACCAACTTTCAGCTCTCTTCAGCTAGGATTAGGATCCGAGCTGAAGAGGTTGGCTGGAAAAACCAACACCTCTCATAAGCTAAGGATAAGGATCCAGGCTGCAGGACGTTTGGCTAAAAAAATCAAACACTTCACTCTAAATTGGCAAGAATAACAAACTTTGGGCTCTCTTCAGCTAAGATTAGGATCTAGGCTGAAAAGTGGTTGGCTGGAAAAACTAACACTTATTGCTCTTCAGCCGAGATAAAGATTTAGGCTGAAGAGTAGTTGGCTGGAAAAACCAACACTTATTGCTCTTCAGCCGAGATAAGGATCTAGGCTAAAGAGTGGTTGGCTGGAATAACCAACTCTTAGTACTCTTCAGTCGAGATAAGGATTTAGGCTAAAGAGTGGTTGGCTGAAAAAATCAACACTCATTACTCTTCAGCCGAGATAAGGATCTAGGTTGAAGAGTGGTTGGCTGGAATAACCAACTCTTAGTACTCTTCAGCCGAGATAAGGATCCAGGC
Organism: Camellia sinensis; assembly: GCF_055761805.1. Lineage (NCBI taxonomy): Eukaryota > Viridiplantae > Streptophyta > Magnoliopsida > Ericales > Theaceae > Camellia > Camellia sinensis. The sequence continues at coordinate 102,093,168 of NC_138966.1, forward strand.
TGAAGAGCGGTTGGCTGAAAAAACCTACACTTATTGCTCTTCAGCCGAGATAAGGATCTAGGCTAAAGAGTGGTCGGCTGGAATAACCAACTCTTAGTATTCTTCAGCCGAGATAAGGATCCAGGCTGAAGAGTGGTTGGCTGGAGTGAAACAACTCTTGGTAATCTTCAGCCGAGGTAAAAACCTAGGCTGATGAGGTTGGCAGGTATTATCGGAGATTTCAAGGTTAAGACCGAGATAGGCATCTTGGCAAGAAAATGTTATACTGCATTAAAGATTACAATTGGAAAGTAAATACAAGCATGACATGGCAATTAACCGAACTAACAGTTGAAAACAATAGAAGATTTCATTGATAGTGCAAATCAGAAGTACAAAAGGTGGGGCCTCAGCCCGGTTACAAACTCCTTTGTTAAACGAAGAAAAGAAAAATCAGGAGAAGAGGTCGTCCAAGTCGACGTCCACAACAACTCGGTCTTCACCCAGAGGTAGCTCGGTTGTGGCAAGCACATCTAGGTTAAGCTCGGTCGATGGCGCTACAACAGTCACAACAGGTGAAGGTGGGATGGAGACCACTGGAGTGGGAGAGGTAGACTGACGACCGAGCTGGGTGTTGTCTTTAGGAGCAGAATCTTCATCCTCCCCTTCTTGCAGAAATTTTTGCTGAATGGCAGCAGCGTACTCCGTCATATAGCTCGATATGAAATGCAGAGGGGGGTTGAGGAAGACCTCGGTCTTTAGGCCATGACCGAGCTGCGCTACAGCTGCCTTCCACCCACATTTGAAGGATATGTCTTTAGTAGCTTCGCATTGTTTGATATAAGTGGCCTCCACCTCCTTGTAACCGCGGTCCTCCGCGTCCTCGACCTTCTTCTCCAGCTTGACAATCTCCACCTTCTTCTTTCCTTCGAGCTTGGCTAGCTCACGTAGATGTTTGTCTTTCATCACGGCCAGAGCCTTTTGCTTACCAACATCAGCTGAGGTAACTTGACCGGTTAGATGAACGACCTCAGTCTGTAGCTCGGCTATTCGTTTCTTTGCCTCGTCTAGCTCGGCCGATTTGGCATTGGCCTCTGCCATGGCTTCTCTAGTGGTCTTTCGAAGTTCCAGCACGCGCTTGTGTGCGACGTGGTTCTTCTGTTAGGCCTGCAAGAAGGGAGAAACAATTTTGAGATAAACCGAGCAAAAAGATGTTGAAATTTGGAGAAGGAAAAGGAGAACTTACCAACACCATTGATTTTGAAGCCAAGCAAATGGCCTTCAGCTCGGTAAGATGATTGTGGTGATCCATATCGGCTGGAAGGCAGACGCTCTTGGCCAGATTAAAGGCCAACATATGGTCTTTTTTCGCGACCACTGAGTCGGAGTCAGTGATAGCGCGATTCTTGTATGTGACCTTAGGCACCCACTTGGAAGAGCTAGCTCGGTCAGAGCGCTCCGGTTGTCGGCTTGGTGGTGTGGATTGGGGAAGGATGATTTCATCTTCGTCGACAAGGCGTGGCTCAGTTGTGGAAGTCCGAGCACGCTTGTTTGGGCAGGATGATGAAGGCTAATGGGATGGTAGGGCTACCACAATTTCCTGAGTCTGACCAGCTTGGAGTACCTCAGGCGGGTTCGTCTCGGTGATGAAGGCTCTTACAGCTCTCTTTTTTTCCATTTCTTGCTCCGCTGTTAGTGGAATGAGGTTGATTTGTGAAAGGGAAGGATCAGGCTTAGGAGAGGGCTCCAACAAAAAGTCTGTCACCCTGGTCTTTCGCCTACTACTGTATCGGTAGGTCGGCTCAAAGTTGAGTAGCTCGGCCAACTTCGATCGGGATGTCTTAGCGTAGCGCGGAGGGTGGCAAGGTTTGGGTAATTATACTGCGACTTTAAAAATTTTAAATCTGCATAAGAGAAAATTACAACGGTTAGTGTGGTTCAAAGCTTACAATCGAAGTAAAGAAAGTATAAAACCAAGCCGAGGTAATCATACCGGCGACCCCTTTGTTCCAGTTAATTCGATCGCCCGGGATCTGGGCTTCTTGGTCTTTAAAATTGCCCGAGACCTAGAAGAAATCGTCGTCGTTTACATCTTTGTCCGGGGTATTTTTTATTATTTTCTTTCAGCGGCATCTTATTCTTAAATAATAAACCCAGCCATCTTCGTTCTGGCCTAAAGAGTACTGGTGAAATAGCTCAGCCAAACCGAGGTTCAGGCCAAGGCGGCGATTTAGTTCAGCAATGCCGTTTATTATCCTATATGAATTGGTGCTAAGCTGGGTAGGGCAAAGATTGGTTTGTCTGAGGAATTCACAAATGAGAGGCTGTACAGGGAATCGGAATCCGGTTTCTACAATGGAAAGAAGGGTAAAGGGAACGAAGCCAGGATTTCCCTAGGGTGTGGTATTTAGTTCGGCTAAGGTAAAATGAACATCATCAGGGATATGGTAGTCCCTTTGGAACTCGGCCATAGCACCTAGTGAGTTTACTAAGAACCTATACTTTTCCATATGGGTTTAAATTATGTATAAATTAAACTCAAATTTTAGCTCGGTGCTGAGATGATATGGAATATCTCGGCTAAAGTATTCAAGGGAGTGCCTGGCCAACCTAAGTCTGCAAGGTAAAAAGGAAAAGTGTTAAGCACAGACCAATGGACCGTGCTAAAAGTAAACAACGGAAAAATAAATGCTGTATTAGCTCGGCTACGTGGAATAAATATCTGTTCTTAGCTCGGTTTAAGCAGGAGACTTTAGCTCGGTTAAGTTAATAAGAAGTTCGTAGCCCGGTTGTAGCTTATGGTGCAACATTTTTTCGGTTTTAACTAAGTCTGGAAGCTGGTTTAGCCCCAAGTAATAGCTCGGTCAGTGGTTGAGGCTTTCTAGTACGGCATTGCGCAAACCTAGTATGGTTCGCTAGCTCGGTTAAGTTAAGCAAGAGGTACTTAGACTTATTGAAACTACAAGTATAGCGTGAGGTTTTAGTTCGGTTGTTTGGTTTGGCTAAGCTTGTACCTAATACAAATAGTATCCTAGTTCGGTTAGAGTGTGATTTTGGATCAAAGAAAGCATTATTTCCCAGATTGTTCGTGAATCTAAGTGGATCTATTACATGGTTCTTGGGCGAAAGTGGCCATATCCCATGGAAACTACAAAGTGTTTCAAGAAACATACATACTACACTATGTATTACAAAAACAGTGTGAAATAAACGGAAAGGAAACAGATTTGAACCACATACCAGTCAAGAATGGAGGAACTGGAGATGGAAATGGCACCAGCAGCAAAACACGAGCTTTTGCAGATGCAGTATTAAGGAAATTTCAAAAAGTAGAGAGAGAAGAAGGTGAATAGTGTTACGTTTGAAGAGTAGGGTTTTTGTGAAGAGTAAGAGCAAAGGCGGGACTGTTCAAATTTCTCAGAGTACGAAGACGGCGTGACAGCTACACTGGGCCAATGAACATTCGCCAAGCGTCCACGAGATGGGAAGCGATTCAGTTACAGCGGCTGAAAAGACGTTTTGACCAGACAGATTAGTAGCTCGGCGTGAATTTAGCCCGGTTGAAGACCACTTTTTAGCTCGGCAGGGAGAAGAGTAATCCTAATCATGTTGCACAGATGGAATAAAGAGGCAATTGAGAGGGTAATTTATAAGTAAATTGGGCCGAGCTGAGTAATAGGCCGTTTTATGGGCCGTGGTAGAAAAGGGCTTGGCAAGTGGACCGTAGTGTTAGCACGGTCCAAAATGGAATGACAATCACCACGGTCGGAGTGGAGTTAGCTCAGTCTTAGCGTTTGGAGCCGAGGTATGATGGCTTCTCACGATGGACCTCGCTCTGGTTAGCGTGGTCGTAGCTTGCTGTGGATTAGCCCGGTTTCAACAGGCAATCGATGTACAACTGAACGAGAGCCGAGTTAGCTTGGTGTTGTGCATTGGAGCACCAAGCTTGATTAGCTCGATCTTAAGTTAACAGTTCGGTTGGAGTATGCCTAACCAGAATACAGGCACTGAAGGGAAGATCTGAGCTGGGTTAGCTCGGTCGTATTGTCATCCAACCGAGGTAAACCATCTCACTTGGTTTAAGCAGTGAGAGGGGTATTGAAGGATAAGCATTATCTTTCAAAAGTGTGATTCCTAGAAGGACTCTATATGGAGGAGTAAGAGTCCTACTAGGATTGTACCAAACGGAACTTATAAAAGCTCATAACAGAACCTATGGAAGAGATAACACAACTTTGATTCCTGAATTCACAGAGCTTTTGTGTCTATTGTCTATTATGCTGACTTAGGCATCAGGCATCAGAGGGGTTTCCGACACACCCGCTGGTTAGCGCACGTTTGTGTTTTCAGGTGGCAAAGCGACGACGTTTCGAGGAGCGCAAGCTTGATCAACAGGATCATACGAGAAGAATTATTTCATGCTCGTATAACTACTTAACTTTTTTGTTTTTTATTTATCTCGTTCGTATAGTTGTTGGGAAAATAACTTTTTTTGTCACATGTTCAGATAAACAAAGTTGAACTTTTACACAATATTCAATTGTTTATATTCAAATAAAATTATTTGTTAAATTATTAATGTTGACCAAATATTAAATGTTCATACATAAAAAATCGAATAGATATTTAATGTTTAATTTATTATTTCCAAACAAACAAAGCTGTTATTCATTTAATTTTTAAAAAAACTATATTTTATGTTATGTTTGAATTTTAAATTTATAAATAAAAAAATGAAAATAATTTTATTTATTTATGTATTTTTTTTCCTTTTTATCATTTCTTTTTTTAATCCTGAATTTAAGTTATTTCTATTTTTAATTTAATTCCTTATGAATTTTATTTCCCAAATTTAATTCATTTCAATAATTTAATTTGTTTTTAGTATATTTTCTTTTCTTTTTTAAGAAAGGGTGAATGTATTCAACATTTTACAAAAAAGGAATAACATATAAAGTTTAAGTCTGAACGAGTTGAAATTGTTAAACATATAAAGTATGAACTTATTTATTTTGTTCAATATAAATATTCTGAAGATATTCAATTTTTATATTTTTTTGTACAATAATATTATATTCAGACAACCAGAGTTGAGCCAAAATCGAAATAGAAATTGCTATAAAAGTTGAATCAATAATGAAATTTAAAAATAGGAAAAATATATCAAGGTGAGAATAAAAAGTGTGAATCAAGGGTGAGAATCGCAAATCTTTAGAGATCTTCAACTTCAACAATACATCGGTGAAACAATGGCGAGACGGCAACAACAATGGAGATCTGAACGGCGACAATGCACTGGTGAGTTATCGGCGAAACAATAACAACAATGAAAATCTAAAATGATGACAATGCATCGGCTGAATGAAGCCCTCCGTCGACAATGAAGATCATCAACACCTACAATAGAGATCTCTAATGATCTGAAGATGAAAATCTTTGGGTGTAGGTTGTGGTGTGTACTTAAACAAACAGATGGTACGTTGTCTTAGAATTAGTAATGAAAAGTTAAGATGTGAACTAAGATATTTTTAAATCTTAAAAATTATTATGTGTGTACTAAGTAATGGTATGTACTGAGAGAATTAGTGATGTGTAAATAGTATTTTCTCAAAAATATATATATTCACTAATTTTCCCTCAAGTTTTTCTTGAATTTAAATAATGACATGGCAAAAAATAAACACCAAAAAGGTGCACCTTAGCTAAATTAGACATGATGTTACCTAATAAAAACCATGAAAGGCGCCTAACCACAAAAGCAAAATCAAAATAATTGAACAAACTGCCTAGGATGCGGTGCGGCCATCAACAAGAGATCATCTTTGTTTTTTAGAGTTCGACACAAACTCTAACATTCACATGCGCTACACTCAATCCTAGCCCAATACAAAGTCACTATCCGTACCAAAACGAAATTACCAAAATACCCTTCATCCTCATCTCTACCCTTCCCAGTTCTCATAGGACTGGTTCGTCCTTTCCAAACAAACACAAAACTCGTAATTAAACAACCAACCCAAGGGCTTTTTAGTAACTTCATATGGTAATTATTTCCTAGAAGAAAGAGGATAACAAGAATATAATAATAAAAATTAAAAAAAGCGAGCCCGATTTATACTCCGCCGGGAATAATTTAACGGCGATCGGAGGAATTTCCGGCCGCGACCTTCCTCGATATTTCCTATATATACCGTCACTACACCCCTCTCTTTCTCTCATATTTGCTTCTCTCTCTCTCTCTCTCTCTCTGTCTAACCCTTGCCTCTCCAAACACATATATAACTCTCCAAACACACATATATTTATATATAATTTATGTTATATGTGTGTTTTCTCTCTCTAGATTCGGTGCTCCTGAGAGGTAAAATTCTCTCTCTTCGAATTTTTTTCTAAATTTTATTAGTTTTTGGGGGTTCATTTATAATAATCATGCTTGATTTAAATTGAATTTATGACGAAGATTAAACGCAAGACAGATCAAAAGAAAATATACAGGATTGGAGTGCGTTTGACTATTTTGAATCTATGTGTCTTTTTGAATCTCTTTGTGTGTAGAGTCTGTGATGTACTGATATGGAGCTCGATCTGGTTGTGGATTATGCGCGAATTAATAATTATATTTGTGGGTTTTGTGTATGTATGGATGGATTGGCTAATCGATTTGAGGGCTTGAACTGGTGCGAAGAAAAGATGGCTGTTTTGATTCGGGAAACCCTAAAAAATCGGGGCTTTTTTGGTTTTTGGGTGTAGATTTGGATACTAATCTGGTACTCCTTGTTGGAGATTTGGGAGCTAATCTGTGCAACTCTTTTGGTTGATTAGTGATTGTTGTAGTGTGTATTTGGATTTGCTTT